>NC_141384.1:23072183-23791062 GCF_017979445.1 Akebia trifoliata | reverse complement strand
TGATAGAAGGACCATTCAGAGGCTAGCAGGACAATTTTTCTTGAGCAACGGTATTCTGTACAAGAAGTCGCACCATGAGATCTTACTTAGTGTGTGGCAGAAACAGAAGCGAAACGACTAATTGAGACTGTACATGGAGGAGTCTGCGGACCTCACATGAATGGTCATATGCTTGCTAAGAAGATCATGAGGATGGGATACTATTGGTCGACAATGGAAAGTGACTGCTATCAGCATGTCCGCAAATGCCATCTATGCCAAATATATGCCAACAAGATCAATGCCCCACCTTCAGAACTACATAATATGACTACTCCTTGGCCCTTCTCACTCTGGGGCATGGACGTCATTGGGCAGATCTCGCCAAAAGCTGCAAATGGGCATCGTTTCATCCTTGTTGCTATCGATTACTTCACAAAATGGGTAGAAGCTGCATCATACGCCAATGTTACCAAGAGCAACGTCATGAAGTTTGTCAAGAACAACATCATTTGTCGGTATGGACTTCCAAGCGGATTGGTAACTGACAATGCTAAGAACTTCAAGAACAAAGATATGATCAAAATGTGCGAAGACTTCCAGATCACCCATCACAACTCTGTACCCTACAGACCTAAGATGAATGGAGCAGTCGAGGCAGCCAACAAGAACATCAAGAAAATAATCGAGAAGATGGCAGTTACTATACAAAGATTGGCACGACATGTTGCCTTTGCACTACACGCCTACCGTACTTCATTTCAGAACTTCGACTGGGGCAACTCCGTATTCATTGGTCTACGGAATGGAAGCAGTCTTACCCGTAGAGGTTGAGATTCCTTCCCTCCGAATCTTAAAAGAAGCAGAGTTAGATGAGACTGAATGGATTCAAGCTCGGTTCGATCAGCTGAATCTGATTGAAGAGAAACGCCTTGCAGCCATTTGCCATGGACAGATCTATCAACGACGAATAGCTCGTGCCTATAACAAGAAAGTTAAGCCTAGGGATTTCTCGCCAGGAGACCTGGTCTTAAAGAAGATTCTGCCAATTCAAGAAGACGCCAGAGGAAAGTTCAGACCAAACTATGAGGGACCATTCATCGTACAGAAGGTAATGACGGAGGAGCTCTGATTCTCACAGAAATGGACGGACAAGTCTTCCCGCAACCGATCAATGCTGACACTGTTAAGAAATATTACGCCTAAGACCTGACCCTGAGATGACGAAAGGCCATTTTTGTTATCCCAAACAAACCATCACACCCTAGTCAACCCTTTTGAGCCATCACGTTCATTTCTTAACCTAAGACTGGGGTAAGTCAACAACTACAAAAAAAAAAAAAAAAATCAGAAAAAATAAAAAAAATCAAAAGCATCAAAAGTACTCCTGGCCCGCATGAGGATAAACTGTGAACGGCTAAAAATACAAAAAAAAATCAAGAAAGTCAAAAACTCGAACACTTGATCTTGGCTCGACCCAAATCTCCAGCCTAAACAAGTTCGAGAGACGCTGGGAGGAGACATAGATCACTTTTCCGAAACAAAAATAGACGAACCCCATGTTTATTCCACTTTAGATCCAGACCTTAACCTTTTTGTAACCTTCCACTACCATAAGCCTAAGCCAACGTTTCGTCCTACTTAAAGTCCTTTTTGATCAGGAAATGTTCTAGGGCAACATAACGACAGTGGCAACACCAATGATCTTGCAACTTGGTCCGGACCTCAAAGTCTTGTCAGTCGTTGGAAGACTCGAGAGGGGAATCCAGATCGGATATTCGAAAAAAAGAGTACCCCTACAAGAGTAGAGTCGTCGATCTTGCAGCTCAACTTAAGTCACCAAGCCACAAAGACACAGAGACTCCGAGCATAATTGTAATGAAAAATCTAGAAAAATACAAGCATGGTCTGAAAGGGCATAGTGAAAACCTGAAAGGGCGCTATGAGTAAAAGAATCAGACTATGGCAAGATCAAAGCCACCAGCACGATGAAAATCCCAAAAAGGACGTCGATGCGTAAAAATGTGGAAACCGGGTCTGATGAAAACCGTAATTGGCATCAGGGGCAATAAAGGTTAAAAAAAAAAAAAAAAAAAAAAAAACACAACTCCTGGCCCGCAAGAGTATAAACTGTGAACGGCAAAATCTTTCCAAAATCCCGAGACCCAAAATAGTCTTCCAACACCATGGCACTGGGAATGACTCTAAAGGAATCAAAAGAGTAATTGACGTTTATATCCTCTGTGATTGGCAAAAATACCAAGATCGTCGCAACCAAAGGTTTTACAAACTTTGAATTTATCGTACTCATTTGATAAAGATATTTCATAAAATTTTAAAAAAGAAAAAATACTATTTTGGCCGATGATGAAGATTCTAGGACTTATTCAAACTTCAAGTTTTCAAAGCATTAGATACACCTGAGGCCAAGTAAGTACAAAACCTATTTTCTTTACATTATTCTTTCAACATTTTGTAATAAAAAGAAATCAATCAAACATCATGAAAAAATGAGTCAAGGCGTTCCTACAAAACACGGATCCGGGCAGCCCGACTCATCATCAATTTTTCAACCTGACTCATCATCACGACTCACTAGACAAGACGCGAAGGCATCGAAGAAGGGACCGCAAAGCAAGCCCCTCCTAAGATCACTCTCCGGGCCTACTGAGGTAGATAAACCATTGATCATCGAACTTACAGTTGCAGCAATGGAAGAGTTTATAAGAATGACCTAACTAGGAAAACCCTTAGGGATGCGTGACCTTAACGATGCTTATGAGATTCTAAGTGAAGATGAGTACATACAAACATTCCCGAGGGGAATTGGACCAAAACTATTTGGATTGAAATCAGAAGCTTCTCGAGAAACTGCCGTTGTTATCATGAATCACATTAACCTTGTTGAGATCCTTATGGATGTGAATCAGTGGTCCACCGTGTTTTCTAACATTGTTTCAAAAGCAACAACTCTTGAAGTCGTATCAATAGGGTAGCAGAGAAAACTACAATGGAGCCCTTCAAGTGATGACAACAGAATTTCAAGTCCCTTCACCTCTGGTTCTGACTTGAGAAAATTTCTTTGTAAGGTATTGTAAACAACATGTCAAGGGGATTTGGATGGTGGTCGATGTTTCCTTGGATCATTTGTGTCCTAGCCCGATATCGAGATGTTGAAGAAGGCCATCATGCTATTTAATCCAAGAAATGCCAAATGGTTACTCCAAGGTTATATGGGTCGAACACGTAGAAGTGGATGATAAAACAGTTCATAGTATATATAAAACACTGCTAACTCCACCTTGGGTTGGGCAAAGCGTGGGTTGCTACCCTAGATCAACAATGTGAACGCCTTGCAAGTGTTATGGCTAGTAACATACCCGCTGGAGATGTTGGTGTGATCACAAGTCAAGAAGGGCGAAAGAGTATGTTGAAGTTAGCTGAAAGAATGGTGATGAGTTTTTGTTCTGGTGTAAGTGCTTCTACTGTTCACACATGGACAACATTATCGGGAAATGGCGCTGAAGATGTAAGGGCCATGATTGGAAAACGCATAGATGATCCCGGCAGGCCTCCTGGTATTGTGCTAAGTGCAGCTACTTCTTTCTGACTTCCAGTCCCACCAAAGGGAGTTTTCAATTCCCTTCGCGATGAGAACTTTAAAAGTGAGTGGGACATTCTTTCTAATGGCGGTGTTGTTCAAGAAATGGCACATATTGCTAATGGTAGAGATCCTGGTAACTGTGTTTCTCTACTGCGAGTTAATACTCCAAAATTCCAGTCAAAACAACATGTTGATATTACAAGAGAGTAGCACCAATGCAACAGGTCTTGGTCGATTCGGTTCCAACTGCAAAACTCTCTCTTAGATCTGTGACAGCGGTTAACAACCATATTGCGAGTACTCTAAACAGCAAAAATCTCTCTTGGATCAGTGACAGCTGTTAACAACCATATTACTTGTGCTCCAACTGCAAAACTCTCTTGGATTTGTGACGACGGCTAACAACCTCAGTGCTTGCACCGTTGAAAGAATCAAAGGTATCAAAGGACAATGCATGAATTGAGGGGGTTAGCTTATGATAGAGACAGAGTAAGATAAAAAAAAAAAAAAAAAAAAAAAATAAAAAAAAAAATTCAAAAACCTTTCGAGTTGCACTCAACTCCGATTTGTCAAAACACGATCGAAGAAATAGTCGGATTTCAAAACTCATCAAATTTTCATCAAATCAAAGATCTCACACGAGCTCCGCGCCATCGAGATCGATGAATTAATAAGGCAAAACTCTGTCAGACCCCGTGCTTGAGTAACCATTTTCCACAAAAATCTCGATAATTCAAGATCGTGTTTTTACAGAATTTTTTCTGGCCCGTACAAATAGGGGTTTAGTCTATTCTTTGCAGTTCTTTGCACGCAATTCCTACAAAAAAGGGCAGCTGTAAACACCTCAATTTGAACGGGCCACTTCTCGAAAAGGCCCAAAAATACAGATTTTCCAAATAAATGTGTCAACGGGCCTTAAGGGCCCAAGTCGTTGAAAAGGGACATTTTGACCAAATCGAGGCCCCTAAGACCTCTCAATGGTTTAGGAGGCCACCAAAAGGACTCGGCCTACCTTACGCTTTCCCATTATTCACCGCTCCGCTTCCAAAAATTAAAAACGCCAAATTTTTGATAAATTTCACCAACGGGCCTAAAAAGCCCGATTCGCCAACACGTGGCATTTTTGATCAAACTAATGATTGCAAAAATCTAAAAAATTAAAAAATTAAAAATGTGATACTTGGGATGCCTACCCCTCTTCTACTACCACCGCTCCGCCTCAACCAATCCCTAAAATCCAAAATCATTTCTAAAACCCAAGCCCAACACTAAAAAGCCCACAAATCATTAACCATATCCAATTCATTATCCAACCCACAACCCTAACCCATAAACCACAACCCACATCAACCAATCACTCTTTTATCATCAAAAGATGACACATGTCATCACCCCATCTCACCTCCCTCACCCAACTACCTACCCCATTAATTTGCTTTAAATCCCATCTACCCACACATCAACCCATCACCTTTTCTCTCAAATCAAACACATCTACCCACACCCCTAACCTATACCTCCCCTAATCTACCCTCATCATTCCCTACAAAACCTATATCTACAACCTAAACCTATACCATCCTCTCAAGTCAAACACTCAACCTCTCCCATCAACTTATCTCAACCCTTCATTTCCACCCACCTTAACACATGGCATCATCTCCCTCACCCTCCCAAAATATCATCAACCACCTCTTTAAATCCTCCATGCTCTTAAATCAAATCACAACCACCATCTTAAACTTACCTCACCAAACACTCCACCCAAATGGGTTGGGTAGGATCCAAACCATTTGGGTCAAAACTCACCCATTTAACCCTCCTTACCTAAATACCCTCCAATCTCCTCTAAATTACACCCACTTCTCTCAAACTCATAACCATTCTACCCTTTTTCTTCACTTCACCCCATTATATCCCTAAAAATAACTCCTCAACATCTATAAATACCCTCCTCCTCTTCCCAAAAATGGCCCCCAACCTTCACTACAAAATTCTCTCCAACTCTCTCTACTAACAACTATCACCCCTCTCACTAAGAAAAATCTCATCAATTCCCTCACACTAACCCTCCCCAAGTCTCATAAAAAAAAATCACACACTACACTCATCTCCATTATCATCTCTTCTCTACTTCTTCAATAAAAAAAAAAGAGTTGTATTTGTTTAAAATACTAAGGACTCAAGAAGACTCAAGCAAGAAGAAGAAAAGAAGAAACAAGATACAAGGTGGGTTCAAGGCAATCCCTCCCCATCTCTCTTCTACACCCTCTCCTCCTCCCTCTTCTATCACCCTCTCCCCTTCATTTTATTTTTTAGGATGAATGGACCCCAAGTCTAAAGGTCCATAAGGGTCATTTCCATCAATGGAATGACCCTATGATCAAGCCGAAAATGAACCCCTATCTAGGGTACAAATGCACAACACATGGCACATCATTTTTCGTATTTTTTTTAATCAAATGACCGAGTTTAGTTGAGGTTACCACTCTTTAGTGGGGAGAAAAGGGTGCCTAACACCTTCCCTTTTCTCCAACCGAGCCGCTTACCCCGAATCTAAATGTTCGATTAGTTCTTATCCACGTGAGTCACTAAAATGCCAAAATGTCACTTTTTCAAAAATGCACATCGGGTGACCATTCACACCCACTTACAATATGAATGGTGGCGACTCCAAATCATAGTAGATGTGGCCGTCGTAATGACGAAATCACGTGTCTACAATTTGAATGGTGTCGATCTTGATTGAATGTTCACATAATTCGATGTATGATGATATGATCAGGCCCATGGGCCTATTTGTTTGAAAAAAAATGCCCCGGGCACACCCCACCATGTTTTGCACACACCACATGCACGTTTACCGCTTTACTCACTTACACGTCCTATTTAGCCAACGTGGCACTAGTGCGTGGCCCGATCTCTTCGGAGATGCGACGTCATTCATGAAACCCACAACTCCAGTCACGTACCTTAGGGTATATCAAACTGGGGGCATCAATACCATCTGATCAGGTGATTCTGAGAAGTATGTTGATGCACCCAGGCTGGAGCAACCTGAGCCTTTGACCTATTGTAAGCCACACAGTCACATGTCCCGATTGCCAATGTAGTACTAGTACGTGGTCGATCCCCTCGTGGGATGCCAAACCATTTATGAAAGCTACAACCCTTGACTCGTACCCGTAGGTATAAAAGATAATCTAAGTATATCAGTTGCACTTCTTGGTCAAAATCGATGCCTAAGCAGATCTTGTCCCGCTGTACCCTACTGTACGAGGGGGATAGACTACGTCTATTCTAGACGAGAGGTATTTAAGTGGGCCCTTGCTCAGCATTGTGCCCCACCTCTCAACTGGAGATCAAACTGGCTGTTTTTGGCTTCAGAGAAGTGAATTGAGGTTTTAGATTATCACCTATATGGTATATCAAACCAAGTCACCACGTATCGAAAGGTATATAGATGTGCTTGGGCAAGGGTGGCAAGATAAAAATGCATTGCACGTAGTAAGCTTAGAGTCTAGAAACCTTCCCAATAGGTCACGACTCGAACTTATCGTGGGTGTTCCCAGGTTGTTTGTTGATTGGAACCTGTTGATTGATGAATGTATGTGAATGATGTGAATGGTGTAGATCAGAGTGTATGATTGTCCTAAAGGATCAAATGATGTTTTTGAAAATTAAAATGGGTGCACCGACCCAATAAAGAATCCATTCTTTTACAATAATGACTCAGTCCATCCCGATCCAACAATCATGGTGGGCCGAGTCATTTAAATTGAAAATGGAAATCAAATTTTCAAATAATTTATAGAAAGAAAATCTTTTCCAGAAAAGATTATTTTCCAAAAGAAGTGTTCTTTAGAAGAAATGTTTTCCAGAAAAAATATTTTCCAAAAAAGATTATTTTCCAAAAAGAAGTGTTCTTTAGAAGAAATTTTTCCAGAAAAAATATTTTCCAGAAAAAATATTTTCCAGAAAAATATTTTCCAGAAATGTTTTGCAGAAAAAATATTTTCCAGAAAATATTTTCCATAAGAATAAGATTTCCAAAAGAAGATAAAAAATTGATGTTTTACATGGACCATTGGAAGAGTACTAAAATACCCTTTTGTGTCAAACTAGGACGCTAGTCGTAGGCGACAATCCAATCGAACAGTTAGTCAAAACGACCGTTGTAGGGATGCACCCTGTAGAGAAGATCAATTTTGGGAGATTCATGTTGAGGAGTGCTCTTTACTTCCATGAGTTTGAGATAGACTGGAACCTCTTACATACTATGGCTAAGCGATGGAACCCCCACCTTCATATATTCCATATGGGGTATATGCATTTGTGCCCCACTCACGAGGATTATTGCGGCATCATGAGGATATCCACTTCAGGACCTCTAGTCAGGCCCTCATTGAAGACCGGATATTCTGGTGAGCTCGCTACAGGACTAAGGCCCTGTTCGTTTGGGCTTCAAAAGCCGGCTTTTTGAACTTTTTTGACTTTTAAGCCGAAGAAGCCAGTTGATCAACGTTCGTTTAAGCTTTTTTAACGCTAACCGATTAAAAAAAAAGCCAAAAAATGGCTCATTTTAAGAGTCGTCCCGTGCTCGCTTCTAAGTTGGGCTCTCGCGCGGAGCTAATTACCAAAATATAATTTAAGTGAAAATACCGAAATACCCCTTACCTTTAATAAAATTTCCGAACTGATTTTAACCTAAATCGAAAGAGAATCGAACTGATCCTCTTCGTCTTCTTCAAGCCGATCGATTATCAACCCTTTCTCCTCTCTCAACTTCATCGCCTTCAACCTAATCGATCGATTGTCCCTCACGTTACAAGAAACGAGAAACGTTTTACGTTTCTCATCTTCTCCAACAAGTTCGCCCAATCGACTGTCGACTGTCGAACTCAACTTTGTCTCCTTCAAACCGATCGAATCTCTCATCGATCCTTGTTGCAGAGATCATTTCCTCCCTCTCTCTCATCTTTTCCTCATAACTAACCGAGTAAAAAGCCCCAACGGTGACGGCAGATCTCGTCTCATCTCATTACAGGCTGCCATTAACGATCTCTTCTTAAACAGCAGCTCTCGTCCCTAGCTTTCCTCCATTAACGATCAATTAAGGTATTGCTTTTTAATTTATTTATTTTTATTACTGATTTTACTGTAAATCAAATTGGGGAGTTCTTTTTATTATGGATTTTATTGTAAATCGACTTGATCTGTGAATGTACTATGGTTCAACATATGACTGATCTCGAACCTTGCAATCGACTTATATTCAGCACCTCTTCAAGTGACACACACTTCTCTGTCAAAATCTCTCTTCCATCTTTTTGGTAGAATCTGATTGTTCAATGGTATTAGAATAATAGGCGAGCTCGGTATCCATTGAAATAAAAGAGTGATTTTGCAACACAACAATAAAACCAGTTGTGTTTTATGGAGCTCATTGTTTAGTTGTTTGTGAAAGAACAATGATGCAACCAGTTTTTTACAAAAATGATTGGATGATTTTTTACCAAAATTTTGTACAGAAACATTATGAGAGCAGATGAGAAAAATGATTGGTAGGGACATCCCTCCTTTTGCTCCAATTTATAGATGAAAGCAGATGAGAAAATTGATCTAATTTAAGGTAAATTGGATTTCATAATTTTCCAACCACATCCATTATTGATCTCATTTTCTAGGATTCCTAAGTTCAACTCACCAAATATTTTGTTCATTCCCCATAAGAGTTTTTATGACAAATTTCTAGAATTCGCTGAAATTTTTTCCAAACCTGTTCTCCAATTGAAACCATAAGAGCTTTGACTGTGTTTGTTATCTTCTTGAACATGAATTTTGATGCTGAAAGAGGAAATAATTAATTATTTTTAAGGATTTAGATGTCATATGAAACCATTTACTCCTAATCATGGGACCACCGTTGGGTCTTTGGATTGAACTAATTTACTCCTAAACATGGGCATTAATTTTATGACATCTATATTGTAATCATGCTAGTATGTTGTTTTACTTTCTTGTAATCATGTGGTTTTCACTCTCTATTTTTAATATAAACTCTCTTTAGATTTTGTATGACTTAAAGTTTATATGATTAAATGAGTAAAAGTTGGAGTGACAATAGCATCTCTCAATATTTATGAAAGATACTATTGGCACCAACTTTTACTTTTCTCTTCTCTTAATCCAATAAGCCTGTTAGTTGAATCTCTGATGTATTTATTCCATTAAAGTGTTCATTTAACGACAAATAAGATCTTATGTAGTATGTGTCTGCACACGCAACGGTTGACCGATGGGTTTAGTATATTGTTTGATATTTTTAACATTTATTTACAGTGATATTTGTTTACGATAATTATTTGTTTGCTCATTATTCTTGTTGTTGTTACTTATATTTCAGAACGTTTTTTATTCCTTATTCTTATCCATTACTTTTCATTTTTTTTTAAATGAATAATCAAATTGTCAGATGCCGAGACAAAAAGTAACAGAACCAAAAGAAATAGAGTCAAAAATTGATTCCGCAAGATGGACACCCTATCTTCATAAGATTTGGGTTGATATCTGTGTGGAATTGGTTAAGAAGGGAAAGAGACCCGGTACTTCATTGAATGTATCAGGGTATTCATCTCTAATGAAGCAATTTCAGACAACGACCGGGCTTAGTTACACAAAGAAACAACATAAGAATCATTGGGATAAAACGAAAGGTATTTGGGCTAGATGGATTAAATTAAAAGCATGTACTGGAGTGGGTTACGATGCTGTTAACAATAAGATATTGGCGAGCGATGAATGGTGGAATTCTTGGTTGGAGGTAATTTTCGATTAGATTACCAAATAGGAATATTACGTTTATCAATTCAAACTTATAAAACAAGTTTATTTATTTTGTAGAAAAATAAAACTGATACACAATGGCGTTATGACGGACTGGAACATGTTGAAGAGTTGGACATACTATTTGGAGGGACTTATGCTACCGGAGAGTATGTTGCAAGCTCTTGTAATCCTGGTGTGCGTCCATCCACTGAATCATCTAGAGCAGTTGAGCACGAGTTTCGGGATGATGATGATGATGATGATGCTGCGTTTGTTCAAGAAACGCAACCACCAGAGTCCCAGCCATCAAGGTCCCAACCACCTATCGATATTAGTCCTGATTTTGATGGTGATGGTGATGGTATCCCTCCATTTGTTGCACCATCTCGCATGAAATCTAGAAGTAACCTAGATTTTCAACACTCCAAACGACAAAAAATGACGAGTGCAGCTATGTTAGGACGACAAATTGAACGCTTAGTTGAAGCAGTGTCAACGAGGACGAGTGCAAGTAGTGCAACACCCCCACCACCACCTACACAACCCGGTAGCATTAAGGAATGTATTGATTTGTTGGATGCAACAACAGAAATCATTCCTAATAGTGAGCGGTATCGATTTGCACTGAAATTATTCAGTATGAAGAAGGAGTACAGGCAAATTTGGTGTATGCTGAAAACAAATGAACTCCGTATTGGGTGGTTGGATGGCGAAATGGAGGATGCTCGAGTTCATCATTCCAAATAGTGTGTGATTTTAATATGTTTGTGTGGTTTTAATGTGTTTTTTGTATTACCATCTTTCATTGATGGTTATAACTATATGCCCCACCCCTATGGTGGTATGACAATTCCTGTTTATTATTTTATGTTTTCCTTGGATTGTGTAATATGTCCGTTACGTGGTGAATGCTATTGACAATGTTTATTATATAGTGAATGTTAAACATATTTATCTTATTATCTATATTATTTGAATGTTATAGTTTTAAATGAATAATTTGTAGTTATGTATTTATACAGACTTATGGATTCCAATGATGATATTTCCACCCATGATGGTACGTCTACCGACGATGATATATCCAGTAATGATGAAGTTCATGACGTGAATGCTGTAGATGATGATTTGTCGTTAGATATTTTGGTAACAGGTACCATTGTTGCAATGCATCAATACGTAGACACATTTATTTATAGAGAACCACATAGGAATTCTTGTTATATTGGAGCAGATTATGTTCGTGATGTCATTGATGGACTTGGTAACACATGCAATGATTTATTTAGGATGGAACGACATGTTTTCTTAAATTTGTGTGACATATTAGAAGGAAGGGGTCTGATAAAAGATGAAAAGAAGATATCGATCCAAGAACAAGATGCAATGTTTGTCTACACCGTGGGTCACAATGAAAGGCATAGGGTACTTAGGGCTACTTTTAAGCATTCATTGGATACTATTAACAAATATTTTCATGTAGTTCTTAGAGCTTTACTTGAAATATCAAAGTTTTTGATCGTTCCTCCTAATCTCAACGAAGTCCCTATGCATATACGAACCAATGAAAGATATTGGCCATATTTCAAGGTATTTTCTCAATGATTTTCTTTATTTATCATTATTTATAAATAACGTCAAATATAATTAATTATATTTGAATTATGTAAATATAAGGACTGTGTTGGGGCGATCGATGGGACTCACATCAGTGCACATATCCCGTTCGTGCATCAAAATAGATTTCGAGGACACAAAGGCATAACACAAAATGTTATGGCCACTTGTGCGTTTGATATGACATTTACACATGTCGTAGCTGGATGGGAAGGATCTGCTAATGATTCTCGTGTGTTCCTTGATACTATTGCGAAGCCATCATTACAATTTCCACATCCTCCTCAAGGTTAGTTTTTTTAAGTAAAGATAAAATAAAATATTGAAAATGTCATTATTAATAAGTTGTCGTTTTTTTTTCAAGGTAAATATTATTTGGTCGACTCTGGATATCCATTGATGGAAGACTACCTCACACCTTATCGGGGTACAACATATCATTTACAAGATTTTAGAAGAGAGTCAAGGTCAAGAACAGATAAAGAATTATTTAACTATATGCATTCTTCTCTTAGGAATGTCATTGAACGATGTTTTGGGGTTTTAAAAGCCAAATGGACAATTTTAAAGCAAATGCTACGTTACAAATTTCAAACACAACGAGATATTACATTGGCTTGTATGGCACTCCATAACTTCATAAGGAAGCATGCAATTGCAGACGAAGAATTTTTACGTTTCGAGCAAGAACAAATTGTGGAAGATGAAGGGGGTGCATCTGAACATGATAATAATAATGAGCATGTAGATCGTCGATCTCGTGTTACCATGGAGAGGACAAGGACTGGAATAACTAATGCATTATATGCTGCTTATGATAGAGTTTAAGAACTTTGATATATTTTGAGTTTGTTATTAATGAAAATTATATATATTTTTGTATGACATTGTAACACTTTTGATTTCCGTATAGTATGTATTTGTTTGAATGTTGTGTATGGGATGTTATGTGGATGTCGGATTGTATATAAGATGTTATGTGAATGTCGGATTATATATGGGATGTTATGTTGATATTAAATTGTGTATTATACAGGTATTTTCTTTATCAGGAAAATTTCATATGTCCATTTTTAAGAGGAAGTGCTGCCGAAATTTCGATAAAATCATAAAATTTATACATTGATTTAAATTGAAAATAATTATTTTAATAATTTTTTAATAGAAATTATATATATATATATATATTAGTGTAATTATATATTTATTGTATTCTTCTGATCATTTTTTGTGCATTCTGGATGTATTATCAACATTAAGGGTATTCTGGTCATTTTACCAGAATCCAGCAATAAAAAGCTGTAAAACGAACATGCTTTTTTGACTTCTGTGTTTCTGTAACGAACAGGCTTCTGCTGAATATGACTTTTCAGGCTCTAGGCTTCTGCTTCTCCCAGAAGCCAGCTTCTGGAGCTGGAGCTGGCTTCTGTAAAGAACAGACCCTAAACATTTCCAAGGAAGAAGCCAAGGTCTTAGTCAATGATGGGAGATTGAACTTAGTACCGTTACTGGGCCCATATCTCTCCCGCAGTCACCCTATCAATGTAAAACCCGAAGCTTGGCGAGCCACTAGAGACTATCGATTGTGCCTAGGAATTCTAGCCCAATACATACTGACCTCCAATAGTGATGGCCAAACCATCCCTGAATCCTTCATAGATATAGCCTCTCAACTCTCAAGGAAAGCCAACCCAGTACCTCTCATCCTAGCTGAAACCTTCTCAGGGTTAGATGCCATAAAAAATGGTGAGCGGGAGAGCTTCAAGGGAAGCCCCTACCTATTCTATATGTGGCTTTGTGATCGTCTCAAAATCATAGAGGTTCCCTCAAACCTCGAATATGGCCCAGAACATTTTTCTAAGAGAAACCTGTTAGTGCGTCACAATTCAGTCAAAGCTTGGAACAAATGGTTAGACTCTCGCCTCGCCTGTCATATCGATTTTAGGTGCCCTTGGTGGATGACTGATCCCCCTGTTCTAGGAACCAAATGATCATACTATGTCCGTCTGATTGGTTTAGAAGAAACATCTTTTTACCATCCTAATCTAATCCCAGAACAGTACGATGTACCTACAGAGTTATCCTTACCTCAGCACAAAGCTTTCTTTCCCCCCGAGCCTCTGACTGAAAAGTTAGTACACCTCATTGAGAAAGCTTGGAACAAGCGCACCTTAGGGTATCCAGACGGACCAGCAGAATTCAAAGAGCCAGTTGTTAGAGCCAAGAGGGTCAAACCTGGCAGCAATCCTGATGACCGTCAAGACAAAGCCAAACGTCCATGTAAAAATAGTTCAAGTTAAATTTGTTGAAAGATGTTTTTAATGAGAACATTTATTTGTCAATCATTTTCAATAAAGCTATTTTTCTTTCAAATGAATATTGATTTCTTCTTTGAATGTTCATTATGTGAATGGATTAATTAATGGATTGCTGGATAAACCTCAATGAAATGATTCCTTAAAATGTTATCAAGAGGGTAATACTGAAATTGACTAAATTTACTTTTGATGGGGTCATATATGATTATCATTGCGCCCAAACTCAAGCGTCCACCTCTTAGTTGGAGTCGTAAGTCCAGTCGGTTAGAATGAGTTACGGTACCAAGTCAACAAGCAGAGATGGCTTCAGAATCTGAACTTACAGAGATCCGTAAGATTTTGGCAGCCTTTGCCAATGATATCACCAGTATAAAGGGTAAAGTAGAAGTGCTAGAACAGACCTCGGAATCAACAGGCAATCCCTTAAATGATCCAAAAGGAAAGAAAGTAGAAGAGAGACGTCCACATGAAGTCTTCGAACTCGATGGAGATGAAGAATATGTCAATGAAAATCCGATGTTAGCTAACAAAATGTCTCAGTTAGAGTCGACTATGAAAAGTATAAAAGGCATCGATGAAATTGCAGCAGGTATTGAGGCTTTGAACCGCATCCCTAGAATCCATTTGCCTAAGAAGTTTGTGATGCCAGAAATGGACAAGTTTAGTGGTATAGGGTGTGCAAAAACACATCTTAAGGTGTATGTTACTAACATGCGCACTATGGGGCTCAGCGACGAACATATGACGTTGTTGTTTCAGAGGACTTTATCAGGGTCAGCACTACGTTGGCTAATGTCTCAAGATCCAGTTACTGTGGGCACCTGGGAGAATATGTCAAAGGCTTTCTGGCATCAATATAAGTATAGTACCGAGATTGAGACTTCAAGAAGAGATTTGGAAGCAACTAAGTAGAAGAATGGGGAGACATTTATTGATTTCATTGGTCGTTGGAGGGCCAAGGCTGCCCAAATGTGGGATAGACCGTTGGAGAAAGAACAAGTAGCGATTATCCTAAAGAATCTCTCGCAAGGATATGCTCAACACTTAGTGGCCCAATATCTCCCTACTTTCGAGTCATTGTTGCAAGCTGGAAGCCAACTCGAGGACGCATTTGCCTCTGGGATTCTTTCTAACCCCTCAGATAACAAGCTTAAGAAACCCAATGTTTCTAAACCTAGCACCAACCATGTCTACATAGCCAACACATCAGTTACCCCAGCTCAACCCCCAGTCCGAACTAATAACCAGACTCACCCAAGTCAACCTAGAACTCCACGTCAATTTACCAATCTAGGGATGAGCCTCACTGTAGCTTTTCACAAATTGGTGAAAAAAGGGCTTCTTACCCCTATCCAACCCCGACCTCTACCTAATCCCTTGCCAGCTGGACACAATTCTAACTTGTTCTGCGAGTTCCATCAAAATCCTGGCCATCACACAGATCGATGTATTACCCTACGTCATGCCATTCAAAACCTGATTGACAACAAGAAGGTCACAATCCCTAGCCCACCGAATGTCACCACTAATCCACTGCCTACCTATCAACCTCCACCAACTTTGAACATGGTGTCTCATACACCATTACCATTCGATCCTGTCTCTCTTATCCATCCCATCCACGGCAAACCGCCTAGTTACCCTCTTGACAGGATAGCCTTCACTGATGAGGTTTTCACCACAAACTATGAACCATTCGATTTAACCTCAGATGATACGTATTGTTTGTCCCCACCTCGATACAGTAGCCCCACATTCACCAGTTACCTGTTGGCCCAGATGAACTTAAAAAGCCCGGTACCTTTAACAGATCCATACGTGCTGACTGAAGAAGATGAACCTTATCCTCTCTCCTGTGATGAAGTTAGACATATGACTCGAGGGGGAAGAGTTTTTAAGCCACAAGAACTTTGTGTTGATAATCCGGCAACCTTGGCAAGAAAAGAAAGAGAAGATCCTATCAAAGAAAACATTGAAGAAGATAACTCCGTGATTAAGCAATTGAAGAAATCAGGAGCCAATATCTCGGTTTGGGGATTACTTATGGCTTCCACTGCCCATAGGGAGGCTGTTCTCAAAGCATTAAGTACAGCCCAAGTCTCCCTTGACACTTCTCCAGATCAGCTAGCCAACATAGTAGGGGCGACCTATGTGGAAAATATCTTGTCATTCTCGGACTCCGATCTCCCAAAGGAAGGAGCAAACCACACTAAGCCACTGCACATCACAGTTGACTGTAACGGAATGAGGGTACCTCTGGTATTGATCGATAATGGGAGTGCATTGAATGTTTGTCCTTTGAAGACCGCCACTTGCCTTGGGTTTAAAACTGAAGATCTCAAGCCCACTAATCAAGGGGTTAGGGCCTATGATAACACTAAAAGGGACGTATTGGGAATTCTGCACCTTCGATTGTCCACAGGCATAGCGGAATTTCTGGCAGAATTTCAAGTCATAGACATCCAGTCCTCCTTTAACCTGTTATTAGGAAGACCGTGGCTATACCAAATCAAAGCCATACCTTCCACGCTGCACCAGAAGGTCAAGTTTATCAAAGATGGGCTAGTGATCACTCTCCATGGAGATGCTGAAATTGTAGGATCATAAATAGTACTGAAGCTAAGGATGAACCGCTGCTTGAGATTCAGCCAGAACAACAGGGAGTAGAGCTCAGTGGGTTCGAGTTTGAGAAAATATGTTCAGTCCAATGGGATCAAGCCATGAAAGAATATTTTCCAATGGAAAATACTTCTAACTGCAATATGGCCAATATATTCAGGAAAATGAGATTTTTTCCTGGTATGGGCTTAGGCCGCAAGCAGCAAGGTATTAAAGAGGCACCAGTGATTAAAGAGGTCATTGGCACATTTGGGCTAGGATATAAGCCTACTAATGAAGATTGGGCCCAATACTGGAAGACAAAGCGAGATAAGGCGATGGCGAAAAGGCAAAGACGAACCATGGATCTCATCAAGATGAAACCTTATCGTAAGACCCTTGATAGTTATTTTGTGAAGGAAGGAGAAGATTTTCGTTACTGTGGGTTCCCCGAGCCATTCATTGACCACATCACAGGTACTCGTCTGCCGGGGTTTGAGATCTTTTTTGGTATGGATTGGCCTGAAGAGGAAGCAAGCATAGAAGCTGAAGAGAAGAAAATTGAAGACTGGCAGTTCAATTTAGACTCCCTCAACATCGACCAGTTATTCATTGAAGATCACAGTGTCTTGGTGTTGTCAACTGAGAAGGGGATCCCAAATCCTCAGTCTGCAATCAAACCCGCTGTAGGGTGTCTCTCTAGCTATCATGTAATTAGTCCTGTATTGCATGTCAAGACTGGGTCTGTCAGTCCCCTTAGTCCTGTTCAGTCTGACATGTCAGATAAGTCATTTGTTTCCATTGAGTCAAGTAAGTCTACTATTACTGCTAAGTTAAGTGAATATGTCAAGTTGGCAATGAGTCCTGTTACCCCATTTCCTTTTAATGAAATGATAGAAATTCTTGATTACCCCAAGCGCAATAATAATTTAACTAATAATCTGACTTCGGAGGGAGAATCTTCTGATGAAGAACCTCCCCTTGAAATAATCAAATTACTTGAACAAGAAAATGAACGTCGGGTTCAACCTCCAATGGAGAAAGTAGAGGTTATCAATCTCGGAACAAAAGAAAATCCTCAAGAGATTCGGATTGGGATCACATTATCCCCTGATGAACGCAAAGGGATAGTATAGTTGCTCAGAAAGTTCAAAGACGTGTTCGCGTGGTCTTATGAGGATATGCCGGGAATAAGCACAGACATTGTTCAACATCGAATTTCGTTATATCCAAATGCTCGACCCATTAAACAGAAACTTCGACGTATGAAACCGGAATGGACTCTGAAAATAAAAGAAGAAGTTACGAAGCAGATTAACGCTGGATTCTTGGAAGTAGTAGAATACCCGGAGTGGATTGCCAATGTCGTCCCGGTACCGAAGAAGGATGGAAAAGTTAGGATGTGTGTGGACTTTAGAGATCTAAACAAAGCAAGCCCAAAGGATAGTTTTCCTTTACCACACATAGACGTTCTAGTAGATAGTACAGCAGGGCACGTTTTATTGTCCTTCATGGATGATTTTTCGGGGTACAATCAGATAAAAATGGACCCTCGGGATATGCAAAAGACGTCGTTTATCACACAGTGGGGAACCTTTTGTTACAAGGTTATGCCTTTTGGTCTGAAAAAATGCTGGAGCCACTTATCAAAGAGCAGCTACCACTCTACTACATGACATGATACACAAGGAAGTTGAAGTCTATGTAGACGATATGATAGCCAAGTCCAAAGAACGACTGGGGCATGTTGCTGCTTTAGAAAAATTTCTCACAAGGATTCAAAAGTACAAACTCCGTCTCAACCCGCAGAAATGTGTGTTTGGAGTAACTTCTGGAAAGTTATTGGGATTTGTGGTCAGTCAAAGAGGGATTGAAGTAGACCCTGTGAAGATTAAAGCTATCCAAGAGATGCCACCGCCAGAAACCGAAAAGCAAATCCGAGGTTTTTTAGGCAGAATCCAGTATGTCAGCAGATTTATTGTTCAACTCACCAACGTCTACGAACCTATTTTCAAGCTTCTCAAGAAGAATGAACCAACAGTTTGGAATGAGCAATGTCAAAAGGCCTTTGACCAAGTCAATGAGTATCTCTTGAACCCACCTATTTTGGTTCCGCCCACACCGGGTGAACCACTTCTTCTTTATCTGTCAGTCACAGAAGAAGCTATGGGATGCATGCTGGCACAGTATGACAAAGATACTCGCAAAGAAAGGGCTATCTACTACATCAGTAAGAAGATGTTAGAGTATGAACGAAAGTATTCAGCCCTAGAAAAAACTTGCTTGGCACTAGTATGGGCTACTCAGAGACTTCGACACTATATGCTATCTCATTCAATTATCTTGTTATCTCGGATGGATCCTCTCAAGTATCTTTTCGAGAAACCGGTACTAACAGAGAGAACTGCACGATGGTTATTATTGTTATCAGAGTTTGACATCACGCACGTTACGCAAAAATCTATCAAGGGAAGAGCTGTAGTAGAATACTTGGCAGATCACCCAGTAGCAGAAGGATTAAGGCCTATTGATCAGTTCCCAGATGAAAACATCTTACATGTTGAAGAAGAGCCTCAGAACCAAACATGGCAGTTGTATTTCGATGGAGCCGCCAATCAGAATGGTTATGGAATAGGGGCAGTCCTGTTTTCTCCGGAAGGATGCCACATTCCGATCGCTATTAAGTTAACCTTCTCTAATACCAATAACACAGCCGAATATGAGGCGTGCATCGCTGGACTTGAAGCTGCTTGAATCTGGGCATTACAGAAATCGAAGTTTTTGGAGATTCAGCCTTGGTCATACACCAGTCATTGGAAGAATGGAAGACTAGGGATGAAAAGCTGAAGCCTTATCATGAATATTTGTTAAACTTAGTGAGTAAGTTTGAAGCTATTCTGTTCCAACACATGTCAAGAGAAGATAATAGATTTGCTGACTCGTTAGTCACTCTATCTTCAATGATCCATTTGCCCCCTGGCATGGAATTGAGGCCGATCACTATTGAAGTCAAAGACAAACCTGCATATTGCTGTCAGATCAATATTGCAACTCGACTACCCGATGGAAAGCCATGGTACACAGATATTAAAAAGGTGTTGGAAAGACAAGAATTTCCAGAAGAAGCATCGAGGAAGGAACGGCAAATCCTTTTAAGATTAGCATCTCAATTCATCCTGTGCACAGGAAGTTTGTACAAAAGGTCTTATGATGGGATTCATTTGTCGTGCGTCGATGAAGATCAAGCTGAACAGATAATGGTTGAACTACATTCAGGAGAATGCGGCCCTCACATGAGTGGGAAAATGTTAGCTAAGAAAATTATGAGACAAGGGTACTACTGGCCTACGATGGAAACGGATTGTCATCACATGGTCAAGACCTGCCACAAATGCCAAATACATGCAAATCTCATACATGTACCACCTTCTCGATTAGTTGGTCTAACTTCACCATGACCATTCTCAGTTTGGAGAATCGACATTATTGGTAAAATATCGCCTAAAGCATCAAATGGGCATGAATACATTTTGGTTGCAATCGATTATTTTATTAAGTGGGTCGAAGCTGCCTCTTATGCTATTCTCACTGCATCTCGAGTTGCAAAATTTATCCAAACGAACATCATCAGCCGATATGGGGTACCTTCAGAACTGATTTCTGATAACGGGTCACATTTCAAAGCTGAAGTTATTACTTTGTGTTCAAAGTTCAAAATCTCACACCACAAATCATCTCCTTACCGCCCTCAGACTAATGGAGCAGTCGAAGCAGCTAATAAGAATCTTAGGACTATCATTAGGAAAATGTGTCAATCACATCGAGATTGGTCTGAAAAACTGCCATTTGCACTATGGGCATATCGAACTTCAATTCGATCCTCTACTGGAGCTACTCCCTACTCCTTAGTGTATGGCATGGAAGCAGTCTTGCCAGTTGAAATGGAAATTCCATCTCTGAGGGTCTTGTTGGAAAGTCAGTTGTCAGAAACAGATTGGGTTCACCAGCGGTATGAAGAATTAAATTCGATTGAAGAAAAACGACTGAGAGCTTTGTATCACGTGCAAGCTTATCAAAGAAAAGTTGCCCGTGCATTTGATAAAAAGATCAAGGTTCGTCACTTACAGGTCGGGGATTTAGTACTCAAAGAGAATCGAGCACCTATCTTTGACCCTAGAGGGAAGTTCAAACCAAATTGGGGAGGTCCGTACATCATCAAGGAGATACTACCAGGAAAAGCTGTCAGGCTTCAAGATCATGATGGAATCGAGTTACCTAACCTAGGGGAGGGAAAAATCCGAACTACGTTTTGGTCTGATCCCAAAAATTTGGGGTACGTAGGCAACCTGAGAAGTTACTTCAGGCCCGACCACACCAAAATAAAAAAATAGATTCCCCGATGAAGAAAAAAATCTAAAAAGAAAAAATTCAAAAGAATGGGGAAGAAAATTCAAGAAAAAGTTTAAATGAAATGCCACACAAGGGGCATTTGGGTTTTTGAGCCTCAAAATCCCTTACATTTTATGCCTAGTCCCAAGCCTACCTATAAAAGTCCTCCTAAGTACCGTGTGAAAAGGTCAAGGAGGGTAGGAGAACATGATCAGCCAGTAATTCTAGAAGGTCAGAGGAAAAGAAAAAGATAAAAAAAAAATGATGAAGCCTACTAAGTTGAAAACCCGAAAAGGGCGACTTAGGCAAAAACTAAGGCAAGCTCGCAAGGTTGAAAATCTGAAAGGACAACTTTGACAACAATCAGAGCTAAAAAAAAAAGAAAAAGCTCGCTAGATTGAAAATCTGAAAAGGCGATCTAGGCAAAAGTTAGAGCAAGCTCGATAGATTGAAAACCTGGAAAGGCGATCTAGGCAAAAGTTAGAGAAAATAAAAATAAAAATAAAAAAACAGAAGAAAATCCCAAGCTGAGAGCAGTTCGAGCTGAAACGTTAGAAATCCGAATAATCAAGTTCAATACTCAGCTTAAACCAGGCATAGATTCAGAAGTCACAAGTATCTTGTCTACGATCGATCTGAAAATTCTTACTTCCCCAAGTGAACCAATGGAGAGAATGGTGAATTCTATGATGAGTCTCAAAAGGAAATATTTTGTTCTCTTGAGCCTGACTCAAAATCTTTAATAAAATTAATCAAAATTAAAAGTTGGATCTTTATTGCGCTTGTGGTAATCAAATATTTCAAACCTTCATACAAGGGGCATTTTTTCTTTTTCCTCTAGATATGTAATTTCACCCTTATACTAGGGGCATTTTTTAATGATGTGTTCAATTATTTTCAATGCCATGTTTATTGTCAAAACTAGGGACATTTTGTTTTTGAGCAATGTTAATCCTAAAAAAATAATGAGAACTCCAAACTTAAGGTTACCCTCTTGATAGCAGTTTTTCAAAAAACTCTTGAGGTTCAAACTCAGATTTTAAATTTATAAAACTTTTTTGATAAAACCTTGAGGTTCAAACAAATGCATTCTGAATATCACATAGGAGATAGGACATCCATTCTGTCCCAAATCTATTCAGTCCCAAATTCTACCACTCTTTTTCGGGTTCATTTTCAATCGTTTCTCTCCCAGATTTATTTCTTCGTTCTCAGTTTTACTCAGCCAGATGCCGCCGAGGGTTTTTCTCGGAACTATGCTCAGATGCCGTCGAGGGTTTTCTTGGAATTATGCTCAGATGCCGCCAAGGGTTTTCTTGGAATTATGCTCAGATGCCGCCGAGGGTTTTCTCGGAACTATACTCAGATGCCGCCAAGGGTTTTCTTGGAATTATGCTCACATGCCGCCGAGGGCTTTCTCGGAATTATGCTCAGATACCGCCAAGGGTTTTCTTGGAATTATACTCAGATGCCGTCGAGGGTTTTCTCTGAACTATGCTCAGATTACGCCAAGGGTTTTCTTGGAATTATGCTCAGATGCCGCCAAGGGTTTTCTTGGAACTATGCTCAGATGCCGCTGAGGGCTTTCTCAGAATTATGCTCAGATGTCGCCAAGGGTTTTCTTGGAATTATGCTCAGATGCCGTCGATGGTTTTCTCGGAACTATACTCAGATGCCGCCAAGGGTTTTCTTGGAATTATGCTCAGATGCCGCCAAGGGTTTTCTTGGAACTATGCTCAGATGCCGCCAAGGATTTTCTTGGAATTATGCTCAGATGCCGCCGAGGGCTTTCTCGGAATTATGCTCAGATGCCGCCGAGGGTTTTCTCGGAACTATGCTCAGATGCCGCTAAGGGTTTTCTTGGAACTATGCTCAGATGCTGCCAAGGGTTTTCTTGGAATTATGCTTAGATGCCGCCGAGGGTTTTCTCGAAACTATGCTCAGTTACCTCCGAGGGTTTTCTCGAAATTATGCTCAGATGCCGCCAAGGGTTTTCTTGGATTTATGCTCAGTTTAAATTTACTTCATTTTTGACTCATTTCCAATTCAAACTCTTTGAAATCTATCTCAGATTTTGAGCCCACACACTTGCACAGTTGTTACATCAATCAAGGAGAATTTTCTAAAATTCAAGGATCTGACACTGCCAGTGAGAGCTCATGCTCAAGGACCTGACATTTTTCTAGTTCGGGGAGAGTTTTACGCTCAAGGATCCCAACACCCCGACGAATTGTTAAATCAGACTGCAAAATGAACTGTCACTAGCTTTGGCATTCGGATATCGCACTATCTACCAAAATAGATTTGCTATCTAGTTTGCTTCAATCCTCTACCAAAGAGGGACAAGGTGTCTCCTTCTTGGATCTGGATGCTTTGAATTTGTGGTGAATTTTTGGGATGTTTTTGGGAGGTTTTTGGGTGTTTTTTAGGTTAAAATCGGAGTAGGGGTGTTAGGGAAGGAGTTGGGGCTCCAAAATTAGGGTTTTGGAGGGGTTGTGGAGACTTCTTCACCTACTTTTTCTAGGATTTTTTCTTTGATACGAAAATAGGGTGTGGAGGCTCCTATTTATAAAGTTTTTAGAAGCATTTAGGGTTTGATTAGGGTTTCTTTTAGGGTTTCAATTAGGGTTTTGACTTAGTCTTTAGGGTTTTAGGGTTTTGACTTTAGTCTTATGATATTGACTTGATTAGTTTTAGATTAGGTTTGGATTTAGGATTTTGACCTTAGTCTTATGAGATTGACTTGATTAGTTTAGATTAGGGTTTTGATTTAGGGTTTTGACCTTAGTCTTATGAGATTGACTCGATTAGTACCTTGACTTTAGTCTTGCTTGATTAACTTTAATTTTGACTTTAGTCTCACTTGATTGACTTTAATACCTTGACTTCAGTCTTGCTTGATTTACTTTTAATTTTTGGAGAACCCCCCTCTAAAATATCTTTAATTCTTTGGACCCCAAATGGAGGGGTCCTTAAGGAAATATCCCACGAACCCTCAACAATTTTGCCTGGGAGTCCAATTAATCGATTTTTTAGGTTCAAAATTTTAAATTAATTTCATTAATGTTTCACTTTAATCATTTAATGTTTTATTTATTAATTTTGAATTTTTTAATTATGAAAATTGTGAAATTACCGTTTTGCCCCCGGAGAGGACTTTTCACGTTTCAAGTCGGTTTTTAATGTTCTAGGATGTTTTAGAATCGGTTTTTCGTAAGGAATTCAATGAGAATGTTGGTTTGTATCATTTATGAAAATTTTTATGTGAAATTATTGTGAACTTTATGAGGGGCATTTTCGTAATTTTGTCAAATTCTGTTAAAATTGGTGAAATGATTTATTTAGTTCCGATTTGTTATTTTATGTGTTCGAGAGAATTTTTCTAAGCGTAACGTAGGCTCTAGGGTTGTTTTGAGGTTAGGGGTATTTTGGTAATTTAATCATTTTTAGTGATTTTTATCGTAAAGCTTCTTTTTGATTTGCAAGATGATGATTTCTATGTTTCTGGGGTCGTATTTTCCTAGCGTAGCGTGGTTTCTAAGTTTTGTCAGTTCGAGATACCTCATCCGGATTTCTGAAACATATCTGGTAACAAAATAAAGCATCGGAATAGACATCCATCATTGGGAACCTTTGCGATCGGGTTGACGACTTGATTAATCAGGCGGATGCAAAAATGGGGTGTCTACAAGAAGCAAAGTTGACAGTTGTGTACTTGATTAACATACTTCCTCTTCTGTTCTTGGACGCAAGACTCCTTATCTATCTCTATATGACAAGGACCTTAACTATTCCATAATGCGCACATTTGGGTGTCTAAGTTTCGTTCACTTACATGAAGGAGAACGTGATAAATTGAGTCCACGAGCGGCAAAGTGTGTGTTTTTTGGGCATGGTGACAATCAAAAAGGTTATCGGTGCTATGACCCTCTTGTTAAGAAAATTCGAGTATCTCGCAATGTTACATTTCTTGAACATTTGTTTTATTAGAAGTCTTCACATACACAAATTGGAATTCATGCTGCCATACCTAGCCCTATTTCTATCATGACCTCATTTACCGATTCTCCCACTCCATGTGTCGATCAATCTTCTAGTTCCCTTTTTGATAATGTGCAGGTCAATAATGATATGATGAATCTGCCTTGTGAGCCCCCTCCACCAACTACACTTGTTGAAGATCCTCCATTAGTTATGCCATCATCCTCTACTGGTACTCAGGTGCGTCGTTCCACTCGCATTCCCATTCCTTCTAGTCGTCTCACTGATTATCATCATGTCTTATTCTCCTCTTTGGATACTATGGATGTTCCTTCTTGTTATACTCAGGCTGCAACACAAGCATGTTGGGTGGAGGCAATGAATGAGGAAATCAAAGCATTATAAGAAAATGACACTTGGACACTAGTTCCTCTTCCCAAAGGAAAACAAGCAATAGGGAGCAAATGGGTCTACACCGTTAAACTAAAATCAGATGGTAGTTTGGATCAGTACAAGGCTCGATTAGTTGCACAACGATTCAAACAGGAATATGGAATTGATTATGACGAAACGTTTGCTCCAGTTGGAAAAATGAAAATAGTCCGCACCTTGATATCTATGGCCTCTTCTAAAAATTGGGATATTAGTCAACTTGATGTAAAGAATGCGTTTCTCCACGGAGATCTCAAGGAAGAGATGTATCTTTCCCAACCTCCTGGTTATAAGTCATCAAATCCTTCACTGGTATGCAAATTAGTTAAAGCCTTATATGGACTCAAACAAGCACCGAGGGCTTGGTTTGAGAAATTTCATAGTGTGTTGATTTCTTCTGGATATCATCAAAGTTCTTATGATCTTTCACTATTTTTTCTAAATACTCCACATGGATTAGTAATCTTATTGGTTTATGTGGATGATATTTTGATCACTGGGAATGACCTTGATGGGATTAGCCAACTTAAGAGACTATTACATGCCTCTTTCCACATGAAGGATCTTGGGCGATTGACTTACTTTCTAGGACTTGAAGTATCCTCATCCCCACAAGGGTACCTCCTAAGTCAAAGAAAGTACACATCTGATTTAATTAAGATGGCAAAATTAACTGATAATAAGGTTTATGAAACTCCTCTTGAGCTTAATGTTAAGTACGGAAAAGATGACGGCGATCCCCTTCTTGATGTGACGATGTACCGTCAACTGGTTGATAGTCTTGTTTATCTTACGATGATTAGACCAGACATTTCTCATGCAATTCATATTGTTAGTCAATTTGTGGCAGCTCCACGCACTCTTCATATGACTGATATTAATCGAATTATTCGCTATCTTCGAGGTACAGTTGATAAAGCATTATTGTTTCCTTCTTCATCAGATCTACAATTGAGCGCATATTCTAATTCAGATTGGGCTGGTTGTCCCTCCACTCGTCGATCTACGACCGGATATTGTCTATTTTTGGGACAATCATTGATTCATTGGAAGTGTAAGAAACAGACTACTGTATCCAGATCTAGTACTGAAGCCGAATACAGAGCCATGGCTGATGCATGTAGCGAGATTACTTGGATTCGTGGGTTGTTGACTAATTTGGGTTTGCATTCTACTGATCCAACACCATTGTATGCAGATAATAAAAGTGATATTCAGCTAGCTTCCAATCCGGTATTCCATGAACGGACTAAACATATAGAAGTGGATTGCCATTTCATCCGTAAGAAGTATCTTTCTGGTGTTATCACTCTTCCACATGTTTCATCCACTTTACAATATGCAGATTTATTGACGAAATCATTGTCCTCGGCTTGGCATCATTTCCTTTCAGGCAGACTGATGTTGGTTGACCTCCCACATCAGTTTGAGAGGGGGTGTAAGATCCCTTAATGGGATCCCCTAAATATTGGAGTTTCTAATCATGTATTGTAAGATCCCTTAATAGGATCCCCTAAATCTTGGAGTTTCTAAACTTGTATACTAGTTACTAATTCTTGTATAGTTGCTATTCTTGTATAAGACAAATATGTAAACAATGAAATCTATATAAGAAAGAGGGATCTGTGAACTTGATTAAGGTTTCACATTCACCAAAAGAGTCTAATAGAGTTTAACCTTCAGAGAGCATTGATAGTAAATACCCAATTGCTTCAATTAGAGCTTGTTTAGTAATGGAATTGCAATATATAATATGAATTTTTAGTTGTTTAGTTTAATTTGGAGCTTGTTTTATGATTTTTCTATTATTTTTTATTACTATTTCATTTATTGTGATTGGTGAATTAGAGGCCCGTCCTACTGTTTGTTAAATCTCCATATTCGGTAGTCATATTCTATGGATTTTTTTTATTACTTTTTTAAAGTTTATTCTCCAATAATTTGATAGTTCAGGGCCCTCAAAAAAAAATTCTACAAAAAAATATTTGACGGGATGGTCCGTCAAATTTCTCAAATTTTGATGGGTTGAGACTGTTAAATATGGGCTTTTTTGCCTTAGTGCTAAGGGATTGCCGACTACTCATTTTGTACGTATTTGTAGCAATCTCAATGGGTTAACATAAGGAGTAACTTATCCACCATACTTCAACCACACCAGATCATCTCCACTCTAGATTTTCTCAACAATATGGATCAAGAGGATGTGATGTGGCACTAGAATCTCTCAACAAAATTGCTCTTGTTATGTGGTTGTTGGGTCAAGATAAAAGTCTATCCACTCTTTATCATGTATTGAGATATTCTTGTTGTAAATCAACTGATACACACTTATAAATATAGGGACTCCGCACTAGAGATTCATGTGTGAGAACAGCCTATTATTAGCTCTCTGTTTGGGTTTTACAATCACTAGGCCTCGTTTCTAGAATATTTGGGAGGATAGAGTCTCCATATATTAAACTATGTTTTCCTCCCACTTATTAATTCGCAATTTTATCATTGGCTCAACTTTAAAAAAAATACCATAATTAAATAAGCAATTCGTACCCATAAGAGTGGTAGATAAAAATGGATGTGGTGGGATAGTGGTTACCATTTTCTTGAGATGTTTTAGTCATCTACTCATCTTTTTCTAAGTCGTGTGTCCTAAAAAGAAAATGTGTGATGGATAATGGATTCTAGTAAATCATTGATTCTTTCTTCTTCTTTTTCTTCATTTTATTCTTGTTGATTTTGTGTTGTTTTTATTTATTTGGTAAATAAAATAATCTATAAAAAGAAGTATTTATTTTTTTCTTTTATGTTTTTTTTTTATATTTTCTTTTTTGACCTTTTTTTAAAATAAAAAAGTCTAAACAACAAAATTTTCAAAAAAGATTTTTGAAGATAATTTTTTTTTTTTTTTGAAGGAAGAGAAAACATAAATGTCACACTCACGGAAGAAGCCTTCAAATTATTACTTCACTAATAAATGAAAATGTTTATACTAACCCAGATCAAGATAAATATGTAGTGGGAAGTGTCGACAATAAATTTCTACGGATCTATCTCGAGATCCGTGAAATATGATCACAAATGATTTTATTGATTTTTTGATGAAAAGTAGATACAAATCTCAGTGTTTCCTCTGATTAACAGTCAAATACAAAAAATAATAGTGATGATGACATATGTAGCTTTTCTTTTCTCCGAGCTTCGCGCTTTATCGGTTGAAAATGATGCTTTGACGTTGGCTTTGCTTTGTGCTTGATTTTCTGTAGAGGCTTTTATAGATTTTCTTCTCTTCGGGCTTCAAGCTTTATCGATTGAGAAGGTTTCCTTGGCTTCCGGAGAAGGGCTTTATGCTTGATCTTCTCTTTAGTCTGAGTCCGGATCTCTAAAGAACCTTGCTTTGTCTCTGGACGAGGGCTTGAGAGCTTCTTCTTCTCTAGAAGGAGAGCTTTTATCTTCTGAGAGAAAGTGATCCAGATCCCCTCTCAATGAGAGAGGCTCTTGTATTTATAGACTTAAAGGTAATTTAGCTTTCCAATTATACCCCAACTTAAAGAGGTTTAATTGATTTGTTTAAAAGGCTAAATTTGTCCAAATCCAATTTTAAGGATTTTATGGATTTTTATTAGGCTAAACTTTTTTATTTAGATATAAGGCCCAATACTTAATGTATGGATCACTTGATTTTTATATAGATCATGGGCTTTATCTGCGAAAACCCAAAATCCAGGTTTGTAGGAGGCATGTTCCCTTTTAATGGACTGAATTTGGATGTGAGGCCCAGTTATAACTTTAGGGAGTTCATTTTTATTTGTAAAATTTGTAAAAGCTTCCTCAAAATTTTGGTGCCTACAGGAAGAAGTTACCTATAAGATTAAATTTGTTCTAAAGGTTATAAAACAAAAGTATTCAAGAACACGATAGAGGTTATTGAAGGATATTCCATTGTAAATATCAATTAGGATATTCTAGAATATTTTTCATTACAACCTTCCATTTATGATGAGATACACTAATAATGATATAATGCATCTCATGTATCTTATTCTTTAACAGAGTGCAACTGGAAAGTGAAATATTATAAAGAGAACAGGCATATATCATAAGATATAACCATCAAAAAGGTCAAAAGTAACATGTTGTTCCATAACAAAGTTCCCCAAATGAGAGTCCAGAAGGCCAACTATGATGTCCTAAGACGAGCAAAAAAATAATTTAAAAACCAAAAACTTTAGATCCTCAGATTGAGGGAAGAAAATACTACCCAATAAACTCAGAATATACAACCCATGGGCATGAAATCAAGTTCCATCAAGGCCCACTAGATAATTAATATTGTGATAGTTGATGAAGCAATGGGTAACAATTGAAGCTTCCTACCAAAATCCTCTCGATGTTTCCTTGATAGCTTCTTACTTGTCATGATAGTGATGTTCTTTAAGACTAGTGCATTCTTGAAGATAAATTCAGTAAATTTAAGTTCATTCTCACGCCCTTGGAAATGGTGGATCTCAACAGTTTTGAGATGATAAAAAATGCAATTGGACGTTAAATGTGCTCCCCAATCTCCATCCTTATTTTCTTCTGAGTAAGCTTCTTTCTAATAACCAGGACAATGAGAGAGAAATCAATGTTAGTTGTTGAACAATATAAAAGAGGAATTATAGAACATTGTGATAGAGTTGACATCCAAGTATGCGTAATCCCCAAAACAAGGTGAGTTAGTTGAGGAAATTTAAGCTACCAACTAATTATAATGATTGAATAAATCATAAAATGATGAAATAAAGACTGAATTAGTATTTGATTAGTACCTCATTTATGTCCAAGACAAGAGTTTCTAACTAAGGAGAGCTCTCGAGTAAGTTGGTTATTGCCCGGATGTAGGAATTTTTACGCCATTTGATCAGCCTCAAATACCTTAGATTATGAAATGGCATGGGAAGCCATTCCAAACTATTAGGGTTAGGGGATTCGGTGTAAATCTGTTTGTACATGAAAAAAGAGAAATATGGGAAATCAATTAGACAGTTTTAGTTATGAAGCAAATAATTAATAGAAATAAATCGTAATTAAGCAATTGAAACATACCCGAGAGCACCGATAGGATAGTGTTAGAGTTTTTGCATTATAAAGTCCTTTAAGAACTTGCTTGAGACAATGAGTATTCACATCAATGTGTGCATTAACTAGAGTGGAAAGGTTTTCTAGATAAAAATCTTCATAAAGGAAATCTTCCACCCTAATTGATGTGAGATTTGGGGTACATTTCTTCATCATACATCTTGTACCATCATGTCTTTCCACGACCAAGTTCTTAAGATGAAGAGCTGAAATATTGACAACTTTGAGATGGTCTTGCTTGCAATTCTTCATGATCAAATTTTCCAAAATAGGGCAGCTCAAGCGTAGCTCCCCATTTGAATTTCCCCGAGGAAGTGTTATTGATTCCAGTTCCAAAGTCTTGAGGTTGGAAGCTGAGCATATAGAATTCGGAACGCTTACGCTCAATCTACAACTCGTTTCCAACTTTAACACCTTAATACAACAGTTTGAAGTAAAGAAAATGTTAGGTAGTTGAAGGGGTTTTCCAGAACCTTGAAAGATGTTAAGATGGAACTTCTGAACATGTAATCTTAATGCAGAAGTGATCCATGTTTCAAGTCTAGGTGCAAGACGATTAAGACTGGAGCAGAGACTGAAACTGTGTACATTATTATGATTATTATTGTCCCAAAGACGAAGATGATGAAGCATAACCATGTCGACAAAATCTATAAAACTCTCTACATTTGAGCTTCTCTTTCTTTTTGGTTGTAGTAATGTCTTTTTCTGAGTTTTTTTCCAATTACGATAACTGAAGTCTAGATTGGGCATAAACATCCAAACGTATCTCCATCTTTTGGAAATAAGGCTGGTTTGAACTACTTCTTTTGTGTCCAGAGAAGAGAGGATGAGATGTAGAATGTGATCCGGTAAATTACTGATTCTGTCTTCTTCTTCTTCTTCGATCTTCTTGGCTGCGTTTAAGCGTGTCTTCTTCATAGCTGAGACTAACAGAAGAAGAACGTACGTATCAACTTGGTAGTTGGTAACGCGAGAGATTAATGAAACAAACCCAATTAAAACAACACACCTTTATTCTTTGAGTTGATCGCTGCAGCTCTTATCAATATATATTGACAACTTAAACATCGAGTTCAAATTCAACTCGGAGTCCGTGTTTGTTAAGAATTAAGAGTGCTTATTTGCGCTGTCATCAAATTTTCAAAGAGTCCAACAGCCATTTCACACGTGGTGCAAATGACATCAGCAATAAGGGAAAAAAATTCCTCTTTCCTAGCACAGGGCCCACATATTTGTTCTCTTGTAAAGTTCCTTCGCCCATTATCATATTAATAATCCAACAAGAATAGTCTTTTACATTTTATGAAAATATTCATATTCAAAAAATAATAATAATAATTTAATTTAAAAAAATATTATTTTTCGAATTTGTTCCAAAATATTGAAAATGGATGGCCACCGAGCATTCAAATTTAAAAATAAAATTCAATAATGAAAAATAATTATTTTTTTAAAATTCATATAATTTTGTCCTCTACAATTCCATTGCATCTGATCATATTTTTAAATGTTAGAAGGTGATCAAATAAAAAAGTTTGCATTTTTTTCACTAATGATAGGAGAGAGAAAGAGACATTAGGGGCATTGGCTAAAGACAACGGGCATTAAGATCACTCAAATGGAAATTTCTAAAGAGTACTGATAATTTGATGTACCTTTAACATATGCACTTGACGCATGTTGATGTGGAATACATAACTTATTAAAGAGAGTGTGAGAGTTCTCTCTCGTGCCCATTCTCTGCCCACATATTTATTTACTTAGATTTCAAATCTTAAAAAGGATCATTGGGCCCACATTGATTATCACGTTGACAATCCAACAAAACAGCCATCTAGATTTCAAAAAAAATATTCATATTAAAAAAAAAAAAAAAACATTTGTTTTTCAAGCTTGATCCATGGTGTTTAAAACAGATGGCTACTGAGTACTCAAATTTAAAAATAAAATTCAACTGTGAAAAATATATGTTTTTTTTTTTTTTTTTTGGTTAAAGTTCATATAATTTTATTCTCTACAACCCCATTTCATCATATCAAAATTTTGAATATCACAAGGAAATTAGATCTGAAAATTTATTTTTTTCACTATGGGTAGGAGAGAGAAACTCTTTTTTTCTAATAAGTTATGTGCTTTTAGCTCAAGGCCTTGTTAGCAATTCAGAATACAGCAAAAACTTGATTTGTGAAAAATTCGAGTTCTATTCGATTTTGGATTGCAAAAAATCAATCTAAATTCGACTAAAACTTCGATAAATGAAAATCAGCATATACTTCATATGTATATTATTCGTTTCATTTCAAAAATCCGAAAATCAAAAATTCAGAATATGATAGTGATGTTAGTAGTGATGGTGATGGTTGCTACGTGAAGACTAGAAAATTCAACAGAAAAAATTGATGGGCTAAGGCCCACGATTTTAGAAACTAAATTTTGACAGTTTAGGACTATCGAAATTCTAGATATTCAGAAGATTTTACGGCTTAGAGTTATCTAATTTCTCCTAGCCTTCATTAATTTGACAGTTTCAACCTATTGAAAAAAACATTGACAATGAAAAATTCGACCTTTTTGTCCGTCGAATTTTATGAAATTTGTCTGCCCAAAGCCATCAAATTTGAGCTTTTTTGGCATGGTAATAATAATGGTGGTGATAATGAGGACATTGAGGTTATTGTTCCATTGATTTTTTAAAAAAGACCAAAGTTAAGGGACAAATCATCAATTTGAAAAATTAAGGTGTTGGTGCCATCGACACCATTGCCGAAGAATGTTGCACCAAGATCATGCTCTTAATAGAACTTATGTTTTGATACCATATAGAATAATAGAATTTATTGATAATATTTTGGATGATTATTACATAAACCCTAATAGGGTATATATATAAATATTAAATCAAATAAGATATAGAAAGTAGCCTATTATGTAAAGATTCTAAATAACCATAATTCTTGATATATAATATCCTAATTGATATTGATATTGTATCATTCTCCATCACAACCTCTTTTTTTGGGATGAGATACATTGAAATTGATACAATGTGTCCCATGCATCTTAATACAGTGTGTCTTATTTTCTAACATCGCGCCTCGACCATTTTAGTTGATTAATTAATGAATGTTTGTTTGTAAAAATAAAATAAAATCAATCCAACCCCACCCAACCAATCTTTCTAACTTATTGAAAAGTCCCAGTTTCAGTGGTTGCTATCATGATTGCAATCTGGAAAGTGGAAGCATCTTCATTTTAGTTCAGCAAATCAAAGTTTCTAAATAAAATAAAAATTAACTCTCACATCCTCAATGAAAACATAATACAATTGTATGTAACTTGTATGATGTTGTGATGTAAAATTCTTATAATAATAATAAATAAATAAATAAGCAGAAAGACTTTAAAGTTTTAAATGATTATCCAAATATTATTTTTAGGAATGTAAATTAGTGAAAATATCTTATGCTCCCCATACTTGCATATCCAACAACAATCATTGACTCAGATTGTGGCACACCTCTTGGACTTGGAGCAACAAGAAGAACTCAAACTAAAGGTGCTCACGAACAGAACTAAAAAATGACACGAAATTAGTGGGTTTGGATCAAGCCTAATTGGATTTGGGTCATGATAGTGTCGACATGTCTAACACAATTACTAAACGGGTCGTGTCTAAATCTAAAACGTCAACCAGCTTAACCAGTTTTTATATACTTACTTATTATTGTGTCATTAACTTATCGTTTTAAATCATGAAATATAAGAGGTATCTCAAATATCAACAATTATTTAAGTATTTTTAAATTTATCCATTTTTTTACTAGAATTTTGTAGAATTTCATTGTACTTTTTTTAAAATTATTTTTATAATATATAGAGGGTGTTTAAAGATATTTCTTAAATAATTAAAGGTAAAGCTTTTAGTTTCGGAAAGAAAAACACTTTCCTTTCTAAGTTAGTAAGGAAGTTTCCTTAGTTCATTGCCTTGTGGCATCCAAAAACATGTTCTTGTGCCACACAGAGGTAGATGACAAATTTCTTAGAACTTCCAATAGTTTTCAAGAAATACTTAATTTATGTTTTGTGATATTTTATTTGTGTTGGTAGCTATTGGATTATCGTTGTGTGACTTTATTTTTAGTAAAATGGTATTTATCTTTTTGGTGGAAATGAAACTTATTTTTTTCACAAAGATTATAATTTATTGAACTCGGATTATGTCAGGTTACCTATTTAATAAATGTGTCGGGTTTGTGTTTAAGTTTTCGACACGATTATTAAATGTGTAGGGTTTGGGTTACTTGACCTGTTGCCACTCCAAAGTCAAACTGTACAAGAGCTCATAGTTAGCCAAAATGGAAATCCAATTAACAGTTGCTAGAGCTATTATAGCTTGTTTTCATTTAACAACCAACTATTGTTGAACCATTTCAATGATCGTATTTCATTGGCCAAATAACTCCAAATCTATCCCAAGTTTTTTGGTTATTATATGATGAAGGCTGTATATATATATATATATATATATATATCAACCGAGAGAGGAATTGATTTTGTTTTTTATTTTTTATTTTTATGAGAAGTTGAAAATGATGGAAATTGGGGTAAAAAAAACAATGGTTTTCTACAAAGGGTTAAAACAAGATTAAAAATTGATAATTTGAAGATAAGGTTTATTAATAGATAAAAAATAAATTTGAAATTTACTTCAGTGGTTGAAAGATGATGGAATCTTGGGAAAAATCAAGTGTCTTTTTTACTAGAGGTTGAAGATAAGAGTATTTAGCTCATTTTGCATTAGTCTATAAGAGAAGACTGTGGTCAAGGTGCATATCATTAGTTTGAAAAAATAGGTATCAAATGCTCACCAATACCTAGAAGCTTACATGGCTTAAAATTTTAGGAATGAGCTAATTTTTTTTGTGAGGATGATCTGCTCACCATAGAGATAACCCTCACAAAAAATCAGTTCATTCCGAAACTTTTAACTCATATAAGACAAAAACTTTGGCAATGGTGTGGGCACCACCCTTACATAGGACTAGGTGCATATAAACCTTAGGGGTGCATATAGTTTGGTTTTGGGGCAAAATTGGATTCGAACCGAACTTAATCTGGAATTGGAATCGGAACCGAATGGACTACCCTAGAATTAAACCAACCCAAACCAATATTAATTTGGTTCGATTCTCGTGTCTCTTGAACATAAATATCAAGGCACCAATTACCAAATCTTACAACTAAAAAACCCACGACCATCAATGATTTCATTCAAAAGGCACACCAAAGATAATGACATTGATAATATAATATTAATATCTTAATCATCTCAATTATCTACTTAATAATATGAAAATTTTTCCAAAGTTGAAACTCATTAGATGGTTAGAGCCATGTCATTTGGACCATTCAAATTAATGACTAAACTTGTTAGAATATAGAAAGCAAACAGTGAGAATTCTTTTTTGTTATATTTAATTTTATTTGTTATATATATATAATGAATTTGGTTCGATTCTCGATTTGGTTTGGCTATAGAATTTCCTGAATCGATAATCAAATCGAAACAATCGATTTTTCAAAAGTAAAAATCAGGATTGAACCAAACCAATCCAAAATGCCTTGGTTCATTTCGATTCTCGGTTTGGCCCGATCAAATGTGCACCCCTAATTACCTTACCTAAAAATAAATCACTCAAAAAGAAGCAAACATCGGTTTAATCTAATCTTTTTGGTCCTTGGTTTTCAATATCAAAAAATTGACCATAAATGACAATGAGATGGTTTGGCTTAGTCATCTACTATCTTAATTGAGACAATGATTTTGCGGATCTTTAAATAACAAAGAAGAAGTAAGTAAAAATGAAGGGAAAGAAGATGGTTCATGAATAATACCGAGATGACTCAAGCAAGTCAACTTGGTCTTCAAAGATTTTCAAATCCATGGGATGATTTGATTGATTTGGCAATTTTTCAATCCAACCATATATTTGGTCCTTAAAATATTAATTTATATATGTTAAATGGTTAATTTTAGAGGTGACAATCTTAACACGACCAGAAATTAATGCAAAATTAGTAGGTTTGGATCATAAAAGTGTCGACATGTCTAACATAATTATTAAATGGGTTGTATAAAAACCTAGGGATGTCAACCCGCTTAACACGTTTAGACATATTTAATAATTATCATTAGCATATCGTTTTTAGTCAAGAAACATAGGATATATATCAAATATCAACAATTATAAAACTATTTATGAACTTATAACAATAAAAGGAGATTATTATAATTTTTATTTGCATCTTCTTGGATGGATAATGAGTTGAAATGATGCAAATTCATACCAATAGGAAGGTATCCTCCAGAAGGAGCCAATTCAAGGATGCAAGTTGGTGACCATTATTAATTACTACTTAGTATAAACTTGAACGGCAAGTGACCAACTTGCACATAAGTGGAGCCCCCATCATTATTTGTCTCTCATCATTTCTACGTTAGGTTACGTAATCTACAGACACCCATGCACGAACTTTTGTGGAAACTAAGGGAAGTAAAAGTCATCCATTAGAACACATGGTTATAAAGCAGTCAGCAGTTTACTGACTAACCAACTCAGTCAAAAGAAAGATTTGGCCAAATACAGGCATTCCACGAATAGAATTATGCCATGTGGCATATAAAAAGACTTGTTCTTTACCTACTTAGACTAGAATTAGAACAGTAAAAAGTCTAAAGACTGAGATACGGAACTGATGTGAATAAATGCCGAGATTGGTTTATAACATTTATTTATTTATTTATTTTTGTAAGATTTCAAATTATGAATAATTCACAACTATTTCATGTAAATTTAGAATTGACTACTTTTTTTTTAGTCTTTTTCGAGTAATAAATTATGAATAATTCACAACTATTTCATGCACTTTTAGGATTGATTGTTTTTTTTAATAGTGTTGGAGTAACAAATTATGAATAATTCACAATTATTTTATGTACTTTTAGGATTGATTACCTTTTTTTTAGTCATGTTAGAGTAATACTGAAATGTACATTGGGGGGGAGGGCCATCGATGTGTGTCAAAACCATATATACTTTTCATCAAGCTCCACATCAAAAATGCCCCCCATGATTTACATTTTAATGTTACTTCAGCATTATCTTTTATAAGAAAAATACTAAATTGACTTCCTAGACACTGCACTCAACACTATGCCGAAGTGGCAGTGTGCACATAATCATAGATTTTCCTCGAGATTTTATGGTTATGTGCACAATGTGCATCTACGCAGTGTCATTGAAAGTTAATTTAGGATGACTGTTTTTATAATGATAAAGTTGTTTTATTGAAGCGTTCTCAATCTTCAATATTTTTATTTTTTCAATAATAATCTTACTTATTTTGGGCTTAGACCCATAGCTTAATCAGTTTGACATATTGCAAAGCTACTTTTAGGTCGTGAGTTTAAGTCTAGCTTACCTATAAAAAAATAGTCTTACTTATTTTATCTTTTTCGTAAAAAAGATTAGGTATTTTGATCATTATATATATGCGATTAAACATGACTTAAGACATATCATGTACCAAAAGATTCATATTAATATGTAGGAACACAATTTGTTCGAGTTTACACGGATCAAGGAAGAATAAATGTTGTACCTCATAATGGGATGTAGTCTTATAAGAAACGATATTCTCGTACTTCAATAAGACTTAAAAAGGGAATGAGGACAAGCCATTGAGCATAACTAACAACAAAAATCATGAATATACATAATTTTGGAAAGAATCCTATACTAAAGAATGTACTAAAACTACTATTTAGGGAGAGTGGTTCTATAAATAGGTGAAAAATATATATCATGATAAAAGATTTTTGATCAATTTCGAAAGCTTATACACTAATTTAATTATCGGAGACTTTTTTTATAGATACCACACTAGTTCCCTTATGCAAAAGAAACTGAAGTTAGGGGAGATATCAGCATCAACAAATCAAGATCCGCTTATTGATGATCTTGAGGAATTGGAGTTTGAAGGAAAAATGACAACTATAAATACAATTTTTGAGTCTAGCTCTTTCAGAAATTACCTTCGTTGAGAAAAGATGACTTATTTTTCTAAAATAAGTAAGCAATGGTTGTATTACAATAGAAAATTTACAAGGATTCAAGGGCATACCACATTAATTACATTTTTGAGAATTTGAAATTAGGTTTGTTCATAACATCTCTAATAAATCTTCTTTCTCACCATAATAACAAAAAATGACGATTGTTGGAAACCCGTCTTGCATCTCTACCGATTAAAAAAATCAACTTTTTTCCTTTGTCACAAAAAATGTTATTTTATTTCTGCTTTATTATCTTTTTTTCCTTTTTTTTTTTTTCACAGGACAAAAAATTAAATACTTTCTTATTTTTTTAATGTGGGAATTGATAGATCATAGAAGTTGGTGATTCATAAATGTAAAAAAAAATGGGATTTGATGATAATAACTTGATTTTATGAATTTTCATTAGATATATACATATACATAACTTTTTATATATTTTCTTTATTTCTTATTTTTATCGGGTTTTTCCAATTTTTTCTCGTTTTTTTTTTTCCTTCAGTATTTAAAATTTATTTTTCGAAGTTTTCCCTTGCCAATTTAAACTCGTACTCCAACTTTGTCACTATGTTTCTCACAAGTGAAGGGAGAGAGGATGAGAACAATATCTTCTCTCATCTAGAAGAGGAAGCTAAATTCCATTTCTTTCTTTATGAACATGAGATGTCACTCAATTACAATTTTGTAAAACTTTCATCCTTTAGACGTGAGATGTTCATTATTGAACCTCAATACTATGTTGTTTAGAGTCGTCACCATTCTTTTTTGGAAATTGGTATGAATAGACATACGAATTAATTTTTTAGAAAAATCATTTTTATGACATTTTAGTGACTTTCATCCATGGAAAATGATATGTTTCATGGGGTTTTGAACATTTGACTTACCCTTCTTGAAAAGTTTATCAAAGCTCAGCTTACCATTAAGTTAATCCCTTGAGATTAACTATCATAGATATGATGAATCATTTAGAGGTTAGAAATTCAACATTACCATTTGGTGACATCTTGAAGAATTTTGAGAAAGTAACAATCATCTCTAATAAGACCTCTCCCACCATCCAAACTTGATATCCAATACAAGAATGATATACGTTAAGCTATAATCGACAAAATCTTGATTTTTATTGATCTCCATTTTCGTATGTAGTGTTTTATCTTTAATGATGAAAAAAAAAACACATTGCATAGAATTTAAGACAAAGTTCTCTCTTTTGTCTGAATATATCTTGGGATATTGAAGACTATTTGAATAATCATTTTCGTGTCAAAAGATGATTTAAGTATCAAAAGGCATGATTCGACCAAAGACTTCGCAATTCCTTAAGGGAATTAATGGAACTGAACAACAAATGAAGTCATTCGCAATTGAAGCCTGCAAATTTTTGTTTCAAATTGATTCATTATTGATCAGGCAAGGACTTAATTAACATATATTCAAAAAAAAATTATATAATTTTTTAAAAAGAATAAAGAATATTTATTGATATACAAGTAGATAATACATCCAAGTTAACCCTAACATCTAAGGCTCTTTTGTTCAAAATCGGAAAAGTTCAGATAATAACCAAAAGAAGAGTTGGAAGATAAAGGCGACAGTAGAGGAACGTTAAGGATTCCGTTAATTTCTCCATCTCCCCAAACGGGCCCCCAACTTGATGGCTTTGGTGGCATAACGGCTGACACACTTGGCTTTTTGACAGATTCCGACGGTTTCTCTTTCTTAAAGGGCTTAATATCTACCTCTTCTGCTTCAATTTCTCTGCTTCTTTTCCGACAAGTGTTCGATAGCTTCTCAGAGATGATTCCTGCTTGGTGAGGGAAATTGACAATCGCTTTGCTTCCACGCATCTCGAAGGCTGCACGATCGTAAGCTTTTGCGGCTTCTATGGCCGTCTCGTAGGTTCCAAGCCAAACCCTAGACCCTCGACGGTTCGGATCTCTAATCTCCGCAGCAAATTTCCCCCACGGACGACGACGTACTCCTCTGTAATGTTTCTTTTCACCGGAATTTGAAGGATTTTGATCGGAAACCGTCGTAGCCAGGAGAGGCTGTTCTGTGAAATTTGAAATCTCGAGTTTAACGGGAGAATCTTTAAAGCTCGATTGAGAAGAAGTTGGATTTATAATTTGAAATTTCGATTCACATTGGAAGAAAGAATTGTTTGTTTGAGATTCTAAAACCAGTGATTCAGAGATGGATGACTGAGAGAAATCGCTAAAAAACTCATTTTTCTCCTCTGAAATCTGAGGTTCAGAGTTTTCGGTTCGCGAACAGATGGAACCAACAGGAGAGGATAGAAACTGTGAGATTTCAGAAGTATTAGAGGTGAGGTCAAGGATGAAGCTTTCGAGAGTCGCGAAATCGCCAAGAAGATGTTGTCGAATGAGATCGAGAGTCCAAGCTTCGTCTGATGTCTTCGCCATGTGAGAAAGAAAATGAAATTGAATTTGTATTTGTATTTGAGTTTGAAGGGCAGAAGAAGAGATTGAGAGGTATTTAAAGGGTTGTGGGATTTTAAAACGATGTTCGTACGAAGGTTCCTTCTACAGTTAAAAAAGGAATTTTTCTTTTAACTTTTTATGTTCTTTATCGTAAAATTTGGACAACAGCTTTAACGCTCAATTAACTAAAAAAAAGAAGCTATTATTCTAGAAAGGGTAAAATCGGAATCAAAATTGACTTTATGTCTTTTATCTTAAAAAAAAATATGGAGATAACTGCTCCTACACTCCAACAAAGAACCTATTTCCTGGGTACTTCTAGAAAGGGTAAAATCGGTAATAAAGGTTGAATGGATGATGATGATCTGACGAGGTCAATATATCTATCTTATAAAATGAATATTTTCAAAATATATAAAATAAAGAATAATGCAAGTGACCCTAGTTGCACCTCACATTGCACTTTTCTGAGTTGAATGTGTGTAGGAATCATAAATCTTTCATCGAGATACGAGTGAAGAAGCATACACTCCCACATCAGGAAAGTATGTTATAAAGTGCAATGTTGAGGTCACTCCAGCACGATTATAAAATAAAGTATGGATCTGGTTACTATGTAATATATGCTAACCCCAACTGAAGTTTTATGAGACGATAATATCATCAATAAAATTGGACAAGATGAAGATATTGACTTGGATGATTAAAAAAAAAAATTAGAATAATTAATAAATTAAGAGAAAGTCGACTGGGAAGATTTAGACATGTTCAATGAAGGTTGATTACAATTCAAAATAGATGAAGTAACCAACTTGAAAATCTTAAAAAAAAAATAAAATGAGACGAAGAGTCAAAAGAATGTGGATTACAACATAGAGAAAAGATACAAACTTGGAACTCATGCTTAAGTCTTAATAATAGAAGACAAGACTCATTTTGTTAGATAGTAAATCTTTTGGATAAGGTTATGTTGTTCTGTTAAAAAAACAGGCAAAAAAAAAAAAAAAATTCCTCTAAATTAAAACCTTAAACTAAATGGTAGGATTGAATGATTTTTTGAATAATAATTTCACTTATGATAGTGCTTTTTTTTTAATGGGATGATGCTTAATCATAGTATAATAGTGTGTTAGTATCACACCCTTAATTTATCGTTAATTTGTAAATCATTGTTTATGAGGTTAAAAGTTTTGGATTGAGCTGATTTTATGTGAGGATGATCTCCTCATTATAGAGATCACAAAAACTTAGCCCAATTCAAAACTTATAACTCATATAGGACAAATTTTGTCTCCCTAAGATTGTCTGTCTTACACTACCCTTTATATATAAGAAAATCTTGGGGGGACTTTGTTTTTCACAATGTTGATGTGATAGTCATAGATGTGTTTCCTTGAGATACAAGTATAAAACATTTATGGTTATGAGCACACCTCTATGTCATAAATGTGATAATCAAAGTAAATACTAGCATTACAACATTTTTGATTTATAGTGGCGAATTTTTCCGTCACTATAAGATAATTTTTCCGCTGGTGAAAGTTATTGCGGCGATGAACTACGGAATAAGGATCCGACATGGTGGCCTCGGTCCCTAAATGTAGCAGTGTCACCCCAACATTACACTTTTTGTCTTTGAGTTGCCCACTCCTTGAAATACTCGATGAACAAAAGGTACGTAAGTAACACAACCCAAGCCCATAAATTACGTTTAAATACCATTTGATCATTAGAGTTTCAGCTAGGGATGCTACTTGATTTGGTTCAAACCAAGAATTGAACCAAATCGATAGCTTTGAGCTGATTTCGTTTGATTTGGAACAAGATACTTTTCAATTTTGGATTAAGAATATGGAGAATCGATAAATTTGGCTTGATATTCGGTTCAAGGCTTGTATAGAACTTAACCAAACCTTCATGTAATAATTAAATATGAATGAATTTATTATGACTTATTTTACAACTTAAGCTTGATTAATGACTTTTTTTTATAGATAGGTTAATGATTTATTATATGGAATTTTATATATATTATAAATTTTTTTCAGGTAAAAATAAGTTACTTCCATGCAGGTTTAAAGAATATTGACAACACATAAAACTGAACCCGAACTTAGTTTGGTATGGGATGATTTGCCTCTATCGGCATTTTTGGTCCGGTTTTGATTCTTAGTAGAACTGATTTATGTTGATATGGTTCCAATTTGACTTCAAACCAAACCAAGTTACCCCCTTAGTTTCAACTGCCATATTCCCATTAAGCTTGGAATTTTACATGATAAAAGATCAAATAAAGGAAAGAAAAGTCACCATCTAAAATAGTGTTATGTTCCAATAGAATAGAATGGGAATGATGTCCACATGACACTTTTTTATAAGAGTTTAAAGCATGATAGTTTCAAATCAAGTTGTTTACTGTATGACATGTAATCCAATGTGTTTCATATCCAATCAAAAAGTATCACGTTCGACACCATTTTTATTATATGACTAGGATCATGTGAGGTGTCCCATTCCTGACCAAGGTCAGGTGGCATCCCATTTTATGCTGCAAGCCAGTTTTGCGATCCACTGATTGTATGGATATATGACCCATCCCTTAATGGACCTACATACTCAAAATCATAGTGTTTGATAACTCATATCCACTAGATCTATCTCTTGAAAAATAATTTTAATTCAACGATTAGAAATCATTCTTAAGATAATACTAATATCAATGGATGAATATCACCAATCAAATTGATTTTTTTGTATGTAAATTCTTTAAAGAATGGACCACATATCCATATAGATAATGGATCACTAAATAAATGCCACGTGACAAAAAAATGGGATGTCACCTGACCTTGGCTATATACGGAACACCTGACTGGATCCCTACTCCCTAATTATTTAATAATTCTAGTAAGTCCCATATGTGGGTGGGGCTTGACTTACCTATCAATGGAATTTTAAGAAGATAAAGAAAAAGAAATGAAAGAGAGGGATCACTCTATTTTATACTGGGACAGGTATGACCGTGGTATCGGTCCTTTTGATCCACATCTTGGTCGCTGCTGACAATGTCAGTTTTCCTCATAATACTCTCTGTTTGTATTTTCACCATGAATTAGTCGAAGATTGAAACTCAATTTAAATTGTCCCACGCCTTGACAAATTCAGGGTCAAACCATTTCCGACATGCTTAAAACATCATACTGTTTGACCTTTTGTAATTCAAACATTTTATCTTTTCAACTCTTGCATTAATGGTTTTGACCATAGTTTTAAAACTCGTTTTTGACATCTCGTCTCCTCCGTGAGAAAGACCGAAGTATCTTGGACGAGTTTTCGATACATTTGGAGTATCACTTTCAACCAGGAGAAAAATGAACCTGGATTGATTGTGTCAATTAATTTTGATCAATTTACACAATCACTTGAGACCTCCTTCGATTTTGTTGGAAGCTAGTTTGACTCGATCAACTTTTTGAAAACCCCATTTTTCAAAAAATTGATTGTGTCAACAAATCTTCATCAATTTACACAATCAATTTTTTGAAAAATGGGGTTTTCAAAAAGTTGATCGAGTGTCAACAAATCTTCATCAATTTACACAATCAATTTTGGCAGTTTCTTTTAATATATACATGAACTTTAAGAATTTAAATATAACACAACCTTCTAATGTGAATCCCGATAAGACATTTCATTTCATTCATGCTAGCACATTCGCCATGGACAGAAAACATGGTGCAATGAAGCTTTGATTGGGTAGTACACAATTATGGTTAGATAAAGTATTGTGACCCACTACAGTAAAATAGGAATAGCGACGGTTGGCGACCGTCTCTATAGGAACGCTATATTGGCCGTCACTATAGAGTATTATATAAAAATAAATATATGAGGCCTTTAACTACGGTCACCAACCGTCGCTATAGAGAATTTTTGTAAAAAAAAAATTTATTTTACACCTACCTCCCTCACATGTTATTGAATATTGGAAATACCCCTATGTTTTGAAATTGATTACCTAAACCCCAACTACCAACATGAAAAGACCCTAACGCCCCTAGTCTTCAACTTTCATAAATTTAATTGTCAATCCAAATTTTAGTCTACAATTTGAAGCTACAATAAATATTATCAGTATTTATTACAATAACTTTACAAAAATATCCTCATATACATTAAGTTGAGAATTTTTTAAACTAAAAATCCTATCCACTTTCACGTCAAGAAGTGCGATATGAGGTTCCGGCTTGAAGTCACTCCAGCACGACTCAACAAGAAATTACAATTGATCAAGACTAATAACAAAAGCTTACAATTTCTCTCTTCAACTTATGAGCAACTCAAGTATGCGATCGCGACAGTACAAATTCCTCCAGCCTACACAATACCTATATATATATATATTATTATTATTATATTTTACGGGCATATTTGATGGGATGGTCCGTCAAATATGAGTTTTTTCACATAGTGCTAAGGGATTGCCGACTACTCATTTTGTACGTATTTGCAACAATCTCAATGTGTTAATATAAGGAGTAACTTATCCACCATACTTCATCCACACCAGATCATCTCCACACTAGATTTTCTCTGCAATATGGATCAAGAGGATGCTGATGTGGCACTGGAATCTCTCAACAAAATTGACTCTTGTTATGTAGTTGCTCGGTCAAGATAAAACTCTATCCAATCTTTATCATGTATTGGATATTCTTGTTGTAAATCAACTGATACACATTTATAAATATTGGGACTCCGCACAAGAGATTCATGTGTGAGAACAACCAATTATAAGTTCTCTGTTAAGGCTTTATAATCTGGCCTCGTTTCCAAAATATTTTGGAGGATAGAGTTTCCATATATTACAATTATCCATAGAGAAACCAACAATTCTAAAACTATGTTTTCCTCCCACTTATTAATTCGCAATTTTATCATTGACTCGACTTTAAAAAAAATACCATAATTAAATAAGCAATTTGTACCCATAAGTGTCGTAGATAAAAATGGATGTGATGGGCCTCTATAGTGGTTACCATTTTCTTGAGATTTTTTAGCCATCTACTCATCTTTTTCTAAGACGTGTGTCCTAAAAAGAAAATATGTGATGCATAATGGATTCTAGTAAATCATTGATTCTTTCTTCTTCTTTTTCTTCATTTTATTCTTCTTGACTTTGTGTTGTTTTTATTTATTTGATAAATAAAATAATCTATAAAAAGAAGTATTTATTTTTGTCTTATATGTTTTCTTTGATATTTTCTTTCTTGACCTTTTTATTAAAAATCTAAACAACAAAATTTTAGAAAAAGATTTTTGAAGATTTTTTATTTTTGTGAAGGAAGAGGAAACATAAATGTCACATTCATGAAGGGAGCCAGCAAATTATTACTTCACTAATTAATGAAAATTTTTATACTAACCCAAGTCAAGATAAATACGTAGTGGGAAGAAGTTACCAATAGGATTAAATTCGTTCTAAAGGTTATTAAACAAAAGTATTAGGAACACTATAGGGGTTATTGAAGGATATTCCATAGTAAATATCAATTAGGATATTCTAGAATATTTTCATCACAACCTTCCATTTGTGATGAGATGCACTAACAATGATACAATGCATCTTATTCTCTAACAGAGTACAACTGGAACGTGGAATATTACAAAGAGAACAAGTATATATCATAAGGTATAACCATCAAAAAGGTCAAAAGTAACATGTTGTTCCATAACAAAGTTCCCCAAATGAGAGTCCAGAAGGCCAACTATGATGTCCTAAGACAAGCAAAAAAATATTTTAAAAAACAAAAACTTTAGATCCTCAGATTGAGGGAAGGAAATACTACCCAATAAACTCAGAATATACAACCCATCGGCATGAAATCAAGTTCCATCAAGGCCCACTAGAGAAATAATATTATGAAAGTTGATGAAGCAATGGGTAACAATTGAAGCTTTCTACCAAAATCCTCTCGATGTTTCCTTGATAGCTTCTTACTTGTCGTGATAGTGATATTCTTTAAGACTAGTGCATTCTTGAAGATAAACTCAATAAACTTGAGTTCATTGTCACGCCCTTGGAAATTGTGGATCTCAACAGTTTTGAGGTGATCAAAAATGCAATTGGACGTTAAATGTGCTCCCCAATCTCCATCTTCATTTTCTTCTGAGTTGCCTTCTTTCTAATGAGCAGGACAATGAGAGAAAAATCAATGTCAGTTGTTGAACAATATAAAAGAGGAATTATAGAACATCATAATAGAGTTTACATCCAAGTATGGGTAATCCCCAAAACAAAGTGAGCTAATGGAGGAAATTTAAGCTACCAACTAATTATAATTATTGAATAAAATGATAAAATGATGAAATAAAGACTGAATTAGTATTTGATTAGTACCTCATTTATGTCCAAGACAAGAGTTTCTAAATAAGGAGAGCTCTCGAGCAAGTTGGTTATTGCCCGGATGTAGGAATTTGATCAGCCTCAAATACCTAAAGATTATGAAATGGCTTGGGAAGCCATTCCAAACTATTAGGGTTAGGGGATTCGGTGTAAATCTGCTTGTACATGAAAAAAGAGAAAAATGGGAAATCAATTAGACAGTTTTAGTTATGAAGCAAATAATTAATAGAAATGAATTGTAATTAAGCAATTGAAAGATACCCGAGAGCACCGATAAGATAGTGTTAGAGTTTTTGCATTATAAAGTCCTTCAAGAACTTCCTTGAGACGATGAGTATTCACATCAATGTGTGCATTAACTAGAGTGGAAAGGTTTTCTAGATAAAAATCTTCATAAAGGAAATCTTCCACCCTAATTGATTGAGATTTGGGGTACATATCTTCATCTTACATCTTCTACCATCATGTCTTTCCACGACCAAGTTCTTAAGTTGAAGAGCTGAAATATTGACAACTTTGTCACTTTGAGATGGTCGTGCTTGCAATTCTTCATGATCAAATTTTCCAAAACAAGGCAGCTCAAGAGTAGCTCCCCATTTGAATTTCCCCCAGGAAGTGTTATGGATTCCAGTTCCAAAGTCTTGAGGTTGGAAGCTGAGCATATAGAATTTGGAACACTAACGCTCAATCTACAACTCGTTTCCATCTTTAGCACCTTGATACAACAGTTTGAAGTAAATAGAATGTTAGGTACTTGAAGGGGTTTTCCAGAACCTTGAAAGATGTTAAGATGGAACTCCTGAACATGTAATTTTAATGCAGAAGTGATCCATGTTTCAAGTCTAGGTGCAAGACGATTAAGACTGGAGCAGAGACTTAAACTGTATACATTATCATAATTATTATTGTTCCAAAGATGAAGACGAAGACGATGAAGCATAACCATGTCGACAAAAACTATAAAACTCTCTACATTTGAGCTTCTCTTTCTTTTTGGTTGTAGTAATGTCTTTTTCTGGTTTCCAAATACGATAACTGAAGACTAGATTGGGCATAAACATCCATACGTATCTCCATCTTTTGGAAATAAGGCTGGTTTGAACTACTTCTTTTGTGTCCAGAGATGAAAGGATGAGATGTAGAATGTGATCCGGTAAATTACTGATTCTGTCTTCTTCTTCTTCGCTCTTCTTGGCTGTGTTTAAGCGTGTCTTCTTCATAGCTGAGACTAGCAGAAGAAGAACGTACGTATCCCCTTGGTATTTGGTAATGCGAGAGATTAATGAAACAAACCCAATTAAAACAACACACCCTTATTCTTTGAGTTGATCGCGGCAGCTGGTATCAATATAATATATATTGACTACTTAAAACATCGAGATCACATCCAACTCGGAGTCCGTGTTTGGTAAGAAGTAAGGGTGCTTTTTTGCCCTGTCATCAAATTTTAAAATAATCCAACAGCCATTTGACACGTGGTACAATGACATCTCCAAGAAAAAATTTCTCTTACCTATCCCTGGGCCCACATATTCATTCTTTTAAATTTCAAATCTTAAGAAAAGGTCGTTCGCCCACCTTGATTATCATATTAATAATCTAACGACAAAAGATTTCATGAAAATATTCATATTCAAAAAAAAATTTAATAATAATTTAAAAAAATATTATTTTCAAGCTTGATCAAGGTGTTGAAAATGGTTGGCTATAGAACACACAAATTTAAAAATAAAATTCAATGGTGAAAATAATTAAATTAATTTTTTTTTTTAAATTCATATAATTTTGTCCTCTACAGTTCCATTGTATCGGATCATGTTTTTAAATTTCACAAGGTTATCAAATTAGAAATTTTGCATTTTTTTCACTATGGGCAGGAGAGAGAAAGAGACGTTAGGGGCACTGGCCAAAAAACAGTGTCCATTTAACATCACCCAAATGGAAATTTCTTAAGAGTGTTGATAATTTGATGTACTTTTAACATACGCACTAGGGGTGCACATTGGATTGGATAAATCCGAGAACCGAACCAATCCGAAGCTTTTGGATTGGATTGGTTCGGATTAAATACACCCACGGTTCGGGTACGGTTTGAAAAAAAAAATCCGGTTAATTCGGTTCGGTTCTGGATTAAGAATATAACAAACCGAACCAATCCGAAATCCGAACTGTAATATATATATATATATATATATATATATATATATATATTATATATATATATAAATAATTATATATAATATATATATGATTTTTTTTTAAAAAAAAATTATTTTCTTAATTTCTCTTTCTCCTTCGCATCGAATTTGGGGGAGGTCTGTAAATCGAGAACGAGAACCCTAGCCGCCGTCTTCGCCGGTCGTCTCCCTCGCTCCACCTCGTCGGAAAACATAGAGGACTCTCTCGAAACATCGCCGTTGTCTCCTTCGCTCACCTCGTCGGAAAACACAGAGATCTCTCTCTTTCGCTCGTGAAACCTCGCCGCCGTTCTCGGTCGTCTCCCTCCGTTACCTCACCTCGTCGGAAAACACAGAGGTAACTCTCTCTCTCTCTCTCTCTTATTGCCGTTATTCTCACTCGTTTCGAAGGTTCTATCCTTCGCTCGGATTCTCTGTGTGAAATTCAAACACAAAAATTTCTGATATATTCGAACAAACACATTCAAGGAAAAATTTAAAAATAGACAAACAGAAGTAAAAAAAAAAATAGTTTATTCGTGGAAAAAGATGTCGAAAGGTAAGTGATTTTAAGCATGCATTTGATCTTCGATCATCCCTTACAAGGTAACTGTTTAATGATTTTTATTTTCTAATTGTTTTCATGATTTTTATTTTTAATGTGTTAAAAATAATAAGTATTTTGGATTGATTCATGATTTTTATTACTATTAGATTAGTTCATTATTTTTTTATGATTTTTAGTACTATTGAAAATATTAAGTATGAGAACCGAGAACCGATCCGAACCAAGATTGGATTGGATTGGATCGGTTCTATAGGGTAATTGGATTGGTTCGGTTCCAAAGTTGTAGAACCGATCATGTTTGGTTCGGTTCCAATTTTGCCAAAATCCGAACCAATCCGAACCATGTGCACCCCTAATACGCACCTGACGCACACTGATAAGGAATACATAACTTATTAAAGAGAGAGAGAGAGAGACAGTTTAAACTCTCTCTCTCGTCACTGTCTCTTCTCTCTCTCTCTCTCTACCTATTGCAGATCAAACTGCAAAGAAGATATTAGGTTGAGCTTTGCCAATTCGAGATACCCATTGAGGCATGAAAGCAAAATGAGACACGAAGCTTGAGACCTACATTTTGGACCATCTTCGCGAGATCAAGGTAACTTGACCAATCATACTTTCCCATGTTTTCCTTCTCAATTATCCCCCACCAGATCGAAAGCTCAACGCCTTCCAACCCTTAGAGTTTCAAGGCCTTTAAACCGAACTTGATTGCTCTCGTATGGTTCAGCTTATTGCAACTAGAGATTGTATCCAGAGGAAACACAACATACAATTGCACACCATCCTCCTACATAAATGAATAATCATATTTAGAACAAGGAAATAAAACGAAACCCACGAACAATTTTAAGATATAAAGAAGGAAGATAAGAACATCATCAAAAGGTAAAGAGAGAGAGAGCGTGGGTTTTCTCCAAACTGTTGACGTCTTCATGGGAGGATGTGTGCAATTGTAAGAGAGAGAAAGAGAGTGGGTGAAAGCGCCCTCGATCCGCGGGGTGCGCGGATCCGCTTTTGACCCTTCAGGTTTGGGAGTCGCCACCTAGTTATTATGGTCTAGGAACCAAACTGACTCTAAAACGGATAATGAACTAATCTTCTACAGAAAATCTGAATCCGGGGATCATGTTACGGGGTTGGAAGGTGTTAGGCACCAACCCCGCCCGGCCATTGCCGGTCTCTACTTATCCCAAATAAATCTATATCGCTAATGACAAACCTAGATTAAAAAATAATGAAAAATCTTACCTTCGATCTGCAAAAGTGTTATTCCCTCAGATCTGGTGAAAACGACTCCTTGTACCGTATTCCTTACTTCGTTCTATCTCCGGATCTGATTCTTGATCTCCGAGGTAAGGTATCTCCTTCTTGGATCTGGGTGCTTCGAATTTGTTGTGGATTTTTGGGATGTTTTTGAGAGGTTTTTGAGTGTTTTTTAGGCTAAAATTGGAGTAGGGGTGTTATGGAAGGAGTTGGGATCCCAAAATTAGGGTTTTGGAGAGGTTGTGGAGGCTTCTTCACCTACTTTTCCTAGGATTTTTTCTTTGATACGAAAATAGGGTGTGGAGGCTCCTATTTATAAAGTTTTAGAAGCATTAGGGTTTGATTAGGGTTTCTTTTAGGGTTTCAATTATGGTTTTAACTTAGTCTTTAGGGTTTTAGGGTTTTGACTTTAGTCTTATGAGATTGACTTGATTAGTTTAGATTAGGGTTTTGATTTAGGGTTTTGACCTTAGTCTTATGAGATTGACTTGATTAGTTTAGATTAGGGTTTTGATTTAGGGTTTTGACCTTAGTCTTATGAGATTGACTTTAATACTTGACTCTAGTCTTACTTAATTGACTTTAATTTTGACTTTAACCTTATTTGATTGACTTTAGTATCTTGACTTTAGTCTTGCTTGATTGACTTTAAATTTTTGGAGAACCCCCCTCTATTATATCTTTGATTCTTTGGACCCTCAAATGGAGGGGTCCTTAAAGAAATATCTTGCGAACCATCAACAATTTTTCTTGAAAGCCTGATTGATCAATTTTTTAGTTTAAATTTTATAATTAATTTTATTAATGTTTCACTTTACATTATTTAATGATTTAATTATTAATTTTGAAACTTTTAATTATTAAAATTGTGAAATTATCGTTTTGCCCTCGGAGAGGATTTTTTACGTTTTAAGTCGTTTTTCAATGTTCCAAGATGTTTTGGAATCAGTTTCTCGTAAGGAATTCAATGAAAAAGTTGATTTTTATCATTTATGAAATTTTTTGTGTGAAATGATCGTGAATTTTATGAGGGGTATTTTCGTAATTTTGTCGAATTTTGTGAAAATTGGTGAAATGATTTATTTGGTTTCGATTTGTTATTTTATGTGTTTGAATGGGTTTTCCTAAGCGTAATGTAAGCTCCAGGGATGTTTTGATGTTAGGGGTATTTTGGTAATTTGGTCATTTTTAGTGATTTTTATCGTGAAGCTTCTTTTTGGTTTGCAAGATGATGATTTCTATGTTTCTGGGGTCGTATTTACCTAGCGTAGCGTGGTTTCTAAGTTTTGTCAGTTCGAGATACCTCATTCGAATTTCTGAAACATATCTGATAACAAAATGAAGCATTGGAATAAACATCCATCATTGGGAACTTTTGCGATCGGGTTGACGAGTTGATTAATCAGGAGAGTGCAAAAATGGGGTGTCTACAGTGGATTTTCTCCAAACTGTTGTGGGTTTCGTTTGATTTCAGATATATATATATATATATATATATATATATGGGTCCCGTTATTTGGCCAACAGTTTGGCAAACATTTTGGCAAACACTTTTTCAAAACATGGGTTAGAGGTCTTGGAATGGGCTGATTTTTTGTGAGGATGATCTCTACGGTGAGGAGATCATCCTCACCAAAAATCATCTCATTCCAAAACTTCTAGCCCAGTTTACAAGTTGAAAAATTGTGAACCGTCCATTTTGTTTAAACCATTTTTGATGGGGTTAGATCTCCTCACCGTAGAGATCATCCTCACCAAAAATCAGCCCATTCCAAGACCTCTAACCCATGTTTTGAAAAATGTTTTTGCCAAAATGTTTGCCAAACTGTTTGCCAAATAACGCTACTCTATATATATATAGATAGAGAGAGAGAGAGAGAGAGTGTGTGTGTGTGTGTGTGTGAGTGAAGAGAGAGGGAGAAGAAGAAATAGGGAGTTAGTTTAAAAAACAAAACAAACGAGGAAATTATTTTAAAAATTGTAAAACTTATATTCTCATTTGAAATGACGCCAGAACGTGTCTTAACCGTTGTTTTCTCAAAATCTAACATCTCACAAACATCGTTTTCTTACATGGTTTCAAAGAGGTCCGTCGAACCGTCCCCTTATATATATATGGGAACAGATCAAGGGACATATGAAAAAGCATATGCAAAAACAATGTAACATTAATAAATGTTCAAAATATGGGTTAGAAGTTTCGGATTAAGCTGATTTTTTTTGAGGATGATCTCTATGATGGAAAGATCATCTGAAAAAAAAATTAGTCCAATCTGAAACTTCTAACCCCATTAAAAGTGATTTAGAATGTTGACCATCGATTTTTTGCCAATAATTTGTAAATCACTTTTGATGGATTTAGGAGTTTTAGATTGAGCTGATTTTTTGTGAGGATGATCTTCTCATCATAGTGACCATCCTTGCAAAATATCAGCTCAATCCAAAATCTCTAACCCATATATATATATATATATAGATAGATATATATTAAAATAATTGTTTTTCAAGCTTGATCCAAGTTGTTTAAAACAGATGGCTACTGAGCACTAAAATTTAAAAATAAAATTTAACCGCGAAAATATTTGTTTTGTTTTGTTTTTTTTTTTTTTTTTTTTTAAGTTCATATAATTTTAGCCTCTACAACCCCATATCATCATATCAAAATTTTGAATGTCATAAGGTGATTCAATTTGAATTTTTTTTTTTAAATTTTTTAAATAAGTTATGTGCTTCCAGGTCAGTGCTTTGTAAGCAATTCGGAATACGGCAAAATTTTGATTTGTGAAAAATTTGAGTTCTATTTGATTTTGGATAGCAAAAAATCAATCTAAAATTCAGCCCAAAATTCGATAAATGGAAAATATGCAGTTTATACTTCATATGTATATTATCTGTTTCATTTCAAATATCTGAAAATCAAAACTTCGGAATATGATAGTGATGTTAGTAGTGATGGTGACGATGAAATTGGTGATGTTGATGGTAATGGTCACTACGTGAAATCTCGAAAAATCGACAGAAAAAATTGACTAGCCAAGACTCATGAATTTTAGAAACTGAATTTTGATAGTCGAGGATCGTCGAAATTTTAGATATTCCCAGATTTAACGGCTTAGAGCTATCGAATTTCTCCCATCCTTCATTAATTTGGCAGTTTCAGACTGTCGAAAAAAAAAAAATTTTGACAACGAAAAATTTGACCCTTTGTGCATCGAATTTTATGAAATTTGTCGGCCTAAGGCCATCAAATTTGGGCTTTTTTCGCATTGTAGGTGAAGGGGATGGTAATAATGATGGTGGTGATAATGAGAACATTGAAGTTATTGTTCCATTGATTTTTTTAAAAAGACCAAAGTCAAGGGACAAATCATCAATTTGAAAATTTTATTTATGAAAATTGCCAAAATCATCCAACCGAGCTGATTTTTCTTCAAAGGTCCTCATGCATTAGGTCCACTGATTGAACATCTCAGGTTGATTGGAACATATATGATTTGCATAATATAGACTAGGCACAACCATAAGAATGATGGTCTGGCCGTCTGAGTCTACTTATAGTTGAACGATCAAATTAGAAGAAAATCTTATAAAATGTGGTTAAACTGACTCTAATTCATGGAGCTTGAATTTTGGATGATCAAGAAGCAACATGTTAATAGATTGAGTGTAGCAGAGATGAGGATGGTGAGATTGATGAGTGGAAAGACCAAGAAAGATAGAATTAGAAATAAGCATTAACGAAAATGCTGTAGTTATAGTATTTTAGTTAGAGATGACGATGCTGAGATTGCTGAGATATAAGGTATTTTAGTTTGCTTGTGAGGGGAAATTCATAAGGGGCTTTGTAACTACAGTTTCCAAATAGTCACCTTCTTGCGCCGCCTGTTATAGACTAGGTTTTCTCTTTATTAATTTATTTGGGTTCATAACAGAATTCTCATCTAACATATTTGTTACTTTCATCTTACATGAAAACGGGTTTAGGCAAGGTATCTGCTCAAGTGTTGATAGCATAAGAATTCATAGATTTCTCTGTGCTCTGCAAGCATTCATTGTATGTGTGGTACCATTAAGATGTCCATCTACTTACATATTTAATGATGAGAATTACTATTGACACCTCAGCTTTTACTTATTGCATCCCAAATAAAAATAAAGAAAATAAGTGAATGGTTGAGAATAAGTAAAAATTGCTGTGCTCTTTAGTTTTTCTACAAGATTCAAATTTTTGAGTTTAGGATTTTATACGAGCAAAATCATAATTGTAAATAACTACTAAAATTCTTTGAACAAGTTTTGTAATGTTGAGATTATAATTTGAGCCAAACTTTTGTAATGTTTGAAAAGTGTTTTATAATCTTTAATTGGGGTGTTATAAATAATTTAAGAAATTAGAGTGTAATGAGTATAATTTGGAGTGCCAATAACAGCTTTCTTAATGATCATTTTTTTTCCTTCATTGTCTAAGGAAATTGCTTGTGTTTCAAGCTGTGTATCTTAAGCGGAAAGGGTAAACTCCTTGGGATTCTCCTGCAAAATTGTCCAATTTATCAGATCTTGAAAGTCACTTGAACCCATTAAATGAGTCAAATGGAAGAAAAATTGGTTTATCTTCTACAAGCACAGAATATTATAATTTTACTGAACCTGGGTTAGGTCAGGTTACCTATTTAATAAATGTGTTGGGTTTGGATTTAAGTTTTTGGCACTATTATTAAATGTGTAGGATTTGGGTTACTCGATCTATTGTCACCCCAAACTCAAATTGTTCAATAGCTGATGGTTAACCAAAATGGAAATCCAATTAATAGTTGCTAGAGCTGTTACAACTTGTTTTCATTTAACAACCAACTGTTGTTGAACCATTTCAGTGATCAATATTTGATTAGCCAAATAATTCCAAATCTATCCCAAGTTTTTTGGTTATATATATATATACATATATATATCAACCGAGAGAGGATTTGTTTTTTGTTTTTTTAGTTTTTTTTGAGAAGTTGAAAATGATGGAATTTGGGGTAGAAAAAACAATGGCTTTCTACAAAGGGTCAAAACAGGTTAAAAAATGATAAATTGAAGATAAGTTTTATTAATAGATAAAAATAAATTTGAAATTTACTGCCGTGGTTGAAAGATGATGGAATTTTGGGAAAAATCAAGTGTCTTTTTTACTAGAGGTTGAAGATAAGGGTATTTAGCTCATTTTGCATTAGTATAAAAGAGAAGACTGTGGTCAAGGTGCATATCATTAGTTTGAAAAGATGGGCATCAAATACTCATCACCTAAACGAGGAGGGCCATTGATCAGGATAGTTTTAAAAGCACACCAAATCCTAGAAGCTTACGTGGCTTAAAAGTTTAGGAATGAGCTAATTTTTTGTGAGGATGATCTCCTCACTATTGAGATCATCCTCACAAAAAATCAGTTCATTCCAAAACTTTTAACTCATATAAGACAAAAACTTTGGCAATGGTGTGGGCACCCTTACTAAGAACTGGGTGCATATAATTCGGTTTGGGGCATAATTGGAATCGAACTGAAATTCGTCGATTTTACTAATCCGGAATTGGAATTGGAACCGAATGGACTACCCTTAGAATCGAACCAACCCAACTCAAGTCCACTAAACATAGATATCAAGGCGCCAATTATCAAATCTTACCACTAAAAAACGCACGATGATCAATGATTTCAGTCAAAAGGCACAACAAAGAGAATGACATTGGTAATATAATATTAATATCTTAAAAATCTCAATAACATTACCCATTAATAAATCACTCAAAAAGGTAGCAAACATCGGTCTAATTTAATCTTGTTGGTCCTTGATTTTCAATCTAAAAAAATTGACCATAAATGACAACGAGTTGATTTGGCTTAGTCATCTCACTAACTTAGTTGAGACGATGATTTTGCAAATCTTTAAATAAAAAGAAGAAGTAAGAACAATTGAAGGAAAAGAAGATAGTTCACAAATAATACCGAGATGACTCAAGCAAGTCAACTTGGTCTTCAAAGATTTTCAAACCCATGGGATGATCTTGCCGATTTGGCAATTTTTCGGTCCAACCATATATTTGGTCCTTAAAATATTAATTTATATACATTAAGTGGTTAATGTTAGAGGTGACAATCTTAACACGACCAGAAAATGACACAAAATTAATAGGTTTAGGTTATAAAAGTGTCAACATGTTTAACATAATTATTAAACGGGTCGTGTCAAGGTTAGGGATGTTAACCCGCTTAACACGTTTAGACATGTTTAATTATTATCATTAGCATGTTGTCTTAAATCATGGAACATAGGACATATATCAAATATCAACAATTATTTAGGGGCTTTTAAAAATACTCATTTTTTTACTAAAATTTCGTATATTTTTTCATAATACATTTATTTTTTTCAAATTTTATATATATATATACCCTATGGCATCCAAAAACATGAATTGATGTCATCACTATGTAGAGGACAAAATTCTAAGAACATTGAAATTTAAATAAAAAAATACTTAATTTATATTTTGTGAGACTTAATTTATGTTGGTAAATATTGATTTATAGTTGTGTACAGGGGCGGATTTAGTGTGGGGGCAATGGGGGCCCCCCATAAGAATTTTCAAACCTTGTACAGAGTGTGCCCTCATAATTTGTTTTAAACTCTTAATTGCCCCCACAAAAAAATTTCCATTGTTATGTTGCCCCCACACAAAACAATTACAATTTTTGTTGCCCTCCAAAAAAATTTCTACTTTTACATTGCCCCCACATGAGTAAAATCCTAGCTCCGCCCTGGTTGTGTAACTTTAATTTTTAGTAATAATACTTTAGTTTTAGTGGTGCAAATGAAAATTATTTTTTGACTTAAGATTATAATTTTACTTAATGGGTTATACAGGTTTGGTTGAATTATCTATTTAATAAATGTGCCCCAATTTGACTAGGGTAAATTTTCAGAATACTATTACCTTTGATACAATGGAATACGACTGGACCTATTGCCACCCCTACTTAATGTGTATGGTGGATGATTATAAAGCTGTTTATGAGCTTATATCAATAAAAGGAGATTATTATAATTTTTATTTGCATCTTCTGGGATGGATAATGAGTTGAAATGATGCAAATTCATACCAATGGGAGGATATCCTCTAGAAGGAGAAAAAGAAAAAAAAGATGCAAGTTGTCAACATTGTTATTTACTACTTGGTATAAACTTGAACTACAAGTGACGTTAGGTTACGTTACCTACAGACACTCATGCACGAACGAAGAAAAAGTCATCCATTAGAACACATGGCAATAAATGAGAGTCAGCAGTTCACTGACTGACCATCTCGGTCAAAAGAAAGAGTTGGTCAACTACAGGTATTCCACCAATAGACATATGCCATGTGGCAGATAAAATCTTTCTTCTTTACCTACTTAGACTAGAGTTAGAACAGTATAAAGTTTGAAGACTGAGATACGGAACTGATGTGGACAAATGCCTAGATTGGGCACCGTGCGCCGTCCAAAGAATTGGTTTATAACATTTTTGGTAAGATTTCAAATGATGAATAGTTTACAACTATTTCATGGACTTCTCAAATTGATTTTTTTTTTTTAGTCTTGTTGGAGTAACAAATTATGAATAGTTCACAACTATTTCATGTACTTTTAAGATTGATTTTTTTTTTTTTTTTGTTCAGTGTATAATTCACAACTATTTCATGTATTTTTAGGATTGACTACTTCTTTTTTTTTATTTTTTATTTTTTATTTTTATATCGTGTTGGAGTAACAAATTAAGAAATGGTTTGACTACTTTTCTTTTTTTTAGTCTTGTTGGAGTAATAAATTATGAATAATTCACCATTATTTCATGTACTTTTAGGATTGACAATTTTTTTTAGGATTGAATACTTTTCTTTTTTTTAGTCGTGTTGGAGTAACAAATTATGAATAATTCACAACTATTTCATGTACTTTTAAGATTGACTATTTTTTTTTTTTCGATGAATAATTCACAACTATTTCATGTACTTTTAGGATTGACTGCTTTTCTTTTTTTAGTCTTGTTGGCGTAACAAATTATGAATAATTCACAACTATTTCATGTGTTTTTAGGATTAACTACTTTTCTTTTTTTAGTCTTGTTGGAGTAAAAAATTATGAATAATTCACAATTATTTCATGTACTTTTAGGATTAACTATTTTTTTTAGTCGTGTTGGAGTAACATTGAAATGTACACTTGGGGGGGAGGGGGGGATTCTGATGTCGATGTGTGTCAAAACCATAGATACTTTTCTTCGACCTCCACGTCAAAAATGCCCCCCATGATGTACGTTTTAATGTTACTTTGGCATTATCCTTCTTTTTATAAGAAAAATACTAAATTGACTTCATATACACTGCACTCAACACTATGCCTAAGTGGCAGTGTGCACATAATCATAGATTTTTCCTCAAGATTTATGGTTACGTGCACACTACACATCAACGCAGTGTCGTTGGAAGTTAATTTAGGATGACTACTTTTATAATGATAAAGAGGATTTTTGACGTCGATGTGCGTCAGAACCATAGATACTTTTCATCGAGCTCCACGTCAAAAATGCCCCCACAATGTACATTTTAATGTTACTTCAACATTATCCTTTTTTTATATAAGAAAAATACCAAACTGACTTCCTAGACACTACACTCAACACTATGCCAAAGTGGTAGTGTGCACATAATCATAGATTTTTCCTCGAGATTTTATGGCTTTGTGCACACTGCACATCAATGCAATGTCAGTGGAAGTTAATTTAGGATGGCTACTTTTATAATGATAAAGTTGTTTTATTGTAGCGTTCTCAATCTTCAATATTTTTATTTTTTCAATAATAATCTTTCTTATTTTGGGCTTAGACCCATAGCTCAGTTGGTTTGACATATTGCAAAGCTACTTTTAAGTCATGGGTTTAAGTCCAGCTAACTTATAAAAAATAATAGTTTTACTTATTTCATCTTTTAGTAAAAAGATAAGGGTATTTTAATCATTATATATATGCAATTGAACATGACTTAAAACATATTATGTACCTCAAAATTCATATTAATATGTTGAGAACACAATTTGTCCAAGTTTACATGGATCAAGGAAGAATAAAGATTGTACCTCATAATGGGATGTAGTCTTATAAGAGACGATATTCCTGTACTTCAAGCAAGGTCTATTTGTTTTCTGATAGAAGACTAAAAAAAAGGGGAATGACAACAAGTCATTGAGCGTAACTAACAACAAAAATCATGAATATAAATAATTTTGAAAAAATCCTATACCAAAGAATCTACTAAAAGTACTATTTAGGGAAAGTGGTTCTATAAATGTGTGAAGCATATATCATAATAGAAGATTTTTGATCAATTTCAAACGCTTATACACTAACTTAATTATCAGAGACTTTTTTGACATATACCACACTAGTTCCCTTATGCAAAAGAAATTGAAGCTAGGGGAGATATCAGCATCAACAAATCAAGATCTGCTCATTGATGATCTTTGAGGAATTGGAGGTTAACGGAAAAATGACAACCATAAATATAATTTTTTCAGTCTAGCTCTTTACAAGGATTCAAGGGCATACCACATATAATTACACTTTTGAGAATTTGAAATTAGGTTTGTTCATAACATCTCCAATAAAATCTCATTTCTCACCATAGTAAAAAAAATGACGATTGCTTGAAAAATGCGTTTGAAACCTGTCTTGCATCTCTGCCGATTAAAAAAAAAAACAATGTTTTTTCCTTTGTGACAAAATATGTTATTTTATTTTCTCTTTATTCTCATTTTTTTTTTCACAAGACAAAATATTAAATATTTTCTTGTTTTTTCAATGTGGGATTTAATAGATCATAGAATTTGATGATTCATAAATGAAAAAAATATGGGATTTGATGATAATAACCTGATTTTATGAATTTTCATTAGATATATACATATACATAACTTTTAATATATTTTCTTTATCTCTTATTTTGAACGTTTTTTCCAACTTTAAAAAAAAAAATTCTTCTATTTTTAACGTTTTTTTTCCGAAGTTTTCCTTTGCCAATTTAAACCCATACTCCGACTTTATGACTGTGTTTCTCACAAGTGAAAGGAGAGATGATGAAAACAATATCTTCTTTCATCTGGAAGAGGAAGCTAAATTTCACTTCTTCCTTTATGAATATGAGATGTCATCCAATTACAATTTTGTAAAATTTACAATCTTTAAACATGAGATGTTCATTATTGAACCTCAATACTATGTTGTTAGGAGTCGTCACCATTCTTTTTTGGAAATGGGTATGAATGACACCCGAATTAATTTTTTAGGAAAACCATTTTTATGGTATTGTAATGACTCTCATTTATAGAAAAGGATATGCTTCACGGGGTTTCGAATACTTAACCTACCCTTTTTCAGGAGCTTATCAAAGCTCGGCTAACCACTAGGTCAATCCCTTGGGATTCAATTGTCATGGATATGATGAATCATTTAGAGGTTAGAAATTCAACATTACCATTTAGTGACAACTTGAAGAATTTTGAGAAAATAACAATCATCTCTAATAAGACCTCTCCCACCACCCAAACTTGATATCCAATACAAGAATGGTATACGTTAAGCTATAATCGATCAAATCTTGATTTTTATTGATCTCCATTTTTGTACGTAGTGTTTTATCTTTAATGATGATAAAAGAAAATACATTACATAGAATTTAAGACAAAGTTCTCTCTTTTGTGTGAATATATCTTGGGATATTGAAGACTATTTGGATAATCATTTTCATGTCAAATAATGATTTGAGTATCAAAAGGCATGATTTGATGAAAGACTTCGCAATTTCTTAAGGGAATTAATGGAACTGAACAAAAATTAAGTCATTCATAATTGATGCCTGCAAATTTTTGTTTCAAATTGATTTATTATTGATCAAGCAAGGACTTAATTAACATATATTCAAAAAAAATTATATAATTTTTAAAAAAGAATAAAAAATGTTTATTGATATACAAGTAAATAATACATCCAAACCCACCACAATTTCCTATATTTCTATGTTAACCCTAACATCTAAGACTCTTTTGTTCAAAATCGAAAAAGTTCAGATAATAACCAAAAGAAGAGTGTGAAGATAAAGGCGACAGTAGAGGAACGTTAACGATTCCGTTAATTTCTCCGTCTCCCTAAACGGGTCCCCAACTTGATGGCTTTGGTGGCATAACGGCTGACACACAAACACTTGCCTTTTTGACAGATTCCGATGGCTTCTCTTTCTTAAAGGGCTTAATATCTACCTCTTCTGCTTCAATTTCTCTGCTTCTTTTCCGACAAGTGTTCGATAGCTTCTGAGAGATGATTCCTTCTTCGTGAGGGAAATTGACAATCGCTTTGCTTCCACGCATCTCGAAGGCTGCACGATCGTAAGCTTTTGCGGCTTCTATGGCCGTCTCGAAGGTTCCAAGCCAAACCCTAGACCCTGGACGGTTCGGATCTCTAATCTCCGCCGCAAATTTCCCCCACGGACGTCGACGTACTCCTCTGTAATGTTTCTTTTCACCGGAATCTGAAGGTTTTTGATCGGAAACCGTCGTAGCCAGGACAGGTTGTTCTGTGAAATTTGAAATCTCGAGTTTAACGAGAGAATCTTTAAAGCTCGATTGAGAAGAAGTTGGATTTATAATTTGAAATTTCGATTCACATTGGAAGAAAGAATCGTTTGTTTCAGATTCTAAAACCAGTGATTCAGAGATGGATGACTGAGAGTGAGAGAAATCGCTAAAAATCTCATTTTTCTCCTCTGAAATCTGAGGTTGAGAGTTTTCAGTTCGCGAACAGATGGAACCAACAGGAGAGGATAGAAACTGTGATGTTTCGCTATCAAGGATGAAGCTTTCAAGAGAAGCGAAATCGCCAAGAAGATGTTGTCGAATGAGATCGAGAGTCCAAGCTTCGTCTGATGTCTTCGCCATGTGAGAAAGAAAATGAAATTGAATTTGTATTTGAGTTTGAAGGACAGAAGAAGAGATTGAGAGATATTTAAAGGGATGTGGGATTTTAAAACGAGGTTCTTCGATGGATGTACGAAGGATCCTTCTACAGTTAAAAAAGGAATTTTTCTTTTAACTCTTTATCGTAAAAAAAAAAAAAAAAAAAACCATTATTCTAGAAAGGGTAAAATGGGAATCAAAATTGACTTTATGTCTTTTATCTTAAATACCTTTTATGCCACATGGGGTTGGGCTGGGCTTACCTTCTGATGGAATTTTAAAAAGAAAAAGAAATAAAAGAGAGGGATCACTCTATTTTCTACTAGGGACCATTATGGCCGTGGTGTCGGTCTTTCTGATTCACGTGTTGGTCGCTGCTGATAATGTAAGTTACCTCTGTTTGTATTCTCGCCATGAATTAGTCAAAGATTGAAAGTCAATTTAAATTGTCCACGCCTTGACAAATTCAGGGTTAAACCATTTCCCACGTACTTAAAAAATTATACTGTTTGACCTTTTGTTATTCAAACCTTTATCTTTTGAACTCTTGAGGCAATGATTTTGACCATGATTTTAAAACTCGTTTTTGACATTTCGTCTTCTCCGTGAAAATGATTGAATCATCTCGGATAATTTTCAATACATTTGAAATATCTCTTTCAACCATGTGAAAAATGAACTTGGATTGATTGTGTCAACCAATTTTTATCAATTTACACGATCAATAAGGACCTCTTTTGATTTTGTCGAAAGCTAGTTTTATTCAAGCAACTTTTTGAAAACCCCGTTTATCTAAAAATTGATTGTGTCAACCAATCTTGATCAATTTACGCAATCAATTTTGGCATTTTCTTTTCATATATACATAAATTTTAAGAATTTAAATATTACACAATCTTCTAGCACATTCTGTCATAGAGAGAAAACATGGTGCAATGAAGGTTTGATTGGGTAGTAGACAATTATGGTTAGATAAAGCATTATGGCCTATGAACAAAATTTCAATAATAGAAGATATAGCCAAGACAATGGATCAATTAAAAGAATTATGTTCCTCCATTCCACTCCCCTATAAAGAATTTTCCCAACAATCAAATGAACTTTGCTCCACCTCGTATGGTGCATGTTGGAGCGTTTGTTATATATATATGGACATCGTTCAGTAGACAAAGTTGTAGACAAAGTTTTGTCCAATATGGCTAAAAAGTTTCGGAATGGATTCCAAGGTGAGTATAGATCTCTTGCTTGTACTACTACAGAACTTACATGGGTGTGATAATGTGGGTGCTACCTATCTCACTACAATTCCGATCTTTCATGCTTGAACAAAATATGTTGAAATTGATTTTTTTATTTTATTCGTGACAAAGTTGCGAAACAAGATCTTTATGTTCGTTTCATCTCCACCAAGGATCAAATTACTGATATCTTTAGTAAGGGATTGCTGACTACATTTTGTACGTATTCATAACAATCTCAATATGTTAAGGAGTAACTTATCCACCTTACTTCAACCACACCAGATCATCTCCACACTAGATTTTCTCTACCTTATAGAGCAAGAGGATGCTGATGTGGCACTAGAATCTCTCAACATAATTGACTCTTGTTATGTAGTTGTTAGGTCAAGATATATAAAAGTCTATCCAATCTTTATCATGTATTGAGATATTCTTGTTGTAGATCAACTAATACACATTTATAAATATTGGGACTCCGCACAAGAGATTCATGTGCCTATTCTAAGTTCTCTGTTAAGCCTTTATAGTCATCAGGTCTCGTTTCCAGAATATTTTGGAGGATAGAGTTTCCTTATATTAATTACAATCATTCATAGAGAAACCAAACAATTCTAAAAAATATGTTTTCCTTCCACTTATTAATTCGCAATTTTGTCATTGACTCAACTTAAAAAACAAACGATAATTAAATAAGCAATTGGTACCCATTTGTGGTAGATAAAAATGGATGTGGCGGGCATACTGTTCAACATCATCCATTTTGAATTTTTTTTTCTTCTATCTTAAATGTAAAGGGAGCATAATTGCTACTTTGGAAGATCTTTCGGTCTTCTACCACATTGTGGTTACCATTTTCTTAAGATTTTTAAGTCATCTACTCATCTTTTTCTAAGACGTGTGTCCTAAAAAGAGAGGATGTGATGGATAATGGATTCTAGTAAATCATTGATTCTTTCTTCTTCTTTTTCTTCATTTTATTCTTTTTGGCTTTGTGTTGTTTTTATTTATTTGATAAATAAAATAATCTATAAAAACAAGAATTTATTTTTGTCTTATATGTTTTTTTTTTTATATATTTTCTTTTTTGACCTTTTTTTTAAAATCTAACTAACAAATTTTTCGAAAAAGAATTTTGAAGATTTTTTTTTTTTTTTTTTTAAGAAACTGAGAAGCAAGAGGAAACAAATGTCACATTCATAGAAGGATCCTGCAAATTATTACTTCACTAATAATGAAAATGTTTATACTAACCCAAATCAAGATAAATATATATATGTAGTGGGAAGAAGTTACCAATAGGATTAAATTTGTACTAAAGGTTATAAAACAAAAGTATTCAAGAACACGATAGGGGTTATTGAAGGACATTCCATGGTAAATATCACTTAGAATATTGTAGAATATTTTCCATCACAACCTTCCATTTGAGATGAGATACACTAACAATGATAAAGTGCATCTAATGCATTTTATTCTCCAATAAAGTATAACTGGAAAGTGAAATATTACAAAGAGAACAAGTATATATCATAAGGTATAACCATGAAAAAGGTCAAAAGTTACATGTTGTGCCATAACAAAGTTACAAAGAGAACAAGTATATATCATAAGGTATAACCATCAAAAAGGTCAAAAGTAACATCTTGTCCCATAACAAAGTTCCCCAAATGAGAGTCCAGAAGGCCAACTAGGAGTGAAAAAATATTTAAAAAAAACAAAAACTTTAGATCCTCATATTGAGTGAAGGAAATCCTACCCCATAAACTCAGAAAATACAACCAATAGGCATGAAATCAAGTTCCATCAAGGCCCACTAGAGAAATAATATTGTGAAAGTTGATGAAGCAATGGGTAACAATTGAAGCTTCCTACCAAAATCCTCTCGATCTTTCCTTGATAGCATCTTACTTGTCGTGATAGTGATGTTCTTTAAGACTAGTGCATTCTTGAAGATAAACTCAATAAACTTGAGTTCATTCGCACACCCTTGGAAATTGTGGATCTCTATAGTTTTGAGGTCATCAAAAATGCAATTGGATGTTAAATGTGCTCCCCAATCTCCATCCTCATTTTCTTCTGAGTTAGCTTCTTTCTAATAACCGGGACAATGAGAGAAATTAATGTTAGTTGTTGAACTATATAAAAGAGGAATTATAGAACATCATCTTAGAGTTTACATCCAAGTATGGGTAATCCCCAAAACAGCAAGGTGAGCTAATGGAGGAAATTTAAGCTACCAACTAATTATAATGATTGAATAAATTATAAAATGATGAATAAAGACAGAATTAGTATTTGATTAGTACCTCATTTATGTACAAGACAAGAGTTTCTAAATAAGGCGAGCTCTCAAGCAAGTTGGTTATTGCCCGGATGTAGGAATTTTTACGCCATTTGATCAGCCTCAAATACCTTAGATTATGAAATGGCTTGGGGAGCCATTCCAAACGATTAGGGTGTAAATCTGCTTATAAAAGAGAAAAATGAGGAATCAATTAGACAGTTTTACTTATGAAGCACATAATTAATAGAAATAAATTGTAATTAAGCAATTGAAACATACCCGAGAGCACTGATAGGATAGTGTTAGAATTTTTGCATTATAAAGTCCTTTAAGAACTTGCTTGAGACAATGAGTATTCACCAATGTGTGCATTAAATAGAGAGGAAAGGTTTTCTAGGTACAAATCTTCATAAAGGAAATCTTCCAATTACAACAAATATGGAAATTAGGAACGGTTTATAACCGTTCCTAATAAAGTACGAAACGGTTTCCAACCGTCACTAATCAAGGCGTCGTTAATGAATTTAAACGGCTGGTCTAGATCTCAGGATTTGGAACGGCTTAAACCGTTCCAAATCTGAAAGCACTGACACAAAAACAAACCTTAGACATCGATTTAATATTCGATGTCTATAAGACTAGGCCTGTCAATGGATAGTCGAAATCCGAATCCGAATTCGAATTCGAATTCGAAAAATCGGATATTATCCGAAATTTTCGGATATCGGATTCGAATTCGGATGTACTTTTAATATTCGAATAGATTTCGGATACGAATTCGGATATCGCTACATCCGATTCGTTAATATCCGATTCGAATGCTTTTTTTTTTCTTTTTATATATATATACATTAATAACGACAAGACATATCTATTTTTATTATTTATATTTATATATAAAAAGATAATTTCTATTTTTTTATAATAAAGATTAGACAACTGTGTCTCTCTCTGTCTCTCTCTCTCACTTTTAAATAGAGACAAGACAATTCATTTGTATCTCTCTTTAATAAAGACAAATAAGATAATTCATTTGCATTCTCTCTCTCTTCAATTAAGACAAACAAGACAATTCATTTGCACTCAGACCTCTCTCTCTCTCTCTCTCTCTCTCTCTGTGTGTGTGTGTAAGACGAGACTTATCTCTCTTCTTACTCTATCTCTTCTTTATTACACTCTTTCAAAGTTAGAAATTCTAACTTAGAACTTAGAACACGAGACATCTCTCTTCTTACCGTCTCTCTTCTTTATTACTCTCTTTCAAAGTTAGAAGTTCTAACTTAGAACTTAGAGAAGCTCTTCGAAGTCGAAAACCCTCGCCCCATTGTTCTTCTTCAACGATCTCAAGTAACGGCTCAACTCTTCCTCTTCATCGCGGCATCGCCTCAAGACCTTAACCCCTAGCTGTCATGATCTCAACTCCTTTACACAAAGGATTAGTCTCTTATAAATAAGATTTGGTGTGCAAACAAAGGGAGGTGAAAGTATAAAAAAGAGATCGAAAGAGAGGGTTTAAGCCCAGGTTTTTAGTAACACTTTTATTTAAATTTATATCAAGGTTTAATCCGAAAGGTAAGTAAGCCCATTGTTTTCCTAATTTTAGATTTTTAGTAAAATTATTTATATATATATTTTTTGGTTTAATTGAAGCTGGGTTCTTTTAACAGCATAGTAATCTTGACGAAAATTGGGGTTTTGAAAGGTTTGAATGGTGATTTTGGTTTATTGTTTGAGTATATCTAAACTTTGCTCTGCAAGTGTTTGTGAAAATACTTCAAAGAGAAAAATAAATGAACAGATTAAAAATCTCCCAAAATTTATGACGGATTTTTGAAAACCTTATATGTGGTTCTTCCTGTACTCTCTCTTAAGTTTACTTTCTGTTGATAATTTTCGGATAGTAAATAAGTTTCGGATAATTTTTGAATAGTAAAAAAGTTTCGGATAGTTGTCAAGTTTCGAGTTTCGAATAATTTTCGAATCGGATAATATCGGATATCCGATAAGATATTCGGATACGAATTCGAATATTAGTTAGTGATATCCGATCGGATTCGGATTCGAATTCGGATATCATTAAAAAAATTCGAATTCGGATTCGGATATACCACTATCCGATCGGATACCTATCCGTTGACAGCCCTATATAAGACTGATGTTCTAAGTCTGAGACTTTAGACATCGGTTATAAACGATATCTAAACTTTAAAAACAAAAAATTTTTAATTTTTTTTTCTATGCACCTATTAGCCACAGTCAAAATAGAGAACATTGAGGTTCTCTATCACATTCATTTATATACAAAAAGAATTACAATTTGTCATAATTTATAAAATTACCAAATATTTCACCATCAAAATTACAAAATGTTGCATAATACTACAAACAAACCGCAATTGTCCCTCATTTGGAGATCCACTACCACCAAGACTGCCATTCCTATGTACAAAATATCCAGAAAGTTTAATATCATGAAACCTTGAGTAAAATCCAAACTATGAACTACACATGTGTACCTATTCGATGAGAGGACCAACAGTAAATAAGTTTTTTTCTCCATCATACGCAAAGTCTTTTCCGGCAAGCTCAGTATCATATGTTTCATGAACTCTATAAATTACTCTTCTCCCGATACCTTTCCCATCAATGGGTCGACCCCCAAATCGAATGTCCTATATTATGCCATCATTCTAAGTCATACGCCTAGGCATAAAAGGAACTTAGATGACTAGGAAACCTAAGATAAAACATAGATGATGATGATGATGATATAAAAACACGTCACAACAATAGAGGGAGAAAGGGAGTACCAATAGCCGGGTAATAAAGGTATAGCATCGATAACAAGAATAAAAATGCCTGTCACAAGTATAGATCCCCATATGGATGCGTGCGTAATCCACGACCACCGTAATATGTCCACTTCCAAGTGAATATAAACCAGGATCACCACAGCGAAGGTCCATAGATCTCCTATACTGGATATGTCCATGGTACTCCGCCTATATGCAAAGAAAGGGACAAAGAAGACAACCATGCTTTGCCACAAAGTATCCATCATTGTTATAATGTTGCGATTATAATTTAAGCAAAAACATAATCGACTCAGTTGAGACCTTCGGTTGGTGTTAGACACAAGTACTGTAGAATTGGACATACCAATATATCTGTCTCTTAAAACATTAATAGATACATTATTTTGGATCTCCTCGTTACAACCCCCACTCCCCATGAAATAACCCTTGATAGAAGATAGTAGGATGTATAGGATTTCAAAATGAGGAGGATTATGAAAGAGAGCTGCTATTGGAACTCTAACTTTTACTTATTACACCCCAATTAAAATTAAAGAAAATAAGTAAATGGTTGAGAACAAGTAAAATTTGGGGGTACCAATAGAAACTCTCTTTTCTTATATGTTTTGGGACATTTCTATTTTTCGGGTTTAGGCTTTTATATGAGACCAATCATAATTGTAAATTGTTTGATCAAGTGTTATAATGTTGAGATTATAATTTAAGCCAAAACCATTGTAATGTACGAAGAGTTTGGGGTGTGATAAATAATTTAAGAAATTGGGGTGTAGTAAGTAAAAGTTGGGGTGCCAATAGAAGCTCTATAATATTTGGATAAGGGAAAATATATCTCACAAGAGAATACTCACCAGAATAGCATGACAACAAACTTAGCGTTCCTATAAAAGTTGTACAATATCATGTATCCCATACGTTGGTAATTCCAATGACCATGGACCAATAATAGGGGAACCAAGAATCTGAACTGCCCCATCGCAAAATCTGAAGCCATCACAGCTTACCTTGCTTCTTGACCACTTATGCCAATTCCCACAACATGAGACCGAGTATAAGTTTACTTTCTTGTGAGTATCAAAAATTGTTCTAAGACTCAACAACAAAAAAATCCGAAGAAAAACAAAACTTACCATCTCCTATGGCAAGGGCCATGTCATCTGTCATGTTCTTAATGAGGGCAATGATTCCAACTTTTTTCAATGGAGCCACTCGACAACATAAAACCACACTACATTTCATGGCTAATTGAAACATCTACAACATCAAAGCAAAAAAGTTCAGGTTAGCAAATAACTTGGTGGAAAACTGTTAACCAACCAGCTACCCCAAAAGACCGATTTCTTGGAGAGGGGGAGACGATGAATATAAAAGGGTCATGGGACTTAACTGGGGTATGACACACCTGAGAGTGGAGAAAAATATACACTCAACACTCCCACACACATAAGGATGGCCGTGACCTTTACGAACTTAGTGCTCTAATACCATGTTAACCAACCAACTACTCCAAAAGACCGGTCTATTGGCGAGGGGGAGAACTATAAATATAAGAGCATCATGGAGCTTAAATGGGGTATGACACATCCAAGAGTGGAGGAAAATAAACTTTACACATGCTTACATGTTCTTTTAATTCAGTCTCAGGATATAAACAAGGCTGGTACCATCAATGATCAAAGCAAGAGTATTTCTACCAGATCCTGCACCTCCATTGTTTTGTGTAGCCGCCGACAATGCCACGAACTTCTTACACATGGACATTGCATCTTCAAGGCTCCTTCGACATGATTCCTTTGAAGTGCGGTTTATAATGATTTGGGTCATCTCACTTGTTAGTAGCTTACAGGAGTAGCCTATCGAGATGGCAGTTTCTTGCTTGTCACCCGTCAAGACCCACACTTTAATCCCGGCTTGCCTTAGAGACTCTATTGCTTGAGGCACGCCTTGTTGAAGTTTATCTTCAATGGCAGAGGCACCCACACTTTACATCAGCTATGCCTGTTGGGAATTGGAAGGTGTGAAAAATGTAAGAATAGCAAATACACGTTCCTGCTGATATACATTAACGACTACCTAATACAGAATTCTGTATAAAACATGAAACATTAAACCAACCTTCTCCCGTCTCATTAAACAAGGTTGTATTTGTGATCTTCTTTACACTAATAGCTGAATAAATCGGATAAATTACCGTTTGGAAAATACCACCAGGATCAACATAGACATGGAAACCATGAACTTGAAGCCAAAGCTTTCCCAAAAGTTCTGCTTGTCAGGATCACCACCAACACCTCCCAATCCCTGTTTCTTTGTGGCCAACTGATCTCTTAATTCTTTTAGAGCTTTGTCCCTTCTTTCTCCCATCTTCCATTGAAAAAATAAATAAATAAAACAATCTTATGGAACTAAGACACGCATATGGGATATTTAAGGATGGGTTGGCATAAGGGCAATCAATGGCACATATCATGGGCACAAGAGGTCGGACTCAGCATTCCGTAAGTCCAATCTACCCATTTATGGAGAAAAACAAAATCAAAAATGACCTTGACATTCCATCTGTCAAATTCTTGGTTAAAATTTGACAACCCTGATAATGAGTTTAACCATCTATCTAATCTATCATAATGTGTAGGATATAAAAAATATATAAGTTGGATTACAAATGGACATGGATCCAAGTTTACCATTCAATTGCAACATGAATAATAGGCAGCAAACATCTAACTCAAATTCAGCTAAAAGGTATAAAATTGAGAAAGGATAAATTTAATACCCTTTGCAGCTTCCTTGTCTGCGAGCGAGCTTCCTAAAGGCAGAACTCCAACTTTAATACCCACTTCTTTAGCTCCTGATCAGCCCTCCGATGTTTTTCTAACTGTTTCATGAATAGGTATAATAAGCTCACCAAAATAGGCAGCTCCATAGTAATCCAGTAAAATAAAATAAAGTGTAAATTATTCGAATAAAAAAAGCATAAATTGTACAAAGTACACTGAACATGGACATACCTGTGATTCTAACTCTTTTGTTTTTAATTTCCAATGTGCAGACATAATCCTGATTTCATCCCTAAGTTTGGCTATCTCAATATCCTTCACACTCAAATGCTTATTGATCTTCTCAATGTTCTTGGGAGAAACCTCCTCTAAGATTTTTCACAATTCACAGTCCTTGCTAGATCCAGCTTTGGCAACTGCTTGCATAATCTCCAACTTGATTCTTTGAACTTCATCTTTTAGTTGGTTCTGAGAAGATTCCCTTGCTTGAAGATCCCTTTGTAGAAGATCTAATTGCTCTTCTAGCCTATTAACACGATCCTCGTGCTCTTTTAGTGAACAGTTCTTCATATCTGATTCCTTCAACAAAACCAAACATTGAAGCTGAGCTAATTGAGTTGAAGCCGCATTTTCATTTGCAGTAGCTTCAGTTGCTGAAAGCTTTAATCTTACATCATCCAACTCTTTGAGGTACTGGTGTTCGACAAAACAATTTCATTGGCATGGAAAAGAATTTATAGTACAATAAAAAGCAACAACTTACAATGCTTAACCTTTTGAATCATGGGCCAAGTAATCTGAAAAAGAAAAATAAATAAACCCTACCATCCTTATGAAAAAAATTGTTCACCAATTCGGCATTTCAGAGCATGAAATTATTGAGCTATTTCTTTGTTAATTAATGAATTGGCAAGCAAGATTCTGAAAGAAAAAAAAATTTGGATATGGAAGGGTAGACCTTGATGTGGAGATTCCTGGAGGACAAGTATTACCAAACCTTAAAAGCATCACTGAGAACGCACTCATTAGCCAATATGCAGGCTCTTTATTAGCTAAGGTTTGAGTGAAAACATCTAAACTGTAAAGTACGCTTGAAATAAAGTCTGCTTGAGTAAGTCTTGGAAAATTACCTACTAGATAATTGGAGTTGTGTGTCCTTATTATGTCCACAAAACCAAGAGTGCCTTATGAAATCTTAGGATCATACCTTTGGATGTTTCTCGAGATTAATAAGACACGAATACCAAAGATTATCATATAGTATAAAAATCAGCAGTGCTAATATATGATCGGGCCTAGCATCACCATATTGATTCTATTCTTATAATAATAATAATAATAATAATAACAACAACAACATATTTGGCGTGCAAGATACTAGAAATTTACTTAGTTTCTAAACAAAAATGAAATGGGATCTAATAAAGTAAAATTGCTTACCTTCTTGGTGAATCTTGATGCCAAATCCAAATTAAAATGATAAACTAACCACCTGAACTAGTCCAGATGGAATAAACAAAATAATTCACGCCAACTTAGTGAATTAAGTCTAACAAGAATTCTTAAACTGAAATAAAAGTAAATTTAGCCAACATCCTATTGTTCAGAAAAAATTACTTACTAATAGTAAACCCATTCAATTCTAACAACCTAAAACCACTTAAAAACATAGTTTTAAACCCGAAAACTCGATTCAAGTTGAATGTCCATCGAGTCAACCTCAAAACAATCTATCAACAATCAACCCCAAATTACTTTATAAAGAGTTGAATCCATGGGGTCAATCCTCACTAATCAAACAAATCTTATTTGAAACACATCAAACATCCAACGAAAACAAACAAACAAACAAATAAGAACAATAGATGAGGTGAGCATCTCAATATCAAGTCATTCAACTATTACCATAAAAATGCAGAAAACTAGACCAAAATCGTAAAAAAATTTGATCGAATCATAATAGCATTTCCATTAAATCCAACATTTTTTGTTTTAAATTATATGAATTTTTTTTTAAATCTAAAAAATCAACAAGCCCAATCAAACGCAAGCTAGAGATCATTTAAGAAAGAAAAACTCAACTCCTCATCTGTCATAAGAACTATAAAAGAGATCAACTACAGGGATCTAAGAATCACTAACAAAATCTAAAAAAATAGAGAGCCCATGGGGATAATTTTAACTCTCATTTTATATTTGATGCTCCCAAATGTCTTTGAGATGCACACCAAATTAATTTTGAAATTTACAGTATACCAATAATAGAATTCACTGTCGAGATGCACCCAATTTATAGGTATCCGTTATACAACTTAGATTAAAACAATTTTTATGCCACCTAATGGACACGATAGCTACCAATCTTATATTATCACAAAACATAAACGTAGTGGGCCGATATCAGCAAGGAATGTGTATGCCTTTCTAGGTGTTGGACTCCATATTAAAGAAAAAAAGAAAGAAAAAAAAAACGCAAGATACAGCAACAATCATGATTCAATTGCAATCGATTCTAGGAATTAAAATCAGGAACTAAAAGAAAATCAGAAAAATCAAAATAAGTTCAAGAGATCTAACATTAAATCCAATGTAAATCAGAACTGTGAGATAATCAAACTAACAAAACTGTGTTTAATCGCATTTAAAAACCTAATCTTCAATTAAAATTCCTAATACAATCTATATAAAGAAAAGAGGGATTAGAGAGAGTACCTAGCCCGAGAATCCATCGAGGGAGCGACGGAGCGAGAGAGATGAGATCAAGAGGTCGATCGAGGGAGAGACTGAGAGAAAGACAGAGTTCGATCGAGGGAGCGACTGAGCAAGAGAGATGAGGTCAAGAGGTCGATCGAGGGAGCGACTGAGAGAGAGAGAAAGAGAGATGAGATGGAGAGCTCGATCGAGAGAGGGACTGAGAGAGAGAGGGACTGAGAGAGACTGAGATCAAGAGAGAGAGGGACTGAGAGAGCGAGAGACGAGATCGAGACTTCGATTGAGGGAGCGGTTGTGAGAGAGAGAAAGAGACTTCCGTTCCAACGAAAGAGACGATTATTGGGCTGGGGACATATTCTGCAATGTCAAAAGTTCATATACGGCTAGAATTTATCTTAATTATGTTTCACATGAACGAAACAAAGGTCTAGTATTAATAAGCAAATCAAAGTGGGGGGGAGTTTATGATGATGGAGTATAATTCTATGGTGTGGGGGGGGGGGGGGGGGGGGGGGGGGGGTTTTATGATGATGGAGTATAATTCTATGGTGGGGGAGGGCTGTCATAGTTCAAGTTGACCATAAGGTTTTTGAGATTCAGAGATGTAGAGTGAAGAACAATCAAGCAATCAGAGTAGTAGAGAGAAGAGATAAAGGAGGGTCGGAGCTCGTGTTGTTTGAAAAAGAAAGACTATGGTTGATACAGACTTTGGAGGAAGCCAAGAGCTGGAAAACAAACAGAGTGTTTTGGAAGAAATCGACGGTTATGGGACATTGTAAGATGGCAAGAGGATATGCGAATGAATACGGCCGATTTCTAAAAATCTCAGAATACTCAGGGCAAGGTTGGTACCCTTCACTTTTGATCCCGGAAGGAAACGCGGGTGTAGGATGGGACAGTCTCGGTGAGGCTCTAAGTAGAGGTGCAGCAGTTGATGAATGTCCTTGGAGGAGAGTGGTTGGTGGTAGCCATTTGTTGGGTGAGAGAATAAACAGTCTCCAGAAACGACCAATCCTCACCACAGAGACTAGCACAATAGAAAATTTTGGTGTATGGAGGTGGGCGATCATTTGCGATACAGGGGAGAAATCGATATGTTGGGAGGAGGTGGAAAGGGTGGTTAAATCCTTAGTTCCAAATAATAGGAAAATTGCTCTAAAACCGTGCGGGCCTAGTAGGAGAATTTTTGTGTGCCACAGGAGGAGAGACTTCGATGTCTTCAAGAACCTCAAACAAATCGAAGTCCAGGGTGTTGTGGTTAGCTTAAGAGCTTGGTATGCTAACTGCAATGCTATTGGAGAGACATGGGCACAGGTTGGTACATGGGTAGACATTGTTGGGCTCCCGTTCCATAGGTGGGAATCGAAGTCCTTCACCCTTATCGGCGATATGCTTGGCGGGCTTTTAGAAGTCAAGGAGTGTACCCAATCCTTGGAAGACCTCACAGTAGCTAGCATCAAGGTAAGAAGGAGGGCGCTAGATATCCCCAGATGGATCAAAATTCCAACAAAGAATGTAATGTTGACAGTGGGTTTAAAATTGTCTGAGGATAGAGAGTATGGTTTGGAAAAGATGATGCCTGGCATTAGCAGAAATGGTGTGGGTCTAACAGGTCTAATGGTGTCAGACCGATTTAATGCTTCTTCAGATAACACCACTGAGACAATGACCAACCCGAATGGCTACAAGGCAGGTTTGTCAGATCCTAGGAAGGGGAAATCGGCAGTACTTGAGTGTGGGTCAAGCAAAGGCACTATTTCAAATGATATGTGCGCTGAGTTGGCAGGGACACCAGAGATCAACATTTTGGAAGGTGCATTTGCTGAATCGAGTCGGCTGGGTTGCCAACTACTAGAATCGGTTCAAGCAAATAAGCATAACGCCCAGGCCCTATGCGTGCTGGACCAAACTAATGGGTCGGACAGCCCACAAAATTGTGTTCTTGAAGTTCAGGCTGCAAGCAAGGAAGGCCCAAACATTGGACCAGGCGGTAATACAAATATAGCCCATTTGTGGAGTGAACATGATCTAAGGGGGGTGGACCAATCAATTGGGCCTGACAGCCCATTAGTGTTTGGCAGCCCAGCAACAATTGACACTGAAGTACAGGCCGTGTATGAGGTGGGTACTCTCCACGGCCCAACATCCTCAATGGATAATATCCAGCACCTCCAGCAGGTTCATGGAACAGGCCCAATGCCCATTGTAGAAGGTCCAACATCTGCAACAGGGAACTCTAGGCCTTTTTGTGAGACGGCCCTATTACCCACTCTAGCTGGTCAAACAGCACCACAAGTAAGTCTTCAGCCTTTCTTTGAATCAGCCCAAGTAGATGGCCCAAAGAAATATTTGACTTCAGATGGACATTGGGTTGACACAACAGAGAGGTGTCTGGTAAGCAGGAATGCTACTAAACCCTTGAGCCGAACATTCCTAGAAGGAGAACTCATTCAAGACATGATGAAGGTGTATGATGTCGGGGTTGGTGATTTGAATAGAGTGACTTGGCAAGAAGAAAATACAGAGATAGTACCAACCTCTGAGGAAGCTATGGCGTTGGAGCAAGAGGAGACAACAGTGTGTAATCAGATATTTAGAGGTAGAACTCAGTCAGAAGGGTCTGAGGTGCTGCAACAGGAACTGGTAGACGCTTGGAGGTGGGGAGAACAGAGTGTCTTGGCACAGGGAGGTTTTCTACAATTACTACAGGCCGTCGAAGGATCGAATCCTAGGAGAGTTGGGGGCGGTAGTGGGGAGTCGGAGTTCGGTGGAGAACACCTTAGCCCTGTCACAGAAGATGCAATACAATTGGAAACTGAAATGGGTAACACCACCTTGGCCATAGTTGAGGGTGCGGAAAGCTCAAGATGTTGGGAAAGGAATAAATCGAAGAATCAGACAGTGGACTTTCTAGCTGATTGGATCAATCGTAATTTGAGTGAGATTAGTTGGGCTGCTGGGTTATCTAATGAAGGAAACACAGAAGGAGCAGGGATTCTGTTTGAACTAGCACTCAAGAAACGAAAAGAGATTGGGGCATGCTATGGTACAGTAATCAGGGAGAACGACTCGTTAGATGAAGAGCAAGCTAGTATACGGGATGAGGTGGAACTAATCCTTAGTACAGAGGTAGAACATGAAGAGACAAGACAGCAAGGGTGCATGAGTAAAGGGAAACAAGTCGTGATGGCAGATGAGAATAAGGCGAAGAAATTAAGAGTCAGATTGGCTAAAGAAGCCCAGGAACTATACAAGTCAGGGGATATGGTCAAGGTTGGTCCGTCCTTAGTACTAAGAAGCGGGAGAAAACTCAAGGTTGCTAATGACGATTAGATTCTTCTCTTGGAATGTGCGTGGTCTCAACAATAGGGCAAAAAGGGCTTCGGTAAAGGCAATTGTTGAGGCACAGAAGCCACACATTTTAACACTACAAGAAACTAAGTTGAACCAAGTGGATATGGAGGTAGTGCGAGACATCTGGGGAGGGAGGAATTTGGGTTGGAAGCATATCATAGCAAATGGGACAGCAGGGGGTGTTTGGGTGGTCTGGGATAAAAGGCTGATCGAGGTGGATGACTACTTAGTGGGAGCCTTTTCTGTTTCTATCCTGTGCCAGTGTATTGGAAAGGAAGACAGTTGGGTGTTCTCGGGAGTGTACGGACCTACTAAAGATGGGAGAGAAGACAATTTTGGGAAGAACTGGATGATGTGGGAAACTATTGGAACCGTCCATGGTGTTTGGGAGGTGATTTCAATGTTATTAGGTTCGCTTGCGAGAGACAAGGAGGATCGAGGGTTACTTCTAGGATGAGGAACTTTGGAGATTTTGTGAACCGAAACAACCTAGTGGACATTCCACTCCAAGGTAGAAGCTTCACTTGGTCTAACCAACAAGCTGTCCCCACTCTTAATAGATTGGACAGGTTTTTGATCTCTCATGATTGGACCTCGCTTTTTTGCCAAGTCTCCCAGACAGCTATTCCGAATCCGGTATCTGATCATTGCCCCATTCAATTGGCAGTAGGGCCATTCAACAGGGGGCCCATTCCTTTCCGATTTGAGTTGATGTGGTTGAAGCACCGCAATTTCAAGGAGCTGATTTCTGAATGGTGGATGAGCTTTTCTTTTGCAGGAACAGCAGGGGAGGTATTTAGAAAGAAGTTGAAGGCCTTAAAAAAGGCATTGAAAGAATGGAACAAGGATTCCTTCGGTAGGGTGGATGCGCAAAGTAAGGATATCCTATCGAGAATTGAAGACCTGGATCGTAAGGAAGAGTTGAACCCAATTTCGATTAATGATAAGGCAACGAGACTAAACCTCCGTGAGAAGTACCAGCGGTTGACACTTCTGGAAGAGATCAGTTGGAAGCAGAAATCCAGAATCAGATGGCTTAAAGAAGGGGATGGTAATACAAAAATTTTTCATAGTATGGCCAATGCTCGAGATAGAAGCAAGCACATTACGAGGTTGAATGTGAATGGGGAATGCTTGGAAGGGGAAGAGGTGGTTGTTAAGGGGATCGTAGACTTTTACTCGAAGCTGTATACTGATGGAGGGGGCGAGAGACCGAAACCTGATTTGTTGCAGTTTGATAGAATCTCTGAGTTGCAAGGCGAATGGTTGGAAAGACCCGTTGAGGAAGATGAGATTTGGGAAGTCATTTCAAGCATGAGAGGTGATAAGTCTCCGGGTCCAGATGGGTTTCCTGTGGAGTTCTACAAAACATGTTGGGAGGTCATCAAGTGTGATTTCATTGCCTTGACTGATGAATTCTTTAGAGAAGGCGTATTGGATCGTGATTCTAACTGCACTTTTATCGCCTTAATCCCAAAGGTGCCAGGTACAGAGGATATTAAGGACATGAGGCCCATTAGTTTGGTGAATACGAGTTACAAAATCATCACTAGCATCCTTGCCAAAAGATTGAAGGGGGTCATCCAAGGGCTAATAGGATACAGTCAGAGTGCTTTTATCAAAGGGAGACAAATTCTGGATGGAGTACTGATAGCAAATGAGTGCATCGACTCTAGATTGAAATCTGGGAAAACAGGGGTGGTGTGCAAAGTGGACTTCGAGAAGGCTTACGACCACGTCAATTGGCAGTTCTTGGAATATATGCTGGGGAGGATGGGATTTGGTAGGAAATGGATCAAATGGGTTATGGAGTGTGTGACATCCCCTTCTTACTCGGTCTTGGTGAATGGAACGCCTCAAGGATACTTTAGGAGTTCGAGAGGCCTCAGACAAGGGGACCCTATATCACCATTCTTATTCATCATAGTGGCAGAAGCATTTGGTAGGATGATGGAAAGAGGGGTTGCAAATGGTTCTTTCTCAGGGTTCTCAGCAGGGGCAGGCCCGGTTACTATCTCACACCTTCAATTCGCAGATGATACCTTAGTTTTCGTGGATGATTCCATAGATCAGACAAGGAGGTTAGGTGGACTGCTTTGTTGCTTCGAAGCGATGTTAGGTATTCCAGTCAACACGAGGAAAAGTAAGGTACTCCTGGTCGGTAAGGTTAGATGTGCGAGTCTTCTAGCAGCTTCGTTGGGATGGCAGGTGGGCAGTCTTCCTTCGTCTTACTTGGGGATGCCTCTGGGGGCCCCATATAGGAGGGTGGCGATTTGGGACCCGATTGTGGAAAGAATAGAAAGGAAACTAGCTATGTGGCAAGCCAATTATCTTTCGAAGGGAGGTAAATTGACTCTGATTAAAAGTGTCCTTTCTAACATTCCAATTTATTTTCTCTCTCTTCTCTCAATGCCTCGTAGTGTAGAAATAAGGTTAGACAAGATACTTCGTAATTTTCTATGGCATGATAGACTTGGGAATAGAAAACACCATCTTGTGAATTGGAAACAGATTTGTTCAAATACGAAGTAAGGGGGCCTCGGTGTTAAGAGACTCGGGGAGATGAATGTGGCCTTGAGGGGCAAGTGGTTGTGGAAGTTTGGGAACGATGGGAACAGTTTATGGAGACAAGTAATAGAAAGCAAATACAAGTTGAGCCGGATGGGGTGGGAAAGCGGATCTACAAGACAACCTTATGGGTGCGGGTTGTGGAAGGGCATCATGAGGATTATCCCATTGTTCAAGATGAGAACAAAATTCAGAGTGGGTAAAGGCAACCGAGTAAGGTTTTGGGAGGACACTTGGTGTGGCAATCGACCTCTAATGGAGGTTTACCCAACCTTGTATTCCATATCCTCGAAGAAAGGGCAACCAATCACATCTGTTCGACGAGTTATGGGAGGAGAATGTGCATGGGACCTTGGATTTCGAAGGGACATTAATGAGTTGGATCTTCAAGAAGTTGGTAGGCTAGTAGGAGACACTTCTAGTATCGATCTACGTACGGGAAGGGAAGACGAGAGGATGTGGACGGCAAGCAAGGACGGTAGATTTACAGTTCGTTCTTTCTATCAATCCTTGTGTAATAATGGGGACTCATCATTTCCTCATGCATCAATTTGGAGATCAAAAGTGCCGAGCAAAGTTGCCTTCTTTACATGGACGGCGGCTCTAGGAAGGATTCAAACGACGGACCTGTTAATGAGGCGTGGATGGTTTGGAGCGAGTTGCTGTATGTTATGTATGGACAATGGAAAATCATCGGATCACTCCTACTCCATTGCAAATTCTCTCATGGTATTTGGACTCACTTCTTTAAGCTTTATGGGGTTTTAACTTGTTTACCAAAGTCAGTTAAGAACATCTTCATGGGATGGTCGTCAATTGGTCACCCGTTTGGGGGTTCAAAAAAGATGTTGTGGACTATTACGCCTTTCGCAATTTGTTGGGGGCTGTGGTTTGAAAGGAATAGACGCATCTTCGAAGGAAAACATAAGGAGTGCCCAGATGTGATTATGTCTATCTTGGGTCTTATATTTTGTTGGTCAAAAGTGTATAAGGAGCTTAGGGGTCTATTTTTTGAGGATTTCTTGTACAAGTGGGATAGCATTTGCTGCTCTATTCACGAGTAGTTCTGTGTTGTAAGATTTACCCAAGTTGGTCATCTCGACCGTCTTGGTTTTGTTTAATGAATAGAATACTATTTATCAAAAAAAAAAAAGAGACGATTATTGGGTTGTATAAAATACCAATAAAACGGTTTTTAAATGTAAAACGGTTTAATACCGTTTTTTAATAAAAATGGCTTGACGCTATTTTAAACGAATGTTCCAATTTTGCAATTTTTTTTTGTAGTATCCACCCTAATTGATGTGAGATCTGTGGTTCATATCTTCATCTTACATCTCCTACCGCCATGCCTTTCCATGACCAAGTTCTTAAGTTGATGAGCTGAAATATTGACTACTTTGAGATGGTCTTGCTTGCAATTCTTCATGATCAAATTTTCCAAAACAGGGCAGCTCAAGAGTAGCTCCCCATTTGAATTTCCCCTAGGAAGTGTTATTGATTCCAGTTCCAAAATCTTGAGGTTGGAAGCTAAGCACATAGAATTCAGAATGCTAATGCTCAATCTACAACTCGTTTCCAACCTTAACACCTTAATACAACAGTTTGAAGTAAAGTGAATGTTAGGTAGTTGAAGGGGTTTTCCAGAACCTTGAAAGATATTAAAGATGGAACTCCCGAACATGTAATTCTAATGCAGAAGTGATCCATGTTTCAAGTCTAGGTGCAAGACGATTAAGACTGGAGTGGATACTAACACTGTGTATATTATTATTATTATCTCCCAAAGAAGAAGACAAAGACGATGAAGCATAACCATGTCGACAAAAACTATAAAACTCTCTACATTCGACCTTTTCTTTCTTTTTCATTGTAGTAATGTATTTTTCTGAGTTTTTTTCCAAAAATGATAGCTAAAGTCTAGATTGGGCATAAACATCCATACGTATCTCCTTCTTTTGGAAATAAGACTAGTTTGAGATAGAAAGTGAATTGAAAATCTCTGTTCTCAATAATGAGAAACAAGAGAGAACTACCATTTTATATATATCTGAACAAATTACAATAGCAATTGTAACCTAACAACTCTATCAATTAAAATAACAAATCTAGTAACAAACTCTAACAGCTGGAATAGAAGACTCTCACGTGACTTTGTTACACAGCTCATGATCTGTTACAACTACCTTAATCAGGGGTGGAGCTAGTAAGGAGCTGAAGGGGGCAATTGCCCCCACAGAACTTTGAGACAATCCTATATTTTCAACTAATTACATGCCCCATTTGTCTCCACTCCTTCACCTTTCTCCCTATTTGCCCCCACACCCTCATCTCCCTCCAATTTTTGCCCCCACACCCTCATCTCCCTCCAATCCTATTTTCCAACACAAATAATTTTCCCACCATTCAAGTTCTTCAACTATCCCCACTACAAGAAAATCCTGGCTTCGCCCCTGACCTTAACTATAGCTAGTATTGGACAAGTCTGGCTATCATCCCCCCTCAAGCGAAAGGGTCAAGGGACAATGCACATTTGAGATCTTAAACGCAGAAACCTTAAGCTTGTAAGATGCTTAGTTAATAAATTAGTAGGTTGATCTTCACTTGGAACAAACTGCAGTTGAACTTTGTTTTGTAGAATCTGATCCCTTATGAAATGAAGATCAATCTCAATGTGGTTTGTTCTTACGTGAAATACTGAATTTTTGGCCATATAGCAAGCACTTATGTTATCATACCAGAGAATTGGTATCTGATAAAGGGGACTACATAGCTCCTTCAACAAAGCATGTGTCCACCCAATTTCTACAATGGCAATGGTAAGACCCCTGTACTCTGATTCGGCACTACTTCTTGATACGATCTTCTATTTTGAGGCTGACCAAGACACCAGATTATTGCCAAGATAGACTAAGTAACCACTCGAACTTCGACGATCATCTGGTTGTGTACCCCAATCTGCATCTGTGAAGGCTTCAATCAGAAGTTCACTAGAAGGTGAAAGCGCCCTCGATCCGCGGGGTGCGCGGATCCCCTTTTGACTCATGAGGTTTGGGAGTCGCCACCTAGTTATTGTGGTCTAGGAACCAAACTGACTCATGGATAAAAAGAACTAATCTACCACAAAAAATCTGAATTCAGGGATCATGTTACGGGGTTGGAAGGTGTTAGGCACCAACCCCGCCCAGCCAAAGCCGGTCTCTACTAACTTCCCAAATATATCACATTGCTAAAAACCTAGATAAAAACAAAAATAAAAATTTCGTACCTTTCCGATAGCAAAGATTTTGCTCCCTCAGATCTGACAAAAAGAGCTCCTTGTACTGTACTCCCTTGCTTCGTTCTGCCTCCGGATTTGACTTCGGATCTCCTAGATCAAGGTATCTCCTTGTTTCTGAATCTGAACTCTTCAAGTTTGTTGCGGATTTATGGGTGTTTTCAAAGGGATTTTAGGTGTTTTCTAGACTAAAATTGAAGGGGGGATGTTAGGTAAGGAGTTGGGGCTTCAAAATTAGGGTTTATGGGGGGCTAGGGGAGCTTCTAGACCTACTTCTCCTAGGATTTATGATTTGATACGAAAATAGGGTGTGAGCACCTCTATTTATAGATGTTTTTTTTAGGGTTGATTTGGATAGAGTTAGTATTTAATTAGAGTTCTTTTAATTAGAGTTGTGTTTTAGTTAGACTTGTTTTAGGTAGAATTGTTTTTAAGTTAGAACTCTATTAGATAGAGTTATTATTTAATTAGAATTCTATTATGAATTTTGGTCTTATTTGATTGACTTTTAATATTTTGACTTCAGTCTTAATTGATTAACTTTTAATATCTTGACTTCAGTCTTGCTTAATTAACTTTAATTTTGACTTCAGTCTCACTTAATTGACTTTAATACCTTGACTTCAGTCTTGCTTGATTTACTTTTAATTTTTGGAGAACCCCCTTCCATTATTTCTTTAATTCTTTGGACCCCCAAATGGAGGGGTCCTTAAAGAAATATCTCACGAACCCTCAACAATTTTGCCTGAAAGTCCGATTGATTGATTTTTAGGTTCAAAATTTTAAATTAATTTCATCAATGTTTCACTTTAATTATTTAATATTTTATTTATTAATTTTAAATTTTTTAATTATGAAAATTGTGAAATTACCGTTTTGCCCCCGGAAAGGACTTTTCACGTTTCAAGTCGGTTTTTAATGTTCTAGGATGTTTTAGAATCGGCTTTTCGTAAGGAATTCAATGAGAATGTTGGTTTGTATCATTTATGAAAATTTTTATGTGAAATGATTGTGAACTTTATGAGGGGCATTTTCGTAATTTTATCAAATTCTGTTAAAATTGGTGAAATGATTTATTTGGTTCTGATTTGTCATTTTATATGTTCGAATGGGTTTTCCTAAGCGTAGCGTAGGCTCTAACGTTGTTTTGAGATTAGGGGTATTTTGGTAATTTGATCAATTTTTAGTGATTTTTATCGTGAAACTTCTTTTTGATTTACAAGATGATGATTTCTATGTTTCTAGGGTCGTATTTTCCTAGCGTAGCGTGGTTTCTAAGGTTTTGTCAATTCGAGATACCTCATCCGGATTTCTGAAACACATCTGGTAACAAAATAAAGCAATAGAAATAACATCCATCATTGGGAATCATTGCGATCGGGTTGACGAGTTGATTAATCAGGTGAGTGCAAAAATGGGGTGTCTACAGATGCCCCTCTTTGGCAAAGGGTTGAAGCAAACTAGATAGCAAATCTATTTTGGTAAATAGTGCGATATCCGAATGCCAAAGCTAGTGACAGTTCATTTTGCAGCCTGATTTAGCATTTCGTCAAGGTGTTCGGATCCTTGAGGGTAAAGCTCTCCCCGAATTAAAAGGTTGTCAGGTCCTTGAGTGTGAGCTCTCACTGACAGTGTCAGATCCTCGAATTTTAGAAAATTCTCCCTGACTAAAGTAAAGGTACACGTGTGTGCAATGGTGTGATGCTTACTGAGTAAAAATGTGTAAGGTCCTAGAGATCTTCTCTCACTGACAATAATGATTCAAAATTGAGATGCACTTATGCAATGAAAACAATCATGGCAAGGTTTAACAATGTGATAATTGGAGTCATAACATTGTAGGAACTTCATTAAATCCTATTTGAAATTCTTTTTTAGAGTTCGAAAAAATGAGTTTCATTTATCGAATTCGAACCTATTGTAACCACGCTTCTCGGGCTAAAGGACTTAAATAATCTTGTTAATTCAATATGATTCAAACAAAGCTGGAGTCTCGTTTCTCGGACTCCGACTAAGGTTTAGAGGAACTTAAACAATCCTATTAAAATTGGAGTTAGGCACTTCAAAAAACCTACTCATTCTATGATTCAAAAAGTTGGAGCCTCGTTTCTCGGACTCGCACTTAGGTTTGTAAGCACTTCCAAAAGCCTACTCATTCTATGATTCAAAAAGTTGGAGTCTCGTTTCTCGGACTCGAACTTAGGTTTATAGGCACTTCGAAAAGCCTATTCATTCTATGATTCAAATAGTTGGAGTCTCGTTTCTTAGACTCGAACTTAGGTTTGTAGGCACTTCAAAAAGCCTATTCATTCTATGATTCAAAAAGTTAGAGTTTCGTTTCTCGAACTCGAACTTGGGTTTATAGGCACTTCAAAAAGCCTATTCATTCTATGATTCAAAAAGTTGGGGTCTCGTTTCTCGGACTCGAACTTATGTTTATAAGAACTTCAACAAGCCCACTCATTCTATGATTCAAAAAGTTGGAGTCTCGTTTCTCGGACTCGAACTGAGGTTTATAGGCACTTCAACAAGCCCATTCATTCTATGATTCAAAAAGTTGGAGTCTCGTTTCTCGAACTCGAACTTACTAAGCCACGTTTCTCGGGTTTAGATTTATAGGAACTTAAACAATCCTTTTAATGCATTTTATGATTCAAAATCGAGTTCAAAGTTTGAAAGATCAATCCTTTATTGGCTTATCATGCATCTGGATTCATAATTATCATTGGGCTTCATCGGACTTTTAAGCTTTTGTAAGATTTTCTTTTTATCATGTGATTAAGAACAAAAACTTTGGAATTAAATGACCTTCAAAAATGCCCCTAGTTTCAAGGTTGGCTTTAACTGGGACTTGACTACGAGACTGATCGAATGGATTACGCTTGAAAAATATGGACTCTGATGTATGATAGATAGAAGAACTGACATTCTCTTAAATTTAAGACTCTTAAGATTATCATATGTGCAATAAAGAATTGATCATTTTCTTTCGAATTTCTTTTGAAAAATGCTTGAGCTGGACTTAAAAAATGTTGATAAATATTAGAATAAAATATCTTCCTCTTTCAAAGTGGTTGATGATTTTACATCTTCCATTAGCGAACACTTGAACAAGTAAACATACTTTTGAAGATCCTACAATGTTCAAGATGACTTCTGATTTTTTCCGACTTCAATATTGTCTTTGTCGGATGTGAGCTCTTGGCTAAAAGACAAATATTGTGGCTTGAATGGTTCTGCAGTTTCTGCACAAGCTTCCTTCTGAATTTTTCTTCTTGACGGGACCTTTCCTTCCATTTGATGATGCCCTAATTTTTGCCTAGATCGCCTCTTTAGGTTTTCAATCTAGCGGGCTTTGTTTTTTTTTCTGATGATGCCTTGATTTTTGCCTAGGTCGCCTTTTCAGGTTTTCAACCTAGCAGGCTTTCTTTTTTATGGTTATGCCCTAAATTTTGCCTAAGCCGCCTTTTCAGGTTTTCAACTTAGCGGGCTTCTTTTTTTTTCTTGATGATCTTGTATAACCAACTCGACAACTTCTCAGTTCCCTGCACCTTAACCGAGTCAATTAGCCTTCAGGAGGACTTAATAGGTGGGTTTAGGATATGGTTTAGAAAGAAAAAATATAAGGCTCAACTTCCCAAAATGTCCCTAGTTTGATATTCTCTCTTTTCTATCAATTATTTTGATTTTTTTTGTAAATGCCCCTAGTTTGGCATTCTTTTCTTTTTATCAATTCTTTTGATTCTTTTTTCTAATGCCCCTAGTTTGATATTCTTTTCTTTTAAACCTTTCAATAGGAGATTTTCCTTTTGGATAATACTTTCCTTAAGAGAATATATTTTTTTTCATGACCGGGCCTAAAGTAACTTCTCAGGTTGCCTACGTACCCCAAATATTTCTTTTCTCTTTTGGGATCAGGTTAAAACGTAGTTCATAATAAGATTCCCTCCCAAGGTTGGTCGGCATAGTTTAGAAAGAAGAGGCTATTGATTTTTTTTTTTTTTAGGCTGCGAGGGGCTAAAGACGGTTATCTTTTTCTTGGTAAGACAGGAAAATGGTTCAATCAATGAAGGCCTCCTTTTGTGAAATACTACTTGATTTGGCCAAGGTTTTAGGAACTTGATGTCTTGATTGCTCTATCGAGTAAGGTCTTCTTTTGAGAATGAGTCTTCAATCTTCTTTTGAGAAAGAGTAATCTTCAGTCTTCTTCTACGGAGTTGAGTGAGACTGAGTTCTTTGTATTTGACATTGACTCGTTCAACTATTTCCAAACTTCAAAAGAAATCTAATATTCTTTTGTGAATGAGAACTTTCTTCACTTGAGTGAAAAACATGGTAGATCCACTTGTAAGTCTTAGCATCTTTGTTGATGCTTTCAGCTATATCATCTTTGACCGATAATCTTTGACTTTGAAATCACTCTTGACTTGATCCATATTTTTGTGTAATTCATCCATATATCCTTATGAGATCATGCAAGAAATATTGTTGAATTTCTCAAGTAAGTTTACTATTCTCTCATGTTCTCTTGAGGATAATGTATCACCAATTTGCACTTCTTGAGTGTACTCTTTAATTCTAATGTTTATTAAGTTCAGTTAGTAAGCTTTAAGTCATTTCTCATTTTAGATTTTATGTTCAAATCATTATTGTACACAAGATAATCAAAAGCTTCTTTATTTATTGGAATTGAAAAGAACATAAACTGACAAACCTTACTAAAACCCAAAAATAAAGATGACTAACTGAATTCAAAGACTGACGCAACTAAAGCTAAAAAAAACTATGACATCATTATGAATGGAGGGACACAATTCTAGAGTCTATGCCACTTCAGTTATCTTCGATAGATGACTTGAATTTGCCTGTTTTTACTATCTCTTCATATTCTTGTCATATGCGGGACAACCCATTGCTTCAATAATTTCTCTATTCTTCAGTCTGTCACTGCCTTAGGGTAGTTGAGTTCATTCTGGCATGGAGCGAATGCACTGTTTAGACCGATTGGGTGAATGAAGGAAATTGGGTCAACTGATTCAGGTTTGGATATTGATATTAGGTTCAGAGTAGGAGGGGGTTGATTTTGAAAGGTAGGCAAAGGGTTAGTCTTAACATTGGGAGTAGTAGGAGTGGGTATGGTGACTTTTCCTTGCTCAATAAGGTCTTGGATAGCATGTCGGAGAGTAATACACCTGTCAAGAATATGACCAGGCATCTGATGGAATTCACAGAATTGCCCATTATCCATGTTTGGGGGAAGAGGATTAGGTAAAGGCTTAGGTTGTAAAGGTGCCAGCAATCCCCTTTTCATCAATTTTTGATAAGCAACACTAAGGGACATTCCAAGATTGGCAAACTGTCTCCTAGGCTTAGCTTGTGAAGGCTGAGTAGCTTGTGGAGATAGTGCGAAGGAGGTGTTGCCACTTGTAAGGAATTGACATTAGGTTTGAAATGTTTGGGTTTTGACTCAGACGGGTTACCAAAAAGTCCCGAGGAATAGGCATCCTCAACTTGATTTCCAGCCTCAAGGAAGGATTGAAAAGTAGGAAGGTACTGAGGCATCAAGTACTTGGCATAATTTGGAGTGAGATTCCTGAGGATAATCTTGACTTGTTCCTTCTCTTGAGGTCGGTCCCACAATTGAGCGGCTTTAGCTCTCCATCGAGCAATGAACTCAGTGAAAGTTTCTCCGGGTTTCTGTTTAGTAGTTTCTAGGTCTCTTCTTGTAAGTTCAATATCTGTGTTGAATGAGTACCGACCAATAAACTCCTTCATCAATTCATGCCATGTTCTTACCCGAGATGAGTCCAATGACATTAACCAGCGTAGTGCAGGACCTGTCAGGGTTCTTTGAAAAAGTTGAGCCATCTGTTCTTCACTTAGACCCTGAGATTGCATTATGCCGACATATACTTTTAAGTGAGTCCTAGGGCATCCAATACCGTCAAACTTCTCCATATCTGGCATTGTGAACTTTTCTGGTAGACGGACCGTGGGAAACAAGGTCATTGACCCTAATCCAAAGTAAGATCATCAGGGTCTTTGATGTTCTTCAAAGCAGTTTCAACTTGAGTTATTCGATGAGCTAGGACAGGGTCGACGTGTAACTGATCATCTTCTTGGTTTTCAACGAGGTCAAACACTTCCTGAGGTTCTATAGCTTTATCTTTTCCCTTTTCAATTTTCAGGGATTCAATTTGTGTTTGGACAGAGGCAATAATCTGGGCTTGAAAAGATTCTAAAATCTGACGGAGCGCAGCTTCATCCATGGTACTCGTTTCTTCTTGTGGAAATGACTGACTACTTGGCAATGGTACTCTAGAAAGACGACTCTTTTCACGGACCCAAAGTGGTACAGATGGAGGTTTAGAACGTTTAGGACCAATTATCACCTGATTGGAAGTAAACCAAGGTTAACCATTGACTCTAAAGGTTTGACTCTTAACCACATGATTAAAGTTTTGACATAAAATAGTCCAAGTCTGACGGAAAATCGAATCCAAATGCACCATAAGTCTATAGTGACCAAGAAAGTGAGAAATGTTAGATGCGGGTCTACCCCTGATTGGGATTGAACCTTTGATCAGATAAATTAATTTGATCTTAAGATCGAATCTTTCTAGATAAAGTGGTCTGGATCTTTAAAAGTGAAACCAATTAGTCCAACTGATTTGGTATTGATCAGTTTGATCCATTTGTCCATTGGGTCAACTAGTTTAAGTGGTTCAAATTAATCGGTACATTTCACCGATTGGGTTTGACTGATGTTGTGGGTTTTGTTTGATTATTCTGGATCGGTCTACCCACCTACCTGTTGGTTGGATTGAATAAAGCAACCCGGGAACACCCATAGTCAGTTCGGGTCGTGACCTATAGGAAGGCTTCTAGACTCTAAGTTTACTACGTGCAATGCATTTTTATCTAGTCACCCTTGCCCAAGCACACCTATATACCTCTCGATACGTGGTGACTTGGTTTGATATACCGTATAGGTGATAATCTAAAACCTCAACTCATTTCTCTGAAGACAAAAACAGCCAGTTTGATCTCCAGTTGAGAGGTGGCGCACAATGCTGAGCAAGGGCCCACTTAAATACCTCTCGTCTAGAATAGACGTAGTCTATCCCCCTCGTACAGTAGGGTACATCAGGGTAAGATCTTGCTTAGGCACCGGTTTTGACCAAGAAGTGCAATTGATATACTTGGATTATCTTTTATATACCTATGGGTACGAGTCTAGAGTTGTAGCTTTCATAAATGGTTTGGCATCCCACGAGGGGACCGACCACGTACTAGTATTACGTTGGCAATCGGGACATGTGACTGTGTGGCTCACAATAGGTCAAAGGCTCAGGTCGCTCCAGCCTGGGTGCATCAACATACTTCTCAGAATCACCTGATCAGATGGTATTGATGCCCCCAGTTTGATATACCCTAAGGTACGTGACTGGAGTTGTGGGTTTCATGAATGACGTCGCATCTCCGAAGAGACCGGGCCACGCACTAGTGCCACGTTGGCTAAATGGGACGTGTAAGTGAGTAAAACAGTAAACGTGCATGTGGTGTGTGTAAAACAGGGTGGGGTGTGCCCGGGACCTTTTTCAAACAAATGGGCCCATGGATCCAATCAAACCAATCATACATTTAATCAAAACCAAAATCATTCAAATCATATGAATATTCAATTAAGATCACATTATTCCCATCACATAAGCACATTAACATTACGATCAACATCAATCATGTATTTCAAGCAAGATCATGGTAAATTAATCAATAAATATGGCATATGATAATGATCAAACAAACATTGCAATAGGCATAATTTTTATAATTTTTAAGGTCCAATCAATGATCACTTTTGGGTGATCCAAAATAAATCGAGATTCCAATAGGTATTACATTGATGATAGAATGACAATGGTTGAGATGCGCTCACTCTCAAGAACATTAATTGTGCCAACATTAGATAAATTCAGATTTTCTGTGAATTAGGAAAATACAATCTGAACTTGCATCGATGATATCTAAGGCTCCCGATAATGAAATCGAGTGAAATCAAGTTCTAAATTACTCTACTCGATGAGATCTACATTTTATTAAAGGTGCCTAGACTTAATTCTCACCAGAATGTTCTGTAAAAAAGTTTTAACGTTGCTGTCCCAACTTTCATTCAGAAATAATTCCAGATTTATAGATTGAACTTGCATCGATGATATCTAAGGCTTCCGATAACAAAATTGAGTGAACTCAGATTCTAAATTAATATAGTCGACGAGATCTACGTTTTATTAATAGGTTCCCAGACTTAATTCTCACTAGAATATTCTGTAAAAAAGTTTTAACGTTGCTGTCCCAACTTTCATTCAGAAATAATTCCAGATTTACAGATTGAACTTGCATCGATGATATCTAAGGCTTCCGATAACGAAATTGAGTGAACTCAGATTCTAAATTAATTTAATCGACGAGATCTATGTTTTATTAAGAGGCTCTCAGACTTAATTCTCACTAGAATATTCTCTAAAAAAGTTTTAACATTGCTGTCCCAACTTTCATTCAGAAATAATTCCAGATTTACAGATTGAACTTGCATCGATGATATCTAAGGCTTCCGATAACGAAATTGAGTGAACTCAGATTCTAAATTAATCTACTCGATGAGATCTATGTTTTATTAACAAGCTCTCAGACTTAATTCTCACTAGAATATTCTCTAAAAACGTTTTAATATTTCTGTCCAACCTTCATCATTCCATCATTATCATAGGTCAATTTGAATCTTTCATTATTTAGGGGTCATCAAAAAGTGATCTTTAATTGGAAAAAAAAAATGCAATACCCAAAATCATCTACAATCAAGACAAAAAAATAAATAAACAGAAAAAATAAATAAAATAAATCCAACTAAATAATAATTAAAAAAAACTAGGTCATCTTGGCAATGCTCCCATACTTGGGGTTTTTCAAGTTTGATCCTCAATAGTCCCCAGTGGAGTCGCCACTGAAAGCGCCCTCGATCCGCGGGGTGCGCGGATCCACTTTTGACTCTTGAGGTTTGGGAGTCGCCACCTAGTTATTGTGGTCTAGGAACCAAACTGACTCTAACATGGATAAAAAGAACTAATCTACCACAAAAAATCTGAATTCGGGGATCATGTTACGGGGTTGGAAGGTGTTAGGCACCAACCTCCGGATTTGACTTCGGATCTCCTAGATCAAGGTATCTCCTTGTTTCTGAATCTGAACTCTTCAAGTTTGTTGCGGATTTAGGGGTGTTTTCAAAGGGATTTTAGGTGTTTTCTAGACTAAAATTGAAGGGGGGATGTTAGGTAAGGAGTTGGGGCTTCAAAACTAGGGTTTATGGGGGGCTAGGGGAGCTTCTAGACCTACTTCTCCTAGGGTTTATGATTTGATACGAAAATAGGGTGTGAGCACCTCTATTTATAGATGTTTTTTTTAGGGTTGATTTGGATAGAGTTAGTATTTAATTAGAGTTCTTTTAATTAGAGTTGTGTTTTAGTTAGACTTGTTTTAGGTAGAATTGTGTTTTAATTAGAATTGTTTTAGGTAGAATTGTTTTAGGTAGAATTGTTTTTAAGTTAGAACTCTATTAGATAGAGTTATTATTTAATTAGAATTCTATTATGAATTTTGGTCTTATTTGATTGACTTTTAATATTTTGACTTCAGTCTTAATTAATTAACTTTTAATATCTTGACTTCAGTCTTGCTTAATTAACTTTAATTTTGACTTCAGTCTCACTTAATTGACTTTAATACCTTGACTTCAGTCTTGCTTGATTTACTTTTAATTTTTGGAGAACCCCCTTCCATTATTTCTTTAATTCTTTGGACCCCCAAATGGAGGGGTCCTTAAAGAAATATCTCACGAACCCTCAACAATTTTGCCTGAAAGTCCGATTGATTGATTTTTTAGGTTCAAAATTTTAAATTAATTTCATCAATGTTTCACTTTAATTATTTAATATTTTATTTATTAATTTTGAATTTTTTAATTATGAAAATTGTGAAATTACCGTTTTGCCCCCGAAAAGGACTTTTCACGTTTCAAGTCGGTTTTTAATGTTCTAGGATGTTTTAGAATCGGCTTTTCGTAAGGAATTCAATGAGAATGTTGGTTTGTGTCATTTATGAAAATTTTTATGTGAAATGATTGTGAACTTTATGAGGGGCATTTTCGTAATTTTGTCAAATTCTGTTAAAATTGGTGAAATGATTTATTTGGTTCCGATTTGTCATTTTATATGTTTGAATGGGTTTTCCTAAGCGTAGCGTAGGCTCTAACGTTGTTTTGAGATTAAGGATATTTTGGTAATTTGATCAATTTTTAGTGATTTTTATCGTGAAACTTCTTTTTGATTTACAAGATGATGATTTCTATGTTTCTAGGGTCGTATTTTCCTAGCGTAGCGTGGTTTCTAAGGTTTTGTCAATTCGAGATACCTCATCCGGATTTCTGAAACACATCTGGTAACAAAATAAAGTAATAGAAATAACATCCATCATTGGGAATCATTGCGATCGGGTTGACGAGTTGATTAATCAGGTGAGTGCAAAAATGGGGTGTCTACAGAAGGCTGTAACAAAAGTCCATCAGTCATTGTTTCTCTAAGATAACATAAGATTTTTTTTACTCAGAGCCAGTGAGCCAAAGTTGGTTGTTGTATAAATTGACAAGCTTTGTTGACAGCAAAAACTATGTCTAAACGTGTCATGGTGACATATTGTAAAGCTCCTACAACACTTCTATACATAGTCACATCTTTCATAATTTCACCATCAAACTTGGACAAATGCTTCCCTATAGGCCCTGGAGTTTTTGTTGGCTTGCTGTCATACATGTTTGTCCTATGGAGAAGATCTAAAATATACTTTGTTTGACTCAGGTACATAAATCATTCATCATAGGAGACTTCTATTCCTAGAAAATAAGAGAGATTACCCAAGTCTCGTAATGCAAAGATAGAATTTAGTTTTGTTATCAAAGTATGAATCATTGTGGGTGAACTTCCTGTGACTATAATATCATCCACATACACCAAAACTATCAAAGTTGATACCTTATCAAAGTAAAGAAACATGGAATTGTCTGTCATTGATGAAGTAAAGCCCCATTGGAGAAGAGCTGAGTTGAATCTTGTGAACCAAGCCCTTGGTGCTTGTTTAAGACCATACAAGGCCTTTTTTAATCTGCAAACCTTATCTGGAAATTGAGAGTCAGAAAACCTGGGTGGTTGAGCCATAAAAACTTGCTCTTCTAGCTCTCCATTTAAAAAGGCATTATGAACATCAAGTTGCCTTATTATCTAGCTAGAACTGAGAGCAATAGTGAGTATTATTCTGATTGTTGCAGCTTTAACCATAGGACTGAATGTTTCAAAATAATTGAGGCCATAAGTTTGAGTAAACCCCTTAGCTACGAGTCTAGCTTTGTGTCTTTCTATACTTCCATCTGGTCTGTATTTGAGTTTATAAACCCACTTGCAACCAATTAGATTTGTCCTTGATGGTCGATCAACAAGCTCCCAGGTATTGTTGTTGTGTAAAGTAACCAACTCAATCTTCATTGCTTCTATCCAATTGGGGTCTTTGAGAGTTTGCTTCAAAATCGTTGGTTCTACTATTATAGTTGCTGCAAGATCAAAAATTTTCTTCTGTTTGGTAATTCTATGCATAGCCCTGATAGTCATTCTCTGTGTTGGAACAGTAAAGATGCCCAGAATTGGATCTACATAATTAGGAGAATCAATGGACCTAAGAAAGGCAATAGTAGATGGTGATGGTTCAGCAAGTGGAAGCGGAATAGAGGGTGAAGACTCAAGAACAGTAAGCTAAGGAGAAGGTGGAGGAGTGACGATTCTTGTACTTTTATCAGATGGGAGTGAAATAAGAGCAAGATGAAAAGACTTACTATCAGTATTTTCTAATGATATTAGTGTGTTTTTCGGAGCCAGTGGATACACAGATTCATCAAAGATAACATGAGGAGTAACATAAACTCGACCAGACATATTATCAAGACATAAGAATCCTTTTTTAGTAGAATTATAGCCAAGAAATATGCATTTTTCTTACCTATATTGTAGCTTATGATTGTTACATGGTCTAATGAAAGGATAACATAAACAACCAAAAACACGAAAAGCCTTATAATCAGGTTGTTTGTTAAAAAGTATAGAGTAAGGAGTATCAAACTTTAGCACTTTGCTTGGCATTCTATTGATAAGAAACACGGCTGTTTGGAAGGCATATTGCCAGAACTTCATTGGCATAGAAGTATAGGCCAACAAAGTTAATCCAGTCTCAACAACATGTCTATGCTTCTGTTCGACTTGTCTATTCTATGATGATGTATAGGGACAAGTAAACCTTTGAATAATTCCATTAGATTTCATAAGAGATAAAAGACTTAAACTCCCCTCTATTATTAGATTGTAGACACTTGATCTTGGTTTCAAACTGTCTCTCAACCTACAATTTGTATTGCTTAAAAACGAGTAGAGCTTGATATTTAGACTGTAGTGGGAAAAACCACGTGAATCTGGAATAATCATCAACAAACAAGATGAAATATTTTGCACCAAGAGTAGATATGATAGAAGCAGGACCCCAAATGTCTATATAGATCAATTCTAATGATTTTGATGCACGAGAGGAAGAAAGAGATAAAGACAATATGTGACTCTTGGTTAATTGACATGAAGAACAAATTGAATGTGTATTATTGGAAGCTGAAATACTACAAGTATGTAAAATTCTAGTTACAATATCAGAACTAGCATGGCCTAATCCACAATGCCATAGCTCAGTTTTATTTGTAAAAGAACTAAAACCAAAAACGTTTCTGTGATGAGAATTATTAGTACTAACAAAGGCTTTCTTCGTGCCTGCAACAGGAAACCTGTATAGTCCATTCTCAAGCTAACCTTGAGCAAGAACCTTCTTCGTATACTGATTATTCACAAAAAAAGAATTAGAGTGAAATTTTATTAAAGCATTGTTATCCAAATAAAACTTAGCCACACTAATCAGGTTTGCTGAGATGAAAGGCACATGAAAAACTTTCATGAGCCGAAAAGAATGTGTACTAGAGATAAGATCTGATAAACCAAGAGTAGAGATGGAAAGTTGCTTACCATTCCCAATAGTCACACGATCACTTCCTGTGTAGGCTGTAGAATTGTTGAGATTGGTTGGGTTTGGAGTCAAATAATGACTGGCACCTGAATCAAGGAACCAGTTCTCAGCTATAGCTACATTTGATGAAGCAATCAGAGCAGGCATTGTTCCTGTATTTCCTGGAGAGTGGGAGCTGTCATTCTGAGCTCCTTGGAAAGAAATATCAAATCGATGATAACAAATATGGACAGTATGTCCAAATTTGCCACATAATTGGCATTGAGGTTTATCATTAGAATTGAAGGTTCCTCTTCCACCTTGTGCAGTTATACCTCCACGACCCTGACTTCTATTGTAATATCTATGTCCATTGTGACCTTGTGCAGTTCCTTGACTACGACCACCATAGCTTTTTCTTCTACCACCTCTATTGTTGGAGGAGGAAGTAAAATTAGCAGACATGTTTGAGCCATTCTCAATTGAGTTTTGTTGCTCAAGACGATGCTCAAACGATAACAACATGCTGTGTATAGCTTCAAGAGAAATTCAATCATCTCTTGTATTTATTGTAGTGACTACTGCATTATAATCGGCACCAAGCCCTCCTAGAAGATTTAGTATCTAATCTTGCTCAGATACAGGTTCTCCAATGGCAGCAAGATCATCTGAAGCTCCCTTAATTTTCATGATGTAGTCGATCATGTTCTGAGATCCTTTCTTGGAATTCTGCAATTCTAAGCTAAGTTGCATGATTCGAGCTCTTGAAGAAGAAAAGAAAATTCTCTCCAAAGCAACCCAGGCAAAGTGTGAGGTGGTATGGCCAATGATTTGGGCCATAATTCCTGGGGTGAAAGAAAAGTAAATCCAACTCAAAATAGTGCGATCTTGTCTTCTCCATGTGATGAAAGCAAGATTGATCTCTCTAGAATCTAACTCCTGTGCTGGACAAATAGAGGTTCCTTCTATGAAATCTTCGAATCCATTGGCCAAAATAACATTGTCAATCTGAGATCTCCATAGGATGTAGTTGGATCGATCAAGCTTCACAGGTAAATAATGATTGAACGTCTATTAAGCAAGAATAGACGCCATTGATGAAGCTTGACCAGATCCAATTGAACTAGAGTTAGAAGAAGATTGAGAGCTGACGGAAGTCATGGTTGGATCAAAGGAAAAAAGGAGATAAAGAAATTGTAACCTCGCTCTGATACCAAGATAGATAGTGAATTGGAAATCTCTGTTCTCAATAATGAAAAACAAGAGAGAACTGCCATTTTATATATATCTGAACAAATTACAATAACAATTGTAACCTAACAACTCTATCAGTTAAAATAACAAATCTAGTAACAAACTCTAACAGGTGGAATAGAAGACTCTCATGTGACTTTGTTACACAGCTCATAATCTGTTACAACTACCTTAACTATAGCTGGTATTGGACAAATCTGGCTATCAGTTTGAACTACTTCTTTTGTGTTCAAAGAAGAGAGGATGAGATTTAAAATGTGATCTGGTAAATTACTGATTTTGTCTTCTTCTTCTTCTTCGCTCTTCTTGGCTGTCTTTAAACGTCTCTTTTTCATAGCTGAGACTAGCAAAAGAATGTACATATCACCTTGGTAGTTCGTAATGCGAGATATTAATGAAACAAACCCAAGTAAAACAACACACCTTTATTCTTTGAGTTGATCTCGGAGTCCGTGTTTGTTAAGAAAATTAAGAGTGCTTTTTGCGCTGTCATCAAAATTTCAAAGAATCCAACAGCCATTTGACACGTGGCATAAATGATATCAGCTGTAATAGAGGAAATTTCTCTTTCCTACCCCCGGTGGTAAAAGGAAAGTGAAATGTTAAATGGACGCTTGTTTCTCGCACATGCCCTATGACGTGTTGTGTCACAATCCAACAAACATTTGACATGTGACACAATGACATCAACAATAAAGACAACTTCTCTTTCTTATCTGCTCCCACGTATTTATTTTTTATATTTCAAATCTTAAAAAGGGTTGTTGGCCTACATTGATTATCACATTAACAATCCAACAACAGTCTATTTCATGAAAATATTCATATTAAAAGAAAAAAAAATTATAAAATTATTATTTTTTGAACTTGATCTAAAGTGATGAAAATAGATGGCCACCGTGCATCCAAATTTAAAAATAAAATTCAACGGTGAAAAATAATTTTTTTTTAAATTCATATAATTTTGTCCTCTACAATTCTATTGCATCGGATCATATTTTTAAATGTCAAATAAAAAAGTTTGCATTTTTTTCACTATGGGGCAAGAGAGAGAAAGAGGCGTCAGGGGAGTTGGCCAAAAACTTCGTCCATTTAGCATCACTCAAACGGAAATTTCTTAAGAATGCAGATAGTTTGACATACTTTTAATGCACACACTTGACACATGTTGATGTGAAATACATAACTTATTTAAAAAAAAGGTACCGTTCTTTCTCATGCCCGTCCTCTTCCCACATATTTATTTTTTTAGATTTCAAATATTAAAAAGGATTATTGGGCCCACATTGATTATCACATTGACAATCCAACAACACAACCATCTAGATTTTATGAAAATATTCATATTAAAAAAAAAAAAATTTAAAAACAATTGTTTTTCGATCTTGATCCAAGGTGTTTAAAATGGATGGCTACGGAGCACTCAAATTTAAAAATAAAATTCAATGGTGAAAAATAACTATTGTTTTTTTTAATTATTTTAAAATTCATATAATTTTATGCTCTATAACACCATTTCATCGGATCATAATTTTGAATATCACAAGATGATTAGATCTGAAAATTTATTTTTTACACTATGGGCAGAGAGAGAAATATATATTTTTTTAAATAAGTTATGTGCTTCCAGGTCAAGGCCATGTTAGCAATTCAAAATACAGTAAAAAATTTATTGGTGAAAAATTCGAGTTCTATTCGATTTTGGATTGCAAAAAACCAGTCTAAAATTCAGCCAAAATTTTGATAAATGAAAAATATGCGGCATATGCTTCATATGTACATTATCTGTTTCATTTCAAAAATTCGGAATACGATAGTGATGTTAATAGTGATGGTGCTGATGAAATTGGTGATGTTAATGGTAATGGTGAAGGGGATGGTAATAATGATGGTGGTGATAATGAGGACATTGAGGTTACTATTCCATTGATTTTTTTTAGAAAGGCCAAAGTCAAGGGACAAATCATCAATTTGAAAAATTAAGGTGTAATCTCAAATAAATATAGAGGGTCCTGTCATTAATATTTTAAAGATAAAAGGGACATTTGTCACGTTAAAAGGTGGATTCCTCCAAAATTTTGAAGCAAGGCCACTTTAAAGTTAACTTGTATTACACGTCACAACATACAAGCTTACGCTTTGCATCATACAACAAGTTATAGTAACATTTTTTTCTACAGTGTTTTATAAAAATTCGTAAAATTCATTAAAAAACAGGTTTTTTTTTTCTTTTCAAGCATAAAATCTGTGAATTATTCAGAATAGTTCAATAATCCGGAGAATAATACTTTCATTGAAAAAAAATGAAAAATTCGTGAATTTTTTAAGAATTAAACGGGAGATTGCTAACAAGGCGTCTAGGTGCGTTAGGTGCGTGCGCCAAAAGTATGCCAAATTACCAGCACTCATTTCCTAATCCTAATCGGATCAGCATTCAAAAACATGATCCAATGCCATAAGGTGTAAAGGATGAAATTCTACAAATAAAAAATAAAAAGAACTTTATTTTCACATTTGAATTTGAATTTAAAGTTTGGGTACTTAGTCACTGTCCATTTTCAATTCCATGGATCAACCTTGTAAAACATTTAAAAACAAAGTGAATGATTATTTTCATAAGATCTAGAAGGGTGTGGTGTTAGATTGACAATGTCATAATCCATGTGATTTCAATTATCCAATTTTAATATTTTAAATCTTAAAATTGAAATTTGTGGGTAGAGTATGTGCGGGCAAGAGAGAGAAATTTTCTATTTATTGCTGAAGTCAGTTGCGCGTGCCACACGTCAAATGGCTGATGAGCTGCATACAAGTTTGTTCCCTGAGAAAAAAAATAAAAAATTCATTCATTAATTGAGGATAGAGTCCAACTAGCCTTACTAAGTTAGGTCCCCCATCATTATCTACCGAGTTGATCGCAATCAGATAACAACAAAAGTATCAATATTTGATCAACTAAGATTGATTATTAGTATTTCTAAATCTTTATTACATGATAATAATTGTATAAGGCCATTTGAAAATTGGGTATGAAACAAAACTCAAAGATGGATCCACTCAATCCATATGTGTTTAACTCACCTAGGTAATTAAATTTCCATTTTGACATGTGTTTGCTGCTTTTGACAATGACGACCAAACTCAACCCCAGTATTAGAACTCAACCTGACCGTTGGGCATAAGCTCACTAACCCAAGCTCAACTCGAGCTTGATCTTCAAAAATTGGGTTGAGCTCAGGTTAGCCCGAGTTAGGTACTTTTGCGCAATTTGGTCGAATTGGGCAAGTTGGGCCCATCGAATAATCCTAATTTCATCTCGATTAGCAAATAAATTTTATTTTTAAAATGAAATACAATATCAAAAACAAAATCACTAGTCAATAAAATAGCATACAACCTGCAATTAATCCATCATTGAGAGACTATGTAGACAAATCATACTAAACCAAATCCACATTAATAATATTCAATTGTCCACAAGCCATAATAATAAGATGGAATAAAAAGGTTAAATAAAAAATTTATAACTAAAATAAATAAATAAAATTATATATTAGCACATAGTATCGGGTTTGGGTTGAGTTGGGTTGCTCGAACCTCAATTCGAATTGAAACCAAGTTGAGATATTCTAACCTAGACTCAACTCATCTTCTACATAACTCAGCCCAAGCTCACCTATTGATCGGGTTCGGACTAGCCTGCCCAAGTTGCAGTCCTAATAATGTGTTCTCTATGGATCACACATATATTGCCTTCGAAATACCACGACAAATAACGTGTTACCAAATGCATGTGATATGTGAATGGAACTACTAATAAAAATTGGGTTATAAATGTTTAACAAAACATGCCTTCGATATCATAGTGTCGTCAATTAAGGAAATGCATTTTATATATTTATTTTCATAACATTGAAGAGTAATCATTTAGCCTATTATATATTTCTAAAATAATTTTTATTTAGTAAAAATATTTTATCAATTTCTTTTAATTTTATCATGTTAACCATTTTTCATTTTAAAGAGTGAGTTCGATAAATTACAATGACATATTTATAACTAATTTGATTTTCTTAGGACTATGCTTTGAAAAATTAAAATGAGGCTGAGATGTTGGAGAAAATTGATTGAAAAATAAGGTAAGAGAATTGTTTATCATGTATTTTCTCTATTCATAGATGTAGATACGTGATTTTTGAATCCAAAGATCACCACTACGTGGATTTGAAATCGTTGCCATTCTTTTTATAAAAGGGTGTGAATGGTCATCCAAAAGGTATTTTTTGAAAAAAAGTGTCATTTTGGCATCGTAGAGACTCTCGTAGAGATTAGGACATTGATCTCCCTAGGATCTAGGTAAGGGTTTAGTTAGAGAAAGGAGAAGGTGTTAAGCACCCCTTTTTCTCCATCAAATGATGGTAACCTTAAAAGCTTGGTCATTTTTTAAATAAAATAATAAAAAACTCAAAAGATCGACAACTTGTACCCTAAGAGAGGGATTTGTTGTTGGCATGGACGTTAGGGATCACCTCATTGAAAGGGATGACCCTCCATTCTCTCCCTAAGACTAACAAGGAATGGTTTATGTTTCCTGTCAAGTTCACTGGTTCTTGAGAGTATGCTGAAGGGCAATTTACTCATGTTCTTAAGAATCATTACTTCTACTGGTCGGGTGAAGTTCATTCTTGATGCCTTATTTTGCATGAGCCAAAGGTAGGATCCCACCCCCAGCTCCCATCCTCAACTCCATCCTTCAAGACAAGGATTTCAAGAAGAGGCTAAGCTCACTTTCCCCCGTACTCTCCATCACCACCTTTTGCCAAGCAGGGGAGGGATCTTCTCGACCCTCGCAGACTAACATTTTTTTCCTCCACCACCTCCTCCTCTTTTAATCTTGGGTGGTCTTCTAACTTCGAGACCAAAGATAAGATGTCCTCCCAACTCATTACCTGAAAACCCTCCATCGGAAAGAGTCCTACTAGCCTTCATAAGTCTAACCCCATTGCTATCACCATTTTGTTCCCTGTCGACCCCTTTCTTCCACCCGCCCTTACCCAAACTATCTCCCAAATCGAGAGCGGTAACTGCACCGATCAGGTTACCAACACTGGCTCTTAACAATAGAGCAAAAAGCAAAAGAGAAGCTATGTCTTAAGGGATCAAGACATTACCTGATCCCTTCTTGTATGGCCCATGGGGTCAGGGACCTCCCTACTTAGGAGGGCACCTTTGAAAGAAAAGTTCCTCTCAATGAGGATCTTTAAAGGGGCTTCAATGCTCTCCGACCCCAAAGTTGCCATAAGACTTATCGAAGGGTATCTTCTCTCCTCGGATAAGAAGGAGGTATCTGATTTCCTTGAGAAGGACCTTGTTACCTTCACTGATGACCTTTGTGGCCACCTGGCCTAAGTAAATCCTTATCCTATCCTCTATTCCATTTTTGTGTTTTCTCTTTTATTATTTCTTAATTTGGTATCGTTCTTTCCTATAGGTACAGCATGGTGTTTTTGCTATTTCTCAATGGCTATCTGATGCGATCTAGAGCTCTTGATCTTCGTGTTCTTCCTTGGAGGCGAAAACAAAAGAGGGGGCAAACCTCAAGGATCAAGTACACAGTTTTCAAACCCAATTGGAGCACAACAAATGCTAACTGGCTCAAGCGACCCTGACCTTTGAGAGTCAGCTTCAAAGGCTTATTTGGGTCTAGAAAGTGGTTTTAAATCCCTTATTGCATGAACTTTACAAATAAATTGTATACTAAATCCTCTTATTAGACATAATGCATGGTTAGTCCATATTTATCCTTGATTTCCATAAAATAATGCATGTTGGAATTAATTGTTTTTAATTTCATGTAACAGGAAAATATTGTAAATTTTCGAAAATAATTTAGAATAATTGAAGCATGCGTTGCGATCAAGGACCCAAGAGCAGTCGACTGACCAAGACCCAAGTCATGTGGGCCCAGGTGGACCGTGATGCCTAGGTTGACTAGGGTGGCTTGGTCAAAACAGTGAGTCAAGCCTCATAAATTTTATTGAAAATTGACGGTTAAATACCATCCGTAATGAATTAGGATTTTTGATTTATTATGATTACAGAAAGTTTCTAAAAACCCTAGAAATCCTAATTCTTTTAGAAATCTTAATCTGATCTCTATAAATAGAAGACCAGACCAGAGTTAAAGAAAACATCTAGATATTAGAATAATAGCAGCCTTTCTTTTCTGTTTTGTTTTTAAGTTTTGGAAGAAGAAGTTGTAATCAAAGAACCATTGCTGGTTTTGAAGTTCAAGAAGCAATAAAAGATTCATAGTTCTCTCATCTCTCTTTTACATCATGTTTATTTTATTTTTCTTTATTATTCTTGCAATGATTATCGGCTAACTTCTCCATTAGATCGATTGAGAAAGTCAGAGCAAGCTTTTATCAATATTTTTTACCGTTTTCATAATAATTGTTTTAATCATTTTACTGTGATAATTTTAAGTAAATATTATTGGATTAAATATTGATTGTTTCTCAAATTTTGATGGTTCATTCTTGTTAAGTTCAAGATTAATTATACTTTACAAAGAACAATTAATATATATCCATAATCTTAGCTTAGTATATTAATCAAATACTTTCAATTTCTTTTCTAATATAATTGTTTGATTTCTAATCTACAAACATTAGATTTATCAAGTGGATCGAGATAAATAGAGGATAGTAAAATCATTTATAAAACTTGTGAAGGTGAATCCGACTGATTTACACTTTTCCATAGTATTTTAAGTCTTTGTTTTTAGTATTTTATTTTAGATAATTTCTCTCGAAAACTATTTTTAATCATTTGCGTAAATAGAATTGAATTTAAAGTAAAAAAAATTGTTGGATTAATGTTGTCTCTATGGTTCAACCTTCACTTGCCAAGGTCTTTATTTTGTTTTTATTTTATCATAATCTACAGCTCGAACAAAAGTTGAAAGAGGAGAAGACAATAGAATTAAAAAAGTAGAAAATCGAATTTCAGGAAGAGCTCAATGCCAATGTCAAGGAGTGGGAGGATGCTATGAACAATAAGCATGTTCTTACTGCCCAGTTGGAGGTTTCTTTGTTGGAGCTCAGGGCAGGAAAGGCCCTCATCCAGTCTTATCCTCACAGGACACTCTTTCTATCTCTAATCATCCGACCCATGCTGAGAATTCCTCTGTCTGCCCGTCCTTTGAACCTTTTAATCTAATCCTCCTAAGGGAAACAACACTCTTGCCAACCTAGTTGGGGTTTAGGCTTATGTAATTTTCCTTTTTTTACATTATATATTAATGAAACTTTCCCTTTTGCAAAGCTCGGATTGTCTTCCTTTTTGTCTGACCTTGTGCACTTAGCTAATTTATGTTTCCTTCTTTACGACATTGACCTAGGTCGCATAAATCGAAAACCTTGATGACAATCCCATGATCTCCAAAAGATCACACATGAGTCTTATTGTTAGACTTCATATTGAAGAAGAAACTTGTCATCAAGATCAAAAGGCAGAACATGGATGTTCTATCAAGGATGATCAAGTGTTTGAGAAGCAAGTGAAATCTAAGGTTTATCTAAAATCGAACAAAAAAATCATGAAAAATAAGAAGATTCAAATAGGAAGTCTACCTAATATTATTATAAAAATAAGAACCCTTCAAGACAAGTCAAGAACTATAATGATATAGTTCGTTATGCTTGTAACAAGCCTGGGCATTTGGAGAGATATTGTTGAAGCTGTAAATCAGAAAGCAAGTGAACATAGTTGAAAAATCACTTATGGTTATGATAACTGTAGATGCGGATTTTCACTCTACTTTTCGATCTCATATCCCACCTTGCGATCCCCTCTCCTCGTTCTCCTAGGTGTACCTACAACGACACCACTCCGATGCCCAAGTCAGAGATTTAGTACAAAAATGAGTTCAATTTGGAGAGGGGAGAAAATCATACCTTTTAGCTCATTTGTCCATCTATATATATAGAGATGAGACCTTAGGACTTAATTGGATCCCACTACCGATTTTACCCTTCTATATCCATACCAAACTCGAATCCATAGGTGCCATGTGTCACCCCTTAGTTCCTAGTGAGAAATATCCTCCACAATAATTGAGGCACATGCTAGGTAGATCCGAAGGTTGGTGGGTAGATACTAGTGTTTCTCGACACGTATGCTTTGATAAGAATTGGTTCAAGACTTATTCCCCTAGCCAATAATAAGAAAGTACTATTGGAAGATTTACATACTACCTAAGTCCACAGCATTGGGGACATTGAGTTAAAGTTTACCTTTAGGAAGACCATTATTTTGAAGGATGCCCTTCACCCCAGAGATGAAAAAGAACTTAGTATTAAGGTTTCTTTTGAACAAGTTGGTTTTCATCAAATGATAAGGGCAGATCAATAAGTAATCACAAAGAATGAGGTCTTTATGGGGAAGGGTTATGCTAGTGAGGAAATGTTTAAAATAAATATATGTAATCCTAAAATAACATCTTCTTCTATTTATATTATGTCTTTTGTGAATCTGTGGCATGCTAGACTTTGTCAAACAAGAAATATGTTTAAAAAATGAGCTCTTTAAAACTAATACCATCATTAAACAATGATATTTTTGAAAAATACGAGTCATGTATGTAGTCAATACAAAAGAACACGGGCATCTCACAAAAGTGTACAAAGAGATTGTAAACTCTTAAAATTAGTTCATTCTGATATTTGTGAGATGGAAGGAATTTTAACTCGTGGGGGTAAAAGGTATTTAATAACCTTTATAGATGATTTCTCAAAATATATCTATGTATATTTAATTAAATACAAAAGCGATGTTTTTTAAATCATGATTTTTTTTTTATTTTTGAAGTAGAAAATCAACATAGTGCAAAAAATAAGAGATATAGAACTAATAGAAGTATGGAATATGACTCTATAGGGTTTGGTAAAATCTTAGAGTCATTTGGCATTATTCATGAGACTTCCAATTTATTCTCTAGAAATGAATGGAGTTAAACGCAAAAATTGGATTTTTACAAAGTTAGTAAATGCTTTATTATTTAGTTCAGGAGAACCTAAAAATTTATGGAGAGAAACAATTTTAACAATTTTCTATGTTCTTAAAAACTAAAATAACTCCCCATGAACTTTGGAAGGGTAGAAAATCTAACATAAGACATTTTAGAGTTTGGAGATGCTTAGCCTATAAAATCTAACATAAGACATTTTAGAGTTTGGAGATGCTTAGCCTATGTAAGGCTAACTAATCTTAAAAGACCTAAACTTGGTAGTATCCTATGGAGTGTGTATTCATAGGTTATGCAATTAATAGTAAAGTTTGTAGGTTCTTAAACTTATCGAATAAAGTTATGGGAACGGATCAAGGGACATATGAAAAAACATATGTAAAAACAATGTAACATTAATAAATTTCAAAATATGGGTTAGAAGTTTCGGATTGAGCTGATTTTTTGTGAGGATGATCTCTATGATAGGAAGATCATCCGGAAAAAAAAAATCAGTCCAATCTGAAACTTCTAACCCCATTAAAAGTGATTTAGAATGTGGACCGTCGATTTTTTATCAATTTTTGCCAATAATTTGTAAATCACTTTTGATGGATTTAGAAGTTTCAGATTGAGCTGATTTTTTGTAAAGATGATCTTCTCATCATAGTGACCATCCTCTCAAAAAATCAGCTCAATCCAAAACCTCTAACCCATATTTTGAAAAACCATTGTTTTTACATATGTCCCTTGAACCACCCCCTAAAGTTATAATAGAGTCACTAGATTCAGATTATTTTGAAGAAAAATTTTCATTTAAATCTAGAAATAGTCACGGTTCTCAATCTCTTAAAATAGAAGAATCTCTACTATCTAGAACAACATGACCTAGGATTGAAAATATTAGAGAATCTAACTTTGAACCTAGAAGAAATAAAAGGGCTAGGATAGCGAAGCATTTTGGGTAAGACTTTCATGTCTTCACTTTAGTAGGAGATCTTTCTCCTTAAGAAAAAGCTTTGTCATCTTCAAATGTAGATCTAGAGAAAGGCTATCTTTGATGAGATGGAATCTCTATTGTCCAATAAAATATGGACTCTAGTGGATATGCCTCCAGGGTGTAAATGGATTTTAAAGAAAAAAACTCAACCCAGATGGGTCAGTTGACAAATATAAAACTAGGTTAGTAGCTAAAGGTTTTTGAAAAAAAAGATAATAAAGATTTCTTTGATACGTATTCTCTTGTCTCTAGAATAACATTCATTAAAGTTTTGATTGCTATAATAGTAATTCACAATTTGGTTATACTCCAAATGGAAGTTACTAAGAAGAAATTTACATGAATCAACCTGAAGGATTTAGGTGTCAAGAACATAAAATATGTAAACAGGTCAGGTCATTGTATGATTTAAAACAAGTTTCCCCAAATAATAGCATGAAAAGTTTGATCAGGTGGTTTTTTCGAATGAATTCAAAATTAATGAAAATGATAAGTGTATCTATTTTAGATATGAAAACAACTTGTGTGTTTTAATTTTTCTATATTTAGATGATCTACTAATCTTTGGTTTTAATTAGAAATTGAAATGGAGACTAAAAAGTTATCATCTCAAAACTTTGATATGAAAGACCATGGAGAGGTCAGAGTGTTATATTAGGAATCAAAGTAACGAGAACTCCAAATAGTATTTCTCTATACCAGTTTCATTATATTGAAAAAAAATTATGAAGAAATACAATTATTTTAATTATAAATCAGTTTGCATTCCTTTTGACCCTAAATATTAGGTTGTATCTTAATCAGGATAATAATGTGAACCAAAAGCAGTATGCTAGTATAATAAGAAGCCTTAGGTATGCTATAGATTATACTACACTTGGTATAGCTTATGTCATAGGAATACTTTGTAGATATACTAGTAATCTTAGTATAGAGCATTGGAATGCTATAAATAAGATAATGAAATACTTGAAGAGAACACTTAATGTAGGTATTCATTATCAAATGTTTCTCATTGCTCTCGAGGGATATAGCGATGCTGATTGGAATACCTTTTCAGATGATTCAAAAGCTACTAGTGAATATGTACTTGATATTGGTGGTAGTGCAGTTTCTTAGAAGTTTAAGAAACAAACCAGCATTGCTCAATCCACAATGAAATCAGAATTGATAGCATTATCCACAATAAGTGAAGAAACAAATTGGCTTCGAGGTATTTTTTTAGATATCCTCATTCTGAATAGACCCATTCCGACTATTCTTATTCATTGTGATAGTATTGTCGTCATTGGTAGGGGGACATAACCGTTATTGTACTGGTAAATCACATCAAATACATCGTAAACATAGTACTGTGAGAGAACTGATAATGAGTGATACCATAAAAATAGATTTTGTGAGATCTGGTGATAATCTCATAGATCCCTTGACTAAAGGTTTAACAAGGGAAAAAATGTGCAATACGTCCAAAGGGATGGGACTACAACCCATCACTAAATTAGTTGTGATGGAAACCCTACTTAGGAACTAGAAATCCCAAAAATCCAGGCTCCAAGGGGAAAAAAGTCACTGAGTAATAAGTGATAATCATGCACGAAAATAGAGTTCAACTCTTAACTCATCCCGTTGGTGTTAAGATGCATGATATTTTGCAGTGATGATAAAATTGAATTATTCAATTCTTAATGATGACTATAGCTCATTATTTAATAGGATAGTTAGTCACAAAATTGCCCTAGATAGTATTATCAATGAATTCTTGTAACATAAATAAGGATGAGCTTTTAAACTCTTAATGAGGTCTATAACTCAATTTGAGGGAGTATAAAGCTATAAGAACACTCTTAATAAAGTCCCTTATATGAGTTTGAAAGTGGAACCACTTCCTATAAGAATGAGACTAATTCTCTATAATACTCATTAGTACTAGGATAAAGCACAATGTCGTGATGTACCAATTAGTGGAATTCACACCTAAAAGTATTATGTCTTTATACTACCAAGAATTTGAGTTCAAGACTTAATCATTTTAATTCTTTTATTTTGAACACATTATCACTATGTGAAAGTTCAAGTTGTAAGACACCTTTATTTAAGCACGATATAATTTTTCTTTGCCTGGATTTATTTATTTTTTTAATTAAAATAAATGGAAAATTATTGAGAATATTTTAATAAAATATATAGTTTTTATATATATAAAGAGAGCTCTTATAATAATCAAGGGGGTACCCAAGTTTTTTCTCCGATGGGGGAAACTCTACACCGAGTCAACTCAATAACACACACAAGCATGCCGAGTCAGATCGGACGGTGTGGTGAGGTGTCTTTGATAAAATCCTATCTTTTTATTACAAATTATATTTTATAATAATTAATAAATAATTAGTATTTTATTAATTATTTCTTACCGTTTGGTGTTACATTGTTGACTTTACCATTTGTTCACAACACTCCTAATAAATCTATCTGTCATTAGTTAATTAAGGTATTAAAAAATAATTAACCAGTAGGCCTTCTAATTTCAATATACGATCTGAAACTATAAGGGAAAGTTTCTCTTCTACGAATATCTTCTCCATCTTTTCTATACTATCTCGCTTTATGCTTTCTGTACACATCTTCTATTATTATTATCTAATTTTCTGGGCAAAGATATTAGGGGTGACTTTGGTTGATCAATTCATGTCTTAGGTGCGGTAGATAGACGGTTTATTAGTTGATATTGAGCCATTGTATTCTTGAGATGACTTGCCATTATTCTGTATGTGCTACTAGAATTTTGCTCAAAATGCCTTAGAGAGAATGACTAAGTCCATACCCACTATGTGAAAACTGAAATTTTGGACACGATGATTTGACAAGTCAAAGCCCACAAATTTTAGAAACTGAATTTTGACAGCCCATGGTTGTTGATATTTTTTATGTTCTTCAATTCGACGGCTTAAAGCAATCAAACTTCTGTCACCCTCCATTAATTTAATAGTTTCAGTCCGTCGAAAAAAATATATTTAACAATGAAAATTTTGTCGCCTTGGTCTGTTGAATTATATGAAATTCGACGGCCTTGGACTGTCAAATATATATATATATATATATATATATATATATATATATATATATATATATATATATATATTTTCCATTGTGACCTCGATTCAATTCAACTATTCGCACAACCATAGTGTAACATTATTCTGATTTTTAAAGTCACAAATCAGGTAATATTGACAGTATTCAGATTTGCTTTTGTTATTATTTCAACTATTGAAAAACAACAAGTGCCATATTTATCCACCAAACTCTAATTCTAGGGGTTACTTCCTCCTCAATTTTGTTGTATCCAAAATGTCAACCCGAGTCTAACCAACTCAACTCGGATCTGAAAATTCAACTTGAATCCTACCATCTTAGGCCCTGCCCAAGGTTGGGCTTGGGCTGGATTGGCAAGTCCTAATCTTCAAAGCCCAAATCATACCTCCATATAAATATATCATGAATGTAATTTACTTATTAATATAACAATATGCTTGACAATGTCATCAAATAATTTACTAGTGCACCCACCATTTATATAATTTTACAGGAAAAAATATTCATATTCATCTTCTCTATCTTTAAGGATTAAATGAACCAAGTATTCCAAAAAGGTAAGGCTATTTTAAGGTTTGTACCTTTATTAGTTAGTGGGTGCTATTATAAACCCCATTATGTGATTAATCAAATGTCATTATGAGTAAAATATATAGAATTTTGTCTATAATGGATGAACAAGTGGGTAGTTATGCTTAATGCCCAAAGAAATTAGAATATAAACTTGAATGAAACTAATAATTAATGGACCCAATTTAGAGGATTGATTAAGATTAAAATTGAAGCAGTTAGATTATCTGGATCCTTTATTTTTAAATGTATCTATGTCGTTCATAAATAGAGGGAATATTTATCCATGTATGTCGACATCTTAATTTTAATCTAATCATTTTCATCATATAAAATTCAAATGTGCAAAAGTTTAAGATTGGAGATGTATATAATTTACTCTCAAGTTTCAATTTTTTTTCGAATTTATTTATGATTGTACTTGTCCTCTCAACCTGGTTCTTCGATTTTTTTTCCTTTCAATGAATAATTGACCAACCCAACCTTAGTTTACTCAAGATCCTTATTAGCAATTCGGAATATGGCAAAAATTCGAGTTCTATTCAATTTGGATTTGCAAAAATTCGATAAAGGAAAATGTTTATATATAGGTATGAACATGATTTCTTTATTCTCTGTATAAACCTTATTAGGATTCAATGTAATGATCATCAATAAATCATTTCTTCTTTACAAATGGCGCTTTAGCTTGTCGAGATTTGGAATAGCTCAAGTGGGAGTTGGTTCAATGTTGGATGAACTACTTGTTTACGTTAAACCGAATTCACCTTAATTTACATCCTTTTTCCTTTAATTTCTTACAAATAATTTATTTTTTCTATAAAAAAAGGCGCCCATTTAGCCAAATTTACCTTTACACGTTTATTTTCGAGAGAATCTTACAAAGGATGAGAGATCTCAGATTTATCAAGACAATCCAAAATATTACAAAATCATTTTTTTTATTTTTATTGTCAAAGTAATTATTTATTTTTTCTAAATGATAAGATATAAAATAGGGAAAATTTGGTTATTCACCAAATTAATATCAAAGACATTAATTATATTTATAATGGCCTTTTGAGCATTAAAAAAAAATCATTATTTATCAAAAACGTGTTTTTACATACTATGTAAATAATTTATATGGAGGTCATAGGAATCCTTTCATGAATATTCTACTGTTTTGATACTTTTGAGTGAAAGAAAGGATGGTGCAAATAATAGGACTATCAATGGGTCGAACTAGATCGGATTCACGTAGATTTAATACCAATCTTATGAGTATCGGGAACTGATCTCATAAGTGTTGGATTTGATTCTTGTCAGATCGGATATTTATCAAATCTCAATATTACGATCCAAACTTGATCCAATAACAATTATATTGGGTCCAAACTAGATCAAACCCGACTTAGACATACAAAAATAAATAAGCTTTATATATTTAAACAAAACATACAATAGAGTTATATACTTTGCCAAATATTTTAGATCGGTTCCCTATTGAATTCAGGTTGATCTAGAACCGGTCTGATAAGATATTGTACACTAAGTCATAACCATATAACCCTATCAGAATCCAAATCGATGATCCTGCCCCGAAGATATTCAATCGGAATGGATAAGATTTTGGATCTAACCCAATCCATTTACAACCTTGGTGATGATCTCAATTATTGTTTTTTCTTTGATTTTATTTTTATTTTAGTGTCCCACGTGCATTTTTGTCGTTTCGGCTGGCTTACTAAGTTAAGAGGGATGGTGACATTTTCAAGGAGAAAGTCAAATTCAAACCATATCAGTCAACTTAGAACAATTGAATGAGCGTAGTATTGTTGACTGTCAGATGGTCTAAACTTTCATCCCACGGCTTAATTATGAGGATTTTGAACTATTCCTCGCGTAAATCTAAGAGCTCTCTTTATTATTTATACTTTTAAACAAAATAATATTATAATAATTTTGCCAATGCGAGTAAAATAAAAAAATAAAAAAAATACAACTTGTTTAAAAGATTAATTTGAAATTATAGAATAAAGTTATATAACATTAATTCAACTTTTCTCCTTCTTATATAATGTATAATACTTTTGATTTATTGTAATCAACAATCCAAGGAAATGAAATACTCGATCACATTTTTTGTAAGGTCATCAATGACCCCAAAAGGAAATGAAGTGATTGATTACTTTTTTTTAAAATGATCTTGTCTTAGAGATAAAACTGAAAAAATGGAACAGAATCGTTTTTGTATTATTATAATATTTTAATCATGTTTTTATTTGATTGATTTATCATCGAGACGTCATTGTGGTAAGAATCAAGATAACTTATCAATTTCACTTCAATTATTTGTCTTCTTCTTTCCACTTGCATTAATATTCCCGTACAACTTTCTTATATTTAACTTTTAAAATGACTTGGGTTGGTGATTCATTAAAATTGAGTTACGGAAAATCATGTGATCCTGATCGTGTATATACAGAATTCAGTGGTTGAAATTTACATAAGGGCATATGTTATCCACGCGTGTAATAAGAATATGACGCTCTTTTTTTAGACCCCCCCTTACGCTCCACGCTCCATGACATAGTAGTTACATGATCATAAATTTTCTTTTTTTTTGTGTATCCCAAAGCAAAGGATCTACGATTGTGTGATGGGGCGTCTGAAAAAAGAAAGAACTTCAGTTATCACAACTCTATCCACATACGTATAAGTTCATAAGAAAATTCAAATTCAAAGAACGATCAGAAAATCCTTCAACTATATTCCTTATTAGCTCTTTGCAGGATTGCCTTGGATGGGATCTACTCCTTCCCATCTTAATATGAATTTATAAGCAGATTGCGTTCAAATGTGATTAATTCCAATATTTTTGCCTACATAACTACCCCTCCAAGAATAACAAAGTCTTTTAAATAAAAATCTTTTATTTTATCTTCTAATATTATTATTTTCAAATTTCATTCAATGCATTTGTATTTTATTTTTATTTTCTCCTTCTCTATTATTGTCGGTCAACGATCTTAAAAACACCATCTATTTAACTATGCGTGTGTTTGTTTTTCAATAATGCTGAGGTGACATTGGAATTTACTACGATTCTAACATTTCTACCATGGAGGTGCGTCTGTAACCATAGATGCTTTTTTACTTGTATATCGAAGAAACATAAATCTATGATTATCACGTCAACACAGTAAAAAAAAAAAAAAAAAACAAAGTCCCCCACGATTATTTTTCCTTAAAAAAATAAAAAATAAATAAAAAATCTATGCTTACACATGCATGTTAAATGAATGTTTTAGATTCAGTGCAAATCCAATGATATCGGATTCCCTAATTATTGTTTATATGGTAAGCGTAAATGATAAGTCAAAGGAAAATGGTCTTAAAACGGCCACAAAATTCCAAAAAAATGAGAGGTAAAATAGACGTGGTCCGGCTGCTCCCTTGATAGACAAGACATTATCTACACAAAGGCTAATGGAGGTTGGGAGGTGGGACCCACTGTTGTTCAAATGAAAATGGATAACTTATACAAATTCCAGAGTCAATGTATCTGTCTTCGGCGGCTGCACTACCATCACCCTTTTACTCGCCACGTTAACAAAACTGTTTTCTTTTTATAATTTATTATTATTGAATAATGCTCAAGTCACTTGTCTCTGAAATCTCATATTCCACTTCTTGACGTGAAAGTGGATAGGAATCATAGATTCTTTTCATCGAGATACGTGTTCAAAAGTATTTATGATTCTTATTAGCTTTTACGTCTAGAAGTGCGATATGAGGAGGTTTCAGCTTCAGTGACTTCAGCATGAGTGAGTTTTCTATGAAAGACTAACAAAAGTTACCAAACTAACCTTGGGTTGGGTCGAATCTCTTGCAAGAAGGCCCTTAAATTTTTATTTTAATATTTTGGATAAACATGCATGATCTTAAAATCTTTAATATTTTGGGCAAAGTCTTTGTTTTATTTGGCAACGTTTTTTTTCTTTTTCAAACATTTGATTGATTTGGCAAAATTATCTAAATTAATTGCTTTACATATTTTTTTTTCATTGATTTAAAAGATGAAACAGTAGAGAAAATCAAAGAATTAATTAAATTTTGCAAGAACAAGTGAAATCTAGGTAGCAAAATTAAAGTTGGTCATTTTTTCTTTAACACATACAATCATAGTACAGATGTGGATTGCAAGTTTGGATGCTACGATGGAGGAGACCAAAAGGATTACGTATGCTCATGTATTTGTTGAAGTTTATGAGTATCATATGCTAACAACAACAACAACAATTGGAAAAAAAAATCACAAAAAAGTCATTATCCATCCAATCAATATAATAACGAATTCCTTTTATTTAGGATAATCCATGATTTATTGGATATCAAGCAGATCGTATCTTAACCAAATTCTTAGTATTTCGAGATTTGAATTCTGTATTGTGCTTGGTCCATTCTCTAATTTCAAGTTTCGAGATGAGGTTATTCTTGTTCCCTTTCTTCAGACTCGGAGTATTAGCTTCATCTAGCTCTGAACTCGGCCTATTTATCTTCCTTTGAGAGTCAAACTCGAAATACAGTGCCACGTAAAACTCGAAAGATTATCGTTCCACATTGGACTCGGATTAGTATAGTAACACATGTCACAATAGAGTGCATTTACAAAAATAATCATCCACAATTATTAAGATTAAGAACTACCTCAATCACCATCTGTGGATGTGGGAGTTGGTAATAGTTGAAACCTTGTTGAATTATTTAACATATTGCCCTCAAGGTGTTCGGCACGTATCATGTTTGGCCACTAAATTTCTAATTTCCCCAAATGAAGAATGATGAAGAACAAGGTTAGACCACAATGAATTAGAGGGGTAGAAGACCTTTCTGTCTGTAAATTTATGGCTTACAAGCATTATATTGGGATTTAAATGATTTTGTAATAGTGTTTGTGTTTCCGTCTCAACGGGTATTGAAAACCCGATTCTGAATCCTACTTTATTGGAATCAATTAGAATTGGGTCTCTTGGAAATAGATAGTGTAATAATCAGATTTGATAAAAATCAAGAACTGAAATTATTTACTGAGAAATTTTTTTATTGTTCCGATTCTGATTCCATCACTTTAAGAATCGAATCGAAATGGATAAAATTCAATGTTTATGATTCTAATTCCTTTTAATGGGGTTAGATAATTTTGAACCCAAGTTTGCCCACTTCTTTACTGATCCATGTGCCAAAAATCCTCTTGATTGGTGGTTCATAAACACTTGATTAAAGTAAATAAAAAACACTCAAATCTAACAGTTACAACAATTACAACACCTGACGTGTCTTTTACTTCTCTAAAATAAAAATAAATAAATAAAATTTAAATAAAACCGGAATCGGCGAGTATTTATGTTGAATTGCCTTTAATTAAGGTGCAACAGTAGTTATGGTTCATTGCATGACAATGACGAATGCTGCAATCATCGAATTTTTGCACGTGTTGAATTAAATCCACTTGCACAGATAGTGAAATTTCATAGAAAGCTCTAATAATTATTAAAAAAACAAATAGATTCGAATTTTGGCCCAAAGACATGAACCTCTCTGTGTTATATAAACTCCTTTTAACAGTCTCTCCTTCCAAATTCTAATTCTCTCTCTCTCTCTCTCTCAAGTCTTCAATTTGATAGCAAAAGGAGAAAACCTCAAATTATCTCAGAAAGATATTAAGAAATGTACCGAAAGAGTGATTGTGAGTCTGATATCGAATTTCTTGAATCGATTCGAAGATACCTACTAGATGATTCAGATCATCTGTTGAGTTTTCCGGAGATCAATTCTAACAGCACGCCGGTTGATTGCCGGACCTCAAGCTTCAGTAGTCTGTTTCCTTGTTTAACGGAAAATTGGGGAGATCTGCCGTTAAAAGTCGACGATTTAGATGATATGATGTTGAATGATTCCAATCGTGACGCCGTTAACGTTGGATGGACTCCTTCACAGGCTTCTGGATCTCCTGACTGTAGTTCGTTTGGTTTGACGGAGACGGCCGTTAAATTGGAGCCTGAAGATACAATGACGGTGCCACCGGTTAAGTTGCCGGAGAAATTAAAGGCGGCGAGTGAGCCAACCAATGGTAAGCACTACAGAGGTGTACGGCGACGGCCTTGGGGGAAATTTGCGGCGGAGATCAGGGATCCGGCGAAGAACGGTGCTAGGGTTTGGCTCGGAACATTCGAGACGGCTGAAGACGCCGCACTTGCTTATGATCGAGCCGCTTATAGAATGCGTGGCTCACGCGCAATACTCAATTTTCCTCTCCAAGTTAACTCAACTTACTCGGACCCCCCAGTGTCGGTTAACTCGAACTCGAAGCGATCGTCATCATTTGATACCGGCTCACCAAAGAGAAGGAAGAGCCAAAGTTAGCTTGGCTGATCCAGACTCTGGCGCAAGCCGCGTGCTTTTGGGTTCTTCCCCTGTTTTTGGAGGGGAACAAAGGGTAGGGTACATTTGGCGGATACAGAGACTGAAAAATAGGGTGTTTATTGGTCTGTTGTGTACAGCAGATTTGTTATTATTAATTTTAATTTATTTTTGTAAGTGTTTTAATAATTGGATTTGGATCCGTACCCACCATCCATTTCATAACCCAATTATCCGATCCAGATGAGACACTATCTCCTCCCACACCAGTATAACCGATTAGACCCATTAATTAAAAAATAATAATAATAATAAGTTTTACAATCCGGTTTCGGATCAAATAAGCACCCACTACTAGGGGTGTAAATCAGACTGGGCCAAGCCTCATTTGGGCTTAAACATTATCTGGTAGGGGTGCACATGATTCGGATTTTTATAAAATTGGAATACATAATCGATTCTAAAATTTGGAATTGAGCCAATCCAATTATCCTATAGAACTGAAATAATTCAAACCAACCTTGGTTTGGATTGATTCTCGGTTCTCATAATTTCAAAATAGAATTAATATTTTTTTCTTTCAAAAGAGGAACCTTTGGATTAAATCATAAATAATAAATATTTTTAAAATGAAAATGATTTTATGATTAAATTTTGACTGAAATCTGTATAAATTAAATATTAGAGGAAGCTCAATGAGATTTTAAAAAATTTACAATTTTAAAATTGGTATTTTAGATGGATTAGTGAGGAAACTAATCCATAAATGGTAGATTATGAAATCTAAGTCTAAGTTCGTCTAGTATATTTAATCTAACAAACACGGCATAAATATTCTCATAAAAAAATAAGGAATAAAATTTTTTTTTAAATTTTTTCTATAAATGGGTTGGATCCATTTGAGAATTAAGAGAGATTTGTGTACATTTTTTCATGAGTTTTGATTCGGTTCTATTATACCCTTAATTCAGAACCGAATCAAATCATCGGATTTTTTTTATATACAATCCGCACCCGAATCAAACCATGCTCAATCCAAACCAATCCAATCCAATCCAATCCAATCCAAAAGACTTTGGATTGGTTCGGTTCTTGGATTTACCCAATCCAATGTGCACCCCTACTATCCGGTGATCATCCGAGATGCAAAACAGGCCTTTGGGCCAGGCCTATATGAAAAATATTTAGAAAGACTCTTTTGCTTAGGGAGGTGGGGCTAGTCTGGGCAGGCTTATTTCAAGCTTTATAGGTTTGGCCAGATTTAGAGGGACAAAGCCAAGGCCCAATTTAAATAGACTCCAGACTGGGCCTAGAGTCAAGAAACTGGTCCATGGGCATTGAAATCCTTTCACTCTACTTCCGGTTTGACTCCAGAGCAAAAACACAAGGACTCATGTAAACCATTTTTTTTTTGCAACGAAAAGAGAAATGGATGGGAAAACAAAGTAAGATATCCTTATCAGGATCCGACGTTACCCACAGAAAAAGGTGGGTCCAATTCGAAACATAGCGGAGGGACCATGGCTATAAACCTGCTTCAATCATAAACACCTAATACTCGGTTACAAAAACATCAAAAATCAATACAGTTGAAATAATTGAAATTGCATATCTTTTGTGTAAACTTTTGTATGACTCGATCCGTATTGACAATCTGATCTTGTTCACTTGCAGATAGATTCAACGAGCATTATAAACAAAACATTGACCGCCAAATCCAATATCAAAAATAAGAAAAAATCACCAACCTCAGTAGCATAGATGCCTTAATTGCCATGAATCCATATCTTGCAAGCTACACGAAAGCCCATCTAAACAGTTTCCCCTCTTCTGTCGTCTCCTGCAATTTTCAAATTCACCATGATAAATTAAATTTGAATAAACTTTATGTAAATCATAAGAGGGTCTACTATGTTTGAAGATATTAGAAAAAATGTCATTTAGAAGCAAAGTGAAATTAGAAAGAGAAGAATATTGCTCTCTCCTAAAACACGTTGAGTTCTATACGATTTATAAATGTTAGTTATCCCCTTATGGTATGAACCAGAAGAAAAAAACATGAGCTACTAGCAAATGCATTCGCAAGATACAACGAAACATAGTTCTTCTATTATCTCTTTACTGTTTTAGCATTGATAAGAAAGAGAGATGAGCACCAAGTGAATATGCTCAACAAGAGGAGATAAAATACAGATTTCAACTGAGACGATACTGTTTGAAAATTGATTTTTAGAGGTCTGAATCTTATTTGTATAGAGGTTAAGGTGACCATTCAAACAATCATCATGATTGTTTACTCAGTAGTCACATTTTGGATGGACAGGATCACTTTGAACGCCCATTTGATAACCTAATAGATCTAGTGGGAGAGTCGTACCCTTTCAAGGTGAACACTAACCACCAAAACCTGGATGGTTGCACACCAACACTCAACATGGTAAAAAATGGAGGGGTTTTTTTTTTTTTTTTTTGATGGGTAAACATGGAGGGTTGCACTCACCAAGATGATTAACCATGAACTAGTTCAAAGCATGCCGTCATAAATTGAAGTTATAGGTGGGAAGGTGCCAACTAGCTTAGTTGATAAAGTCTATGAGCCATGATAGCAAGATCTGGGTTTAATTCCCACCATCGTCAAGTTACTGATTTATAACTAAAAATAAACTTACCTATAATACCCTAAAAAATTTATTACGTATCTTGAGGAATAAATTTATTACGTATCTTGAGGAATAAATTTTATGAAATTTGTTAATTATTAATCAAAGTTGTAATGGGAGAGTTTTTTGAGTCAATCATGTATTGTTCGTAGGTTTAGAATGGTTGAGAAACATAATTTTGCACGAGCTTAATTTGATGGTTTAAGTTAGTTGACCCAAAAATATATTTTAAAAGAGTATATATGAACATAAAGAGTTAATTCATATTCATTTCTATTAAAGCTATTGAGAGGAGTTGAATCTAAAACTTGTTTGTTTATTGTCGTTTGATTTAGGTTTTGATCTCGTTAGAAAGTGAATCAAAAGTCAGGGTTATAGCATAGAGATTAAGAGCGTCAAGTTAAGAAGATAAGAATTGGTTCAAAAGAGGTAGGGAACTTCCAATTTCTTAATTGTAGTCATAGATTTGTTTTTTTAAAAAAATATTTTTGTTTCAAAGTAATGATTATTTCACTATTTATATTCAATGTATGTATTTTGATAAAATTCATGCAGGTTAGTTTAGAATTTGGATATTTCAAACTATTCATGTTGCAGGAGATTATGTTTGTTGACATCAACATAAAGGTTGTACTTTAAAATTGCTTTTGAAAAAAAAAAACATTTTTGGAGGAATTTCATAATAAAGAATATTGTAAATTAAAAAAGGTTTTTCTACGATTTCAACTAACAGAGCAAAAGAATTGTTTTATGAAAAGTTGGATATTTGATGCTCGAAAATTTTATTGTGATTTTAGGAATACTTTTATTTATTTTGTAAAATAAATTTCAAAGATTTGGACTAGTGGGAAAAAAATCAATTTTCAAAAGAGATCCCAATTGTATGTTTTGAAGTAACAATGGAGGTGTGATTGCTAGTATTATTGTACCGAGAATTCGATTCTCAGTTTGTTGTATGGTATATGGTGTATGAATATGACGTAGTGGAAGCGTGTGAATCAATAGAATCAATCGATAAACAAGCACTAGCTTGGAGGAAAATAAAGCAAAGAGTTAAAAATTAATTAAGTGATAAAAGAGAATTGAATTGATATGTTTTAATTGATTAAATTTCGTTTTTGGAACTCCTTATATAGATAACTTCATCATAAAAACTTAGAAACATTCTAAAATACTAAAAAGTAACGTTATAATCTACCTATAACATATTACCAATCTTGTAATCCTATTATAACTAGCTTTGGACATTTCTAAGCACATCCAATTATATAGTCTAAAGAATAAAAATAAATTTAGACAAACAAATAGAAACTTGAAAACAAATTAGAGACTAAACAAAATAAAAACTTCCTAAAGTTGAAATAGAAATTAACGAAACAACTTTTAAATAACTTAAAACTAAACCAAACTAAAGACATACAACAAAAATCAAAATTGGGTTGAGTATGGACCCCACAGGATCAACCCGAACAAAACTGATCAAACCGAGTTGACTTGGTCAATATGAGTAAATTCAGCCAAATCTTGACATAGCGGAAACGTGTGAATCAATTAGATTTGATAGGTTGTGTTCAATAGAACACTCAAAATTAATTTGAATCAATAGATTCAATTGATAAACAAGCAATAGCTTGAAAGAAAATAAAACATAAAAGTAAAAAGTAATTAAGAGAGAAGATAATTGAATTGATGATTATTTTTTAATTTTCGGATTTGGAGCTCCTTGTATAGATAACTCCATCATAACAACTTATAATCCTACTAAAATACTAAAAATTAACATTTTTAACCTATCTATAACATAATACTAACTTTCTAATCCTATTAGAACTCAAATTAGATACTTCAAAGCACTTCTAATTATAATATAAATAATAAAAACGAATTTAAAACAAGTTAGAAACTAACAAGGAATTGCAGTCCTAACATAACTATGAAATAAAATTCATACTAGAGCTAGAAATAGAAATCCTACTAAAACTCTAACTAGGATTGTAGATGTCCTACATCAGATCTAGATAAGTTGATTTAGACATGAAAATTCTACTCACTTTGCCATTTATGGATCATTTTCTCTAGAAAATCAAGAGCAATGTGTTTGACATTAGGGCCCCCTTCTTTGAGATAACTCGACCCCGAGTTGGTGCAGGAGTAGAAAAACCATCCTCCGGAAATAAAGGATAGGTGTTCTTTACGTTGATTGTCGAAGATATGTGCATATCATCAGGCAAATCCACCACATAACTAAAAGTTTCAAAGTTCTTCACTTGTTCATGGAGAATGTGAAGGATCTCAATCATGTCATTGGCATCCATGTTGGAGTTGGGAAGAAAAGGAAGCTGCATCAAGTCCAAAGTATGATTACACTTTATAATAGATTATCTAGAATGGTGTGTACTTGTACAGCGATTGGGGACTGAATTGTAAGCGAATTCAACATGTGCAAGTGTCAAGTCTCATTGCCTCGGTTTGTCATCCGAAGGGCATTGAATCAAGTTGCCAAGAGTATGGTTCACAACTTCCATTTGTCCATCCATTTGAGGATGTGTGGTGATTGAAAACTTAAGTTCAATTTTCAATCTAGCCCACAAATTCATCCAAAACCAACTCAAAAACTTAAGAGTCACGATCCATAGTGATGGTATTGGAGATGCCATGTACATGTACGACTTCATGAAAGAAGAGGTTACCTATACTCACCGCATTATGCGTTTTGTGGTAAGGGATAAAGTATGTCATTTTAGAAAAGCGATTGACCACAACGAAGATTGAATCATTGTCTCACTACGTTCGAGGTAATCCAAGCAAAAAAATCCATGGAGAGGTCTTCCCAAGGGCCATTAGGGACCGGCAAAGGTGTGTACAAACTAGGAGTGCAACTTGGTTCGGGTTAGAACAAAATCAAAACCGAACCGATCAAGATCGGTTCTATTATATGAGGATCAGAACCGAACTGATTTGTTTTATAATCAAACCAATCCAAACCGATCTTATTTCGGTTTGATTTGGTTCGGTTCCATGGGTTGCCAAGGAAGAGCCAAATTCCCTCCATCTCTCCCATTATCATATTGTTTTGCAACTTGAGAGAGAGAGGGGACGCACCGTCGACACAGCCGCCGCTGCAAACACTTAAAGAAAGGGACGCACCGTCGCAGCTCGCACTGACACAGACGCAGATGCAGCCGCAGATCACACCGTTGCAGACGCAGATGCAACCGCAAGTCACACCATCGCAAACGCAGAGAGAGAGAGAGAGAGAAAGAGAGAGGAAGAGATGAGCGGGTGGCGGCCGCAGAGGCGAGAGCTCAGAGACGAGAGAGAGAGAGAGAAGGGTTTTGTAAAAAATTAAATTAAAAATTAAAATATAAATCTAATATTATATTTTATATTAATATTGGTTCGGTTTTTTATATTAGTTGAACCGAGAACTGAACCGAATTCATCGGTTTTTTATTTTATAAACCCGAAACCGAACTGATATCCATCTAAACCGAACCAAACCAATCCAAATTCTACGGTTTGGTTCGATTCTCGGTTTGAACCGAATTAAGTTGCACCCCTAGTACAAACCAATGTTTTGTCCTTTCCCTTTTTGGCTTAAGAGGCGGTGACGGACAAAATCTTCAACATCTTTCTTGAGAGACTTCCAAAATTATCGTTCTTCCATAAGTGCAATAACATTGTCCCGAGAATCCTCCATGTAATTCTTTGATGAGATGCTCACGAATGGAACCATTGGGAATGCACAATCTCGTGCCCTTGAAGAAAAAGCCATCTTGAATGAGAAAATCAAAGGTACCTTGTTATCTTGAAGCGTACTTTTCCCACATAACATGGAATTTCGGGTTGCCAATGTAGAGTTCTTGAGGAAGTCGAAGCCTATCGCATTGCTCTTTACGGTAATGAGTAAAGAATCTCTGATTTGTCAGGCATGAGAAGGGCTACAACTTAGTGCATCGGCAACTTTATTGTTGAGGCCAGATATGTGTTGAGTGGTGAAATTGAACTCCTGAAGAAAGGTGATCCATAAAAGTGCATGCGACTGGTTGAATTTTAATCTTGGATGAATTTCAAGGCTTGGTGGTCTAAATAAAGCAAAAATCATTTTGGATCACGTAATGCCCTCACTTTCTAAGAGCATGAACAACGGCATAGAATTCGAGTTCATATATACTCCACTTTTGCCTTGCCTATGTTAACTTCTCATTAAGGAATTCAATAGGCTTTCTTTCTTAAGATAAAACAATTCCTACTCCATGTATGGAAGCATTGCAATGAACTTCAAGTAGCTTGTCAAAACAAGGAAGTGCCAAAATAAGGGCAAAAGTAAATTTAGCCTTTAAGTGATGAAAACTAGCTTTGACATCACTGATCCAAGTAAATTTTGTCCTTCCATGTGTTGGTTAAAGGGGCTGCGATGGAGCTAAAATCCTTGATGAAATGCCTATAGAAGGATATTAAACCATAAAAACTTTAAGCTTTGAAGGCTAATTTTGGAGTAAGCCAATCCCTTATAGATGCAATTTTAGTTTCATCCACGCGTATGCCCTCTTTGGAAACTATGTAACCCAAGAAAAGTACCGAAGACGTGAAAAAGTGGTACTTTTTCAAATTGATATAAAGAGTTGGTTTTGAGAACCACAAAAACAATTTGTAGATGCATAAGGTGCTCCGAATCAAATTTAGAGTAGATTAAGATGTCATCAACATGGACCACAACTCACTTGTCAATGAAGGATTATAGACTTGGTTCATGAGGCACATAAAAATACTAGGTGCATTTGATAAACCAAACGGGATAAAATAGCCATTCGTATAAGCCATCCTGGGTCTTGAAAACCGTTTTCCATTCATCTCTAGGTTAGATCCGTATTTGATGGTAGCAACTTTTCAAGTCGATTGTGGATAAGAACACTTTTTATTGTTTTGAGTGTGAATAGGGATTAGGTTGGTGGTGTTTAGGAGGTGCAGGGTGTTGTTTTCAGTGGTGCGATTGGGGTAAGGTGTGTTGGAGTTACATGGTTGGATGGGCTAGTTAGAAGGTAGAGCTTTAGAGGTGGGAGTACGGTTGTTATTGTCATAAGGGGGCTAATTGTAGGATGGATGAGACTGATGAGATGGAGGGTAGATTGCAAATAGTTAGACCTCCGATTGTTAGTATAAGAAGAGCGAGAAGAAATACGAGAATCAAGCATAAAGGATTCTACCTTTAGGGCGTTGTTTATGGTTGTGTGCAAGCTTGTGTATTGGTGCGTGGCCAAATTCTCTTGAATTCCTCTATTCAACCTATTGATGAAACGCCCAACAGTTTGATCTTCATTCTCTTGAAGTTCATTCCTTGAGAGAAGACGAGAGAAATCATCAATATATTCTTGTACGCTTGGGGACCCTTGCCTACAATTTTGTAGGTTTATGAACAAGGTATGGATGCAATCCAGTGGTAAGTATCTTTGCTGAAGCAATTGCTTCATAGTTGGCCATGATTGCACTTGTCAAAAGCCTTAACGTAGTCGATCCCATTGGAAATAATCCCACCAAGATGAAACTGTCCCAATTAACTTAAAAGCCACAAGTTTGACCTTCTCATCCTCTGAAATTTTCATGTAATCAAAGAACCTTTCAACCTTAAAGATCCAATTAAGAAAATCTTCAATGTGCAAGAGCCCTTTGAAGGTAGGAATATCCGCCTTAAACCTATATTCAAAAGACCATTCTTGTTGACCATTGTTGCGATGATGTAGGGGTGGATTATGCATGAACATGTGCTAAGCTTCCTCAAAAGCATGGGAAGGCTGATTTGTGGGTGGGGGATAATGGTCTCGTCTTGTATTAGGTTTGCGATATGGGGGTGGGTGAGCATGGGGAGGGTTAGGGAGAAGTCTCATAATCAAGATAAGGATGTTTAGTGGGGCGGTTGTATAAGGATCCAATTCATCTATGTAATCCATATATAGGACTGTTATGGTCCTTGAAGGATCATTGGAGCGGTGCAGTATGGCTAGAAAGTTGAGGGAGGGTAGTATGAGGTGTGGGGAGGTGATACGGTTTGGGTAAAGTCAAAATTCTAGGAATTGAGGTACGGATATTGGGAATCCTTGGGGTCTTCATCTCAAAAGGTTTTCTTACCTTTCTCCTTCTCAATGGTGTTAAGAACCATGCCTTGAACCCTACTCCATATAGATATAATTTTGTTGATGATTCTTTCTTCAAACTTCTCTAATTGGGCTTCCAATTTGTTTTAGTGATGAATTCTCCTTCACTACCCATGAATGTGGATCATAGCAGAAGCTCTAATACCACTTAATGTAATGGAAACGTATAAATCAATAGATTCAGTTAATAAACAAACAATAGCTTGGAAGAAAATAAAGCAAAGAGTTAAAAAAATTAAGAGATAAAAGAGAATTGAATTGATATGTTTTAATGAATTGAATTTCATTTTTGGAGCACCTTATGTAGATTACTCCATTATAACAACTTAGAAATGTAGACACCCAAATTTGACCGGGCCCTCGACACAAAATGCCCAAAAAATCGTAAAAATTGGAATGGGCTCCGAGGCTCAAACTTACAAAAATCCAATGTATTTTGTCATTCTTTTTCAATAAACGGCCCAAGGCTATTCGCATGGCCAATGGACCCGAATTCCTCACCACCCTTCTATACTCTTCAACTCAACCCAACATAAGTCCAAACCCATTCCTATTCTACCCATCACCTAAGCCCATTCAACTCAACCCAAATCCTTTCCTATTTAACCCACAACCTAAGCCCAACCCAATACTATACCTACCCAATTCATCACCTAAGCCCATTCCTATTCAATTCATCACTTAAGCCCAATCATACCGACCCAATTCACCACCTAAGCCCATGAGATTCAACCCATCATCCATTACTATTCAACCCACTACCCAACTCTCAACCCAAGCCCAACATCACAACCAATCGCCCAACATCATCAAGGTGGGACACATGTCACCACCTCAACTCACCTCCCTCATCAAAACTATCCACTCCCATCACCTTTCTCTAAAAAATCACATCAACCCATACCTCCCCCTAACCTACCCTCATCATTCCCTACAAACCTCCATTCTCTCAAATCAAACACCTCTAACTTATACCTCCTACTAACCTACCCTCATCATTCCCTACAAACCCCCATTCTCTCAAATCAAACACCTTCCCCTAACCTACCCCCATCATTCCCTATAAATCCCTATTCTCTCAAATCAAACACTCATCTCCTCCCATCAACTCATCCAAACCTCTAATCTCCATACATTTTAACACATGTCATCATCTCCCTCACCCTCCCAACAACCTAATTAATTATCCTCTAACACAATCTATTCTCTTAAACCAAACACCACTCCCCTTTTACCTCACCAATTAATTACCCTCTTACACAATCCCATCCTCTCAACCACTCTCATTAATTCCCTTTCACTTAACACTCAACCCAAATGGGTTGAGAGATCCAACCCATTTAACCCTCTTACACAAATACCCTTCAATCCCCATCAATTTACACACAACCCTCTCTTAAACCTCACACCATTATACAATTTCTCATCATTTCACCCAACTCTGCCCCAAACTCTATAAAAACCCCTCATTCTCAACTCTCACCACCTAATGAACATTTGAGAAAAATACTCTCTAAAAAACTCTCTACTCACCTCACTACTCTCAACTCTCAAACTCACAACTCTCAACTCTCAACTATCTTTTTCAAGCAAGTCAAGGAAGGTCAAAGAAGACTCATCTTGTGAAGGTCAAAGAAAGTCAACCCAAGATCAAGGTGGGTTTGGACAAGGATCACCCCATTCTCTCATCCCCACTTCCCTCTTCTACTTCTCCCCCTCTCTACATCTACAAACACACACCACAATGGTTTGAGTCATCAAAGGGTCCCTTTTTCAATAAGGGTGCCCTCAATGGTTTGAACCAATATTAAAGTCCCTCATACTTGAGGGCACATATGGGATTTTCCGATTCTTTTATTTTTATTTTCAAAAATGACCGAATCCGAGGTTGCCACCAATGGTGGATGGAGTAGGGTGCCTAACACCTTCCCTACTCCATAAAATGGACCCCCTTACCTAGAATCAAAAGTTGGACCATGTACCTTATCCGTACAAGAGTCATCAAATGCCAAAATGACATAATTTTTCGAAAAATGCGACATCGAGTGACCATTCACACCCTTTTACAAGTATGAATGGTGACGACTCCAAAACCTCCCAAAGTGGTCGATATATTCAAAAATGAATAAATCATGTGTCCACAAGAAACATTCTAGTCTATCTATAACATATTACTAATCTTCTAATCCTATTATAATTCACTTTAGAGACTTCTAAGCACTTCTAATTATAGCCTAAAGAATAAAAACGAATTTAAACAAACAAGTAAAAACTTGACAATAAATTAGAGACTGAGCAAATTAGAAACTAAACACAATAAAAACTTCCTAAAGTTAAAATGGAAATTAACCAAATAACTTAAAATTGAACTAAACTAAAGACATACGACTAAAATCAAAATTGAATTGAGGATGGACCCAACCGGATCAACCTGAACTAGACTGGTCAAACTGAGTTGACTCGATCAAGCTGAATCAACTCAAGCAGATCTAGATAAGTTGATTCGATCATGAAAATTCTACTCTTTTTTTCTTTTTTTATGGTCCATTTTCTCTCGAAAATCAAGAGTAATGTGTTCTACATCAGAATACCCATGATACATTAGATTTAGCTCATGTGATCGCGAGGTTTGATTTATTTTAGTTGGCGTGATCGCAAGGTTGGATACCGTGACAAGATGATATTTCACAGAAAGCCTGGATTTCCACACACATACTGAATGTTTCTTTTCAGTTTGGTTTATGTTTTGAAAAAAAGAAGAGTTTAATGTTTCAAAATAACAAAGTTTAATATTTTGAAAAAGAGAAAAATTTTACATACATATTGTTTTAGTGATCTATTAAAAAGATTGTCAATGCCTATAAATAATAGCTTGGTGTCACTTCCGAATTGACACAATATTCTAGAATAACTGTTTCAATATTTGATTTTCCATGTAGTATGGGATGCATAAGAACGCAACATCACACCAGGATTCCAGGAAATTCATTTATCTTTAATAGAGAACAAAATATAAAGGTTGTCTATACAAGACTAAAGTTATTTGAGGTTCGCATGCACGCCCATCGGGTATAGACAAAGCTAGTTAGCTTATGATCATTAACAATCTAGAGTAGTCAAACGGATTTAACCCATGTTATGCGTCATAAAGACATGTTTCACTATTGCCCTGGTCAAACGGTCAACCCAAGCCGGATAAACAACTACCCCTATTGGTTTGTTTTGCTAACCTTAAAATCAGGAACTAACGGTGGGATTCCACACCGGTGAAGTATTAGAACATATACGTATCTTGACTGAGATGTTCACATCAGTCATGATTCTCAACCTCTATTCTAACGCACTATCGTTGATTGTATATTATGTGGATGCCGAGATGATTTACAGATGTTAACATTTACAATATTTCAGTTAAATTATTTAAATGCAGTTATTTCAATATGTTGATTTGATTGTTTTCGTAGTTGATATTATTTGGAATAAACCTACATATTTTTAAAATTGCTTCTAGTATGATTAATTTGCATATTAGGACTATGACTTCGAAATATATGTTTCCCACTGGGTAACTCCCCTGTTACTCACCCTACCAATCATCTCAGTTTTAGGAAGTTTCAGTGATTGATGATCAGCTTTAAGACTGTTGCTATTTCGAGATCAATAGGTTTGTGTGTTCTAAGTGTTAGTAGATAGAGTAGTTGGTTTATATTGAGAGATCAAGTTAGTATATTATTGGCAATACGTGCCAATATTTCTTTCTGTTATATATAAATAAAGGAAGTTGTGAGATAAGATAGTTGCTTTTGTTTATGTATTGTATTTAGTTATGCGTTCGCTGCAACATATGATATCATTGTCTGAAATTGTTGAGTTATATGTGTTTGTAACTATATGGAAAATATCTCACACCTTGAGATTCTAACACTTAATCATGGGGATGTGTGTTAGGATTTTGAGGCATGACATTACCAATAAAAAAAAAAGAGATCAGCGATGCACACGTGCCATGTTCAAAGTGCACCTCATAAGCGCACCACATATGTAAGGGCGTGAACTTGATGGCTTAGCCATTTAACACATATCCAAGTCGCTTTTTCAGAATAACAAAGTATTTATGGAGGGATCATATATAAAGCTTAAGAAATCTCTTCCTATCCTCCGTGAAACTAAAAAATTTTAACCAAAAGTTGTGTCCGCTATCCAACAATGTTTGTTAGCCTATAACCAAAATACCCATACAAACCTAAGAAAGCACCCAACAAATCTTAAACACCTAAAAGGAACTTAAAAGTTTATGAATAAGTGTGACACATACATGTTAGTTAAGGAAAGACATCACAGGCCCTGCACATGTGCATGATATAATCAATAGAATCTTCACTCAGGCAGAACCAGAAATCCAGCATAAGGTCAAGGCCAGGTGGTAGCTACATGCACTGGATAAAACCAAACATGGCATGAAAGTGGCATGGGAAAGTCTTGAACCTGTGACTGGGACGAGGGAAAGGTAAATATTTGCCACTTGGCCAGAGCAGAGCTTATATGGCAAGTAAGACAAGCAAGACCTTTCTTTGGTCATTGAGGGACAGGAGTTGGGATTATGGATGCTGCAGTGTGACCAGACCGCCTGGCATGTTGTGCCTGAATGTTCACCTAAGCACGCTCTTTCCTTGACACAACAAATGATTGCTATAGTCCATGTAGTCATACAACACATGTCCATCTTTAAGCCTCAAGGATGGTCAGTGCAATATTTATTTTGGAAAAACACTTTCCTTAGTAAGATTTTAAGCCTTACTAAGGGTAGTTTTGCTCAAATGGATTACCACATTGGCAATTCAATCATGGGAAAAACAGGCCCCAAAAAAAAAAAATTAAATTAAAAACAATTTCTTTTGGGCTTGATCCAAGGTTTTTAAAATGGATAGTTACCGAACTTCCACCTAAATCCCAAATTTAAAATTAAAATTCAATGGTGAAAAAAAACTTTTTTTGGAATTTTTTTTTCTAAGTTCATAGAATTTTGTCCTCTATAATCCAGACACATTGAATCATGGTTTTGGATGCCACAAATTGAGCCCAAGGACACTTAGTATGGGTGAAATCCTTAGTAAGGCTAGTCAGACTCTTTATATTATACTAATTCAAAGCACAGCATATGCATGGAGTCACAATTTACGGAGACCAGGTGTAACATACTACCTCTTGGGTCTGCTTTGATCTTCCTGATAGTCCATCACTCCACCAGGCTCAGATTGGCCGGCCTCCTCATAACCTCGGAAATCAACATCTGCCTGCATACAGTGTGTAACTTCTGCCACCACGTACGTAAGACATGTTGACCAATATAGCCCAAATATTTAGTATTCATACGTTTATTGTATCTACATATAAAAATAACTTTTGGAAGTTCTCCACAGGGTCAGTATTCACCATCTTGACAGCTCTAACTTAGGAAATCCCCTAGGTTCAAAAGTAAACCTTATTGAAATTGGAACTGCTTGATTTGTACATTCTTTTGGAGGATCATAAAATTTGGGGCTGGGTTTGTAAATTAGATCCTATGTAAGTCCTCAGTCTAGTACTTTGCTTGTTGATCACCTCGACCACCTTATATAATGTGCATTTAAGTGTACAAAAAAAAAAAACTGAGAAATTGGTGATATTAGGGTCCCCCCCACCCTCTTAAAATGCAAGATGAGGTCTACTCCCCAGACTTTCATTGAACCATTCAAGTTGTTAACTTAAACGATTCTCTCTCCGAGCCCACATTCAGCCTCATAAGAGTTCAGATCATCATGGTAATTTTGTAATTTCAATTGAACATTTAACATTCTCTGTTAAGAGAGAATCGTTTTCATTAACAATTTGATTGGGTCAACAAAAGTCCAGGGGGGTAGACCTCATCCTGCATTTCGCATGATCCTAATATCACCAAGGGGGGTTACTAAAATACCAAGAAAAAGTAATTATAAAAAATTTAAATAAACAATCTAATTTTATTATTTAATATAATATAAGGTTTTTTTTTAAATATAAGTAAATTTTACTGATAAGAAGACCGAGGAGTCCTTAAAAGAAAAGACACATGCTAAATCTCCCCTACTTACAATATCCCATTCAACCAAAAAGTCCTCGAAAAACAACCCTCTAAACTCCTTAAATTGTTTGCACTAAAGAAACAGTAAACCAAGGATGCTAATGGTAATTTCCTGCACCGAATTTTCCTTCCCTTCAAACGTCCGCCCATTATAATTTAAAATATTAACTAAGGTGATTTTGTGGAAAAATAATGAAAAGAATATTGTTGTAATCTTAGAATGTTAAGAACTAACTAATGCGGTTATAGGAGGTCGTGGAGTTCAAATTCTGTTTCTTTTGACTAAAATGACTTAGATAATAGTGAGGTGAAATGTAAAAGTGGGAGAAATTTTGGTCTTCCAAATTTTGTTGTAAACAAACACCTATTCGGCCTTCCGCCCTTCTCTCATTATAATAGTAAAGATACAAGATAAACAACTAAATACACTTTCTTTATTTTTTGTGCTTTCCTCCTCTAAGATATCTCCAATCTTCCCATAAATTTTACCTTCCCTTAGCACAGAACTCACCATAGATGAAGGGCCTACTTGATTTATTTCATCATTTTCTACCCACCAATATATGAACACTTAATTTGATTTGGATGCTTTTTGAAATATGATTTGGTGTAACTTGATCAATGTGACACTTAATAAGGCAATGGTTTTCAGATGATACTTTTGGGGTGTGTATGTTAAACCACTATGTTATTTCAATATGCGAAAGGTATTATGTTTTAAGGATTATTTATATGTAAATTTTATTTAGAATTTGGATCATTCTATGTACTATTTTTTTGTGCAACTCAGAATATTTTAACGTTATGTTTGTATACCTTGACTTGCTTATATGCTTGAATTATGGGCATAACGGAAACAAACTAAGGAAGAAAGAAACAAATTCTCTTCCCAACCCTACAAACCGGTCCATTTTAGACTGGTGTACTGTAAACCCAAATTTGCACCGACATGAACCGTAAAAACAGGTAACATAGGTCCTGACCAGCCTGCATATGCATGATGTAAGAGCCACAGAGTTTTGCATGATAATTGCTTATATTTGTAAATTCGGTTTCCACTGCCATTCGAGTGGTCGAGCAATGGCTCAACGACCTGGGTGCACTCCCCAGGGCCGTGAGATCAAGTCCCCCCACCAGTGACTTTACCAGATACGCCCATCTGTGGTGTGGCAAGGCGCATCTACTAGGGTTAATCCCACTTCCAAAGGGGGTGAGGACACCATGTCCCATAAAAAAATCCAATTTCCATTTATTATAAATAGGTATATGCAAATTGAAGGTGCATAACATTAGAAAATGACTTCATACAAAAGAATTTTAGAAGAGAAAAGTCAAGTCTCATAATGAGAGCTTGGCATATGTTTATAATCAATAATAAGGGATTAGACATAAATGCCCTTACAAAGAAATAAACTAAAATTAGTAAAACTAGAACTAACCATTCTAATATTTCCAATACTCCCCCTCAAGCTGGGGCAAATATATCAATTAGACCCAGCTTGGCAAGGTGAGAGTTAGTGACAAAAGGTTCAACAGACTTTGTAAGCATATTGGCTAGTTGATCTAAAGAATAAACAAAGACTGTCTCAAGTGCACCAGATTGAACTTTCTCCCTGAAAAAGTGAACATCAACTTCGATATGCTTAGTTCTTTCGTGAAAGACTGAGTTAGATGCAAGCATGATAGCAGACTTGTTGTCAAAGAACAGCAAGGAGGAATCAATAATAGGAAATCCAACTCTGTTAGTAAAGATCTAAGCCAAAGAAGCTCACATGTGCCAAGAGCCATATCACGATACTCGACTTCAGCAAACGAACGAGAAACCACACTCTATTTCTTACTTTTCCACGAAATAAGGTTACCACCATAAAAAGTACAAAAACCAGATGTAGATTTCCTATCTTTAAGAGAACCAGCATAATCAGCATCAGTGAAACATGACAAATGTGGCTGAGTAGTAGACGAATAAAATAGATCTAAACCAGGACAAGACTTCAAGTAGCGAAGGATACGGTACACAGCGTCAAGATGAGAGGTACGCGGAGCATGCATAAACTGACTGACTACACTGACTGCAAAGGTCAAATCCGGTCCAATGTTAGATAAATCAAATGGCCTATGAGTTTCTAGTAAGATGAAGGATCAAATAAAAGCTCCCCAGATTCAGCATAAAGACGATGATTCTGATCCATTGGAGAAGAGGCAGGACGACAACCAAGCATACCAATGTCCTGAAGAAGATCCAATGTGTATTTGCGTTGAGATTACGAAATACCACGACGTGAATGGGCTACCTCTATCCCCAAAAAGTACTTGAGGGGACCTAAGTCCTTAACCTCAAAAACATTACCCAATTGCCTTTTAACTTTGTCAATCCATTGTGTATCATTTCCAGTTATTATAATATCATCCACATAAACCAAGACAATGGTATTGCGACCATCTATTCCTCGTTGAATAAAGCAAGTATAGTCAAAGTGGCATCTAGAAAACCCCATAGATAGAATGACCTCAGAGAAACGCTGGAACCAAGCTCGCGAAGACTGCTTTAGGCCATATAGAGATTTGAGAAGCCGACATACTTTCCCAGAATACTCCCCCTGAAGACGAAACCCAGGAGGAGGATCCATATAAATGACTTCTGTCAAATCACTGTTTAGAAATGCATTCTTCACATCAAGCCGGTGAAGAGGCCATAAATGACATGCCGCTAAAGATATAAGAAGATGAGAAGTAGTAAGTTTGACTACAGGGGCAAATGTGGCACCAAAGTCCTTTCTCGGAGTCTATATAAATCCCTTAGCGATGAGACGGGCCTTGTAGCGATCAACAGTACCGTCTGCAAGATACTTGAAGTACGAAAAAAATGAACATTTTCAAAAAATGTGACATCCAAGGAATGAATAAGACGATGGGTGAGTGGATTATAGTACCGATACCCCTTTGACATAGATAAATAACCCAAGAAAACACAACGAATGACTTTATCATCTAGTTTGGTGCGATGGAGAGTTCTATCCTGAACAAAGCAGGTACACCCAAAAACTCTTGGTGTAATGGGAAAGAGAGTACTATCAGGTCGAAGAACATGAGAGGGTAGGGTACGGCTCGGAATACGATTCATTAGAAAAACAGCAGTAAGAACAGCCATATTCCAATAGAACCTGGGAACATGCATCCTTCGCAGAAGGCAACAAACGATGTTCATGAGGTGGCGGTTCTTATGTTTTGCCACCCCATTTTGCTCAGGAATGTATGGGCAAGTTAACTGATGAAGCAGAATATGCTCATGGAGATGGGACCGAATCCCATCAGAAATATAGTCTCCTCCATTATCTGTCCTAAGAGATTTGACAGTAATGTTGTACTGAGTCTGAATCATTTTGAGGAAATTAGCAAAAATAGGGAACACCTCAGAACGAGAACGCATTAAATAAATCCAAGTACAACGAGAGTAGTCATCAATAAATGTAACATAATATCTATGATCATTAAAAACAGTAACAGGAGAAGGCCCCCAAACATCAGAATGAACTAAGTCAAAAATAGCATTAAATCGATGCATACGAGGAATATAAGATGTAGGTATGTGTTTAGAAAGCTCACACACAGAGCACTGAAATTTGTGTCCATTACAAGAAGTTTTTAAAGTAGGAAATAATAAACATAAGTGCTGAAAATTAGCATGTCCTAATCGAACATGCCATAAGTCTAAAGTCTAGGAAGAAAAAGTATGATTCCGAGTAAGTGGGAAGACGGAAGCTGGAGCAGCAGTAGGTGGAGCGCCAAACAGGTACAGCTCATCCCTCTCATACCCCTTGCCAAAAATCGTCCTCGAAATCAGGTCCTAAAAGACACAGTGAGTAAAAAAAAATGTTACAGAACAATTTAGAGATTTTGTTATACTACTCACAGACATAAGGTTAAGAGATTGGTGAGGAATATGGAGAACGGAATCTAGAGAAAAATCAAGGGTCAAGGAGATAGTACATTTGCTATGAATAGGGGTAAGAGACCCATCAGCAAGGCGAACCTCCTTATGAGTAGTAGGAAAAATGGGAGAAATAAAGTGATTAGACTCACCGGTCATGTGATCAGAGGCATCAAAATCAATTACCTAAGTCAGAGGACCAGAGCCAGACTGAAAGACATGAAATGCAGAAGAGGTACCTGGAGATATGGTAACAAATGCGACTGTCAAGGACGAGGAAGTCTGAGCCGGGAGCTGATCCCGTACAATAGTTGTAATTTGCGTCTGTAGATGTTGCAAATCAATAGTTCCAAGGGACGTAGGTTCAATAGAGATAGATTCCACAACAACAACACGAGGTTGTCCTCTAGAAGATCTCAACAGGTGGAGATAGACTTGAAAACAATGAGTCTTCTCATGGCCAATCTTCCCACAGTGGCTACACGTAAGACCACTACCTTTATCACGTCCACGACTGCCACGACCTCGATTCCCAGATACTTGAGTACGGGAGTTAGAGAAATCCGAATTGACTGCGAAAGCCATCTGATCTGTATCTGGAGCAAAGATACTGATAGGGGACTGAATCTGAGAGGGAACTACATGGTGACGACGCTCATCGCTATCAATGGTCGCAAATGTCTCAAATAAGGACGGTAGAGGCGTGGTATTAAGGATTTGGGTCCGCAGTGCTTCAAACTCAGGACGTAAACCCATGAGAAACTGATGTCTGATGAAAAGCAATTCTCTTGACCACATACTCGGCTGCCTCAGCAGACAACTCAGCCATAAACTCATAGTACGAGAGTTCCTCCCAACGAGACTAAAGGAATCCAAAGCAATTTGCAACACTCTGATTTCTTTATGTAGCCCGAACAATATCCCGATAAAGTTCATAAATCCGCGAGTCATTACAAGCATGTGCATATGTTTGAGTGAGAGTTGTCCACAAAGAAGAAACAGTCTCATGATACATAAACATAGTGTAGATGCGTTGCTTCATGGAATTAAATAACCCTCCAAGAATGGTACAATTATCAATTTTCCATTGTTCAAATTTTGGATCAGTGAGAGGTAGCTTAGGAATAACGCCTGACAACCAACCAGATTTGCCTCTACTACCCAAATAAAGGCATACAAACCGAGACCAAGACTAACAGTTATGACCATCTAGTGGTGCATTGGTTATACGCTGGACAGAGAAATTTGCCCCAAGAGTTGTGGTAGAATCCTTAGTCTCATTAGGCGTCGTCATTGCACACTATGAACAGGAAGGAACTTTAGATTGAAGGGAGATCTCCCGTTTAGTACTGTCGAAGGTCAGATAGTGCACAATTGCTTCATGTCGAAGCCCCTTGCTATTCAAGGTCAAAGAAAAATATTTCTTCTTGTTGTTGTCAAAGAAAGTCACAAAATAATATATTTCTGTTGCTGTCGAAGTCTCTACTGTTGATCGCAGGTCACCAAAAAATTTCTTCATACAACCCTAAAGCTATTGTCGAACTGATCGTAGGGCAGATAAGGGCTAATAGGCTGATCGCAAGGGTTGTTCAGGGTCTGTAAACTGATCGGAGGACTATTCAAGGTCTGAAGGTTTGATCGCAGGGCTTGTATAGGGCATATAAACTGATCGCAAGGCTTCAACCTCTGTCTGCTGGCGTCAGAGGCTTGTTTAGGGCCTATAGGTATAATCGGAGAGTTTGATTTAGGGCATACAACCTGATCGGAGGTTGTTTAGAGCATAAAACTTAATCGCAGGCTTGTTAATGACCTGTAGGTATGATCGCAAAGTGTGGTTTAGGGCATACAACATGATCGCAGGCTGTTTAGGGCATAAAACCTGATCGCAGGCTTGCTAATGACCTGTAGGTATGATCGCAAAGTGTGGTTTAGGCCATAAAACCTGATCGCAAGCTTGTTTAGGACCTATAGATCAGATTGAGGTGTACACAACAACATGTTGTTGTTGTCTGCTGCTGTCGCAAGGCAAATTAGGTCCAGTGGTTTTGATCACAACGCAGGTAGGAGTCTGATTGAAGTTCACCCAACAACACAAGGGTTGATAGCAAAGAAAAACCTTAACATAGGGCAAAAATCACAGCGCAAAACTCTATTGCGGCATGTGAAGAACTAATAAGATCTCTATCGCAACATGCAATTAAGAGAATAAAAATCAACAAAAAGAAAGGGCCCCCAAAGGGGAGTAACTATGGATGAGGCTACTGCTAGGTGAGCGCGGTTAGTGTAGTGGGATAAATGAGAGAAAAAAAAATTTTGAGGAGAAATAAAGATGAAGGCTCTAATACCAAGAAGAATTTTAGAAGAGAAAATTCAAATTTCATAATGAGAGCTTGGCATATATTTATAATCAATAATAAGAGATTAGACATAAATACCCTTACAAAGAAATAAATAAACTAATATTAGTAAAACTAGAACTAACCATTCCAATATTTCCAATACATACATGAAATCATTACCAAGGGAAGTTTATGCAAGTGGTCCATAAATGTGACTAGACACTAGTGAGGCGCCTATTTTATGTATCAGATAATACTGAATGATTATAAATACCAGCAAAGAAAAGACAAGGGTTGGATTCAACCAACCTTGAAGGATAAAGAGTTCTTCACTTCTTCCACCCTGTCCTCAACTTTTTTTCTGTGATTCTTTTCCAACTCAATCATTGTATCTGCCCATTTAATCTTCTCTTGAATTGATAGAAGTAGATTTTCTGAAGTAGCTAGCCTACAGTAAAGTCATCCACACATGAAAAAAACTGATTAAACTATCACGATGGTACAAACTATGGACTCCTAACTCCGAAGTAAGGGTAGAACAAAAGAAGTGAACTTTGAAGAAATTCAAAAAAAAAAAAATATATATATATATATATATATATATATATATATATATATATATATATATATATATATATATATATATAAGGTCCTGTTTCCCAGCCAAATTTCGTCTTATATGGGTTAGAAGTTTCCGAATGGGCTGAACTTTTGCGAGGATGATCTCCTCGCCATAGAGATCATCCTCACAAAAGATCAACCTATTCCGAAACTTCTCACCCATATATATAAAAATTCAGTTGCTCAGAACCGCAAAAATGCATGAGGTGGGGAGTGTCAAAGTGAGCTATTTGTAGGAAGCTACCAGCAAAGAAAATTGTGTACCGACAAGACAGTTAAGTTCAATGAAAGCCATATTGGTTCTCAATTCAAATTCTCAGGCCAAGTTGGCCTACGGTAGTGATTAAAAATGAGCTGACGATGTGAACACTTAGAAATATATATATATATATATATATATATATATATTTTATAAGCAAAATATTTCATATCTATCCTTCTTCATAGCATGATATTTTCGGGTTGAAAGCAAGACTATCAATGTCTTAAGGTGATGCAATTTTGGACTAGTGCACTCATTTGAGTGTTACCTTGACCAAATCAATTGGAAGGTCAGTAATGTGGCCAGTTGACATGTTAAAATGGGGATTGGGGGGTGGAGGCAGGAAATTACCTTTAGTCTCTGAGGAACGCCTGTCACCAAGGCAAGAATACAGGATACAATGGAATGAATTTGATTCATCTGAGCCCAATTTTTTGGGATATGGCTTTAATGATGATGGTAAAGTGAAGTGAATAATTGACAACCGCCTGAATACCGCAATTGTTTGCAGTGCTAGTTGTTTTAGAGAAATTCTATTGCCACACCAACTTTTGCTAATGCTGCCCCAATTTATATGTAATCACCAAAGAAGTAGCACACATCTTGGGGTGGCGTTAGCAAAAGTTAGAGTGGCTATAGAAGCTCTCTAGTTTTATTGTAGGAATTTTTATATCTATTCTTTTCTCAAAAAGCTCAGTGGCCTTTATGGATCAGAAAATGTATGTATATCAGTGCTTCTAAAATCCAAAACCTTGACATGACTCCAGGGGTGGAGCCAGGATTTTGCCTACGTGGGGCAACTTAAGAGTGGAAAATTTTTTGTGGGGGCAACCTAAGAGTGGACAATTTCTTGTGGGAGCAAAGAAAGGTGGTTTTTCTTTTTATATGGGGGCAATAGCAGTAGATTTTTCTATCCACCGTTGCCATCTGTCACAATAACCCATAATCTCTTATAGACTTTGAAAATTCTATGGGGGCCAATGCCCCCATTGCCCCCACTACAAATCCGCCCGTACATGACTTGGAAGTCCATGTCAAAATGACACTGAAACTCTCTTTTTTATTGGAAAGAATGACACTGCAACTCTTGAGTTGACTATGCTAGCCAATATGCAGTAACTAAAACTATTAAATTATTTCAAAACATGAAAATTTGTGTGGGGGGGGGGGGAAGAAATAGAAAATAGTCTCATAAAAAAATAAGAGAATATACATAGTTCATTTTTTTAAAGGAATCTCTCAGAGATGTGAGATAACACTGTACTTTCTTTTGATAGATAATTATACTATTTTGAATCTTGAGCCAAGTCACAGAATTTGAAGATAATGCTGAAAAATCTACAAGGCTTATTTTAGGAAAATAGGATATTCTTCTTGATCATTCTTGATCACTCTTGACTTTCTAGAACATTCATGTAACCTTCTACAATAGGATAGTTTTCTAGAATATTCTTGTAATCCTCTCCAATAGGATAGTGTTCTAGAATATTCTTGTAATAGGATAGTTGGTATAGTTTTCTAAAATATTCTTGTAATAGGATAGTTGGTCTATAAATACCCTATTGGGGCATTTGTAAAGGGTATCAAAGAATTCTCAATAAATTCAATTTCCTACATGGTATCAGAGCCTTAGGTTCATATTCTGGGAATCGATTTTTTTCTTTTTTTGCCGTCTTGTTCGTTGTTCATCTGTTTTTACCCTCCCTTTATTTTTCCCTTGTGATCTTTGCTGAATTCACAATGTCAAAAGAGTCAGGAGCCACCAATCAGTCTGAGATGGTGACGATCAATCAGGCCATAAGGGAGTTGCAGAATATTCAAGCTGCTTACAGACTTAATGGTAAAAATTACCTAAAATGGTCACAGTTGGTTCGAACTTTTCTCAAAGGCAAGGGAAAACTCAGTCATCTTCTTGGTACCGGACCCAATAAAAATGATCTTGTATTCGCTGCTTGGGATGAAGCGGACTCCATGGTCATGACCTAGCTTTGGAATGCAATGGTGCCGGAAATCAGTGACACCTGTATGTTCCTCACCACAGCTAAGGACATATGGGAAACAGTTCGACAGACATACTCAAAAGTAAACGATTCAGCCCAGATTTATGATATTAAGACCAAACTTATTGCTACAAAACAAGGTAATCGTTCAATTACAGAGTATTCTAATCTGTTGAAAAACATGTGGCAAGAGATGGATCATTATAGATGTATTGTGATGAAAGATAGTGAAGATGCTGCCATTCTCAAAAAATTTATTGAGAATGATCGAACATATGACTTCTTGGCGGGTTTCAATCTCAAGTTTGATCAAGTGAGAGTGCAGATCTTTGGAAAGGAAGAATTACCATCTCTAAATGAGACAATTGCGATTGTTCGTGCCGAGGAAAGCCGAAGGGGAGTCATGCTTGTTCCACACGCATCGCTGGAAGCCTCAGCATTAGCTACAACAAGTCCTAGAGAACTAACTTCCTCAAAGAAGGCTCTTGTTGTAAACTCAAAAAGCAAACGGCAAGATCAAAGAAATGGTAACAAAGCCAATCTCATATACAACTATTGCAAGAAGACAGGATACTTGAAGGAGCAGTGTTGGAAACTTCATGGGAGACCACAAAAGTTTTCTGGTAGAAATGGGGGAGGATCAAGAAACTGGCAACAGAATTGGCAACAAAAGGGACATGCTAATCTAGCACAAACCGGCAGTGATGGCTCAGGTGCTCAAGAGAATTCTAATAGCAAGGAGATCAACAAAGAAGACATTGAACGGCTAAGATCACTTCTCAACTCCTTAGAGAAACCATCGGGTATGTGTTCATTTGCACATTCAAGTATGGTTTCTTCTTCTCATGCCTTTAGTGTCTCGGATAGTAACTATTTCGACTCTTGGATCATTGATTCAGGAGCAATTGATCACATGACTCATTGCTCCTTTATATTCTCCACATATAGTCCACGTTCTAGTAACAGAAAAATTACATTGGCCGATAGGTCATTTGCTACTGTAGCAGGTCAAGGAGATATTCACATAAGTTCTTCATTAATTCTGAATCCAAAACTTACAATAAATCTAGTCTCTGTCCAAAATCTCACAAAGGATTTGAATTGTAGCTTGACCTTTTCATCCACCTCTTGTATTTTTCAGGACCGAGCTACGGGGATGACGATTGGGCATACTAAGGAAAACATTGGCCTCTACTACCTTGATGTGCAGAATAAAAATAAGAGTTGTAGGATTGACAATCCATCTTCCTTGTTGTCAGATACAAGATCTCCAATAAAAGACCAGATTTGGCTTTATCACCTTCAGTTTGGACATCCTTCCTTTAGGACTTTGAGTGTCATGTTTCCTTCCTTATTTAAGAATGTTGATATTCGTGAATTTCATTGTGACATTTGTGAGTTTGCCAAACACAAACGAGTTTCTTTTCCTTTGAGTAATAAAAAATCCTCATTTCTTTTTCAATTAATCCATAGTGACATTTGGGGACCGTCAAGAATTTCAAATATTTCAAGGGCTAAATGGTTTGTCACGTTTATTGACGACTGTACTCGTGTCACATGGGTTTTTTTGCTAAAACAAAAATCTGATGTTTGCACGGTTCTCCCTATCTTTCATGAAATGGTCAAAAATCAGTTTGGGTTAAAATAAAAAAAATAAGATCTGACAATGCAAGAGAATATTTTAATCAAGTATTATCTCCATATTTTCAAAAAGAGAAGATAATACATGAATCATCTTGCATAGATACACCCCAACAGAATGGAGTGGTAGAAAGGAAGAATGGCCATCTCTTGTCAACAACTCGTGCACTGTTATTCCAACGGAATGTCCCCAAATACTTATGGGGTGAAGCAGTTCTCACATTAGCCCACTTAATAAACCGTACTCCATCTCGAGTTCTTGATTTTAAAAGTCCCTGGGAGGTCTTTTCCAAATTTGTTCCTGATTTTGCATCTCACAATCAATTGTCACCTCGAGTTTTGGATATGTCTCGTTTGTTCATATTCATTCTCATGATCGTAGTAAACTTGATCCTCGACTCTTAGGTGTGTCTTCATGGGGTATTCCTCAACTCAAAAGAGTTATAAATGTTATCATCCACCATCTCGCAAAATCTTTGTGTCCGCCGATGTAACTTTTGTTGAAAGTGAAAGTTTTTTCCAACCTTCTCTTCAGGGGGAGACACTTACTAGTGAAAATAAGGACCAAGGGGATCATGGCTTTCTAATGGACTTTCCTGCTCAAGCTAGCCAACCACCAACCCAAAACACTCCACCATTTCCCTTGCTTGAAACTGAACCACCAAAACAACTTGAACACGAAGAAGTTGAGCCATCAAAACAACCCGAAGCTGTACAGCTTGAACCTATAAACCCAGGACATACTTGTATTGAATCAGTTATCACGAAACCATTGCAAGTTTACTCAAGGAAGAGAGGTTCCACTGCAAAGCCGAAACTAACTCAAGCGTCTGAACCAACTCTCAGAAATAAGGTAAATATTGATATCCCTGTCATCAACTTGTCTTCTGAAGTTTTTGAAAAAAATGATCTTGACTTACCCATTACAGTTAGAAAAGGTACCCGAAATTGTACAAAATATCCATTGTCTCATTTTGTATCATTCGAAAAAGTGTCACCATCTCACAAATGCTTTCTCACCCATCTAAACTCTACAACCATACCACAAACACTATCTGAGGCCCTAAGCAAAGAAGAATGGAGACATGCTATGAAAGTGGAAATGGATGCACTCACAAAGAACAAAACCTGGGAGTTGGTGGAGCTGCTCAAAGGAAAGAAACCTGTTGGATGCAAATGGGTGTTTTCTCTGAAGTATAAAGCTGATGGATCACTTGAACGATACAAGGCCAGGTTAGTTGCAAAAGGTTATACACAGACCTATGGAGTGGACTATGAAGAAACATTTGTACTGGTGGCTAAGATGAACACAGTAAGGATTTTATTGTCATTGGCAGCCAACTTAGATTGGAGTTTACACCAATTCGACGTGAAAAACGCCTTTCTTCACGGAGACCTAAAGGAAGAGATTTATATGGTGAGACCTCCAGGATTTGACAATTCAAGAGATAAGAAGGTATGCAGGTTGAAGAAAGCATTGTATGAGTTAAAACAATCTCCACGAGCATGGTTTGGAAGGTTTACAAAGACAATGTTAGGAATGAGCTACAAACAAAGTCAAGGTGATCACACACTATTCGTAAAACACTCGGCCTTTGGGGGAGTAACTGTACTACTGGTATATGTGGGCGATATTATTGTCACTGGTAATGATGCAAAGAAAGAAGGAGCACTCAAGAAACGTCTTACAGAAGAGTTTGAAATAAAGGACCTAGGCAAGTTGAAGTATTTCCTAGGTATAGAGGTTGCTCGTTCAAAGGAAGGAATATTTGTCTCACAACAAAAGTATGTGCTAGATCTTCTCAAGGAAACTGGAAAAATAGGTTGCACGCCCATGGAGACACCGATAGAAGCAAATCATAGGCTAAGTGAAGCTCCAGAAGATGAGATTGTAGACAAAGGGATGTATCAACGTTTGGTTAGAAGACTGATTTACCTCTCTCATACTAGGCCTTACATAGCATATTCTGTTAGTGTGGTTAGCCAATTCATGCACAATCCTAAGAGTATACACTTGCAAGCCGTATACCGCATCCTCCAATACTTAAAAGGTAGTCCAGGTAAGGGAATTTTATTTAAAAAGGGAGCAAACTTGCGTTTGGAAGCATACACAGACTCAGATTATGCAGGGTCCGTGGTGGATAGAAAATCAACATCCGGTTATTGTACATTTCTAGGAGGAAATCTAGTTACATGGAGAAGTAAAAAGCAATCGGTTATAGCAAGATCAAGTGCAAAGGCAGAGTTTCGGGCAATGGCACAAGGAATTTGTGAACTTCTGTGGATCAAAATAATTCTGGAAGATTTTAAAATCACCTGGGACAGTCCAATGAGGTTGTATTGTGATAACAAGTCAACCATCAATATTGCTCATAATCCAGTGCAACATGATTGTACAAAACATATGGAAGTGGACCGACATTTCATAAAGGAAAAACTAAACAGTGGTTTAATTTGCACCCCATACGTTTCAACAGAAGGGCAACTTGCAGATGTTCTAACGAAAGGATCACCTAGAACCACATTTCAAAAGGTCATTGGCAAGCTAAGAATGGAAAGCATATATTCACCAGCTTGAGGGGGAGTGCTGAAAAATCTACAAGGCTTATTTTAGGAAAATAAGATATTCTTCTTGATTATTCTTGATCACTCTTGACTTTCTAGAACATTCTTGTAACCTTCTACAATAGGATAGTTTTCTAGAATATTCTTGTAATCCTCTCCAATAGGATAGTTTTCTAGAATATTCTTGTAATATGATAGTTGGTATAGTTTTCTAGAATATTCTTGTAATAGGATAGTTGGTCTATAAATACCCTATTAGGGCATTTGTAAAGGGTATCAAAGAATTCTCAATAAATTCAATTTCCTACAGATAACTTAACAGTAGCAGATCCCAGCAGCTACAACCCATGTCTACCCGAAGTCCAGTAGTGTCATCAAGTCACCTAGGCCATGTTTAAAGTCATCAGACCAATTTAAAGCTGTATTTTAATATAAGAATCATAAGATGGGGTCCAGCACCCCCATAGGGACCTTAGCCTTGAGAAATTACGCAGCAGGGCCCCCTCCTAGACTGAAAAAATATCCCAAAAACCATCTAACTTGCTTTTGGCAGTCCAATCTAGAACAAAAACATGGACAACCTATAAAACTCTTCTCTATTGATATAATATAAAATGAACTGAGTTACCAGGTTGATAATATTTGTGTCAAATTCTCGAGCTGTCCAGGTCTCAAATCCCTTCCAGCTGCAAATTGTACCTATACCTCACATAGAAAATATAACAAGTGTTGATTAGAGGGGTTTGTTTCTTTAACGCACCAAAACAATTTAAAGCAACTACAAAGAGTGAATTTCAGACTTCAAAGCATCTTCGCAACTGATTCAGCTTTCCTCGAACTATGCCCTATAAGACATCAAATGCAAATAGTTTCAGCTTATTTGATATCAAATTTTCAATTTTCTGGATCGGAAAAATAAAAATTGCCAATCCTTTTGTTCTCAATACATGATAAAACAAAATACAATTGAAATGAAAATTGGGCAGCTAAAATGCAAACAAAAAGAAATTCAGAAAAAATAAAAATAAAAGATAAAAAATCAAGGAGTTATGTTATTTTCTCCGTGAAGTCAGTGAAAAAAAAAATCAATTCACAAGGATGCTTATAAATACCACTGTTCAACTTTAAGGAGGATATTTATCTAGACCATTGCACAAATAACATTACAAAATTGTGACCACTTGATTTGGACATCAGGACTGACTAAGACTATTCCAAGTAACTCTTACCATCCAAGTTTACCATGGTAATCTGCATACTTGGATATTTCATAGGGATGTTCATATGATTTTATGCTCATAAACCACAAAAAATGGCATCCAAGCTATATTTGAAGTAGACATAATAGCTATCCAATAAGAAAAACAATAAAACTTGCAGAAAAAGAAGTTCTAATCCTTCAAAGCATTGTTCACACTACTGTTCAAGATTAGTCCAAAGTGATAACAATTCAGATGCATCAAACGAAGTCAAAATTGCTCAAACTGAGCACCTAATTGTTAAGAAAATTGAAATAAGTTAAAACTTACTGGTTTTGAACTGCCAAAAAAAAACCTATAGATTACGCCATCCGATGAATTTGAAACTGCATTTTTTCTTGCCTTTTTCAAACTCTCAAAACCCCATCAAGATGAAGTTGTAAAATTCCAGAAAAATAAAGATAATTCCCAAAATATTAAGATATCTAATCCTAGGTATATTTTTAAAACTTCGGGTTTCTAGATGTCAGTAAGATTGTCAAAAAAAAAAAGTCTAGTTTAAAACATGTTTTGTACCTTCTACTATTAAAACAATAAAAATAAAAAAATAAAAACGTGATTAAACATTTTGTACACGTTTTTACCCTTTAAACAAGTTCTTTACATTTAAACACTTTTTTCAAAAATAAAAAATAAAAAATTGTTAATAACCCATTTTTTTGTAGGTACATGGTTAATTTATGTGACCTTACAGTTGTTTGTGATTTAGTCCATACATGCTGTTTAATGTGAGATTTGATTACTGTTTTGATGTCATGATTTTTTATTTTTTTTAAGAATATGTTCTTTTTCTTAAGAGATATGTTGATGATTAGACTTTCTTTTTTTGATGAATATGATTAGTCTTTCTTTTAGCATCATAAAATGTATAATTATGTGAGGAAACATGTTATCATGCATTGATATTCAATAGTATTTTTATTGCTCAAAAATATGTATAGTTAGAATAAATGTCTAATATATTAATATGTATTACACTCTTTTAATTGTTTTTTATATTTATCATTCTTCCCCTTTTTTCTTGTTTCTTTCTCGTTTTTTCTTAAGTGTTCCTTGCCATTTTAATCCCGCATGCAGACTTGGTGACTATGCATACAACTACTAACATCAACCATACGGCTGCTGACATTAGCACCCTAAATGCTTTTTTGTAGGCTCTTCCTTGCGCTTATGGTGTTGCGGAACGTCTAGGGCTATAATAACTAGTGTAGAAATAAGATTTAAATAAAAAAAAGAGGAAGAGGGGATAAATAAAAGATAAAAGAAGGAGATTCTGTTTTATGTAACACGACTCCTAGGGATCTCTTATTTATAATAAAGTATACCTAGACAAAAGAAAAAATACAACAAAGTATAATAAAGGTAACACCTACTTATGAAGGTCATTTGGAAGAAACATGGTGTCAAAAATTTTGGTTGGGATACTAGCAAAGTTAGACATGCCTACAGTTGTAACGCTTAGAATGGTATCCAATATTCACTGAGTTTATTAGTGTTCATTTTATGGTGTTGTAGAACGTCTAGGGCTATAATGACAAGTGCCCAAGTAAGATTAAAAAAGATAGATGAAACGGGGATAAAGAAAAGATAAAAGGAGATTTTGACTTATGTAACACGACTCCTAGGGTTCTCTTATTTATAATAAAGTATACCTAATACAAAAGAAAAAACACAACAAGGTATAATAAAGGTAAAACCTACTTATGAAGGTCATTTGGAAGTAACATTGGTGTCAAAAAATTTGATTGGGATACTAGCAAAGTTAGACATGCCTAATAAAGGTAAAACCTACTTATGAAGGTCATTTGGAAGTAAAATAGTGTCAAAAAATTTGGTTGGGATACTAGGAAAGGTAGACATGGCTATGGTTGTAACGTTTAGAATGGTATCCAATATTCCCTGAGTTTATTAGTGTTCATTTTAAGGTGGAAAGAAGTAAGAGTTTGTTTTCTAGAGATCAAGTAGTACTACTTGTCTCCTTTAAATCAAGAATTTTCTTCTCTCTTTTCATGTTCAAGCATCATCAAAATCATCAAAATTGGGTTTGAGAACCTCATGGAATTTCAACTTCATGAGGAAGCCCAATGATTTGAAGGTTGAGTTGGCAGCAAGATTTCTAGCTAATATTAATGAAATTCCCAATTCCTCTTTAGAGGAGAATAGAGAGGTGTGGTTAGCTTGTTGTTATGAATGATTCTTTTTTAACCTTTTTCCATGACTTAGCTTTTATATTCACACTTTCTCATTCAGGGGTCGGATCATTTGAACACTTCTTTTTAATGTTGTATTGAAGCCTGTGGAAGGAGCATATTAGTCAAACAATCAAAGTCAAGGAGGTAATGTGCATGGCACAATTTGACCACTAAGTCTCTCATATATTTATGGTCCAAATCTTACAAAGAGTACGAGGCTTTTTGTTCTAGGATTTTGTTTATGGAAAGACGACTATTGCGGGAGGATGGCAATAATTGCTTTCTATTCTTTTCTGTGGTTTTTTAGTATTTGTATTGCTTTAGGTTGGTCTCTTCACTCTATTGTTTTTGGTTGCTTTCGATATAAGTCATTCTTTTACCGATCAAACATGTTTTTATTATATCACAAACGTAGTTACTACTAAAAGAAGAAAATTTAAAAGAAAATTAATTTAAACGTAACATAAGCAAGTTCTATATAAATATAGTTCTATACTTCTATCTAAGCAATGGACAAGGAAACTTAAAATATATATATAAGGACGGAAAAATTCAAATATGGTCACAAAGTAGTGCATTCTGTGGATTTTCTCATTTTCTTTCTAAATCTCCAAGTGTAAGCCCTTGACTAGACGATCGGATGGCTATTTTGAATTCAATCATACAAATTTGTGCAATTTAATGTTGATAGAATCATCCGGGAAAAACTAAATATCTTTTTTTTTTATAATTGGAAAAACTACATAATCTGTTGGTAATGTACATAGTCACCAAAGTCGCTGACTTTTTCAAAAAATCGTATTTAAATCACGATTTAAAAGATTGGCGATTAAATCACGACTTTTTGAAAAAGTCACAATTTAAACAAAAGTTGTGATTTAATCGCAACTTTATCTCGACTTTTTGAAAAAGTTAGGATTTAAACAAAAATAATAATGTGATTTTTTTTTTTTTTTGAACGAGTTATTTTAAAAGGGTTTTTTCAAAGACCATTTACTCTTAAGTTTAAAATAGAATTTGATGATATAAATGATAACATCACTTAGTAGAAAAAAAAATATTGTCTTAACACTATTTCGATTTTTTCCTGATTTTTTCATTTTTTTTTTTTTACTTTTTCCCTTGCCAACTTATTCTCAAACCCCGACTTTGTGACTATGGTAATGTATTGCAAAACGGAAGGTATTATCATTGTCCCTAAAAAATAAAACTGTAGTTTTCCATCAAAACTACCTTTAATATTAGTAAGCTATCATAAGAATGGAAGGCGTTATTGTTGTCCATCCAAAAATTTAAACAAAAGGAGCTATTTGGAATATAAAAAATTGGGGCCAACAAGTATCCATCCAAGTCCTGCCACTTCAACCCCACTTTGACAACCATTTAGGGTCCAGTTTTTGGTCCCTTCTTTTTTTGGTTTGGGTCCTAAGACAGGGACGCACTGCACTTTTCCAAGAGTTTTGGTTCAATTCACAATTAGGAATTTGGAGAGTTCACCAAATTATACAAGAACTTAGGATACAAGACAAAATCATTCAAGAGGGGTTTGTGGTCTTAGGTTGGATATAATTGTGACCAAAGTTCACAATTATATCCAACCTCTGGGGTATGATATGTTATAGAGTGGAGGGGTCACTGTCCTACTCATAGATCAAAATTGTGTACCATCTTGTACTGTATATATTTCTTCCCTAGTACTGATACATTTGAAAGGAGTATGCATCAATGCATGCCAGGAAATTAATTTAATAGTGGTAAATGTGTTATGAAAGGTAGTATTATTTCACTAAACATCATATTTTTAACTCATATAGACATTAAATAGTTTAGATACATCTATGTGCATTAGGGTACCATCTCGTACAATAGGTCTTGGATTTTCAACTTGCCAATAAGTTGAACGAAACCAATGCTTAAACCATGCATTGCCTAATGGACCCAGTAGTAATCACAAAAAATATTAAATGAAAACATCAAGCAAGAAGAGGACATACCGCATACATGCACTCATTGATAAGGAAATCTTCAAGTTGACGTACATTTAAAACATCTAGCTCCTTCATAAGTTGATCATAGGGGAGTACCTGTGAAAGTACTCGATTAAATTGCCGAGCAATTTTAAATAAGTAAACCTCACAAAACCAAAATAGCCCACCAACAGATTGGGAGGTTCCTATAGATTGCTCCTAAAAGGTGTGGAAAAAAGTGGCATGGACCCAAGGGCCATATAGAGCATGGACCGAGGTCCTCATTCAGCCATGTCAACTGCCACATTGGTCAAATGACACCTCAGCACTCTAGAATTGATGATCTAGATTAGATTTGAAAAAAGATCTACTTTTTTAACCAAAACCTGATAATAGAAAATCAACCAGGCGTCCAGGATGACATAATATTATTAATGATTCAACAAATATAAACAGTCATTAACTGATGATAAATGCATATTAAAATTGTTAGAGTTCTTATTTAATGTCGTGTGGGCCCAATACTTAAGCCCACACGACCAACCACATGTTTTTAATATAAAGAGAGGCCGAACCCTATTGGGGGTGATAGACTCATTCTCTTCTCTGTTTTCCCCCTTCTCTCCTTAACTCTAATCTTCTAACATAGTATCAGGGCACTTCTACCATTAGATATGATTTCTCTTCTTTTCTTGCATCTTCTTAATCTTTTATCTTTTTCCTCTTTGATCCAGTACTTCCAAACCCTAAGGCCTTGGTTCCAAAAAGGGATTAGGTATTTGAGGTTTGTTTGTTTGCACCTAGATGTTTATCTAGGGCTTCATTTAAGTTTGTTTAAGATGTTTGTAAATGATTGGAAAACTGGTGGACAGTTTCGAAATTATAAAATTCAATTTCAAAAAAAAAAAAAAATGGGAATAGTATCGTGTGAACAGTGACACTCAAATAGTGGTCGTGAACAGTGTTTTCTGTATGAATAGTACTCAGTGAAAAGTGTTTTCTATGTGAACAGCGTTTTCTTGCAAAAAAAAAAAAAAAATCGAGTACTTCGACTTCTCGATCAATAGTTTGAAATTTTGCCCGGATCTCAATTTTTTTTAAAGTGTTTTTGGGTTTGCGATTTTATTTCAATTGTTATTTTGTTGACCTCTCGACCTTAGCTGCATATCATAAAATATCCTAAGGGATACTTCATATTTTTTTGAGATCTTTTAATCTTTGAGTGGATTTTCAATTTACTTCTTGAATGGAAAATTTGAGAATTTTTTATGGTGTTGATAGAGGAAGTCGAGGTGGTCGTGGTGGTCGTAGAAATGGCCATGGTGGTGACTTGAAATGTACCTATTGTGGCTACACTGAGCAATTTTGTTGAGGTAAATAGGATAAACCTACTTGGGCTAATCAGGCTCAAGAGGAGCCTCCTCAAAGTTTCACTGATTCCACTTCTCAAACTGCATCTAGAACTGCATTTTCCGATCTTACCACATAGTTGGGAGAGATTCTTCAGAAGTTGACTACCTTGACTGCAGGACCTACTCCACCCACAACTACTTCAAGTAATCCCACATTTATGGCTACTAAGTCTCCCTCATCTTAGGTCATCGATTCAGGAGCTAATGCCCACATGTCTAGTATATCCCGTCTTTTTTTTAATTTTCATTATCTTAACTCTCACATTGTATTAACCGATAGGTCCACTCGTAATGTAGTTGGGAAAGGAGATGTTTTTCCGAACTCTTCTCTTCCCTTATCTTCTACTCTTTTGGTCCCTAATTTTTCTTTTAATCTACTTTTTGTTAGTCAACTTACAAAATCATTGCAGTGCTTTATAACTTTTTTCCTTTCTTATTGTGTCTTTCGGGATCTCAAGACAAGAAAGATGATTGGTTTGGGGCATGAGAAAGATGAATTATACTATTTAATACGTGATGCGCCTGCATCTGCCTTGAGTGCTTCAGTTTCACCTCTTCAGTGACACTGTCGGTTGAGTCATGTGTCTTTGTCTAATTTATATTGTGTTATTCCTAAATTGAGTTCAGTGTTAGTTTTAGAATGTGAGACTTGCCAATTAAGCAAGCATCATTGTAGTTCTTTTACTAGTCGTATTAATAGTCGTCAATCTAGTTTTTTTGAACTAATTCATATGGATCTTTGGGGTCCGTCAAAAATAAAAATTTTATCTAATTTTCATTACTTTGTGACGTTTGTAAATGATTATTCTTGTATGACATGACTCTTCGTATTGACAGATCGCATTGAATTACCTCGTGATTTGCTTACATTTTATAAAGAAATTTCAGCCCAATTTGGCAAACTTGTAAAAATGAATCCATTCTAATAATGTCTTAGAATACAGCAATCTACTATTCAATCTTTTTGTTCAAATAATGGATTATTCATCAGACCAGTTGTGTTAATATTTCTCAACAGAATGGTGTTATTGAACGAAAACATTGTTATTTACTTGATGTTACTCGCACCATTATGTTTCAGATGCATGTACCTAAGTCTTATCGGGGTGACACTGTCATCACAGCTTGTCATCTTATTAATCAGATGCCATCATCAATTTTAAATGGCAATCACCTTTCTCTCTAATTTATCTTCAAGTTCATCCGTTTGTTGTTACTCCTAGAATCTTTAGCTGTGTTTGCTTTGTTCACTCATTTGAACCTGGGTTGGATAAACTTTCCCCAAGATCCATCAAATGTGTCCTTTTTTTTATTACTCTCATACACAAAAAGGGTATAAATGTTATTGTCCTATCACTCAACATTACTATGTAAGTGTTGATGTGACATTCTTTGAGTCTATACCTTATTTTTCTTTTGTTGGTGCCTCATTTGACTTGGATCTTGTGTCGTTTCGTTAGGGGAAACTGTCTCCTACAGTTTCTTCTCTTATATTTCCAATTCTTCTTGCAGGTGACCCTTCCATTGTGCCTCTTTAAGTATATCAACGCATTCGTTTCCAAGCACCTTCATCTTCTCTATCAACCCCAGATCTTTCATCAACTTCACTTGAGGTTCTTCCACATCCACCAACATCTACTTCTACCTCTAGTGATCTTCCTATTGATTTAAGGAAAGGTATTAGAACTTGCACTGAGCACCTAATTGCTGATTTTGTGTCTTTTCATCAGATGTCACCTTCATTTCACTAGTTTGCACTTTTCTTGTCTGTTATTTCTATTCCTACTTCCTATACGTGAGTATTATCCTCCTCTAGGTCGAAGCTAGCTATGGATGAGAAGATTGCAGTCCTACACCATAATCATAGTTGGGACCTATCTCCGGTTCCACCTGATAAGCGAGCTATGTACAATGGGTGTCTACAGTCAAGTATCTTCCTAATGGATTTGTTGAGAGGTTGAAGGCTCGCCTTGTAGCCAAGGGTTACACACAAACTTGTGGGGTTGATAATAGTGAAACTTTTTCTCCAGTGGCTCGCCTAAACTCTGTTAAAGTTCTTATTTATGTTGCAATGTGTTATGTTTGGCCCCTATATCAATAGGATATTAAAAAGGGCTTTCTACATGAAGACTTGCAACAGGAGGTATATATGGAGCAGCCACCCACTTGATTATGTTGACTATGGTAAAATTGGACTAGTGTGTCACCTACGAAAGACAATTTATGGGTTGAAACAATCGCCTAGAGCTTGGTTTGATAAATTTAGCTCAGTTGTTTTCGCCTATGGATTTTCTAGGTCTACTTCTAATCATTCAGTATTTGTAAGGCATTCTTCTGGTGGAATTATTGAGTTGATAGTTTATATGGATGATATCATCATCACTAGAAGTGATCCTAGTGGTATCTCAGATTTGAAGACTCATCTAGCCAAACAGTTTCACACTAAAGACTTGGGTCTTCTTCGTTATTTCTTGGGTATTGAAGTAGCTCACTCCAAATAAGGTATTAATTTGTCTCAAAGGAAATATGTTCAAGATTTGTTATCTGAGATTAGTACTTAGGGTTCTAAACTAGTTGATACTCTTATGGATACCACTAGTAAGCTTGATGCTGAACAGGGGGGGATTTATCTTGATGCAGGGCGTTACCGTAAGTTAGTTAGCAAACTAATCTACCCGACTATCACTAGCCCAAGTATTACATTTGTTGTGGGAGTAGTTAGCCAATTTATGCATGCTCCACGACAGACTCAATAGGATGTTGTGTTTAGGATACTGAGGTATCTAAAGGGGTCACCAGACAAAGGATTATTATACGGACTTTCACCTCTTATATTCATTACTAGCCTCTCAGATGCTAATAGGACGAGGAGCAGGACTGGTCGTAGAGCTACTTCTGGGTATTTTACTTTCGTGGGAGGTAATTTGGTGACTTGGCACAGTAAAAAATAGCAAGTTGTAGCTTGTTCGAATGTTGAAGCAAAATACAGGGCGATGGCACATACTGCATGTGAAATACTTTGGATTCAGAGTCTTCTAAAAGAGATGGGGATTGTGATAACCAGGCTACTAGCTTTACAGCTAGTAATCCAGTATTTCACGAGAAAACCAAGCACATTGAGGTTGATTGCTACTTTATTCGTGATATGGTGATGTTTAAGAAGATATCTACTCCCTATACCAAGACAGAAAATCAATTAGGAGATGTTCTCATAAAACCATTGTCTAGGAGTTCCTTTATTACTTTTTGTACCAAGCTGGGCATGTCAGATTTGTATGCTCTAGCTTGAGGAGGAGAGTTAAAGTTCTTATTTAATGTCATGTGGGCCCAATACTTAAACCCACACGACCAACCACATGTTTTTAATATAAAAGAGAGGTCAAACCCTATTGGGGGTGATGTACTCATTCTCTTCTCTATTTTCCCCCTTCTCTCCTTAACCCTAATCTTCTAACAAAAATAACAATAGTTCTCATAGAAAACTCCATGAAGTGGACACTTACAAGTCTGGTGAGTAATTTAATTTACAAGAAAACTCAGCCAAAACCTTACTTGAGTTGACACATATTAAGCATAAGCGTAGCTGAGAAAGGTTGACATTTTGAATTGGCAACCCTAAAAAGTGGCTCGACTAAGCTGTCTTGAGTCGACTAACCAAGAATGGGTAATAATGTTTTAAAACCCACCATCTCTACTTCATAAGAATATTTGCAGTAAAGTTTTTATATGGACAAAAGAATAGTATACCCATGGTTTAAAATATTGTATCGTTTCGTAATGTTTCGTACAAAACATTTCAATATTTTCACATGCCGAGATGAAACAATTGTGAAAACTAAACTTACCTTATTTTTGGTGATTTCTCTAGAAAATCAGAGAAATAGAAGCAAAAAGAGAGAGAAGAAGGAAGAGAGAGAGAGACTATTATGTCCCTGTCCAATTCCATCTCTCAAACTCTTTTTCCCCATCTTCATTTCTCCTTCGACCATCGTATGATCCATGCAATCGCAAGATCAACGTGTTCTCTGAAATTTTACACAATGAAGAGGGGTTTTCCTCCAATCAAAATGAGAGAGAGGTAGAGAGGAGGTGAACTCTTTTTGGCATATTTTGTATAAAGCATACGCCTTATGTGGATGAGTTTTATATCTTTATTTTCTTTTTCTCCCTGTTTTTGCAGTATCATTGCATGGTAGTCCTTATAATTATAATTTGTTATAATATTTAACTCATATAAAGGCCATTAATTATATATATATATATATATATATATATATATATATATATATATATATATATATATATATATATATATTATACATTTTCTTTGGTCTTAATAAACAAACCCTAGTAGATTAGCAACAAGGCCTCAATGAGTTCAAGAACGAAGTTATCTTGATTGTGAAACTTCAAAACCAGAATATAGTTAGGCTTCTGGGGTATGCATTCAAAGAAAAGAAAAGTTGTTAATTTACGAGTATATGCCCAACAAATTCTAGCTCTTCTTCTTCTTCATTTATTATTTTTTTGTTTCATCCCTAAATCTATTTTCTCTTTATGCCAACTTACCCATCCACTTCTTTGTTTGGTTTTAGAGTGGTATTATGCTTTTAGTTGGAGAAGAAATCACACTTTGAATGTTACCTTTGTTTGAGGGATTAAAAAATTGGAAATCTGGAAGTATAAAACTATGGATGTGATTCAGTTTTAATTAGATTTTCTTTTGAAAAGATTAAAATAAAATAAGGTGAGAAGCCCAATTTGGTTGAATTTTGGAATGTGAAATTGTGACTTATAATTATTCCCCCCCCCCCTATTTCTTTTTTTATTGAATGTTTTTGTAATATCCAAATATATATATATATATATATATATAGATACCAAGTCAACCATTGTCGACTCAAGTCAAATCAACTATTGTTGACTCAAGTCAAGTCAACTCTGGTCAAACAATTTTGACTAAGTCAAATTGACCAAAGTCCAACTTTCTAGGAAATTCTAAAAGAATTTAAAAAAATTTAGTAATATTTAGATATTATTTGAAAATATCTAATATTATGCTAGCAGATTTTTATTTTTTTTCATATTCTACACAAATAAAAGAAAGAGAAAAGTAAGAAGGAAAAGGAAGAGAAAAGAAAGAAGGAAAGGCAAAGAAAGAGAAATAAGGAGGTAGGCCCTTTTAATTTTTTTGATAGCCTTAGGAATATTTTAAGAAAAAAATTTCTAAATTTTGTAGTTTAAAACATTATTTGTTTTATATTTCTGATTTAGTAGTTTTAAAAACAAAAATTGATTTGTCATTATTCTCAACAGCATGCATACATTTTATAGATATTTATATAAATGTTTTTATGAGTTTAAAGCATATTAATAATTATTACTTTGCTTGGAAAGAATTTATTACATGCTTGTAGTTACTTTATACGTGTTTTATACGTATTTATACATGTTAAAAATAAAATATAGCAACTATGAAAGTTGTTATTTTTGTATAATATTTACAATATGTATATTAGATAAAAAGCTCAAAACATTTGTTACTTTATACATATTTTGTACTTATCAAAAAGGAAAATACAACAATTATATAAGTTGTTTTTTACATACAATTCATATATTTTGTTCATATTTTATAGACATGCATAATTTTGAATAAGTTAAACTAGTGGACAATTTACTTTAATCATTTTGGTGATGGATTTCCAAGAAATGTTTCTAATTAAAAAGTTGAGTAAGAAAAGTAATTTATTAAAATAAAATATGAGAACGAGTTCTCAATTAATTGTCGTGTTTTTAAAATACCCAGTTGGTGAGATGTTTCGGTGTATGTCGTATAAGACACAAAAGAGAGAAAAGATGAGGTGATGCTTCAGTCATAACTATGTAAGACACAAATGAGAGAAATGCTTGGACTAATGGTCGTGTAAGACATGAAAGAAAGAAAAAGAAAAAAGAGATGAAACTGTACATTTAAGAGTGGATTGGGTATTTAAAACACGTGTATGTTTTACTTCCAATACGTTTTGAAAAGAAAATAAATACTTATATGTAGTATTTTAGTAATTTATTAAAGAGATTGTGAAAACCTATAAAGAATAACATGTTGTGACATTTCCGGAACGATGTGTTATTCTAAGATAACAGTTACGTTGTTTGAGTTCTTATGTATTATGAGATGCATAAGAACACAACATCACAACAGGAATCTAGAAATTTCTTTTCTATTTTGGATAAAGAACAAGATGTAGATAGTTGTATGATTGATAGAAATTATCGAGGATCACATGCACGCCAGATTAGTATAGATGAAGATGGCTAGTTAATGATCATTAATAGCCTAGAGTAGTCAAGAAAGAATGACTTACTTGATTTGGCCCGTTTCTTAAGGCCTTGGTCAACTGCCAACCTGAGCCGAAAAACAGTTACCCAAATTGTGGCAAAGGCTGGCCATAAAATCAATAACTAACGATGGGGTTTCACACTGGTGAAGCATTAGAACAATCGTATTTTGACTGAGATGTTCACATCAGTTGTGACCCTCAACTCTCTATTATAGTACTTTATTATTTGATGTTATATTATAAACAATTGTTTCTTCAGATTTTTAATTGTGTTTTAATTTTCTACTAGATTTTATGACATCAATGTTCAATTATTTTCAGTTATGTGTTGAATATCAAACATGCATGATTTACGAATTCCATATAAGGTGCTATTATTTAGAATTGTAAGATTCCCATACTGGGTAACTCCCCTGTTACTCACCCCTACGACATCACAAATTTTAGGCGCACCTGGTTTAGGTGATCCTTTCGACTGTCATGGCATTATAGATGATCAATCCAAACTTCCAGGAGTAGAGCATGGGTATTACTGATGAGTTTTGAAGTAGAGTTAGGTTTGAGTATTTTGCTATCATTTTCTTATATAGCTAAGAACACGGTATTATGTCGTTACTATTTTATATATATGTCAAATATACTGATGTTTGAGAATACATATCTGTTTTGTTAGGTAATGATCAAGTATGACATATAGTTATTTATTTGTCGCTTATGCTTATATATTGATTATCATGATATGAGTTATATATCATGCCTCTAGATTCAACTTGGGAATCATGGGGATTCGGGTTGAGTTTTTGGGGCGTGATAATTTTCCATTTATTTATTCATAAATTTATTATTTATTTATTTAAAAATGCATGCTTGTGAAGCTTACGTGTCAATAGATTGGCCAGTTGAATACCTCTCCTCACTCCTTAATATTTAAAAAAATTGACCATGATCACTCAATCAGGTAAGTTTGTGACATACTGATACTTGTTAAGCATTCGAAGGAACAAATAACTGCAAATTCAAGTAAACCTACATGTCCAACAGCAATAAAACCTTACAGCCACTAAAGAGAAAGTTCAGAACTTGGAGAAACAATTAGTGAGGAAGTACTGAATAGAATGGAAAACCTTGTTTGTCTCAGCCAGAGTAAGAACACTAAGTTGCTTTAGTTGGCGGATTTGATCGGGTACCAATGGAGGAAAACCACCAGCATTACCTGTAAGTCGTACAAATTTACATGGTCATAATCCATTTAAAACATCTTATAGACATTGTACTCTACAAACTATTCTTAAGGGGAAAAATCTCATCAATGAAGTTCAATCAAGAAAAAAAAATTGAGTTACTAATTGGCCATCAACACAGTTTGCAAACCAGGACATGCACATGGTCTCAACCAATTCAGTAGAGTCTGCCTGAATTTGCTAATGTAGCAAGTTGTCCTTGCCACTAAATTTTTTCCAAAATGTTTCTTTTTGTAACTCACTCTCTGGGAAGGGGGTGAGGATCTTGAGCTAATACATAGAATTTATTTTAGCTTTAGCTGATCAAATAGTCAATGTTTTCCGACACAAAGGCATGAGGCGAGGCGTTGAGATCTCCAGTTTCAATCCTCATACTCCAATTCAAGTTTCAATCCCCTATAATTAAGAGTCGATGGTCAATACTCAATGCTAAACATGTCCACCATTATAATAAATAAAATTAAAAAGTTCACGTCAACCACTAAAAAATAATCTCAAGACCCAATCACTTTCAATCTTCTACCATATGAAATCCTTCTTCAACATCCATATTATCTTCTTCTTGATTTGATCATGTGGTATCATTTTCAACAACATCCACAATAACTTGTTTAGTAGTATTGAAAGTATAGGTGTACAAAAATACTTAAAATGAAATCAAAAGTAAATTAAAAAAAAAAAATGAAAATACAACTGAGGTTTACGCCTCAGCAAAAACATTTACACTTCAGTCATGCCTCAGTTGAGGCCTACGCCTTTTATACGCCTTAGTTGTTTGGTCACCTCACCGTAATGCCTCGGCACCTTTTTGGTGCGCCTCACCTCGAAGCTCACGCCTCAAGCGCCTCTGAAAACACTCCAAATAGTACCTTCCCATCCAATAGATGCAGAGGTCCAAAGCTTCTTGCAGCTGTAGATAAAAGATGTCTTGTTAATCTTTACCTATTAGATGAAGAATTATAATTTCCTCCAAGTTGTTTTCTTGTTATTCTCCAGACACTCTGTCTTCCTTAGAGGCAGGATAATTTCCAACATGCGTCATCTATTAGACGAAGAATTATTATTTCCTTCAAGTTGTTTTCTTGTATTCTCCATACATTCTGTCTTCCTTAGAGGCAGGATAATTTCCAACAGGCTTGTAGAAGTAATTTTTAATTTGCTACGTCGGCAAACATGCATTTTAATTGCAACAGCATTTTGGGCAAGGACAAAGTCACTCTTTAAAAAAATTTGACGAGTAAAAAAATTATTGAGAAAAAGGAAAAGGGGGCCAAGCCATCCTACCTACAACAACAAAACAAACACAAGAAGCACAACTCACTAACTACAAACCTCAAATCCCACCTAAACATAAAATCCTCAAAAAAGACCACCCTTGAACTCCTTAGACAACCTGCTTCAAAGAGGGAGGGAGGGGGACCAATAATGAAAATGCTCACTTAATGAACAAAATATTCATTCCCTTAAAAATTATTGTTGTTCATTTCCTTCCAGATGCTCCAACAAACAAAAGTAGTTAATGATCATAGTATCCTTTCCACGTATGAAAAGGCTTTATCTGCCAACTATGGAAAAAGTTAATAACCGGGCTAGGAAATCACCAAGAAGTATGGAATAAATAAAGAAAAAGAGACCAGTCTCCCCTAACGAAGGAAAAATGGACAGGTAAATGATTAAAAGATTCCCCACAAAATTTACAGAGGGAGAAAAAGTAAACCGTTAGCCCCGAACAATAATATGATCCATGGCTAGAATTCTATCAAAGGTGGCCGCCCAAATGAAAAACACTACCTTTGACGAAACTAGGCCCACAATACCCCGAGAGTGCATAATGAGATGTATGTGCAATGAATTTGTAGAAAGATTTTACAAAAAATAAATAAATAAATAAATGCATTATCCCAACTACAAACAATACCCTTCAATCCTTCGTCAAAGAAACGATAAGGGTATAAGAAATAAATCTGATAAGATTTGTGACATCTTGAAACTCCCATTCATTAAATCATCTCCTAAGCCAATTCTTCCCCATTTCAAACGTAAATTCATTTATCAGAGTTCTTTTGGGAATACAAAAAGATAAGAGATGGAAACTACATACAAAGGGGCGAAATTCCACACTAACAACCCTAACATAATCTCAACTTATTGCCTCTCCCAACTCTAAATGTGACCCTACTCTGAAACTTCGGTACAATTTTAGAAATGTCTTTCCAAAGCTCACACCCATAAAAAGACCTCACCTCACCACTCTCTCATCCACTATTCATGATCCTGTATTTTTCCTTGATAACTTTCTTCTAAAAACTCTCACACAGTCACACTCATCCCCAAATCCCTAAATCCACTTGCCCAACAAAGTCAAATTCATTATTCTAATCCTACTAATGTTGAGGCACCCATTTTTTTCTGAAAAACATATTTGTTTCTCATTAACAAGGTGAAACTTCCATTTACCTTCTTTATCATTCTATAAAAAATCTCAAGGTTACTTCTCCAAACACAATCCCACACTTGTGAGCATAGAGAATAACGATAAGATGTATATCACATTGCTTACAACTTCTCCAAACATCTTACTAGTTTTTTTAAAAATTGATAGCCAATCTAGAAATGCCCTCCAAGAAACAGAGGAAATCTCAAGAACAAAAAAAACAAAAAAACAGGACACATCTAAAAAACAACGGTGTCGAAGGCAAAGCATGGATAATTTGATTATTATATGCAATTCATACCTCGATATCATATAGCCCATGTAAGGCCCATAAAAGCTGTTCAACTTTTCAATTGCTGCCTTATAATCCTAGTACTACAAACCTATGGACTACTACCTCTAAATCTTCTCATCAAACAAAGTAACAAAATAGACGCACCAACCAAATCTATATGAGATATAAAATGACACAATTTCAAAATGAATGCATCTTAGTAACTAAATATAAACTAGTGATCAAGGAGATAAGAATATGTTACAGATCAAAGCAGAAATCTTACTAATCAAATAAGACAACATCAACTATTAAATGAAGGATGGATCGAAATAAAATAAGTATTTGTTAAACTTACTCTTGTAATCCCTCCATGTGCCATGAGCAAACAAACGGAGCACATCAAGAAACATAGAATACTCAGTCCCTTGAAGCTGCATTATAGTTAGAACTTAGAACAAATAAAATGTCAAACATAACTCTTCCAACTAAATCACAATCATCTTTGAATGCATATATATACATATGTAAATCATATTCATGAACCCTAGAAATCCAATTGAGTACATTTAATAGTCTGAATGAGAAATAAGTAAAAGTGATGAGCAGAAACAAGAGGAATCACGGATGAGATTGAAACCTCGACGACATTAGGGACTGATAGAATCTCAGAGAATGCGAAGAGAGACGAATGAGAAGTAGCTTCGACGATCATATTAGCGAGAGAAGCCCCTTTGTAAATCTCTGATTGACTAACGAAGTACTCGATGAGTTCTGCTTGCTTCTGCTCGATATCCATCGAGATTAAGAGAAAACAAAGAAAGACGTAGTGCGAAAAAAACTTCGAATCTATTAACCAGAGAGAGCGAGACGAAGGGTTCGATTTGATCTCTCTCTCTCTCTCTCTGTGCAAAGAAAATGGCACGAATCAGGGAGCTATGGAACTTTCGAAAATTGATTTTCTTCAATAATGGTTCCGCTTTTGAAATCTTTGTGCACATGCACGTGTCGACGTAAAATGACTGATTTGCTCTCTGATACCGACTGCCCCGTGAGTAGGGGTTGCAACTTGCAACCTGGCGGGCTGAAGGGTAAATCCAGACTCACCCCTAGATCAGAGCTCAACTCACGCCTATCATCGGGCCTGGGGCCGGGGCCTGAGTACGTTAACTCAAACTTGAACTTCTAAAATTGGATTGAGTTCGGGTTAGTCCAAGTTAAGTAATTTTGGACGGATTGCATTGGTTAAACTATCTTAAATTCATTTTAATCAATAAATAAATTATATATTTTTAATAAGAAATAAAAAATCATTAGTAAATAAAAGAGTCGTGCTGGAGTGACCTCAAGATTGATCTCATTTCGCACTTTATTGACATGGAGGTGCATATAGATAAATAGATATTTTTTATGCGTACCTTGATGAAAAGTGGTGTGATTTTTTGCCCACAAAGCTCAAAGAATTGATATAGGTGCAACATGTGACAAAGAGACTAATAAGAAAAAAAGGCAATTTTTCTCTCTCTTACCCACTACCCCAAAGTCCTCTGGCTTGGTTCATCGTTTTCTCTTCCTCTTTCCTTTTTCCAACAAAGAACAAAGGAAACAAAAATAAAAATAAAAAATTTGTTTTTACTTCCCTTTTCTTTTTCCAACAAAGAAAAAAAAAACTCATGTGATGCAGTGATCACTACAGTGAACTAAAAAAAAAAATCTAAAATCACATTCGATCAATTGGGGAAAAATCATTAATTTCCAATCTTCTCTATGTCAAAAATTTCTTCGACCACTCTCCCTATGTTTGCTTTTGAAGCACTTGAAGAAGAATACCATCCAAGCAATCAATGTTCTGAAGAGGTATATGCCCATCCCTTTAATTGTGACAAATATATATTACTCAATGCTTTTTTTAAGGTTTCTCTATTATTCAAGTATTGAGCTATAAGATTTCTTTGTTATTCATCACTAAGCAATTAATTTTCTGAAACGATATGTTGCCCATCCCTTGAATTAATGAACATTGGTTTTGTTTATTAGGCTGATTAATATTTTTATTTTCAAGATTAGAGGATTTTGATTTTCTTTATTTAGGTGAGTTGTGTTTCTCAATTAATGAACATGGGAATTGGTTTTTTAATGGGATTAATTGTATTTTAGAATAGTTGGTTGAATTTGTTGGGTATAAGTATTACTTTAAAATTTAAATCCTAGTAGTGAAATTTAACAATTGCTTTCCAAATATATTAAAGTATTAATTTAGATTGGTAAAAAAAACAGAGCCCTAGGAGGATATATTATTAATCTAAACTTTTTTGTTTTCAGATGAAGATTGAAGATGAATGTGAAAAATGTAGACCATGAATCAAGGGTTGAGGAAGAATTAGAAAATGTTGAAGATGTTGCAAATATGGGTAAAGTCAAGGGTCAAAAGTTTTTGAGTGACGTTCCTCAAGTTGGGATGTCATTTAAAATGGACAATAAAAGATATCTTTTCCATAATGCTTGTGCAAAGAAGGTCGGATTTAGTGTTCGAAAGAAAACAATGTATCACTACAAAGGAATACTAAAAAGAAAATATTTTTGTTGTGCTTCGGAAGGGACATACTCAAAAAAATTGACTCCAACAAAAAAAAAAGAGATGAACAAAGATGTGGATCTAAGGCATCGCTTATGTTAAAGTCGTCTGAAAAATCCAACATGTTTATTGTGACTGAGTTTGTAAAAAATCATAATCATGTGCTTGAAAACCTAGAAAATGTTCATTTGCTAAGATCCCATCAAAATATAAAAGTAACTCAAGCTAGTCTCATTCAAAATATGAGATCATCAAGAATCAAGATGATAGATATATTTTTTTTATTTAAGTACAGAAGAGGGTGGAGTAGAGAATCTGAACTCCATATAATCTGATTGTTATAATATCGTATCTAAGACACGTATTGAGTTCTTAAGTAAAGGAGATGCACAATGTCTTTTGAAATATTTAACATGCAAGCAAGAAGCAAATAAGTTTTCTTCTAATAGCTTTGGACCAACGAGGATAATTCGATTTGTAGTTGTTTATTGTTGACCCTAAATCAAGATGTGACTACAAACATTTTAGAAATGTAATATGTTTTAACACAACATACAAGGCAAATAACTACAATCTAATTTATACTCAAATCATTAACATAAACCGCCATGGACAGACAATATTATTTTGTTGTGGCTTACTTAATTGTGAGACAACAGAATCCTTTGTATGGTTGTTCCAAACCTTTTTTACAACAATGAGTGGAAAACAACCGAAGACGATCTTTATTGATCAAGCAACAGTAATTACTAATGCCATTAGCCAACTGTTCCCTAATACCTACCACAGATTATGTCTATGGTATATATATTAAAATACAACAAAGCATCTATCAAACGTGTTTAATTAATTTCAAACGTTTTCTCTTATAAAGATCTTGTTTCTGAAAAGTAATTTAATTATTTCTTATTATCCCTCATCTCAGGTGTGATTCGTTACTATTGAGAAAATCCATTATATCGGATGCTTGCTGTAATGTAGGATCATTTAGTGATAATACCATTAAAAGGAAGGAAATCTTAGCCAATTAATGAATATAGAAATCAGATTTTTATGGCTTAAACTTCTTAATCAAGAACCTTTATTGGTTTCTTAATTTAGATTATTCAAAAAAACTAATTTTAATTAATTATCCTTGATTGATTTAGTCTCCTTAGTACTTTTCAATTTAGAGTTTTTGTTAAATTTATTAGTTTTAGTTTTTAAACCTTTAGTTTTCAAACCCTTCTCCCAGATAATTAATTACTTCAAAAAGGTTTTGGATATTTTTCTTGTATTAAAAATTTTGTATTATTTTTCCTGTGGATCAACCCTTACTTGCCCTATCAAGTTAAAATTTATAATTTTATTATATAAGAGGATTGGAAATGGTTGATTTACTAGTTAATTGAGTAGAACGTTGATCGCTACAGCACCTTGGAAGATTTTTTTTATTTTTATTTCTTTTGTTCTCTATTGGAAAAAAGGAAAGGGGGAGAGGAAATAATGGACCAGGTTAGAGGACTTTGGGGCAATGGGTAGGAGAGAGAAAAGTTACATTTTTTCTCATTTCTCTCTCCACCACATGTCGTACCTATATCAATTTCTTGAGCTTTGCGAGCATTTTTCTATGAGTAAGAAATCACTCATGAAAAGCATCTATAGTTCGTACACACCTCCATGTCAAAAAAGTGCGAAATGAGGTCAATCCTTGAGATCACTTCAACATCATCTTAAATAAAATCGCACGCATACAAATCCATCATTGAAAGAATGGTTAGACAAATCATACTCAACCAAAGCCCCCATTAATAATATCCAATTATCCACAAGTGATAATAATAAAATGGGTAAATTACACTTTCACCCTCATGTAGTTTGGCATAATTTTATGTTAACCCTTTAATGTTTTGACATTTGCACTTACCTCCCTTGTAGTTTTCCAACGGCTCACTTACCCCCTTCGATTTACTTGACACCCACTAAATAGTTGAAAATGATTTTTAACATTTTATAAATATCATTTTACCCTTTTCAACATATCATTCTTATTTATAAACAAAAATATTCATGGAAAAAAATGGATTCACACATAGGGGAGTGAATATACAGGAACATTTCATAGTTTTAATTTTTTTTTTTTTTTTATTTTTTTGTAAAGAAAATGGTACAATGAGAGGTAAAATAGTAAAATAACGTTGAACTTTAATACTCGTTTGTGAAAAGGAGGTAAGTGCAATTATCAAAATATTAGAGATTGTGTTCAATATGTTTAGAGTGAATACACTTTAGTTGATTAGGCAGGTAGCTACCGAACACTACAAATTTTATTTGGTATGTAAGTTCTGAATCATTTTTTTAAATTCCTAATCCTATACATAAAGATTCGGTATTGGCTCATAAAACACAAAGATTTACATGAGAAAGTTATATTTAGTAAGTACCTATCAAACATTACAAAATAAATCCAATAAGTATCTACCAAACAATTTCTTGTGTAAATTTTTTTCTTTATGCCTTTACTAAATCTTTATGTAAATTGGTCATTACAAAAGAAATTCAATACCCACCAAGCAATATTTTCTCTTGTAATTTTTTTTGTTCGGTATGTCATTATTGAATCTTTATGTATATGATCTAGTGTCTTACTTTGAACAAAAGATATGTTGACGAGTAAACTTTTTTTGGTATTATAACATGTTAAATTATTTTTTAGAACATGTTATATTAGAAACATTGAATAAATTAAAATAAATTTCTTATGTATTATTAAATATTTACATTTTTCATAATTTTCAATATTTTTTTTTTATCTTTTATGTTTCATCATTTTTCTTCCAAAGTTTTACCTTGGCATTTTAAACCCATACCCCGACTTTGTGACTATGCTTCAGATTCCAATCATTATTTGATCATGATGAGATCTGTACATCTCCATATAACAAGAGTACTGATTTTCTAACTTAACCTGTTAGAACAGCTCAAAAACTCACTGACATGACTGGTGCAAGAACCGTAGATTTTCCCCTTCAGGATACACAACTGCACATCGATGTGCAGTTATGTAGCCCGGGGGAAAAATATGCGATTCTTGCACATTTCACGTTAATGAGCTTTTGAGTTAGTCTATTAGAGTTAAGTTAGAGACTCATTCCACATATAACAATTACACATTACTTTTTTTTTTTTTTAATAATGATGAATGGATGTGGTTTTGGTACATGGAAAGGGTACATAATCGAATATCTTTTTCATGTGTGTCCTAATAAAGGATTTATGGTTCTGTGTCGTTGCACGTCAACTGTGTACCAAAACTCAAGGCATTCATCACGACTCTTTTTTTTTTTTTTTTCATTCTTTCTTGTGCATGCACATTAACTGTTGGAAGTCGAGCATAGAACTTGATTTCTTTGCAAGAAACAAATAAAAAATTATAATCCCCGATCAAATCAACTTGGTTAAGAGACGTGTAAACACTTCTTGAAGATAGTCGAAACCTCCCGTTTGTGCAAGTGAACATGATAACACTATCTTCGAGATTGAACCTAGTCTGGACTCGATCCCATTTCTCTACAAGTTTGCATTATTTGGTAGGAACTTGTATTTTGCCTCTTTAGGATATCCAAAAGAAAAATGGAGAAAAAAAATGAAATTTCTTACAAAGAGTAGAGTGAAAATTGAGAGATGTGAGAAAAATAAGTGAAATACCAAAACCAATGGGGTTAGGGGTTTATATAGTGGTGCAAATGAACTTAAAAAAATGTATCACAATTAATTGGTACATATCCCACAAATCCTTTCAATTAAAGTGCATTGTACATATATTTATTAAATACATGTCCCAAAATACCTTTTAACCTTAAAGTTCATCTCTAAATTCAATCATTTAGAATTAATGAATGAATTTTGATGTATGAACCAACATACATGTTATGAACCTTGATCAATACATCTAGATCTATTAATTTGGGTTCATGAATTTAAGTTTGGATTGGATACAATGAATCTCTTTGTTTCATTTGTACACCTTACATTCTCTTTAAAAAGAGATTTAAAACTCAATTTAATATTCTATAATTTTTTAATTATTATTTAAATCAAAAGTCAACATTGACATGTCAACACGTGTCCACCTGCCCCTCTATAATGTCCAATAATCGGCCCATTATTATGCATGGTGAGTCTGCATAATAGGCCATTGCTAGGCACCCTACTAAGCCATCCCTGGAAAATCAAATCGGTGTTTTCGGCTTTACCATGTTGCCATGCATGTGCCCTTTTACCATCATTCTGATTATAAGCACTAGTTTATCTGTAGATTTCTCTTCTAAATGAACTTTGGGGAAGCAAAAACCAGTTTAAAATGACAAATCAGGATTGGGTTTCTCCTCAACTTTGTCTGGCACTATTTCCCAGTTATCTTCAACTTTCCAGCTTAGGAGGATAATTTATCTTCTTCTTTTTGGTTCTCCTTTATATATATTCAAAGGCAATTATTGTTAGAAAGAAACCAGGATATATATCTCTTTCTTTTTTCGATTCCTTTTGGATCTCCTTTTCTTTAAAAAACATTTCGTTTTCCAACACAGTCATCCCATAGATTCTCATCTATAACTACTTTTATTGATCAGGATTGAACGACTAGAATTGTTCGATGAGTTAATTTAAAGAGTGGCACATGATGCAGCCAATTCTATACATGTTACTGTCAATCTTCACATCTTCCAATCAAATGGTCCTTTCTTTCTTATTGGATGATAGCTAAGGTGATCCAATCAAGTCTGATTGTCTTCCTTCTTATAGTCTCCTACATTGAGAGGCCCATTGTTTGGATGGTTCAGATTAGTTACAAAAATGTTTTAATTGTACATCATATGTGAACCTTATCATGTTTCCCCAGCAGAAGAAAAAAGTCAAATCTGTCTTCTACCTCAGTAAACATGGGTGGGTCCCCTCTAATGTACGCGAGTGAGCTAATTGAGCTCAGGACAGTCAATAGTGAACGTTTCAGACTGAGATCCATGCATTGCACCAGCCAATTTTTTTTTTTTTTGGACAGTTAGGCTTGGGTTTGGTGCCCAATTTCCAATTTCCAGTTATTAAGTACACGAGTCATCCTTTGGGCGCATGTTAGCTTGACCCTTTGTTTACAGAGCAGTCTTAGCAGTCTCCACCCTTTTAGGGATTCTGTGGCATGTGGCATGCATGTTTCCACCGAGATTATCGACAAAAATCCCGAGGACCGTCCAAAAGTAGGGACATTTGATGTGAGAGGTGTTCCTCCAATATCTCCCTTTGGAATATTCTTTTATATATTATTGGATAACTCAACTTGAACCCACGGCCTCTAAGTTGCTTTGCAATGAATCAAAACAACTCATGGTTTTGAAACTCCTTTTCGCATCTTGTCCCGATCATGCTAGATATTGAATCGTCTTAGATGAGTTTTTTTTTTTTATATTTGAGAAATCTTGTTCAAAATTTTGAAAAATGAATATGAGATAGATATTAAATTTCGTCTGAAAAATTGACTTGTCCGACCACCTCGTCTATGCTTAATACCGAGACAACGCAGGCAATATGTCTTGGTCTCGAACGAGTTTTGAAACCATGAAATAACTGTGCTATGGGTCTAAGCTCTCCTATTGAATATCTTCATTATGTAGATTTTAATTGTGGTTGTCAATGGGTTTTGGGCCGGGTTTGAATGAGCCCTAACCTAGTCTTGTCATTGGACCTAAGTCAAAGTTTGCCCTAACGAACTTTAACTGGATTTGGATTAATTTTCATGTTTTATAAATTATTAAATTCAAAATATTTTTTCTAAATCATTTGGAATTGTTTAATGTTATTTTTCATTTAGATAGGGATCAATCTCCATCCTAATTGTAAAACGGCAAGAGACAAGAGTAAATTTATTATTTTATGATATACATTAATTATTAAATAATATATCGAACTATATATGTTATACATACAATATGATAACTGGTCGGGATGGATTAGATTGGGCATTGTTAGGCCTTAGTCTCGTCTGAATTTAATTGGTTGGAAAATTTATAACCAACCCTCCCTTTTGTTGGTTCAAGAGAAAGGCCTAAACCTTGTTAGGACTGGAGCTGGGCTAGGGGGTCAGATTAATGGGCCCTAATTTTATATTTAGACATACCTATCCATATATTGATGGACTTTTCTAGACTCAACCCACGGTTTAGATAAAATGAAAAACACAGATTTCCTAGAGATCGGTACTTATCTTTTAGGGATTAGTACAACTCTATCTCCGTACCCCCACTACCTTGTTCTACTATGAAAGATTAATATAAAATGATCTAAATACCCTTATCATCATCAACTATTTATTTTTCTTTCAAAAATAAGTCATCGTCTTCGAGGGTAAATTATTTGTGGGAAAACACTGGGCTCAACTCACTATTGATTGAGAGCCTATGTTTAGAATTTTGATAATATGACGTAGTTTGTGGCTAACGTACTTAACACCATTTTCTATCTCCTGCTCGTAGTGAAATAAAGTAAACTTTCTGATCTAATCACCTTGTGACATTAAAAACATGATCCGTTGCAATACAATTGTAGAGGACAAAATTATATGAACTTAAAAATAAAAATAAAATTATTTTTCATCGTTGAATTTTATTTTTAAATTTAGGTGCTCGATGACCATCCATTTTCAACACCTTGGATCAAATTTGAAAAACAATATTTTTTTTGTGAATATGAATATTTTCTTGAAATCTAAAAGACTGTGCTTTTGGATTGTAAATGTGATAATCAACATGGGCCCAACAATCCTTTTTAAGATTTGAAATCTATAAAAAAAAAATATGTGGGCAATGAGCAAGAGAGAGAATCTCTCAATTGATAATGTTATTTGCGTCACATGTCAAACATTTGTTGGGCTGTGAGTAAACACATCAAGTGCTAAAATAAAATAAAATAAAAATTCAAATCTCAAGAACATCATAGGTTTTTAGGGAAGTTGAAAATGATTGATTTTGGTAAGAAATTCATAAACATCATTTGTATATTTTTCAAAATATTTTTGAAAACTCTCCTAAATTTATCATAATTAACTGAATTGTAAACCTACTAAATAAGGTTTGATAATCATTGACACGTGTCGGCTAATGAGAGAATCAGGGAAGGTGTGTGTGTGTGTGTGTGTGTGTTTGTGCGCGCATATAAAGATCAAGTAGGATGGCTGGTTGGTTGGCAAAACGGGGGGGGGACCCAGCACTACGTGCATTGGATTTTGGATTTTGTGGAAAAAAAAAAAATTGGTTCTGTCTTTTCGTTGTCTTATCCTTTTTGGCCAAAGTGCGTGTTTAGGGTATTAAATGGGTTGATCCGAAATCCAAGTGATTCGAAAATTTAATTTAGTGGGTTTGAATCCTTCGATTAAATAAGATCTGAATAAAATAAAGATTAAATAAGATTTAAGGTCCTTTGATCCAACTCGAATTTGGATCGGATATAGATCGATCTCTAAATAAAATAATATTATAAACTTGCAAAGAAGTAAAACATGAGAAAAAAATTGCTAAATGATTCATAATTACCGGACCTGAATCAAGTAATTTCCATCAAGTTGGATATGCTTTAGTTAGTAAGATTCAATTTACAAAAATCTGGATTTGAATATGGATATATTTGGATTTGATCCGGGTCCAATTCATTTTATGCTTTATGTGTGTTAATAATTATACTCCTTGTAACTTTCTTTTGCAAAGTGATTAAATTCATGAATATTCCCTAAAGAAATCTAGTTAAATAACAGATCTGATGGAGTTGTCAGCTGTCACAATAAATTAAGCATAATTTTGTATAGATTTATGCTTTTTTATATGATTTTTTTATGTTAGTTACATTTTTAATTTGAGGAATTCTTGCAAATGAGTTGACGAAGGTGTTTTTTTGAACTCATGTCGTGATATCAGCATTAACATATTTTAAGCAAATTGGCACGTGAATATGAGATAGAAAATATATTAGAGACCAAGCTTTTTTTCTTTTTTTAAATTAATTTATTTTTGGAATCAAGGTTTCCAAGCCTCTCATAACACCTGGAGAATCTTTGGGGCATGTGTGTCCCCTCAAAATTAGGGGTGCAACTTTGTTCAATTTTAAATCAAATTAGAATCGAATCAACATAGGTCGATTCCACTAAATAAAAACCAAAACCGAACCAAATTTCATTGGAATCAAACCGAACTAAAATTAGTTTAGTTTGATTCGATTTTGCAAGTTGTCAATATTCTATAAATTGTAAGTAATATTTTATTATGTAAAAACAAACATATAATAAACATAAAATTTCATGTAGTAAATTACTAATTTATCCATAAAAGATGACTAATATATGTTTTAACTCTTAAAATAATTCATAATATATATATATATATATATATATATATATAGGGAAATGTTCAGCAACAAACATTTTGACAAATATTTTGGCAAAACATTTTTCAAAATATGGGTTAGAGGTTTTGGAATGGGCTGATTTTTGGTGAGGATGATCTCTACGGTGAGGAGATCATCATCACCAAAAATCAGCCCATTCCAAAACCTCTTACCCATCAAAAATGGCTTACAAAAAATGGACGGTCCACGATTTCCCAACTTGTAAACATGGGGCTAGAAGTTTTGGAATGGGCTGATTTTTGATGAGGATGATCTCCTCACCACAGAGATCATCCTCACCAAAAATCAGCCCATTCCAAAACCTCTAACCTATGTTTTGAAAAATGTTTTGCCAAAATGTTTGTTGCTGAAAGGGACCCATATATATATATATATATGAGGGCCAACTTTTTAGCAAACTTTTTGGCAAAACATTTTTCAAAACATAGGTTAGAGGTTTTGGAATGGGCTGATTTTTGGTGAGGATGATCTCTATGGTGAGGAGATCATCATCACCAAAAATCAGCCCATTCCAAAACTTCTAACCCATGTTTACAAGTTGAAAAATCGTGGACCGTCCATTTTTTGTAAACTGTTTTTGATGGGGTTAGAAGTTTTGAAATGGGCTGATTTTTGGTGATGATGATCTCCTCACCGTAGAGATCATCCTCACCAAAAATCAGCCCATTCCAAAACCTCTAACCTATGTTTTGCCAAAAAGTTTGCTAAAAAGTTGGCCCTTAAACGCCCCCTATATATATATATATATATATATATATATATATATATATATATGGGAGGCGTTCAATGGCCAACTTTTTGGCAAAACATTTTTCAAAACATGAGTTAGAGGTTTTGGAATGGGCTGATTTTTGGTGAGGATGATCTCTACGGTGAGGAGATCATCCTCACCAAAAACCAGCCCATTCCAAAACTTCTAACCCTATCAAAAACAGTTTACAAAAAATGGACGGTCCACGATTTTTCAGCTTGTAAACATGGGTTAGAAGTTTTGGAATGGGCTGATTTTTTGTGAGGATGATCTCCTTACAGTAGAGATCATCCTCACCAAAAATCAGCCCATTCCAAAACCTTTAACCTATGTTTTGAAAAATGTTTTGCCAAAAAGTTTGCCCTTGAACGCTACCCTATATATATATATATATATATATTGCATAGGGGATCAGTTCTCGATTTGGTTTAGTTCTATACAAATTTGATCCAAGAACAAAATCAAATTGATCGGTGCTTCATTTTCATAATTCGAAATCAAACTAAATCACCTCAAAACTATCGATTTGGTTTGGTTCTTGATTTGAATCGGACCAAGTTGCACCCTTACACAAAATACACCCACTAGGTTATTTCTGAAATAAATTCCTAAAGATGGTCCCTCAGGAAAAATTCAAGTTAAATACCTCCATTGCCTAAAATGTGGTCTTCGCTATCTCACGAAACCCTTAGGGGTTATTATTGATCAAGTTGAATGCTATCTCCAAGGATTTTCGAAATAATGAATTTATTGGTTATAAATAAAAAATAAGTTATTTAAATAACCTAATGATATTTAATTTCAAAATCAACTTTATTTGTTATCTTAGATACTGTTCCATGAAATATATTAAATTCATAAATAAAAAATTAAAGAAATCCAAAACTTTTCAAACTATCGGTTTGATCTGAAATTGGAAAGCCTAACAAATAAGAAATTTTCATGTCTCCACTTTTTTTTCTGACATGAGACAGATTCTTACACCTTCTCGTTTATGGTGGTAATCTAACGCTGATTTGTCGTTTTGTTTCAAGTACAACGACATACAATCAGGGACATTATTGTCTTTTCCACTCCCAAAATTGTAGGCTAATCGAATCCAAGAGCACCGTACACATCGTAAAAAAAAGGGTATTTTAGTCATTCAGGGATTAAAATGAAATTAAGCATTTAAGAGACAAGTGGTCAAGAAAGTGGGCTTTTGTGATCTCAAATGCGTGTACACGAAAGGACCTTTATTCCGTTAGATTTTCTGTTTATTTTAACGGTGAAATCCAAAAAAAAGACATGTTCACGTGGTTTGTTGGTCCAGCAAGAGAGAAAAAAGGCGGAACCTTTCACCGTTTTCCAATCGTCTTTCACCCACCCAAACGGCCTCTTTTGTTTTGCTTTTACCGAAAGAAACCACTATTTCGCGCCAAAGCATAAAAAGGACTATTATTTTCCAGTGCTCACGTAGTAAGTTATGTAGATAGGCCCATCCGACTGAATCACCAATCTAGACCACTAACACCTTTGAAAATCCCCAATATGAATATAGAGGAAAAAATTGAAACTGACCCGGTTGTTGGTTTTTTAGGAGAACAATGGATGGTTCAAGTCTTTTTTCAAAGATGGTAGTGGACTGGTTCGGGATTTAGAAGTATTAGAAGTAGGGGTGTCAATGGGGACCCACTAAATTGAAAATGAATCAGAGCAGCAGAATCGAAAACCTAAGTTCTGGTTTCCTTTTTATTGGAATCGATTAGAGCCGGGTCTAAAATGGAATCAAACCAATAGGAATCAAAACCCTTGTTAGCAATCTCCCATTTAACTCTTAATAAATTCATGAATTTTTCGTTTTCTTTTTCAATGAAAGTATCATTCTCCGGATTATTAAACTATTCAGAATAATTCAAGAACTTAAAGTTTGAAAAAGAATAAAATATGATTTTTATGAATTTTTATAAAATTTGATGGAAAAAAATGCTACTACAACTTGTTATATGTTGCAAGCTTTAAACTGGTAAGGAGTGTCTTCAGTTTGGTTCCTAAGGAATTTAGAACCATAACCATTATATTAATTCGGTTCTGATTCTTATTGGTTTCGAGTCTGGTTCCAACATAAATGGAACTGGAATTGTCAAAAATCATAGGTACCCATTGATTCCGATTCTCAAGAGTCGAATAACAAAAAAAGTATTTCAAATCATTATAAATAAAAAATTTCTTCTTATTATTCTCATATTTTCTAAAAACAAACATATATTTAAAAATAAAATAAAAAAGATTGCACCCAGGTGCAATAATTTGGATGGCCAAGACAACTTCTTTTGGACTCATCTCACCCAAAATTTTCACTCATGAAACTCATCTTGTACTTTATAATTTCACATTTGGTTAGAAAATCCTCACTCAAAACTTGTTAGCCTTCTCAAGTTTCAAAGATCTCTCTCTCTCTCTCTCTCTCTCTCTCTCTCATTGTAGTAAAAATAAAATATATATATACTGCTGGCCCATTCTCAAAACCCAAAGCCCATTGGTTCAAGATGAGCCCAACCTCCTGTACAGGTCCATAGAGGTCATTTGAGTTGAGTGTATGTAATGTTCATCTTTTACACACACGGGCATATTGTCCACTCTCTCTCATATGGAGGCAACAATCAAGAAAAAACTCTTCTTTTTAATCAACAACATGCAATTTGCATCTAGATTCGTCAATAAAAAAGTGATGTTTTATAAAGAGTGAGTTATTTTTTCTGACAACAAGTAAGTCATGACATCAAGTGCATTTGATTTTATGTAACCAATCGTACATTCCTTTTTCAAAGGAACATACGATTGCAAAATGGTATTAGAGTATGTATTATTGTATTAAGGTATATGGCGAAGCATCAAATCATTATCTTGATGCTTGATGTAATTATAATTACATTATGTAGTTTTAATAGTTATGCTCCATTGTATTTTGGTGTATCTCGATACAACGAATCATATTGATGTAGTTAAGGCAGTTAAGTAACTACCTTGGAACCACATTGTTTATTTATAAATATAATTCCACCAAAGATCAATTTGACCTAGGCTTTCAATTTATCGAACATTATCACTTCCTCATCAACGACTCCCTTTTGCTTGCTAGCCTTTGCATGTTGAAAATCTTTAGTAGCGGCGTGACCTTCTGCATGAACTAATTTTACTTTGCAATCAAGAAAAAATGTCCTGACTTTCCACAATGATATCATAACTTTTTAGTCTCCTTATCCTCTATGTTTTTGTCGTTCTTTCTATTAATGTTGGTATCTCCCCCATTTTTCGATCTGATTTTGTTAGGTTTTAATTTAGATTTGTCTTGTCATTTTCCTTCAAATTATTTGGAGAACATGGCTTCTTCAATGTATTCAATCTCCAAGGTACTGGGTTTGGCGAGCACCATTTTGTGGCTAATAGGCGTATTTTCTAACTTATCCACAAAATGCTACATCATCCACCCAAGAATGGCTATTACATACGTTGTGTACTCTAGTTGTAGATTGTTGATCAAAATTCTCCTCATTTGGCATCTAAGATTTCATTCTCTGGATCCCATAGGAAAAATTCACTACATGATGTCTTCATACGAAGGAAATACTCTATCATAGAGAGTTGTCCTTGTTGCAAAGCTTCCAATCTTTTTTTTTTTAATAATTGAAGGCGTTGCATGTTCTTTCTTGAAAATAACCCTACAAATATATCATATGCTACTTTTGGTGTCTTCACATCCGAGATACGAACCAACATATCGTGTTCTATGAATTGCTTTAGTACCTAGAGAGCTTGATCAGCCTTGGCATTCCACCTTTGTCTTTGTCATAAGATTTTTTGACAATACTATGTTGTCTCCACACTCTATATCTCAGAGCTCGTAACCCAGTATGTACGACTCCATACACGATTTTCATAAATCATAGTTGGGGTTGTTGAGCTTACGCGAAAATGAGAAATCCAAGTTGTCAATCATCTTTTTCTTCAATCAAAGTCGTTGTGTAGCTAAGTTGAACAATTTCCTCCAACGATTTGTCCCGCTCGAATACCAATTGTTAAGATTTCTATGCTACAACAAAGCTGAAACTTGCTTGAGATTTTATTATTGCGGATATACAAAACAAATATAAGAGTGCCACACGCTACACCACACACCAAAAAGAAGGAGAATAGTATAAAGAAGTTTCTATAAAGAAATAAAATATTATTATTAATTCTCCATACAAAAAAACAACACTCCCTTACACATGATGGTATGGTATTTATAGAGAAAATAAAAAACCTAATCAAACTAAAAATCATTAAAAGATAGGTCCTAATCTAACTTGAAGGCCTCTTGTAACTCTAATTATATCTAAATAGGAAAAAAATTATATTCAAATTGAAACTCTACATGACATAATTTTAATTAAAAAATTAAAATCTTAATCTAATTCCATCGACCTTACCCTTCCGATAATGATAGAGTCGGGTGATGACTCTTGTAGATATGCGGGGTTTAAAGTTTTTTGGAATTTTGATCTCATCTACAGAGGTTAAGGAGTCTCTACCATTCAAAGAATTTGGATGTGAATGGACACCACAAAAGATATTTTTGAAATTTTATTTTTGGGTTTATGGTGACTCACATATCCAAAAGACAAATGGAATATCTACCAAGAAAATTAAGTAAAGAGGTTTGGTTGAGGGACAATGAATGTGCCAAGGACCTTGTCTTACCCATCAAGTGATGGTTATCATTGGAATGGCCATAGGTGAAGTATAAACTATTTTTTGGTTTTGAAGATAGAAGGAATTATAGAGAGATTAAGAAAAAAATGAACTATAATTCCATTGTGCAAAATAGAGAAATTATGAGCAAGTCACTACAAGAAGTAGGTGCTTGCTGACTTTTTTTGTGGGTTTGTGACTTAGGTGGGAATCCCTTGGATTCCACCATTTTGAGCCCTCAAGCACTATTTCCTACTTATGTATACCTTTAGGAGTTTTTATTTGTTAGTTTGATCCATAAGTGATGCTTATAAGTTGAATAAAACCTTGCTAAAGCCAAGACCTTATGCACAAAAGTGTTGTCCACTTGGGAACTGTTTTTATTGGCTTTTAGGAGTTAAATGTAGATCCATAGAAACCTATATTTTAACTCATAGTCATTTGAAAGTTGTGAGTGTGTGTATTTATGGATTTATAAAGAGAAAATTACCTCATGGAGAGTTTACTCTCTAGCTCTTAAGCCATAAAGAAAGTAAGAAAAGAAAACTAAACTACAACTATAAATTGCAAAGAATTGAAATAAATTGGAGAATAACTATACTTATAGAATTGAAATACTCACTATGAAGCTTATTAAGGAGTTATAAGAGGAGATTATCTCACAAGGAGGGATTACTCTATACCACCTTACACTTCCATCTAAAGATTAAAGTTCTACATTGCTAAAGTGTAAAAAAGAAAGCTTAAAATTAAATGTACTTGAAAGTAAAGAATGAGGAAGGTAAGAAGGGGGAATGAGAGAAGATTATTACAAGAAATTAAACTACTTCCCTACCTTGTTCTCTTCTCCTTCTTCTTTTAGATTTTAGCTTCTTGGATATGTGAGAATAGATTTGGATAGAATTTTGGGATAGTTGGAGAGCTTAGAGAAGGAAATTTGACAGAGTTTTGGACTTTAGAGCTTCTCCTTTCATTTGCCTTGGATATAAGTTTTATTTATAAACTTTTTGGAGACCCTTGAGGATAAATTTGTCAATTTTCTTGGAGTCCTAAATATTCTCAATAACATTATAAGGAAAAATCTCATTCATCCCTCATCAAATTGTCCGTGATATTTTACATTCGTATAAGTCTTTGCAATCATAGTGATCAAATGATAGGATTGTAAAAGACAACATGATTCTAAAGAATTCTTAAGGGAGGATGAAATAGTCCAGGGACCTTGACTTTGAGTCAAATTTTGGAGAATTAGGTCAAGTGGTATGTAATTAAGGCATACATTTTTAGATTTTTTGGTCAGTTAACTTGAAAAAGCCTCCAACAACTTGAGGGTAATAATGTCTTTGCACTCAAATTTTATAGCTTTCTTTAGGTATGATATAATGGTTATGGGCTCTTGAATTGAATCAAATCATATAGAATGACATGAAATTCTCTTGGATTTTAAAGAAACTTAGAAGGGCATAAGAGTAAACTATTTTTAACAAGTCTTAACAAATTAGGGTTAGAGAGATAATTCAACTTAAGTGAGAACCAAGAAGGATTTTGGATCAATGATAGAAGAGTGAGAAAGTTACAAGAAACCTTGGTAGGCTAAACTAAGTAAAGGTTAATGCATTAGTATTGAGGGAATTTAAAGGGATTTTCTTATGCAAAAATCAATTAAGAGTGGCTTAAGGGTCATTTTCTTAACAAAATCTCGTGCAGACATGGGGCTGTGTAACTGCCCAACTGAATTGACTTTAGGTGAGTGAAAGTCAGAACAAAAACTGCATTATATGTAAGTAAGCAAAAACCTGTGCAAAATAAGTCTATCAAGCATCCAAAGAAAGGTCAGAACAACACATAGCCTGCCCTTTAGGTGACAAACGACCGGGCAAGCCTATGCTTAGTCGGGCAGGCAAAAATATTTTTTTATTTTATTAAATCCTGATTGGTTTGATTTTGCTTAAGTGAGTCTCACCTGATTGATCAAAATCCTCTTGATTTCCTCTTTTCTCAATGGATTTTATTGAACTCTCGAAAATATTGTTCGATAAAATTGGGGTGTTTACAACTCTAATATAAACTTCTTTAGCATTATTAACTCTTGTTTTTTGGGATGTTAGTTGATTGTTCCATTTTGGATGTATGTTTCTTTCCATTAATATTTTGGCATCTTATTGAGTCGTGGCTACCATGAAATCTTTAGAAATCACATCCAATGTAAAAGCTCAAGTAGATCATTTTTCCCTTATATTACTATCTCGTTGGATTCTCTAAGTATCATGTATCCGTTTGGCTCTAAAAAAAATATATATTTTTTTCTCTTTCTCATATAAAAATCAAATTATTTATGAAATCAAAAGTATTGATAGGGATTGATCTAGCTGGTTCAAAATAAAATCGATTGGTCCAAACTAGGATTGGCACCTATTAGGTCGATTCCAAATCTCTGTTTTATCCATGGTTTAAAATCTTGTTTTGACATCTTGTCTTGTCCATGGACAAGACCACATTGTTCGGGACAAGTCATCTTGTCTTAGACAAGAGAAACCATTTAACTTACAATTATTTATAAATATATATTTGTATGCAAATAATTATAAATTTATTTATAAAAGGTGCTTAATCATAAGTTCATTTTTATTTAAATACAAATTCCTAATTGACTCGATCTAATTTTACTGACTCTACTAAGATTTTGAAAATATTATCCGAGTCATGTCAATTGTCAAATGAGACACTACGAGACAATTCACATTGAAAATCCGTCACGCAAATGAACAACACTGACTGAATCATCTCGATTTCGGACAAAATTTGAAACCATGTTCAATAGGACCCAGATTGAACAATATTATTCTAAATTAGAGTCTATTATCTTAATCATAATTTACATGTTTTTAAATATCAAAATAAGTGTGTATAAGATATAAACTAGCCTGAAAAAAAGAGAGAGTAAAATCGGACGGCTATAATACTTGACCCTATTCGACTTGATTTTATATCCACTGAGTTGAGCCAGCTTGATCATGCATGAGTAATAGATTCAACCAAGTCCAAGTAGATTTTGTAATTAAATGGGTTCGTTTAGTGAACCACCTATTTGTTAATTATTATCTTTTTTTTTATTAAGTCGACATAAATGTAACTAATTTAGGGAAATGGATCCATTTCTAAATTTTTTAATGAATGTTAAATTGGTCCAACAATATTGAGCCTTGATATCATTTGATATGAACAAGGCCCAACCAATGTGATAAATGTTTTATCTAATCATCATCCCATTTTGAAAAGATGTGAACGTGTGTAGAAACCATAAATGATTTTCATCGAGATATGATGCAAAAACATCTACGGTTCCTACACATTTTGATGTGCGACATTTGGTCAACTCTTGAGGTCACTCCAGCGAGACTCTTTTGAAAACATTTATCCAAACGTAACTTTTAATATTTTAAAATTAGGAAAATGAACATTTATTATTACTTTCCTACGGACCTGCACCACCACCAACCATGTTTTTAAAATTATATCTGAGTTGACCCGTTCGAGTCATCTCATTTTAGTGGAGATAAATCTTTTAATCGAATTATAATTATTTATTTATTAATATTCTTTTATATAAATAATTATAATGTTTTTATAAAAGAAAATATGAATTAGATCATAAATTTTTTATTTATATAATAAATATTTAGATCATAAAATATAATTATTTTCAATAATAAAATGATTTACTTGACCAAATTTTACTAACTTAAGTGAGATTTTTAAATTTTGTCGAGTCACATTAATTGTCAATCGAGATAGTTTCAGTATTTCCGAGATGATTCACATTGAATATCTCATTCGCCCTTGAATGATATCAAGATCACAAATCATCTCATTAGGTTTGAAACCATATTAGAAGTTGGAATAGAGAAAAAAAAAAGAGTCGTATTACGTTGACACAGGATTTATTGTGAATATCACAATTCTATGATTTTTACTCGTATTGCGAGAAAACACATCTATGATTACGTGCATATCCCATGTCAAATTTATGAGAATTGCAATAAATTCTTTCTGTCATTTCAGAATTTTTCAACAAAAAAAAAAATTCAAATAAAATCAATAAGTGGGCCGATTCTTTGAGTTGTCAGAGTTATTGGGTCGATTCGTAATGAGTCAACTCTTCGTTAACCGAGTTTTAAGTATGTTCGTTAGTACTTACCAGTAACCAGAGTGTATTTAGACTGATACGGGGAAAAAACCCAAATACGCAACGAAAGGCATCGATAATATATAACCTCTCTCTCTTTCACACTCACACACCCCACACAGGCACATACACACCCACACCCACACCCACACCCGCCACAATGGGTTGCGCAGCATCTAAACTAGACAACGAAGACACAGTGAGGCGGTGCAAGGATCGGCGCCGCCTCATGAAAGAAGCTGTCTTTGCTCGCCACCATCTCTCCGCCGCTCACTCTGACTATCTCCGCTCTCTCCGCCTCACTGGCTCTGCTCTCTTAGAATTCTCCACTGGCGAACCCCTCTCTGTATCTGACCAAAGCCCCTCCATTCTCCTCCGCAACCCATCCTCTGTCTCTTACCGTCCTCCTCCTCCTCCACCTCCTCGTCCTCCCTCTCCCTCTCCCTCTCTTCATCCCCCTCCTCCACCACCAGAATACTTCTCTCCTCCTTCGCCCACCATCGCAAGACCAAAACTCCCTCATATCCTCTCTGAATCAAGTCTATCTCCCTCTCCTCTTCGCCCCTCAAATAAACCCTCTTCAAAATACAATTTTCCAACCAATTTTCCCTCAAATTCGACTTTCGCAAGTACTCCTTCTCAATCATCCTCAGCTTGGGATTGGGAGAATTTTTACCCTCCTTCACCACCGGGTTCTGACTTTTACCGGCGACCCAAAGAATCCGACCACCTCTCCGACCAGGACCATCACCTGGATCACGATTACGAGGGAGAAGAAGAAGGGACGGAGAGAGAAGAAGTCCATTGCAGCGATTGGGATGACCATTATAGTACTTCGAGCTCTGATACCAAATCTGGCAATGGAGAAGAAGATCGAGATCGAGATTTGAGATCTGAGATTGGAAGTAGATCGAATTTTGGATCCTCTATTCACAATGAGTCTGGAATTGGATCGAAGTCGAATCTTCCTCCTATGGAGAAATTCGAGAAATCAGATGAGGCTGGATCTTCTGTTAGTTGGAATGCGAGCACTAACGAAATGTCGGACATGAAAATGGTGGTTCGGCATCGAAATCTGGCTGAGATCGCAGCGTCGATTAATGAGTATTTTGAGAAGGCGGCTGATGCTGGTCAATCGGTCTCGGATCTACTTGAGATCAGTCGAGCTCAGCTCGATCGAAGTTTTCGGCAGTTGAAGAGTAAGTTCGAAGTTTTGAACCAAAATTTTACTAGAATTTATCGAAGTTTGTGTCTGTTAGGGTTTTTTTTTTTCAATTTTGTTTGAAATTTCAATCTTTTTGGGATATTCTCCCTTTTTTTTAGAGAGACTGTATAATTCTAACAGTGTTTTCAGTAATCTGAACCAAAATCTTACTGGAATTTTATTAAAGCTTACATCTTTTTTTAGGGTTTTTTGAATTTGGTTTGAAATCTCAATCTTTTTGGGGATTTTTTCTTTTACAGAAACTGTGTATCATTCGAGCAGTGTTTTTAGTAATCTGAGCTCTACATGGACTTCAAAGCCTCCATTGGAGATCAAGTACCGGCTCGACGCCGGTTCGCTCACTGAACCGGGCGGTCCTAAGAGCCATTGTTCGACGTTGGAGCGGCTCTTGGAATGGGAGAAGAAGCTTTACGATGAAGTTAAGGTAATTTTCTGATCTTTGATCTCAATTAATCTAGCTGTAATTTTGTAAATTAGGAACACCAAATTACCAAAATGTCCTCTATCAGACATCAACATTAATTGCGTAAGAGGTCAGGATGTTTGTAAAATGACGAAAATACCCCTATTCTTTTAGCTCGTTTTATTATTTGAGTTCACCGAAATGCCTCAATTGATTCTAGGCTAACGAGCATGTTATTTGGTTTTTTCCGATCTTTGATTTCAATTAATCTAGCTTTAATGTTGTAAATTAGGAACACCAAATTACCAAAATGTCCTTTATACATCAACATTAATAGCGTAAGAGGTCAGCATGTTTGTAAAATGATGCAAATACCCCTTATTCTTTTAGCTCTTTTTATAATTCGAGTTCTCCCAAATGCCCTTATGGATTCTAGGCTAATGTGGGATATTATTGTGACTTTGTTGGTTATAATTTTTCCACTAAAAATCTTGGTGTGATAATTGGTTGGTTGTATTTTGTTTTATTCAGTTTCTGGCTTAAATGACTGAAATGCCCTTGTCATTTTTTATAATGACCTCAACATTCAGGATTATTCTGCTGCGGTCTTTTTTACTTCTTTACCAATTAGAGCAGGGGATGGATTGTGGGCCCACTCTGAGCCACCAATTGAGCTGACATCTGGCGAGATGATGAGTTGAATAAATAGCTATTTCTTGTATCTCATCATCTTGGGAGATTTGGCCTTCCAGTCTGATTAGGACAGAACACCTATAAATATCGGTTAATTTTGTCTTTAACATGTTTATTGGAAAAGACAAAAATCACCCTTAGATCACACTGAAATCACGAAAATACCATAATTGGTCAATGGGTAATCGTCAGCATTGCTTGGAAGATTCAGTGGTTTGTGCAAATTTTGGTAAAATTTGAAGTATTATGAAAAGCATTTGCTAATGTGCACCGAATTGATTGATCTTTTGTAGGCTAGAGAGGGGGCGAATATTGAGCATGAGAAGAAGTTGTCATCATTGCAAAGTCAGGAATACAGAGGAGAGGAGGAAACCAAGTTGGACAAAACGAAGGCATCCATAAAGAGACTACAGTCACTGATTGTCGTTGCGTCTCAGGCTGTCTCCACTACCTCCTCTGCTATCATCCATGTTAGAGATACAGAACTCGCCCCACAGCTTGTCGAGCTCTGTCATGGGTAAAACAATTTCTCTTCGTAATTATTTTGTTTTTATTTTTTATAAGCAAGCGTGTTAGTGGTTAGAAATTAGTAAGTGAAGGTGGGTTTTGAAGTGCAGATTCTATGGGGGAGTGTGAGAAAGTTATGATATGGTTCATGTAGGAAGTGTGATGTCCTATTGATTCGACATTTAGGAGTGAGGACTGCATGTCACAGATTACAGTATATATGTACATAACTAATCTTATTAAATTTTATTCTCTCTTTTTTATGTCAGTTTTGCTCCTTTTGTGGGTGAAGCTGAAATTTAATCATGACCCTTCTATTGCACAACATATAAGTCACATTTCATGGGTGGTACCCAGAATCCTACTTAGCACATAGTTAAATCATGAGAATTTGATACATTTTATCTGAATTACATTGCTAAATTACTATAAATCAATGCCCCAATAAATATGGTCTGGTATGGTTACCAACCATTGGCAATGGTTAGGTGAGGAATTAAGTAATGGTGCAGTGCACCTCTATATTGTATGCTTCTCCCCATTTATACTTGCAGTTGGTGTAGGTGCCTATCATGGCATGTTCATTTGAAAGTGCACGTATTGAATGTTCATTAGCATTGGGAAGAAAATCATCCCATAGGCCTTAACTCTTATGGGATCCTCTCTGTTGGATTGTCTCAAAAATCAGATACATGTGATGGTTTGGATGGATTTGGTTGGCTAGTACAGCATTCTGAAGTTTATCATAAATCACTCTTCGATATTCATTTACAAGGGCCAATGTGGGACAAGGCTTGATTATTGTTGTTTTTTTTTCCCCTGAATGGTTGTTGTATATAAACCCTTTATTTTCCTAAAATGTTTCCTGCAGGTTCATGTACATGTGGAGATCAATGAACCAATTCCATGAGGTTCAGAATCACATTATTCAACAAGTCCGGGGTCTTGTGCACCGTGCTTCTAATGGAGAGTCAACATCTGACCTCCACCGCCATGCAACCCGCCAACTTGAATCTACAGTCTCTGACTGGCACTCCAGTTTCTGCCGCCTCATAAAATACCAACGTGAATATGTTCGGTCCCTTCATGGTTGGCTCAAGCTCACCCTCCATCCGGTCAATGACGGCACCACTGGTACCAAAGATCCCTCTCTTGCTGGCCAATCCTCTTCAGAACTCTATACCTTCTTAGACGAGTGGAAACATGCCCTAGATCGCCTCCCCGACACTGTTGCATCTGAGGCCATTAAGAGCTTTGTTAATGTCGTCCATGTCATCTCCGTGAAGCAGTCAGAGGAGCTCAAGATCAAGAAGAAGGCAGAGACCATCTCAAAGGAGCTCGAGAAGAAGTCTTCAGCACTTCGTAATATCGAGAAGAAGTTCTATCACTCATACTCAATGGTCGGTGTTGGGCTTCCGAGTGGTGGGTCTGATGGTGGGCAAGGATTGGACGCAAGAGATCCACTCGTAGAGAAGAAGCAGGAGCTTGCAGGATGCCAGAGACGAGTGGAGGAAGAGATGTCAAGGCACGCCAAGGCAGTCGAGGTTACAAGGGCAATGACACTGAATAACATACAGACTGGTTTGCCTGGTGTGTTCCAGGCCATGACTGGGTTCTCGAGCTTGTTCATGGATGCACTCGAAGGTGTGTGTACTCGTTCGTACTCTATTAAGTGAATAAATTAGAGTTATCTTCCTGTATTTTATTTTGATAAAAATTAAAATTAGCAAGGGTTATGATATTTTTAGTTGGGGCTCTTTTGGGTTTTTGTGTTTTTATTTTTATTTTTATTGTAGATATATGGAATTTTGCCCTTTTATCTTCTTTTTTGAGAACGGGGAAGGGAATGTCTCTGTACAGGAAATTGCTTAGAATGTTGTGCCAGAAGCTGGCTTTTTCATACGTATGCCATGTTTAAGACTTGAGGGTTACAATAAAGGAGGAGTTGAACTCTTGTGTTTCTAAACGTTATGGTAGAGAGGTATTATAAATTCTGTATAGTGATCTCAAATTGAATTTGTAGATTATATTAATCATTTCTCCTTCGTTAAAATTAATATTTTTTTGGAATGTTGTTATCATTTTACCTCTAATACCATGACTCTAAGGGGTGTGATTTGCTTTTTCTCATTGAAAGATTTGCATCTACTTAGGGGTGTTCTCTAATACCTTGTTTTAGTAAAGTTAAAATAGAGATCTTGATATGAAGGCTATGATGCTTGAGATTTGGATGGTGGGCCACATTCATATTTGTTTCTTTAGTAGTAGAGTAAGCATAGATGGATGTCAAAATGATTGATGAAGACATCATGATAAGATGCTCCATCTCCTCATGCATGGAATCATAAGTGAAGGATAATTTGAGACTGGAGAATGGAGCTTTACAGCTAAGATAGAGACTTAGCATAAATGGGGGGGACCTGGGCAATCAAATTTGATGGGCCCCACCTCTTTGTGATGAATAACCCTTTAAAGTGTTGTAGGTTGTATGGGCATGTGTGACATCCTTGCTTTGAGAAAATATTAGTTTATGCAGGAAAGTAGGGGCACTTTGGCAGGGCTGTTGTTGGATCCTTAAGGTCAATGAACCCATTTTTTCCACACAGAAAAAAGTGAAATGGTTGTGTATCTTTCTTGAGATTCTTTCTTTATTTTTTTTTTTTTGCCCTTTATATATTGAAGGATGCAGACATGTTTGGATGAAGATAATTCTCCTATGACTGCATTTCCCCTGCCAGCTATGGCTACTCTTTTTTCAATCATTCATTCATTCCTCACCAACTAGGCTGCTGCTTCTCCTTCCCACATTCCCTACCAATCTCTCTCTCTCTCTCTCCAAAGTGGGGTATCTCTGACAACCATGTCTGTCAATTTCATGTTCACAACAACTTTTGTAGCATTCAACAGCCCATAAGCATGGCTTCTAATTAGAAGATACGTACTAATAAGCACAGTGGTTCAGGAAAGAAAACATATAATAAGAAAATATAATAGTCATTTCCTACTTAATTATCTTATTAGTATATAAGTATTTTATTTTTTGTCAAAAAATATTCATTATTCAGAAAACTTCTATTAGTTGAACTTGACGTAATATATCACTTGCATTACCTTAGTGTTACCTTTTAAATAACTGTCTAGCGGTCATGTAAAGGCAATTTTCAAATGACTAATGCTGAAGTGACCTCAAGATTGTACCACGTCTTGACATCTATGGTTCCTACACATTTTCATGTCAAGATGTGCGACATGAGGTACCATCTTGAGGTCGCTCCAGCATAGGACATGTCACCTTGAGATAAGAGACAACACAGTGCCTCTCGGTCCGGAATCAAGTATCTCCAGTTTTTCGCTCTGATGTTAAAGGACTCAACTGGCAAGTAGAAACAACACAAATTCAGAGCAAGCAGGATTTTTGATGAAAGATCACAAGTACCTGGTATAGGTTGGAAAGTTTGATGAAAGGAAGAATACGCATAAATGTCCGATACAGGGAAACCTATTGCAATGTCCCAATTTAATTCATGGAGCACTTAATCGTGTCATTTCAAAACCTTACCCCATCATGGTAAGCATGGCTTTGACAAGTTGAGAATCACCTCTATCAGGGCAGAGCCATGATTTTGATCTAGAGAGGGTAAACTATAATTAAGATTGAAGAATTTGAAGACGACTGATTTTGGAAAGAAAATTGAATTGTGTTTGGTTAGAGGTTGAAGGAAAAGGTATTTAGATAATTTCTCTTCTAAAAGCCACTCATCTTTGATCTCTTACGTAAAAAAGACTTCAACTCTAAGATTAATCTACTTTAACCTTTCAATTTAAAGATAACGAGAATTTTTAATAGAAAATTTTAAGATTTTTGCGAAGGATTAAGGCAATGTTCAAAACAATGAATCCAAAATGAGGGTAAATATATTAAAATTAATTTATTATAGAGATCGAAGAACTTGAAAATGATTGGTTTTTGAAGGAAAAATCGAAAAATCAAGGATTTTTGGTCATGGGTTGAAAATGAAGGTATTTAGGTTGTTTTTTGGTAGTCTATAAAAGAAGAACATCGAAGGGTGCATGCCATCAATTTGAAAACACAAGCTGGGCATGTCAAATATTCATCAATTTGATAATGTCTCCATGAGGAGGGAGAGCATGAAGATGAAGGGGATTGTAATTAGCTTGAAATTACCTAGGATGTCTAAGATCACCCAAAAAATTGGGGAGAGGAGGCCAAAACATTAAATGTGTGGAGGGAGAGGGTTTATCAATTTGAAACCGTAGGAGTTAGGGGTGTATATGATTTGGATTTTGGCAAAATTGGAACCGAACCAAACATGCTCGGTTCTACAAATTTGGAATCGAACCAATCCAATTATCCTATAGAACCGAACCAATCCAAACCAACCTTGATTCGGATCGGATCTCGAATCTCAAATCTCATACTTATTATTTTCAGTAGTAAAATTAAAATTGTTAAAACTTAAAACTAAGCAAAATAAATATTAAACAAGGCATCACACATAAACAAAGTATCAACATACTTATTATTTTAACGTAAACAAAGCATCACGCATAACACAAAAATAACAAACCCTTAGTCCGATCTTACATTGATCTACCTATGCACCATATTGGAATTTATTTAAAAAAATGAAAATTTTATGGACATTTCAAGGGGGGAGTGATCCGATAGAGAAATTCTTATAATTTAAAGATCTGTAATTAATGAAAAAGGAAAAAAAATATATTAGAATCATATTCAAATATGAGTGTGACAGAAAACACTCATAAAATGAAATAGAAAGGAAGTTGAAATTCATTAGGAGAAAATCGTTATTTTTTTTTAAAAATCTATTGTTAAAGCATATAAAAATTAGTACAATATATATATACTTCGGATTACTTCAGTTCTCGGATTGGTTCGGTTCTATTATACCCCTATTCGGAACTGAACCAAATCAATCGAATTTTTTTATTTTACAATCCGCACCCAAACCAAGTCATGCTTAATCCAAACCAATCCAATAAAAAAGACTTTGGATTGGTTCGGTTATCGGATTTCAATGTAGTGTGCACCCCTAGTAGGAGCATCTCAAATATTGATCAGAATGTAGAGGGATTCTAAAAGGAAAATGCTGAAATGACAAAAAGTATTTACTGCGATTCTCACAAGTCTGACGTGGGATGTGCACATAACCATAGATTTGTTTCCTTGTGATACAAGTAAAAATCATCTACAATTATGTATGCATGTCCACTTTATAATTGTGAGAATCAGAGTAAATCCAGTGTCACCCCAACACGACTCATTCTAAAAACCCAAAAAGCTAACAATGAGGGTGTCTAAAATATTGACCAAATGACATAAGGGTTTTTAAAGTCTAAACTACCCAAAAAAAAAAAATAATTTGGGAGTGGGGCCCAAAAAGAAGAAAGTGTGCAGTGAGAGGGGGCAATGGGCATCTCATCAATTTAAAAACACATGGGCATCTCCAATATTGACCAAAATATAGGGGGAAAGAAATAAGTATCAAAAAAGTTGAGGGTGGGCAGTTGCCCCCCTTCTTCCGCCCGATCTCTACCGTACAAGGCAACTTCTAAAAATTTCATTAAGAAAATTTTGGCTGTGAGCTAAAATAAAAAAAATTGTCAGAGAAGCATGTTTGTTAGTTACGATTTTTCGCTTCACTAGCTTTTGTGGGAAGTCCAAAATTATGTTTTTTGATAAACCTTGCACGGACTTGCTTTCACGTGCAAGTCACTATGAGAAGCCAACATCGAAAGACGTATTGGAATGAAATAGCGATTTCACCCCTTATTCTTTTTAACTCATAGATTAAACGACAAAATCAATTCGATCTCTCTCTACTACTTCTTTGTCAATTTCTGTAACAAACAAGATTCTCTCAGACGCAATTTCCTAAACTCTAAGCTCTTGCTTCTCCTATACACAGATTCCTAAAACAGAAGTTAGAATATATAACAAACAGACCCTAAGCATAAAACTTTGTAGGATTATTGGCCTACTTGAGTGTCAGAATGGAAATACACAACATGAATCATAAGAAGGAGACTTGACCTTGTTGATCAACACTATACATCACAAGTTGTGAGGCAAAGAAATCGATCCTACAACTAATTTCTAAGCTCACATTGGACATGAAAATATTATATAGTTTCTTTAAAAAAAAAAAAAAAAAAAAAAAACAGACTCTGGATGAAACCCCACCCTCACAAGCTTGCCCATTCAAAAGAAAAAGGAGAGAAATGAAAACAGGTGGGTAGTTGTCACTGTACTACCATATATAAGGTTGCTTAGTGGATGTCTTACGTGGGTTTCATAATCTTGGTAATCTGGATAATCAGATCAATGGACTCCAACAAAGATGATTCCTATATAAAAAGTTACGGAAAATTTCTTAAATACATCCTAATATAGGGTTTTCTTGCTAAATACCCCTTAATTTTTGAGTGTTAACATATGAATACAGTTAGTGAACATTTTGAATTAACTTGGCTTTAGAAAAAAAAATATGTAAATCACTTAGAATACCCTTTCAATACAAATAAGTTTACTCCTTCATGACTGTCTATCTCACTTGGTATATTGGAGATTTCGACATCCAAAATGAACCTAGGTATTCCAAGTGAATTACAGTGAACACTTTATTTTGTTTTCAAACAACAAATTCGTTGCCTCAGAACAAATATTTTTTATTCATCGTTTATGGTTCACCGTTAGAACCTTGACATATTCAGATTATAACTATTGGAGTTTGTGCTTACATGGTCGGAATCGTGTGTTATTTATTGAGTCAACCGAATCCAACTATTTATACAATGTAGTAATGGGCGGTCTGGCCCGGATTCAGTGCGTTGGAAAATTTTGAACCCTACCCCAGCCTTGCGTAATCAATACCAAGACCCTAACCCTTATTTTTCAGGTTCGGTCGAGTTAGTGAGCCTAATTGAAAATCCTAATTCATGTAAGACTTTCCTTTATGTGATCCACATGATTTTGGTTTCAAAAAATGTTTGGATTTCCTAAATTCCAATCATAATGAAAATTTAATTTAATGAATAAAGAGTTCGATTATTTAAAGTTTTCTTGATGGGTTAGAAAACATGATTGGAATAAAAACTCTTTGGCGCTCTATCTCCACCTTTGTAAGTAAAGATTATTGAATCATTTATCTCCATCAAGAATATATTATTTTGAAAGTAAATGAGAAGAGAGAGAGAGAGAGAGAAGGTGAGTCAAGAAAATACGGAGCCATGAACAAGTTTGAGATGGTCGTTGATTGCATTCGTCAGTGATTATGAGAGCAACAATTTAAGCAATGAAAGAAGGTCACTACAAAAAAATTGCAAAAAAAGAATAGACGTTTAAAACGGCATTAAGCCGTTTTTATTTAAAAACGGTATTAAACCATTTTACCTCTTAAAACCGTTTTATTCCAATTATAAACGTCGCAATATCCGTCTCAGTTTATTAAAACGAATTCGTTCTAACCTGTTTCTCTCTCTCTCTCTCTCTCTCTCTCACAGTCGCTCCTCGATCTCTCTCTCTCTCGATCGAACTCTAGATTGATCCATTATCGTGCAAGTCTCTCTCTCAGTCTCTCCTTCTCTCTCTCTCTCTCTCTCTCTCTCTCTCTCTCTCTCTACAGTCGCTCCCTCATCGACCTCTCAATCTCATCTCTCTCCCTCAGAGATACGAAACATAGGAAATCCGAAACGTATTTGAAAGCAGAGCAAACCAAGTTTGTCTCTGAAATCTTTTACAGAGAGCGAAATCAAACCCTAACTTTAGCATAAAGCAGAGCAATTGCTCGATTCGTAGATAGAAAATGGCGATAGGGACATCAGATCTTGAGCAACACAAGCTTTCGTTCTTCGACAAGGTTGTTTGATTCATAGTGTTCTTTCGAAATTTAGGTTAATTTGCTTTTAAAATTACGATTAATTTCTCTGAAATTGTTGTTTGCTTTGCTTTTGATTTTGCTATAATTAGTTGATGACATCTTCCGAAGACATCAGCAGCTCAAGAGAGCCTCTTATTGATGAAAATTGCTAATGCGAGAGCTATTCTGTTTATGCAGTAATCCTTCAATGAGTTTTTCTTGATACCAGTCTATTGGTTTCTATCAGTCAAATAATATTTTGATTCTTGAATTTTTTTGATAATTTACTTGATAATCGTTATTTTTGTATGAGACTTTCAAATATCATATTATCATGTTATATATATATTAAGGGAAATGCTGATCAAAAAATTTTTCACTCTTAGTTGCCCCTATAAGGGATTGGAATTTATAGTATTTGTGACTCCTTAATGGATTTCTTAGAATTTCTAAAAGTACTTTCTTTTACTACTGTTTGAGAGTTTTCATTAGTGAAAACATTCCTAGTTGGGATTATAGTAGGACCTTATAAAATGGAGGTCATAAGCAGCATTTGGTAAATTGTTTGTGTAACCTCCAATTGTTTTCATGCCAGCTACTACTTCTCATGTGTTCTTATTTTTTTCTTAATAATTATCAATTAAATCTCTAGGAACTCCATTGTATGATTCTTCTTTGTCAATAGATCCATGTGAAAAATGTTGTTAGTATTATTTATTTTTTGTATGTCACAATTCGTATTCATAATTGATTTTATCTTGATTGTTTCTAGGGCCTGATAGCTTTGATATCCTTCAAGGACACTTGAAAGCTACCAAACTTTTGATATTAAACTATGCAACTCAGGGGATTTTGTCATCATTTTTCTTCAAATATGCAGGTTAGATTGTTCTTCTTCAACCTTCTTATTCTTCACCAAATCTTTAAGTAGGATATATTGCATCATATATCACGGACACTAAAATGAGAACAAAAAATTCCCATGTTAGACATCTTGAGAAAGTTGTAGGGGAAAATACTTAGTAAATTTATCTTTTCGATTTACACTCATTCTAAATCGGTGGCTTTTATGAACTAGTGTTCTATACATTAGTAAATATTTTTGGATCCTTTATCTTAGGCACTTTTATTTGTATTCAATTTATTTCTGCTTCTGATTGAGCTGCCTTTGGAGCTGAATAATGGACATAAAGGTTTCTCACCTTATAGTCCTTGGTTCTTTGGTTGATCAGGAACACTTGCTTCTCGGACACTCCTTTGAAGGTGCGGAAGCTCATCATGAGATTATGCAATGTGGTGATATGAAAGACTGCTCGATTGGCAGTTGTGGGCATTGTGGGGATCTTAAAGAAGATAGGGAGGGATGGAAGTGATGGCATTGCTTCCTTGTAGGCACTTGCGCTTGTGTAACGATTGTGAAAGGTTTATCGATGTATTGTAATTTTAGATTTGTAAATTATGACTCAATTGTAACTCTTTTTGTGCATAAATTAATCTGATAGAGAACCTCGACGTCCCCTATTTTGAACATGGCTAATAGGTGCACAGAAGAAAAAAAATTTAAAATTAAATGTTTTTTAAAAGTTTAGATATCAGTTTATAATAATTTTAGATATCGATTTGTAACCATTGTCTAAAGTCTTAGACTTACGACATCAGTCTTATAAAATCCGATGTCTAATATATTTTTGGGTTATATAAACACATATTTGGAACGGTTTTTAGCCGTTCCAAATGTATTAACGACGCCTCTATTACTGAGGGTTTCATACTAGATTAGGAACGGTTATAAACAGTTCCTAATTGCCATATTTGTTGTAGTGGGCATTCAAATTTATGTTGGCTTATTGGTTGGTTGTCCTTGATTTTGAGTGTTTCTTAAGCACGTGAATGTATAAAAATTAATATGCCACATTCAAATAAACATTATATTAAAACCGTAATGATTTCCTGACTCGAAAATTTTCACTCAATCTGTACTCGGCTGATATGGCTAGGGCATAGAACTGTTGATCATTTTCCCAGTCTATGGTTCCTGCTGCATATAGATCGAGTGAAAATTTTCAAGTTAGATCACAACTCATATTTGAAGTACTATCAATTTCAAAGATTCAAACAGGTAAAAATCTAGTATGTATGAGAAATTAGTTTAATTTTTTTAACAATCATTTTATAGATATTCATGACCAATTGTTTTTAGCCTTCGCTAATCTATATTGTTATACAGTTTTTTTTTTTTTTTGTTTTTAATAGACCTTAGCCCAAAATAGTGAGCTGAGGTCAAGGTCCTGACCATAATAAAAAAAAATAAAAAGATTTTTCGGTGGGCTGGTCCAGGTTAGCGGATAAACCAGCCCAATGTAGACCAACCACCTAACACTGGTGGCAAGGCATCTTTTTTGCTTAATATGTAACCGGCCCTTCTATTGTTTAATCCCATTTAATTTTTGTTGTAACTAACAAACAATGTAAAATCCAACTCAACTGTAGATATCTGGAAAGAAAATTGAAATTTATGGGGAAAAAAGTAAAATATCTGGTTTCTTAATATAAATTCAGTTAAAAAATAGGGAAGAAAAATCCAAGCTTCATCGATAATTCAATGTATCTTAGTTTGAGAACCTTCAAGGAATCCATTTTTTTCGAAAGGCCTTGTCTCTATAGGACATATTTTCATAGATGTTGCCGTTCATGTGTTTATAATGTGCAATTTAGAGAACCCCTCCAGGTATCGATGATTATTAGAGGTACCCCTATACTTTAAAATTAACGGCATACATCCCTTGACCACGTCTTGTATGAGAGACTAATAGAAAGTGACCAAAATATATTGTCTTCAACTAGGATAGAAATTAAATCCCCCTCCCCCACCCACCCCAACCAAAGAAAAAAACCAACGTATTTAGCCCTTGACGACTCTAGTAGGAATGGCATGTGTAGATGGAAACTCCACATCAGATGATTTGCATCTTAAAAGAAAGGGTCTTGATAATTTGACTCTCTTTTTTGAACACCCTTTGAATGTTTCTTTCACAAAATCGTAGATCTTTTGTTTTGAGATATACAATGATAGATCTTTATGGTTTTGTACGGTTCTATGAAGAGAGCGTACAGAAAAAGAGAGTCAGATTGTCAGTTGCATATTGAGAAAGACGTGGAGCTGTTAAGGAGAGAGTTGACAAATTGCAAATAGGTCCTAATGACGCCAAATCATGATTTAAGATTGATTGGTACTAAGAACATTGCATAGTTCATTGTAAAGGTGCACAAAGTTTTAAGATGTTTTCCTCAACTGAGAAATTTTTGTTTTATGATTTGAACTTATAAACTAAGAGATTACAAAGAAGGAAATATAAGAAAATGAAAGAATCTCTATACAAGACTATTTACAAACAAAACGAAAATACAAAAAGAATGCTATAAATAAGAAAACAGGATAATCAACCAATTAGGCAAATTACCAGTGTATTGCCTAAATTTAGAAACAATAACTTTCTTTCTTGTCGAACAATGTTAAACTGTGATCATACCAATAACTGGAGGCAAGGGTCGATACCATAGACATGTGATAGCAATCAATAGGGTTGTAGAGCAATGCCACCTAATACAAAGTGGTTGCATGCCAGAAGACTATAAATACCTAGAAGGAAGTTGAATTAGGAACTTTTTGAAGAGTCTGCTTTGATACACTTTAAAATATATATATATATATATAGGGTCCCGTTCGGCACCCTAAGTTTTACCACACACTTTAACAAACGCGTTTTGTCCTACATGGGTTACAAGTTTCGGAATGGGCTGATTTTTTGTGAGGATGATCTCTATGGTGAGGAGATCATCCTCACCAAAAATCAGCTCATTCCAAAACTTCTAACCCCATCAAAAATGATTTACAAAAATGGACGGTCCACGATTTTTCTACTTGTAAACATGGGGCTAAACATTTCGGAATGGGCTGATTTTTGGGGATGATGATCTTCTAATCATAGAGATCATCCTCACCAAAAATCAGCCCATTCCAAAACTTCTAACCCATGTAGGACACAAAACGTTTGTTAAAGTGTGTGGTAAAACTTAGGGTGCTGAACATTTCCCATATATATATATATATATATATATATTTTAATTTTGAAAGTTGAAAAGTTAAAAAAAAAAAAAATTAGATTAATTTAAGAAATTACTTTTCATAAGTAAATAATCTTAATTTTTTTAAAAAGCAAAATTAAACTACTTTCTACTTTTTAAAAATTATCGTCTCCCAAATTTACTTTATTCTACAGGTATTATCTATAATCTACATTCTATTTTGTATCCAAACAAGGCCAAAATCCGAAGGTACTTCTCCAAGAGTAGAGAAGCCCTGATACTCCATAGCCAACATGTTATCAAGATCTTATTGAGCATGTAACTGACAAAATAAAACAACAGAAAAAATGGAGTAATTAGCCGATTGTTCATATTGTAAATCAAGGGTTCTTAGCAAGAGGTTAATACGAGGGTATTTCTGTCATTTCCTCTAATAAAAGACGGCAGGGTTATCTCAATTATTCACTAAAACCCTGAGGGGTATGTGTAAATTACCCATTTATAATAATTAACTTTGAACAAAGCAAATGGTTAAGAAAACAAGGCAATCAGCCATATACTATAACCATATAAATAGTACTCAAGGAACAACAAAATTTCTTAGAAAGAGTTATACAATGGAGCTTGAAATAGAGGCACAACAGGTTAAGTCTCTCTCTTCCAAGGATCTCAAACTTTGTGTTAAGGACTTTGTCTGGTGCAAGGAAGAATGGGTGATGAAAAACCATGACGATTTTGAATCCGGTGGCGATATTCCCGTGATAAGCCTTCAAAACCTTAGAATTTTCGATGATAAGATGGGTGAAGAGTATGAAAAAGCTTGCAAAGACATGGTGATTGCGAGTGAGACGTGGGGATTCTTCAAGGTGGTCGATCATGGTGTCGCGTGGGAGACGATAGAGATGATGAAGAAAAAGTGTAATGAGTTGTTTGATCTTCCAATGGAGGAGAAGATGAAGGGTGCAAGGTCAGCAAACTTACCATTGGGTTATTGTTCTACTAATCCTGATTATGGAAAGAATTTACCTTGGGCTGAGATTCTTCAATTACTTCAGTCACCACAACAAGTTTTGGGCTTTGCAAGTAAGGTTTATGGAGAGAAGCATCATCCATTCAGGTGAGATTTCTAAAACTTATACGTATATGATCAACAAAAGGGGTGTCATGAAATTATATTGTCACACCAATTTTGTATTATAACACCAGGACACAACAAAGCTTGAGCCTTGAGGTATTTGGTGTTTTTTAATCATGGCACCCCTGTTCCAATATTTCTACTTGTCCAATGAAGTTCTTTGACTTAAGGGTTCTAATTAGATGATGAAAAAAGATCTTTGAACCCTTATGGGACTGGATTATGAGAGTAAGAGAGAGGAATTTTTTTTGTATTTGAAGGTTGACCATTGGTCTCAACTGTTCCTTTCTTCCTCTTATTTTTATTTTCTTTTATTTCATCTCTTCTTCTTCGGAGACTATATTCTTAGAAAGATTCTATTAGCACAACAACTTTTACTTATAAGGCACTAACCTATATCAAACACTTTTTTAATTGGGATTTTTCCCAAAACGTGCTTAACTAATGGCCAAATTCCATTTTCGGCACACTATTCATTTTAATTCCCAAAACATGTATTTCAAGTGAATTCATCATTTTTATAATCAATGAATTCACTGGTATATCTACGAATTTGTAGATATTAAAAGTGATGAATAAAAATGGCCAATGCATATTTTGGGAATTAAAATGAACAATGTACCAAACTCGGAATTTCGTCATATTCAGAGTAGGGAATGTAGATTCACCCAATATAATTTCATTAATTGCTGTGTTATAATAAAAAATTTGTGTGGAAAAATAATTTTTCTAGAGTTATGGATTTCATGCTTTCTGTGTATATTCTAGTTGTAATAAATTACAAGTGTCTCAAACCAATATGACTCACCTTAGTCATCTCAGTATCTTTTTAATGTGAATCATCCTTCACATTGGCTTGTCTGATATTTAGAAAATATTTGCGTTTCTTTTTTGTATATTTTTTTTTTATAAAAATAATTAATACAGTGTTTTAAAACCATAACTACAATAGCCTAAGTTCTAATCAAATATGGGAATTAATTAATAGAGATGATTTTCATATAGGAAACCTTATGATCAGCCATGGATCTTATTCATGGGTTTGAATAATGGTTTCTGTCTATCCACTCATATTTGTGAAATTTTAAGTAAGAATATACAATTATAACATAAATAGGAATAATGTGAAAGAATCAAGTTTTTGAGGAAGAGTAACTTGTACCCATGAAGGGATTGGTAACTTGTACCATTCAATCAATGAAGCTAAAAATGATTCTTGGATTTGTTAATGATAATCATGCGCTTTCATACACTTAAATTGAGTTGAGTCTTAATGTAACAGTGACACGCTCATGGCGTACTTGAACGCGTTGGACGAATTGGGTATGGTGATATTGGAGATGTTAGCTCATGGATTGGGTCTCCCAGATGATTTCTTCACAAAGAACTTCGAAGAAAAAGAGTCGACAATGATAAGGGTGAATCGATATCCTCCTTGTCCCCTCCCTGAAAAGTGTCTAGGGCTGGGGAGCCATACAGATCCACATACCCTAACCATCTTATTACAGGATGAGGTGGGAGGTCTCCAGGTCCAGAAGAGTGACAAAGAATGGCTCGGTATCCGCCCTATTCCAAATTCATTTGTCATCAACATTGGCGACACACTCGAAGTAATCTCTCTCTCTCTCTCTCTCTCTCTCCTTGTGTGTGGGAATGGGTCCATTCCCTACCTTAGTTACAGAGGTAGCTATCTCAAAGTAATGTCCCTGTGTCTCACGAGTAATGCACAGGGGTTATGCCATTAGGGCACATAACATGAGTACTAATGACACATTTTGACATTGCCGGGGTGCCCATTTCCTTGGTGGTGTCAATAAGCCGGGTTGGTTTGAACTTTAAATGGGCCGAGTTAATTGGGTCCTATAATTATTGGGCCAGGATGGGCCTTTATAAAATTAGTAAATTATATATCCCTCCATAAAGAGGTGTTGGATTTAATTTCACAATGAATCTCAAGAGTAACTTTCAACTTTATTACTTTTTCTCTTCTTCCCGTTCTATCAATACCTTCTTCAAGTTTATATATTGCCTTTATTCTTCTTCCCCTTTTATTTATAGTCTTTCCTCTTGTACCTCCTTAAACCCAACGAAGGTGCCCATACCAATAGGCACGAGCAATCTCTAGTGTATGTAGCATATGTATCTAGGTGTAGGATCAAGATCCAACTATCTGTCCAACGCTTTATCCAACATGTCTTGTCATACATGGGTTAGAAATTTCAGAATAGGCTGATTTTCGTTGAGGAGATCATTTTCATTCAGTTCATTCTGAAACTTCTATCCCCATCAAAAGAGATTCACAAATAATTGACAGTCCTTTCTTCAACTTGTAAACTAGAGTTAGAAGTTTCAAAATGGGTTGATTTTTTTAAGGTGATCTAGATCATTCTCACCAAAAATCTGTCCATTCCGAAACTTTTAACCCATAATTTGAAATATGTTTAGCACAATGTTTTGCTCTCTTTATATATATATATATATATATATATATATATATATATATATATATATAGGGTCCCATTTAGCAACAAACATTTTGGCAAAACATTTTTCAAAACATGGGTTAGAGGTTTTGGAATGAGCTGATTTTTGGTGAGGATCATATCTACGGTGAGGAGATCATCCTCACCAAAAATCAGCCCATTCCAAAACTTCTAGCCCCATGTTTACAAGTTGAAAAATCGTGAGCCGTCCATTTTTTGTAAACCATTTTTGATGGGTTAGAAGTTTTGGAATGGGCTGATTTTTGGTGATGATGATCTCCTCACCGTAGAGATCATCCTCACCAAAAATCAGCCCATTTCAAAACCTCTAACCCATATTTTGAAAAATGTTTTGCCAAAATGTTTGTTGCTGAACATTTCCCATATATATATATGGGTCCCTATCTGTGGCCAACAGTTTGGCAAACATTTTGGCAAACACTTTTTCAAAACATGGGTTAGAGGTCTTGGAATGGGCTGATTTTTGGTGAGGATGATCTCTACGGTGAGGAGATCATCCTCACCAAAAATCAGCTCATTCTTTTTGGCAAAACATTTTCAAAACATGAGTTAGAGGTTTTGGAATGGGCTATTTTTGGTGAGGATGATCTCTACGGTGAGGAGATCATCATCACCAAAAATCAGCCCATTCCAAAACCTCTAACTCATGTTTTGACAAATGTTTTGCCAAAAAGTTTGCCATTGAACGCTACCCTATATATATAGATTCTATTGTTACTTATAACAAGGATAAGTCTCAACCATTGGATTTTGTATGTAAATGATACGGGTCGTGTGCATTTCTTGAGTCACAGACCCTCACTATATATAACTCAAGGAAAAACCAAATGTGCATGCACAAAACCAAATGGTCGAGATTTATATATCCAAATAACACAAATACCATTGATTCCTATCTTCAGGATAAATCCCAACCATTGGATATCACATTTACAATGTTGGGATGGTATGTTTTCTCTCAAGTCAAGGGTGAGAAGAGGTGGGTTGGAGAGGGCTGCAAATGGGTCCAATTGTAATCCCAAGCCTAGACCAGCCGACCCAAAACCTTAGTAGGCCTATTGCTAATTAGGGGTGCAACTCGGTCCGGATTGGTTCGGGTTAGAGTAAAATCAGAACCGAACCGATAAAGATCGGTTCCATTATATGAGAACCAGAACCGAACCGAATTGTTTTAGAACCGAAGCAACCCAAACCAACCATACTTCGGTTTGGTTCGGTTCGGTTCCATGGTTTGATCGTAAATCGCAGTCGCAGTCGCAGCTACAACCTCAATCGGAGAGAGAGAGAGAGAGAGAGGAACCTGTTGGCTGTTGCAGGTTGCAACCGCAAAGATCAGCCGGCAGTCGCTGGTAGCCGGTGGCAGAGATTATGATGAGGGTTTCGCAGCCGCTCGCAGAGACGAGAGAGACAAAGAGAGACAGGGAAAGAGACGAGAGACGAGAGAGAGGCGAGGTGTTTTGGCCGATGGTAGCCGCCGGCAGCCGGTCGCAAAGACGATAGAGAGATGAGGGTTTGGTTTTAACTTTTAACCGGTGGCAGTTGCTCGCAGAGACGAGATAAAGAGAGACGAGGGTTTTATCCGGTGGCAACCGATCGCAGAGACGAGAGTGAAAGAGAGAGACGAGACGAGGGTTCGGTTTAGTTTCGTTAAAAATGAAAAATGAAAAAAAATAATAATAATAAATATATATATATATATATATATATATATATATATATATATATATATATATATATATATATATTAAATTAATATTTTTTTTTAAATAAATATTAATTCGGTTTTCGATTTGGTTCGATTTTTTATATTATCTAAATCGAGAATCGAACCGAATTCATCGGTTTTTTATTTTTAAAATCCAAATCCAAACCGATTTAATTGTAAACCGAACCAAATTAATCCAAATTCTATGGTTTGGTTCGATTCTCGGTTTGAACCGAATTAAGTTGCACCCCTATTGCTAATAGCCAACACAAGTTGGCAGACTGAGCCCCACCCATTGGACTAGGAGCTATAATTATCTTTTATATTTAAAAGTAATTTTTGTTGATTTTGTCAGGCTTGGACCAATAGAAGACTAAAGAGTGGTATCCACAGAGCAGTGGTGAACAAGGAGAAGCAAAGGTTGTCAGCTGCGTATTTCCTTAGCCCCTCAATTAATACCACAATTGAATCTCCTCCTCAGCTCGTTGACCCAATTTCCAACCCTAGATACTATAAGTCTTTCACTTGGGGAGATTTCAGAAAAGAATTAATAATCCAAAAGAGGGTGTCAGGGAAAACTGCCCTCCAAAGATATCTCATCTCTCCTTGAATCAGATTTTATGGGAATTATAATACCGAATAATTACCTCTCAGGCCTCATTGATAATTTGTCCCATTACCTCTTTCGATCTTTTTTATTATTATTATTTATAAATACTAGTAGGTCCTGCACGTGCACAATGTATGGTTGTAATATAAATTTCTAAATCAGTTTCTTGTGAAATCTCTACTGATTAATTAGGTACTTGTGTCTTATGGTAATCATGGTTTAAAAAATTGAAGGAAAACATGTTTGATATTTCAAAGAGCTAAAATATTTCTACAACATTAGTTACATGAATCCCTAAAGAAGTTCAAGCCTCCCTATTAAACATATTCAGTATTTTTTAGCAACCTATTGAATCTAAGTTGATAACATGCCCTTACTATAATCTTATGTGGGAGATTAATTTGTTTTGCTAATCTCTTTTAAGGATTTCTTGTAAAGATATGAATTCATAATTCACCACTCTAGAATGAAGGTATGTCTAATATTGACTAAAATAAAAAACTGACTAATTCCAAGTGGTTAATGGAGGTGAAGGTGGGTTCAACAGTATTTGAACTCGTATCAACTCGCCTCAAGCCTTTACCAACTTAGAACTCATTGTTCTTTATTAGCTTACTCAGAAGACTAATTGCATGGTAGAAATCCAAAATTAATGGTGAAGAGATGCTACAAAAAATGAATGTGACAATTAGTATTTCACTCCGCATACAAATATGTAAACCATTGGAATTAAGATGTGCTTGAGTTGAATACTATAGGTATTAAATATACCCACAAGGCCACAACTTTGTAAAGCATCCATTTTCCTAAGAATAAGGTAAACTGACCATGCTTACATCTTAAGTCGTATAAAAGTGAGTTATTGGACATCTAAAAGCCAAGAAAGAGCTTAAAGATTCGTCAACTCCATTTGGAGCTCATTAAAGCATATGATTCTTCAAATATTTTCTTACATCATTACGTCTTTTTGGTTTTGCATAGCCCTTTTGAAGTCTTCACACAATAAAAATAGAGACTTTCGCATCGTCAGATCACCAATTTTATACTAAAAAAATTACACAACCCCTTAAAAGTATCTTTCTATGCACAAAAATGGCAAATCACATGGGCCTATCACTACGTGAAAGTTAAAAAATTCGACAGAAAAAATTGACGAGACAAGGCCCATGAATTTTAGAAACTGAATTTTGACGGTCTAGAACCGTCGAAATTCTTGATGTTCTCAGATTTGACAACTTAGAGTTGTCGAATTTCTCTCATCTTTCATTAATTTGACAGTTTCAACCCGTTGAAAATAAAAATTTGACAATGAAAAATTTGATGGCAATTCGACCCCTTTGTCCGTCGAATTTTATGAAATTTGACGCCCTAGGCCATCAAATTTGGGCTTTTTTCACATTGTGTATACTCATATATTCCACTAATAATTATATTGAAATTGTCAAAAGGACATGATAATCTTTTTGCCAAAAAAAAAAATGGTAAAAAAGGAAAGAAGAAGCATGTGCTCCTCTACAAACATAATTTTTGTCTCGTGTGTTTATTGAACCTTGGGTAACCTCAACAACCTTTACAATATTTGAATTGAGATGATCTACTAACAGGGACGATGGACAAGATGTAACTAATCAATCTTAAAGCCCAAAAGATCTTGTCTGCTAAGAAAGAGTGGAGAGGTTTAAATGGGGAATGAGTTCCACCATCATCGTCATTTCTTTGTTCAAAAGGTGACCAACACAATGAGGCTCAAAATCAGGGAATAGATTTGAATCAAGTGATAAATGTGTATATATATATATACATGACTTGGCATATTTAGATGGTCAATAATCAAGTGAGAGAGTTTAATTGATTGGTGTTTACATTGCAACGTAGAGGAAGTGCATCATATCACTTCGTGAAAGGGAACGGAAGAGAGTCTTAGATCAAAGATCTATAGTATCTCTTCCTGGTTTGAATCAGCCGTCTTTTTTTCCAGTAAAATGGTCATGAATTTTTTACTAAAAATACCAACTTTTTTTTGTTTGTTGCTAATCAAGCTATAGATTATTGGGTAAGAATCAATAGGTGAACGTGAATTTTCAAACCCAGCCCATGATGATCTCTAGACATACCACGCAGACCACATAGGAAATTAATTTCAAACAACTTCAATTATAAATTCAATGGTGGTGCAACTATGAAGTGGTCAACATTTCAAGGTAGAAACCGTGTATTTTCTTAAAATTATATTTTGATGATATTTCTTTCTCATCTTTACATCTGCATTTTTAAATCTGTACACTCTAACCAATTTAAGGGCAAGCAACCTATTCGGATAAAGATCTAATCAGGTTTTAACAGAAGGATCAAAGAAGTAAAAGTCAACAGCAACATATATTTTTATAATTGAAGAAAGATACAAAAAACTTATCAAATACAAAAAAGAGAGGATAAAATATACCTTCTCCCCTCAAATAACAATGGACCAACATTTATTGACTTCTTTGAAGTCATGTTTCTCTTTATATTGCCTTCAAGAACATGGAAAAGGTTGTTTAATCGCCTACCCAAAAAATTGACGCAAAATATCTTTTTCCTGCAGTTTTGAAGGATAGAGAACAAACAAAATTGAATGATATATGATGTACTGATGGAGTGAAGCACCCCTACATCCTGTAGACGCGACTCCAAATTGCTTTACAGATAATCTCTCTATCAAAGCAACATAAACAGAACAAAATGGATCAGCAAAAAAATATTTAAAATGACATTGAGAATAAATAATACTTTTTTAATCATAAGATGTCAAATGTTGCCGATAAAAAAAGGGAAATGTTCAGCACCCAACCATTTTCCCAACATGTTTTGTCCTACATGAGTTAGAAGTTTTGGAATGGGCTGATTTTTGGTGAGGATGATCTTTATGGTGAGGAGATCATCCTCTCCAAAAATCAGCCAATTCCAAAACTTCTAACCCCATCACAAATGGTTTACCAAAAATGGAAGGTCCACGATTTTTCAACTTATAAATATGAGGTGAGAAATTTTGCAATGGGCTGATTTTTGGTGAGGATGATCTCCTCACCGTAGAGATCATCCTCACCAAAAATCAGCCTATTCCAAAACTTCTAACTCATGTAGGACAAAACACGTTGGACATATTGTTGGGTAAATGGTTGGGTGAACGGGACCCATAAAAAATGCCAAATGCATAGAAGCTATGCTAAGAGGCTCTTAAAAGGATTATTCCATGTCTATGTTTCATAAAGAAAGATAAATGTCCAGGCATTAAAGGAGAATATCAGAACATGTGCCACACAATAACCCAGTCAATGGGTCTCAATTGTAAGTAATTGTTAGAAGAAACTCAGACTTCAGTGGATAAATCTGTCTCATCTTATTTGGAGATCAATAAATGGTGGATGTCAACCGTGTTGTGCACCATGTATTCTGATATTGTGCCTACAAACGGTCATTTCTTCTCCATAAAATTCAGACTCTTCCAGTGCTTAAGGATGAATTGAGAAAGTAATTCAATCTAAAAAAGAGAGAACAAAAAATAAAACATACTTATCAGCTCATAAGTAACAATCATAGAAGTCTCATCGAGTGACACATAAAAATTGGTGTCTGAACCCTCTATATAAGTGCCTCCACCCATCTTCATTGATGAGTTTCTTAATCATCTTGGTAACAGATGGTCTTCCAACGCAACAATTATCCATGACCCACAATTTTGAGAGAGAAACAATTGATTATAAATGCTAATTTATTAACATTGTTTTACACTTTTTTTTTGCTAAGCGGAGTTAGTGGTTAGTGTAAGAAGGGGAGTTCAAGGGGTTTGAACCTAAGACCTTGAGAACAACCTCCACAAGGTCTTATAACTTAGCTAAGTGGTTCTCCTTAAACATTGTTTTACACTTGCAATGAGCCAACAAATAGAAACAGGATAAAAGACAATTAAAATAAACAAAAAATAATACTAATAAGAGTTAAAACACAGAAGGAAGAGAAACGAAAAATTGATAGATAAAGATAAACAGGAGAAAAATCTTACTTTGCATTAGGTTTCTTGTGAGCAATAATAGTGTTTTTTTTTTCATCGGTGCCAATGGTTCCAATGAGAACTATAAGACAAAGAAATCAAAAGAGAGTGAAACAATAATTACAAACAATAGCAAATGATTTTTGAATTAATATAAAATAGTTATAAAATTTATGTAAGTAAATATTGATTCTATACAATTTGCAGAATTACAAGAACTTAAACAAAAACTATCAAAATAACTCAAAAGAGGGAATGGGAAAATACTAAAGACTAAAATTAAAGGTTAAAGATCTAACCACTCATTATCGAAAATTAAAAATATTGAGATATAGAAAGAAGTGTGCTTAGCAACACAAAAAAATTTCAATAAAAAACAACCCAAGCCATCATTCTTTACTTTTAAGGGCTTCAACCTCTAAAAGATATAACTTAGCTTCCAATAGCTTATTGATTATGTGACTTAGGTAGTCCATTACTTGGGATGAGTCCATAATCAATCACATTATAGAAATCCTCTACTAATACTTTTCCATCCACAGTCAAAGACAATACAATCTCATATTCATGCAAATCAGCATTCAGCCGCAATACCAGGCCAAGTATACAAATAGGACTAAGGATTGTAGACAATGGTACATAAACAACCTCATCTATCAAGACACTGGAGGATAGCTTTCATTCGACAGCAATACCAAGCAAAGCATACAGATAGGACGAAGGATGGCAGCCTACACTACCTAGCCATATCACATGGCACGTGAAGTGATCCCACTACGTGAAAATCTATTAAATTCGACGACAGTATGTGACGGCTTCTATCTATCAAATATTTTTTTGCAAGATTTGATGGGCCAAAGCCATCAAATTGTTTTAGATTTTTATTTATTAATAAACAGTAACACAACAAACCCTAACTCTGGATTTCATCTCCCTCTCGATCTCCTTCTCTCTTTCTCACATTCTCCGCTTGCGTTGTTCTCCTTCGATTTCTCTCATTGTTCCTCTCCCGATCTCATCTCTCTCTTGATCTCCTTCGATTTGTCTCTCATTCCTCGTCTCAATCTCCTTTGATTTCTTTTTCTCTCTCATTTTCCCTCTCTTGATCTCATCTTTGTCACTATATCTTGGTCTGATTTCCTTTGAGAAACGAAGGGATCAACAGAAGTCTTTTACTCCTTGTAAAATTTGTTTTGGACTCTTCAAGAGAAACATGAGCTTCTTGTTTGTCTTCAAGAGTGGATGAAATTCTACAAAAAAAGGTAAGGATCTCGAGTTTGGATTCAAATTTTTTTGTAATTATAGACTTAATTTCACATTTTCTTCATGTTTTGTGAAGTTTGGATCGTTTAAGTGTTCTTTTAAGAAAATCTAAAGTTTTGTGCTCAAATTCACAACTTATCCTAAACTATTGACTTAATCTGTTTTTTCTCTCTCTAAATTTCAGATTGAATAGATCCAATTTATTTTGCCTAATTTTGAATACGAAACTCTTTACAGTTTTTTGACAATATTTATGCATTTGATATAACCGTGTATATGCACTTTCTTTAAGAAAATTGAGAAATGGGATTTTGGTTTATCTTATTGTTACTTCATGCATTAGGTTTTAGTGTTTGCCTTTCATTTGGCTGATGCATGAGGTTTAGGGTTTATTTTACTATTGATTGTTGTATTAGGGTTTATGGTTTGGATTAACGAATGAATATTGTTCTGTATTGTTATTGGTTGTTTGTGATGCTCTTGTATGTAGAAATTCAAGGAATCATTTAGGCGCTATTGGTTGATGTAGGGTTTAGGTTAATTTAATTGGATTTACAGTTTTGTGGCCATTTGTGGTGCACCAAGAAAATTGTAAATTTGATAAGATCTTGTTGGTTTTAGGTTTCATTTATGTTTCCCTGACCTTGGGAACAACTCTCTTTCAATTATTGACTTGATGTTGTGTTTGTTCAATGAAGGCGGAAGAGTTACTACCAAAGGTTTCCATGACGTACCAGTGAAATATATATGGTTTGCATACAGAATAGTCAAGATCTGCAATTTGATTTCTCTTAGCTATGAGATCTTGTAGCTCAAAAATTTACCCGATTGGATGATTCCAACTATGGATAAATTATGCCATATATATTTTATGAACTGTTTAATGCTTTCACTGAAGTGTATATCTATGGTCCGAGTAACATTAGTTGCCTCTTGGTCGCACTAGACACAAAGTGTTGTACAACAATTGTAGATTCTTAAGTGGATCTGATATAGATGTGGAGGCTATATACTAGGTAGATATCCAATTATTTTATGTTCGTTGATTGAATCCTTATAATTCAATGGTTTGAATTATCAATGAAATCTCTTTCTTGTTTCACGTATTCATTTAAAGTTATTTTTCTTCTTGTCCCTTCTTTTGGTAGATAAGGGAAAACATTCAAAACAAGCAAGCTTGTTCATGACGTATATTAAATTATAGGTCCATGCTCTACTATATTACCTATGATGTTTTATGCAAGGTGGACTATACACTTTCATGTTTGTGCCAACTGTTTCTCTTGACTAGGAAAATATGTTTTACTTCATTTTCAGGAAGGATGGAAGCCCATTCTAGAGTCATCTTCACATATCACCTATTCAAAATGCTTCTAGTAGGGTAATGTTTAACTTGACCCAATTATGAGGTATTCTTGAATTTTTGATATAATTTTCATATCGTCAATCTATTTCTTAGTACTTTAATCAACTCTTTAGTTTTATTAGGTTTTTCTTATTGATCAAATTTCATATTTATTGCCCTTTATATCATAGAGAGGGCCAGCAGACACTTTGAGGAACTAGAGCTCATGTTTGTCTTCAAGGCTTAAAATCTTTACTAAGTTATTAAGGAAAATTTTTCTCTTTATAATCTTTACTAGTCATTACTTGATGTAGGATTTGTCATATTTAATGTATGCAAGTTTTTGCTTATTATATTCCCATGGAAGATTCATGGAACGGTCTTGTAATTCCTATATTATCACAGGTGAATTTCAGCAGTCATCTCTTTTGGACTACATACCCAATTCATTTTCTGTGACTAGAAAATAAATCTACTATAGTCATTTTTGTAGTATTTAGTCTTCGCACTACAACATTTCTGATCTATAGCGTCGGTTTATAGCAGCGGATGATTATTTCAGCTACAATATGGTACATTTTTTCATAGACCAAAGCTTTCCCCATTCTCTTACTTATAATTTGACATTGGATTTTTTCTTTCATTTTTTTTAGTACCAAGTATGCAACATTACTTATTGAAAAGAGAAGTACTAGGAGAAAGAGTTGATATATACAATGACCATGACAACAATGTTCATTTGTTCAGACTGAGTATGTTCCATGGCAATGGAACTTTGTATTACCTATATTTATAAAATATTTCATAGGTAGTCTATCCATGAAAAGTCGATTTTTTGTTTTTTTGTTTTTTGTAGAATAATTTGTGGCTCAAAGCTTCTAAAAGGAGTCTTCCATAATTCATTAGTGTGTTTTGTATTCCTTATCTTATTTCAGTACTGAAGCAATTTCAGAAGACCCAAATTGCACGGATTTGTTTTCACATTATTTATCACAACTGAAACATTAATATGTCGTTGCAAATCACATGTACGTCTGATATATAGCTTTTTTTTATGTATATTTATATGCTTTTTCATTCTCAAGATCTGCATCAAAGATCCTTCTGATAACATGCATTTGATGTATCTATTTTCCTGGTTTTATATTTTATTGGTTTCAAATAGAACTCAAAATAAAATTTTATTGATTTTAATCATATAAATACATTAATGACTTTCACAATGTTTCATTGCAGGTCTTGTTCATTTGCTTTACCTTATGATCTCTAAGTTATACATCAAGCAATGCTTTGGTATTCTTTAATCTTCTGCTGATATTTGTGTACTTAACTAATGTAATATTCTCAAGTCAACTTATCTCTATATCATAAGTTCCGTGGTGAATGAATATGTAGATTCATGCCTTTCGTTTGAGCATATTTTTTTTGCAACAAATTACTATACAATAGTATTAAATGAGATGTGTGTAAGCTGTCATCTCTGTTTATTGTTAGATTTGTAAAAAATTGTAGTCAGATAATGCGTTTTCTTTTGTTGTGATTTTGTTGCTCTAGGTTCCAACAATGGTGTTTATTAGTAATGCGTTCTCTTTTCTTGGAATTTTCGATCTGAGATCCAATTGAGAATTGTAATAAGAAGCTTATTGGTGCAAGAGCCTTCTTCAAAGAGTACGAGGCAACTACAGGACGATTAAATGAGACAGTTGATTATCGATCGGCCAGGGACAATGAAGGGCATGAGACCCACACTGCTTCGAATTGTAATAAGAAGCTTATTGGTGCCCAATTGCTTCTATTAGAGCTTGTTTAATAATGGAATTTCAATATATAATATGAATTTTGAATTGTTTGGCTTAATTTGGAACTTGTTTTATGATTTTTCTTTTATTTTTTTATTTTTCTGATTTTTTTATTATTATTTTATTTATTGTAATGGTGAATTAGAGGACCGTGCTATTGTTTGTTAAATCTTCAAATTCGACAATCATACTTTATGAGAAAAAAAATTTTATTTTTTTAAGCACATTCTCCAATAATTTGATAGTTTAGGGCTGTCAAAAAAAAATTCTACAAGAAAATATTTGATAGTAGGGTCTGTCAAATTTATCAAAATTTGACATGCAAAGACCGTCAAATATGGGCTTTTTACACATAGTGTCCTACCTAAAAATGGCATCATCTGTAAGATATAATCGTTCATTTATTTAAGTAATTAAGGGTTTATTGCACCTAATACACCTTAAAAGTTCAAAACAACCCACAACAATCGTCTACACTAACAACGATCTTAAATGTCTTAGAAAGATCCCTAGATAAATCCTCAATCATTTTGGGATTTGCATACAAAACTACTTGTGGTATATAGAAGGTCACAAAGAAGATTAAAAAAATTACTACAAGCTTTACAAATGGAGCAAAGAAATGAATCAAGTGCATTGAACATCTTTCACATCCAATACAAAAAGCAATCCAAGAAATATAGAACCTTAAAAAAGAAAAATTCAAAGTCTTACATGAAGAGTATCAAAAACTTAAAAATATCATAATAGAAAAGCACTAAAAATAAAATAAACATGAAACAGAAACAAAATCACAAGAAGCTAAAAAAGGTCTTTCTCGTACATGAACATTGAATCATTCTCACAAACAAATCATCTTCTTTCAAGAGTAACTTCATCCAACTGAAAGGAACGAAGTAAACAACCATTGTAACTTCTTGCAGTGTTGCTTGATGACAATAAAAGCAATGCAGTTGAGAAGACAATAAACAAATTGTTCCCAACAAAAGCAATACAAGACATCCAATTTTAAATTAATTGTTATTTCATACAAAATGGTATCTTATTTTAATGATAAATTGATTTTCATTACTAAATTTAAGTATTGAACCAATATTAACATGAAGTAACCCTTCCACATAAACCAGGTATTAGTATAAATCATAGTTCCTTACAAATGGGTCGTAGAAATTCAATAAGCTCTCTCTATTTCAAGTCACTTTAATCTTAACCAGCTTAATTCTAATAAAGTTTAATCCAAAAAAAAAAAAAAAAAAACATTTCTGTTCAAATAGGTCAAAGCATAAATTTCATGTGAAAAATATTATTTTTCTAAACTTCGAAGAAACCCATGAGGTGAAATAGTAACCAACATTTACATCATTGAGATAAGGAATGATTATTTAATATTTAAAACTCATAAGAGGACTCGGGCATAGTCATACCAATCTCAAGAGATTCAATGTGAATTGCACATGACATTGATCATCCCGAGATACAATGGCTCTCTAAAGAGTGCCAAACATTTTTGAAAATAGGGGTTATAAGTTTTCAAAATGAGTTGATTTTTTTTAGGATGGTCTCTATGGTGAAGAGATCATCCTCACCAAAACTCGGCTCATTCTGAAACTTTTAACCCTAGTTTACAAGTTGAAGAATCGTGGACCGTCTAATTTTTGTAAATTACTTTTTCTGGAGTTAAAAGCTTTAGAATGGGCTGATTATTGGTGAAGATGATCTCCTCATCATAGAGATCATCTTCAAGAAAAATCAGCCCATTCCAAAAATTGTAACCTGTACATTGAAAATATGTTTGGTACAATGTCTGGCTCACTTTAGGGCCTCTGAACGCCACCCATATATATAGTATAGTATAGCGTTTGATGGACAAAATTGTAGATAAAATTTTGTCTTATATGATTAAAAAGTTTTGGAATTGATTGATTTTTTGTGAGGATGATTTCTATGATGAAGAGTCATAGAGATCATCCTTCCAAAAAGTTAGCTCATTTCGAAACAATCAGACAAAATCTACCCCTTGTTAGTAATTCAGAATACGACAAAAATTCGAGTTATATTCAAGTTTAGATTGCAAAAATCCAATCTAAAATTCAGCAAGAAATTCGATAAATGAAAAATATGCTGCATATGCTTCATACGTGCATTATCCGTTTCATTTCAAAATCCCAAAACCAAAAATTCAGTCATATGATAGTGATGTTAATAATGATGGTGCTGATGAAATTGGTGATGTTAATGGTGTTGGTAATAATGATGGTGATGATAATGAGAACATTAAGGTTATCGTTCCATTGATTTTCAAAAGAAGATCAAATTCAAGGGACAAATCATTAATTTGAAAAATTAAGGGATAATCTCAAATAAATGTAAACAGGTATATCATTATTTTTTTAAAGATAAAAGGGACATCTCTCATGTAAAAAGGTGGATTATTTCAACATTTTGAAGTATAGCCACTTCAAAGTCGAATTGTGGTCCACGTCACAACTTACAAGTTTACACTTTGCAACATACAAAAAGTTATAGTAGCATTTTTTTCCATCGAGTTTTATAAAATTTTGTAAAATTCATAAACAACATATTTTATTACTTTCTAACTTAAAATTCATGAATTATTTATAATAATTTAATAATCCAAAGAATAATACTTTCATTGAAAAAAATAAAAAATTAATAAATTTTTCAAGAATTATACGAGAGTTTGCTAACAAGGAATCCACCAGATGTCAACAAAAACATTTTTGAATTTAATGAAGATAGGAATATGGGTAGTTGCAAGCATAGGTTTCTTCACCCCTAGAGTGACTCATCACTCATGTAACCGACACGAAGGGCTGGTTTTGGACCAATTGGTAGAAGCCAGCCTGTAGATTCTATATCTTTGCCTTGTAAATTTACTCCATCCAGCCTGCTACTCTATCCAAGTTTACTGATGGAAAATTACCAAAATATACATTATAATATAAACAAAGAGAGATTCTATTGCCACAATAAGGTTTACGAACGCCGCTCCAATTCATATGTAAATCACCAAAGAATTAGCAAAAGTTGGTGTGACAATAGAAAAAGCTCTCAAAACAAAATATTACAGCGTTCACTCAATTTTATTTTATTTTTTTTCAAAAAATATTTACATTGACCCAAATTTTTTAGATAAAGTTTTACTGATGAAATTAAGATTTTTAAGCCTTGATGCAGCAAATATTGATCGATAAGTGGGCCTTAAATTAAGATTGTGCCACATGGAAATTATATTCCATAGCAAAATTATTTAGCCATGCAATCACATTATGTTATCATAACAAGATTAGACTGTAGTCTTTGGTGCGAGTCACTCGTTTTCATCAATTACATTTACCAAATTACCCTTTGATAATTTCCTTATAAGGTAAGATAATAAGGGTATTATTGGACTGGAAAGGGTGCTTTCGAAATCTGTGGTCCGCACAAATCGTCATGATTTCAGGTCTTTCATGAATAATTATGAATTGACAAAAATACCCTCAATTATTTACATAATACAAAAATAAAATAATAATTAGCAGAATCATCAAGGGTTTATTTTTGATGTGGGCCCGATTTATGATCCATTCATCGGACAATCAGAGTCATTAATCAGTCCGAGTCTTGGGTTTCGTCCATCAACTTTTACTGTCCAAAATCTAATTGGATGAGAGTAAATTTGATTCAAGTTAATAAAATCCTAAAAATATCTATTTGAAAAATCTAATAATATATTTTGGATTTTTATTGTGAGCCACTTAAAAATCAGTTTCTAAATTAGGAAATTAAAACTTAAAATAAAGGAGTAAATTCAAACGGTGTTTTAGATATTTGGACAAACAATAGGAGTAGTTTCCATAAAGTACAAACTACACGACAAATGACGTAAGAGTTCAATCCCAGTATACCTGACCCACAAATCAAAAACATCTTATTTTATTCCATTTAAGGGTTATTTCCGCCATTTCAACTACAAAATCTTGTAACGATGCTGGCAAGAACGAAATTAGAAACCAAAACTGGGTTTTTTTAGTAACCGAAATCCTTTATAGGAGAAGCCTCGTCATCGTGTCTTAGAAGCTCTGCTTTGTATCCACTAAAAGAGAGGGAGGAGAGAGAGAGAGAAGGGTAAAATGGTAAAAGAATCCGCAAGGAAGGGTTCTCATTGTGGCAACAACAATGGTCATAATGCGAGAACATGCAACGAGAAGGTGGTGAAGCTTTTTGGGGTGAAAATTTCGAAAGAAAGCTGTGATGATGAATACATGCAGAAGAGCTCAAGCATGGGAAACTTGAATTCATGCACAGATGATAAGAGTGGTGGTGATTGTGGCTATGTTTCTGATGGGCCTGTTCAATCTGGATCAGATGGACGTAAGAGGAAGAAAGGTGGTCAAACTGTTTCTCCTACTTCATTCTTTTTTCTTTTTTTTTGTATGTGATTTTGATGGCATTTTTAGATGAATCTGTTGTTTATCTTTAATGGGTTTTTGTATTTTTTTTGTCAATTTTTGTTATTGAATCAACGTGTTTCCTTTTTTTATTTTAAAGGTGATCAAACTGTTTCTCCTTTATTTTTATTTTTTTTGTGATTTTTATGGTATTTTTAGATGAATCTGTTGATTATCTTTAATGGGTTTTTGTTATTTTGTCAAATGTCAAGTTTTGTTAATGAATCAATGTGGGTGTTTGTGTTTTTTTTTTTTTTTTATATAGATTTTCTGTGATATCTTCTTATTGTTTCTATTTTTCTTTGGCTGAAATTTATGTTTTCTATACGCCTACTTTAATGGGTTTTTATACGTTCTGTTGTAATTTTGTGGGTGAGCTGATATTCCTCATTATAGTCTAATTTACAGTTCTCCAGATTATAGTACTTTTGGCTCATAGATTTTTCTTTCCTTTTTATTTATTTTTTATATTTGGAGATTAAAAAAAATACCTCTTTTTAGCTTGAAGTTAAAAAATATCATCTGTTAGTTGTTCATGATTCGGGGTGACAATCATTTTAATTGGATATATCGTACCTATTGCTTTCATTACTTTTTCATTTTACATGCAACATTTTCAATGATATCTAAGTATAATAAAATTCATTGATGGGTTACTTGATCCTTTCTGTTTCCATGGATTAAACTTCTTGAAAGTAGCCCTTTTCGTGTAAAATGATTTTGCATGTAAACTGAATCCAAAGGATTTCTACACGTTTCTTGTTATTGTTTGTGGAGTTGGGTGGAACAGAGTGATCGGCACTGACTCTCTGGTGGTGTTGAGGGGGGCCAGTGGACCCCACCTGGAAGGTGGGACTTCCTTTTGCTTGAAAGAAATTTTCTTAAGGGTATTTTTGTAATTTTACTAGTATTTTATAAAAATCCCTTCGTTGGGAAATATTTCCCATGTGATTGGTGGACTTACCTCGATCTTGATGAATCACGTAAAATCTTTGTGTTTTCTGTGTGTGATTGCATCTTATATTTTCTTCTTCTCGTTCTCCTCGGTTGTTTTGTTCTTAATATTTCGGTCATTCTAGCTCGAATCTAAGTTTGAATTCCACTCGAGCATAAAGGATGATTTTCATGCTCGGCTATAATTTTCTGTTTATTTCTTGTGTTCTTTAAGTTCTCAGTGTTCTTGGGGCTTTTTAATATCTCCAACGTGATTTTATAGACCCATTTTTAGTCATTCTATGTTATAATCTTCAATGATGTTTCTCATTTGAGAGTATTTTTCAATTGGAAGAAATACCCATTTTAAAATTTTAATTGAAATCTTTATAAACTAATTTTAAAACAGATTATGCTTTCGGATCTCGAACAATTCCAACTAATATCTTTCTTTAATCCAGGGACTCCATGGACAGAGGAAGAACACAAGACTTTTCTAGATGGATTGGAGAAACTTGGAAAAGGTGATTGGAGAGGAATATCAAGGGAATTTGTGACCACTAAGACTCCTACCCAAGTTGCCAGCCATGCTCAGAAGTATTTCATCAGGCAAGCCACCCCTACTGTGAGGAAACGAAGATCGAGCCTCTTCGATTTGCCCACAAAACCCCCTGTAAGATCTCTGTTCTTCACTCTAATTTCATGTTCTCTAGCTCCAACACCCATTATCTTATCAAGTACTTTATTTTACAGCCTCAAATTTTCCCGGCTTTTCCCCAAGGGACATTTGATAGGTTCCCCCACCAACAGGTAAATTCAATCTTTCGTGATAATTATCAATCGAAACTGAAATGAAACAAAATAAAATTTTACTTGTAATGCCGTCGAATGATATCTAGCATTTGGTTGATATTTTACAGGTCAGCCCCTCGGTTAATTTCGCAACCCAATGGCGGCGCAACCAATGCCTGCAGCGACTAGGAACATTCCCAATTTCCATGGGATCCCTTACATGGTAAAACAAGATCCCATCTTAACTTCACTTCTTCTACATTTTGACAAATTCCAGTTTTGTTTAAATATTAAGGATTGAAAACAGATTGAAGTATTATCTGTTTTGTTCGATATATTAATGTTTCATTTCTATTTATTTTTTAAACAGGTGAGAAATATGGGTGGCAGGCTAAGCTATGTTGGAACTAGGTTTTATCCGGCATTATCCTCTGTGCCGATGATGGATTTTCCTAATGGGGGTTATGTTTATCTGCCTAATGGCACCAATAGCATTCCTACTAGCACAGTGGTTCCTGCCCATTCATCACGGATCAACTCGTCTGGAAGGAAGATTGGGAGTCCATCAACTATGGAAACTGATTTGGAGCTCAGCCTTGCAGCACCTCAGACTTCCAATCCTGGAGGGTCCATTATAGTGATTTAGGATCCTGAGATGGTTAGGGAAATTAAGATAGTTGTGTTGGGTTTTGGGGAAGGGGTTTGTTTGTGGGGTTAAGTTAAGGGCTTTTGAGGAACTTAGCTGTTGTGTTTCGTTTCCTTGTTGTTAGGTTTGGGGGTCTGTGAGTTAGAAATATCATTTAGGTCTATCCTACTGAGGAAATTAGCTGTTGTTGTTTCATTTACTTTTGTGCGCAAAATATATGCAGAAGTCTTCAAATTGTTCAAGTCCCCCACTTCAAAAAAAAAGTGAGTGAAGAATTCAGATATTCTACTCCAGGAGTTTTGTTCTAAATCCAACTCCTTTAATTAGGAAAAACTCTCAACAGGGCATGTCAATCAGGCTCCCACCCTGACGAATGCTTATGAGCATGTTCAGGGAGTGGTTGTGGACCAGCTGCAGCCGGTTTACCTTATGTAGCGGTTAGCTAGCAATAGCCGGTTCCAGCCTCACACCCCACATGATGTGCCCCAAAGTGTTAGTCAGGCTGATCGGATTCTTTATTTGGAGAGATGTGTTGGGCTGAGGTTGAGTTGGAGACTTGATAACATAATACATTTCTTAATCGGTTTATGTCTTTCCATGGTGTATTGTCTTGTAAAATAGGGCTGTTTACTCTGTGTCTTACATGAGACCTACTTGACCAGAAATCAGGTTGACCGGATGATTTTAATGTCACCTCTATGGACTCTCTCACCTTTGCAATCCTAAGTTCCCAACCATTAGAAAATAACATATTTGTTTAGATGGTTAGATCACCTTATGGGAAATAGTTTTGGGATATTTTAGTCTTTCTAAATAGACTACACAATTTAGACAGCTTACATAGAGAAAGAATATTGCCCCTTAAATTGGGAGGTATGACATTGCGAAAAGAAGTATTTAGGAGTTGTCATATTAACATAGATACGTGATTTTGATTAAAAAAATATTTTCTCGTGTATGGATCCTGGATCCCAATAGATTATGTTTCTATATCTTTTTAATTGTGGAAGTTCGATCCGATGGCTTGGCTATAATCAGTGAATCCCTATGGATTGAAACATTTCTTGGAGTTATGATAGACCTGTTTATAAAGCCCATAATGAAAAATGCTTAAATTTAATGCTAGAAATCACCAATTAGTTTAAAAACTCCTTGAGCTGTTTCAACATGATTCGACTTTATTGTATTTCGAAGTGACTTTGTCCCTAAACTAAATGGAACCAACTCGTCATCTTGGCTAAGTTGACACAATAATGCACTGAGTCAGGTGAAAAACTCGACTGAACTATTTGATTAGATATAATTTTTGTGAAGGCCAAGGTCAAGGGATAGGTCATCAATTTTCACACATTAGGGTATCTCAAATATTCACCAAAATGTGGTGGGCTCACATGTCAAGTAAAAAAAACGCATTTCAAAAGATTTGAATTACATTATAAAAGGTATTTTAAGCATTGAATGAAATAATACTTCAAGAAGTCATGATAAGAATGCTTCAAAAGATCTTTGCAAGAAAAATATTCTCTAAAATGTAACCCTCAACCTTTTAATCCGTTTTTCAAAATAGAGAGCCTTTGAGGTTATTTTCCGTAGTTTACTTTGATTTTGGACTTGAACTCGTTAGTTTTCTCAATAATCACTGCAACGTACTTTCTTTTGTGCTTTAGATTTGTCCTAAATTCCTTCTACCATGATGTCAATTTTCAATAATAAAAATTATTTCAAAACTTTCACACAAACATATTTATCTATCTACAGTTCTAACATTAAAAGTGATAGATTTCCCATCAAAGAAACTATCCTACTATGAATTTCTTAGAACATGCCTCCCAATATTAGCCCATTTTCTAGCATTTCCCCCATTCCCATTCCTTAGGATTCTTACGGAAAGCACATACAGAACAAAGAGATTGCAACATATAGTTCAAAGCACATGCAGCTTGATTGATGTCCTTGAGAAATTTCTGCAAATTTTTGTTGATGCTTGGGTGCCCTATACTGGCTGGATAACACCAAAGTTTTGTGCTTTGTTGTAAGAACTCTGTAAAAAGATGTGTTTTTACTCATCATATCCCAAATCAATGAACTAAACTACTACTTACATTTTCTCCTCTAAATTCAATAAAACTCTCCAAACCTTTTTTTTTTAATCTCAGTTAAAGATTATCCTTTGGTGTTGGCTCCCACAATCTTATTTATTCCTAAATAATTGACACATCCCCCATTTGGAATCGATTGAAAAAAAAATGAATTTTCTCTTCCTTTATTTGTGTCTAACGATGAACAGTCATTTTATAATCCAACAATGTGGATACAAAAAGTCCTGCATCTACTGAGAGTGTGGTAATTGTGATTGAGAATAGATAAGCAACGCAAATTTCATAATAATTTTGAGAATATGCACCAGAACACTGAAAAATGCACTAAGTACCTATAGTATAGAGAACTGAAAACTTCATGTTGGTGTAGGTCAGAATTGACGACCTATGGGTCTTCGCAACTCAGACTCAGATTTTGAGAGATGTAAAGATGATCTGAAATTCACGTCTAGATGTTTTTATGCTTTCTGGGGGGGGGGGGGGGGGTGTTTCTTTTCATGGAGGATAGCAAAACAATTTCTACTAGCACAATATTTATCTTGTACCTATACAATATCTCAACCTTAATCAGAATTGCAGACCTTGGGTCACTTGATTAGGAATTTTTCCTACATGCTTAATTACATCAAAGGCTACTTCATTTCGTTATTATATTTCCATGCATTTCAACCTGATTTAATTACTAAGGAAGAATAGGAGAAGACTTCTCCTTTTGATCAAGTTTGAGCATATCCAAGTTAAAGTTTCATCTAATCGGGTACGTACTTCAAGTTTATGCTTTGATTTATTAGATCCAGATGATTTTAATTTGTTTCAAAGGCTCATTATCATGTATTGTATGTATTTCATATAATAGGAATTGATAAAGTTCCAACCACCTCATCAGCTGGATCATTCTCAAAACCAAATCTAGTTACAAATTACAATCATGCAGTTCATAGAAACTTTTGACAGTCATCTTAGAGTTCAGCGCATTAAGTGTGTACAAAAACTATAGGGAACAACAAAAGAACCAAGCAAAAAAATCAAAATAACAATTCAAATTTTACTCCAATCCCAAATTCAGAATATCTTTGTACACGGTAAAGACGGGATTCAAGAGTTACCAAGCAGTTCATGAACCAGGATCAAAACAAAAAAACAAATAGATCTAGAGAAAAAATTGCAGATATTCTATTTTTTTTTTCTCTTGTTTGTTCATTATATAGTTTATATTTTCTCCGCTAGAAATAAATTGCTTGGAATTTAAACAATGAATCACCTGTTATGCGCTCAGTGCTTGTGCCCTTAGCTTGATGTTCTGCCTCTCTGGGCACTACAGCACAGGTTAAATAACAGCCCACACCATATCCACCCAAAAAGTAAAAAAATGGCTTGTTCCCATAGCTTGTTCGGTGACACTCTGTACTGTAACTAGATCATGGGTATATCCCAGATAAACCCTACAGAAAAAAAAGAGAAACTGTTACGAGCTTACTCTGTAAATCCATTCTCCTTCTTAATCCACTGTTTTTTCTGTTCTCTTGGAAATCGGCTCTTGTTCTTTCTCATGCCCTTGCGCACACTGGTACTAGGCTTGTTCGAGGATCTACTTGAACCTGTTTCTGAGGTGGTTGTGCAAGTTGGCTCTGTGTCCTCAGTGGTAGATGTGGGGGATGGAGGAGGTACTGTGACAGGTTCAGGAAGAAACATTCCTGGCAATAACACTTCGTTTCTTTTCGGCTCAATGAGACCATTGTTCTCTTCTTGTAACTTCAATAAAGCTTCAAATTTCAGTCTTCTGACATTCTCGGCTTCTGATTGTAGGAATTCCTTGTCATAATCTGTTTCAGTTTCCTCAATGCTCTGGACCCCAAGAGGGAAGGAAAAATAGTTCTTGTTACTTTTGCAGACAACAATTAAAAAACAATAAAAAATAGACCTTGGCTACAATGTAGATAGGTGTTCCAATACTTAATATTAAGTATCTTTTTTTATATCATTAATACTTAATATTAAGTATCATTATACGTGCTGAAGCACAAGTAAAGCAAAATAAATATACCCTAACGTTAAGGGGTTTTTTGGACACATATCAAAGGAAAAAAACACTTTTTAAGTTTTTTGTAAAAACAAAAAAATTAAAAAGTTGCCTATTGACAAGGTTCTTTATTGAGTTTATCAAAGGGAAAGATCTCTGGTTGAGAACATTCAAGCAAAGCAAAGCTATCTTTTTGGATGGTTATCTTGGACACAAATTTTGACCATTGATCACCTCTTTTAACTAAGAGTAAGTATAAAATATCAGAAATAAATGTGTGCAAACGGTATGAGGTGAGTATGAACTACATACCAGTAAAAGTTATCTTGGATAAAATTTTGAATATTGATCACCTCTTTCGACTAAGAATAAGTAACCCAATAAATGAGTGGTGCAAGGAGTATGAGGAGAGTGTCAACTGTGTATTCATCAACTGTAAGTTTGAAAGGAGGGTCTGGAGTTTCTTTCTTTCGTTATTTGGTATCAATTAGGTATATATTCTGGATCTCTTCTTGTTGGTAAGTGGTAATAGAAGTCAAGGGACAATTCCTTAGGAAGAATTTTCATCATGCCGTCGATCAAAAAAAAAAAATCATCATGCCCCTATCAGTGTTTGGAGAGAGTACAATAGCCAACCTTAGAGGAAGTTTGGAAGTTATAGGGTGGGTTATGATGAGGGACATCTATCTTGAAAGAGTTTCAAGATGTCAAGATGTAGCTTCGATTTTATTTTTTAAGAATTTCTCGTCCTATACTTGAGCCTTGTTTCAGCCTTGAGATGGAAGGAACAAAAAAGAAGAAAAGGACTCAGGGTCCCTTGAGATACAATACAGACTTATTAGAGATCAGTACTGATTTTCTTATATTTGTAACCTCATACAACGTTTGAGGCTCTCCATCAAAACATATGACTGGGATGAGAGGAAAAAAATGCAGGTTTTCTGGAGATCTGTACTGATTTTCTTTAATAAAAGAAATTTGATGAGAGGAAAAAAATGTAGGTTTTCTGGAGATCTGTACTGATTTTCTTTAATAAAAGAAATTTGATGAGAGGAAAAAAATGCAAGTTTTCTAGAGATCAGTACTGACTTTCTTTAATAAAAAAGATTTGATAAGTAATTGAAAAGGAAACAAAAAACCTATGAAAGCAAATAAATATACCCCAACTTTTAGGGTCTTTTTGTCACCCATCAAAGGAAAAAATAAATAAATAAATAACACTTTTAAGCTGTGTAAAAGAGGAAAAAAAAAAATATATATATATATATATATATATATATATATATATATATAGGGGGGCGTTCAATGGCCAACTTTTTGGCAAAACATTTTTCAAAACATGAGTTAGAGGTTTTGGAATGGGCTGATTTTTGGTGAGGATGATCTTACGGTGAGGAGATCATCCTCACCAAAAATCAGCCCATTCCAAAACTTCTAACCCATGTTTACAAGCTGAAAAATCGTGGACCGTCCATTTTTTGTAAACTGTTTTTGATGGGGTTAGAAGTTTTGGAATGAGCTGATTTTTGGTGAGGATGATCTCCTCACCGTAGAGATCATCCTCACCAAAAATCAGCCCATTCTAAAACCTCTAACCTATGTTTTGAAAAATGTTTTGCCAAAAAGTTTGCCCTTGAACGCTACCCATATATATATATAATAAAAAAGTTTCATCTTGACAGAAAGGGTCTATAGTCCTCAAACTTCCCCTTTTCTCCATCATCATCTTCTTTTATGATTCTTTTTCAAGTTTACTGAAGGGAAAGATCTCTGGTTGAGAACATTCTTCAGGCAAAGCAAACCTCACCTGAAGTGAAGATGCACTTCTGGAGTGGTGTGTGAACCACATGCATCGATCAAACCAAAGAAAGTGTGACAGTTTAACAATAAGACAAGATTTGTTTCATAGAATGAATGTCAAGCAATAGGGGGATGTTTCATTGATAAGTTTAAAGACAAAATAAAAATGAGCCCATCAAATAGAATCTAAGGAGTCTAGGACTAGCCCAATAGGGGAATAAAATAAATTAGATTGAGATGGTTTGGGCATCTACAAAAAAAGACCAGCGACAACATCAATGAGAAGATTACTTTGGTGCAAGTCAAAAGTTCTAAAAGAGGATATAAATTCTAAATCGCAAAACAAGATTCATGTTCCTTTTTCCTGTAAACATGAATGCAAGTTCATGTTACTAGCCCAAAATAATTGGTATAGGGAATTGTGAATAATGAAGATGATGCTTTTAAAAAAATAATAATAAATAGGTCAAACCAAAGAAAAATGTCAGTGCAACACAAGACCAGCTATATTTTATAAGTAGAATAAAAAACAAATGGAGAATATTCAGAAGGATTAGAGAAAGGACTTGGACAAAATAAAAATGGACCCATTAGATTGAATCTAGTAGTAGCAGTTCAACGGACAGAACATTGTATAATTCGGGGTCAATGTTTCATTACTATCCCAGCCAAAACATGGAATTGTGTTGGAAGAAACATTCCGTAATGATATGGAATTTTAAACCATGGACATAGCTGTAGATGAAATTGGGTTCAAGTTTCGGGCGACATATAAATGGAATAAGTTGAACAGTTCAGCATAAAAACCCTACTTTGGGAGAATTTGTAGCATTATCATTAGGAAATATGAAAAGAATTATTAGCTTTCCAGAGTTATAATTTCAAATTCACATCCTTTTACTAGTATTAACAGCCCAGTTAAAGGTTTCCAGAGGTTATAAAATAATGTCGTAAGCACATACCAATTGAGATGAATGGATTCCAACCAAGTCGAGAACATGTTCAATATCCCTGGCATGAAAAACCTTGCGACAGACAGGACAGTTTCCCAGATTCTCCTTCATGGTTCCATGTAAATCTGAGCTACAAATCAACCATTTCTTGGTAAGTGTGACCAAGACAGATAAAATTAAATGATGCAGCTAAACACTATTCACAAGTTCTTTAAAATCACTCAATACATTTAATGCTCAACATGCCAAATAATGGAAGTTCACAATTTCAAGAACTAGCTTTCAAAAAAGGGTAATGAAACTAAAATGAGAAGAAAAAAATTGGTAAACAAAATGAAGAAATAACCAAAAGAACTCAACATCCATAAGATTGATCAATAATAATCCAAAAGAGATCAATAAAAAAGATAGGAAATTACAAGTGCTAATGTTACAAAGATGCACATAGAGTATGAGAATGTCTCACGGAATCGTGCACATAGACTCTCATTTTGTTTTTCTTGAGCAGGAACAAAATATATCAGGAAATGGAAAGGTTCAGAAATTGATCCAGGGAAACTAAGAATACTGAAGTTGGTTGAGTTCAAGGTACAACACTGTTTTCAGAGCCCAGTAAAAACTCAAACCAGAAACTCCTAAAACCCATCAGTTTTCTATCAACGAGATTTCAATATAGTTTTCCCTGGTCTGCACGAGACATTTTTCAACTTATTTGGCAATGGAACGTCATTCACTTCCCTGCTTCCTATTTTTACTAAATTCCTATAATAATTTATATTCCTTTTTCCTTGGGAAATAACACCCATTTGGGGATATGAAATGGCCTATCTATTTCCTTTCCTAGGCCTTGGGGAGATTGATCTTGAGATTTAGAGAGCAACTTGGTTTTCTTTCTATTCACTCTTTTCCTTCTTAGATAGTATGGTGATAGTCGGGATGCTGCATGATAAGTTAGAACCAAGTTACTCCAAATGTCATGTGGTGAAGTGGCACTGTAATCTTGCTACAAGAACTACGATTAGGAAATGTAACAAGCAAGGAAAAGTATAGGTGGAAACAAGAGACAAAAATAAACAAGCGTGGGAGAAGAGAATGCTGCCTAGCATAATACACAGGTATATATCCTACTCTAGGTGCAAGTGAAACATAATCAACCACATTTCCGCTGCACTGGGAAATCATTTAAGAAGAAAAAATATGAGGATTTATGATAATCAAGAAAAATTGAACTTACAATCCAGAGAATAGTTAGTGCACAACTTTGCCGGTGTGCCACTGACTGAATGTGGAAAGGGTTGTAGAGACTGCAGGGGTCAAAGTGGAGCCATCACGTTACGGGATGGAATGACAAGAGGAGTGTGAAACTTAGTCCCACATCGAGCAAAGAACGTTTAGAACCCTAGGCTATAAGGAAAAAACTAGACCCTATATGGTATGACACGTTTTAAAATCGTGTGAGTTTCGGCTTAAAACGGACAATATCATACTATTGTAGGCCTGGGGTGTTACAAAATGTCATGGCCTCGTCAGTGCACCACTGACTGGACATGGAAAGGGATGTGGAGACCACTGGGGTCGAAGTGGATCCGTCACGTTGCGGAGTGGAATGGTAGGGAGAAGTGTGAAACTTAGTCCCACATCGGACAAGAGAACTTTTAGAGTATGAGCTATAAGGACAAACTAAACCCTGTATGGTATACTGCATTTTAAAGCCATGTGAGTTTTGGCCGAAAGTGGATAATATCATACTATTGTGGGCCTGGGGTGTTACAAATGGTATCAGAGCCGAAGATAGCTCTTCCTGTTTGGTGAGGAAGTGGTCACAGCCTTACTGATGCGCCACTGACTGGACGTGAAAAGGGCTATGAAGACCGTATGGGTCAAAGTGGAATTATCACATTGCAGGGTAGAATGGCAGGGAGGAGTGTGAAACTTAGTTTTTTTTATAAGTATAATATATTGAAAAAAAGGGGGGAAAAGATTACAAGAGGCCGAAAAAGCCTCACAAAGAGCTACACAAAAAAAAAAGCAAAAGCATCAATGATTACATACAGAATTCCATCTAAAGACAAAGTCATCAAAAATAGTCCCTTTGAACTCTAAATTCTGTTTGACCATAGGTACAACAAACCCAAAATCTCCAAGAAGCTGCCATGAGCACTTCTCATCTTGCTTTTGAAAACCCTATTATTTCTCTCGGTCCACACCCCCCAAGCAATAGCCGAGGGAATAATAGCCCAAAGGAATCTTTTTCTGTGAGAGAAATCATTATTGGCCCATCCTTCAACCAACGAGGAGAACTTACTAGGAAAGACCCACTGAATACGAAATAAACCCAGAAAATATGACCAAATATTATGAGAAAAGGAACAATGGATTAAAATATGATCGACTGACTCCCCATCCTTCAAACATAACGGACAACAATTAGGCGTAATCCAACCCCGAGCAATCAAATTATCTAATGTTAGAATTTTACCAAGAAAAACCAACCACATAAAAAAAAGATATTTTAGAAGGAACTGAATTGGACCAAATAATAGTTCCTGAGAAGAATCGATCTGCAAAAGGGTTGAGCCATTTATGAAAAGATCTGACAGAGAATCTCATGTCCTTTGTCCTCGTCTATTCCCACTATCCTGATCACTCACATTGAGAAGACGTGAATTCAAGAGCTCAAGGAAAGATGTCACGTCAGTTAGCTCCCAATCATTAAAATTTCTCCTAAATCCCAAATCCCAAATAGAGCTGGATTCGTTGCGCATCAAACATCGTTCAATTGTTTCATTTTTTTTTTCGAGAACAAGCGTACAAAGACAGGAATTGAGCCACTAGAGGCAATGTGCCACACCAACTATCCTCCCAGAATCTGATTCTGTCCCCCGTGCCCGCCTTGAACCTGATTCCTTTCTCAAACTCCTCTCACTTTTTGAATTCCCTTCCACACACTACACCCGTACGTGCCTTTGGCCTCGCTGCTATACCAGCCTAGTCCATTTTCCCTATATTTGGTTGTAATGACCCTCCTCCAAAGACTACCCCTCTCTTCCCAAACCTCCAAATCCACTTCCCTAAAAGAGCTCTATTAACTAGTCTAAGACCCCTAAGCAAGTGAAACTTAGTTCCACATCAAGCAAGAGAAAGTTCAGTCCTTGGGTTATAAGAACAAACTAGAACCTATATGGCATGAAGCATTTTAAAGCCATGCAAACTTTGGCTCAAAGCAAACAATGTCATACTATTATGGGCCTGGGGTGTTACAGTTAGTTTGGTGTTTTTCCATAGTTCCATGACCAAAAGGTGTTAATTGTCATTTCAAGGTAAAACGTGGAGTCGCAATAAAAAGTAAGTTTTCAATAGAGTATAAACCCTAGTGACAAAAATGGGTGATTTTTGGAAGAAATCACAACTTTTTTTTGCTAATTGGTGTTCAAAAAAGGTGATTTTTGAAAAGAATCGTGATTGATCATGAATCATTCATGACGGACGTGATTTAATCGTCATTGGGAAGGAATGTCATCAATTTTAAAACGCAAGGTAGTAAAAACATGACGGTTTGTCTGAAATTTTCAACAACCCCTCATCTAAATCGTGTCCTAAGCCCCAAACAGGCTTTGTTTTAGCCCTGAGACTAAGCCATAGAGAGGGAGAGAGAGGGGGGGGGGGGGGGGGGGGGAGTATTCCTACAAAGGTGGAAATAACCGATTTAATTGGGAGGCCTACTTAGAGGTTCAAAGTTCAAACCAATTTGGATATTGAAACACTCGTAATACTAGTTAAGAGAATAGGAAAGGATAAAGGGAACTTATTCCCTCTTACAATGGAGCAAAGAAAACTAAACACCGATTATGGGTAAGTTTGGAAGAAGCCGCTATGCAAACCCTTAGAAGGTGGAGCTTCAAGCTCAACTTAATTCAACAACAGAGGGTAGAAAGTGGACCTTCAATCCAAATGTCTTGCAGATTTGAGGAGGGAAGTTATGCTTCTAGCCCTCTCTCAACAACCACAAGATCCGTGCTTCTCTTTGAAAGAAAGCTTCTCTTTTCTTCAAATATTCAATCCAAAATCTATCCTTCCTCTTCTTAAAAGAGTGAGCTTCAACTTAAGCCCTAACTTTTGGCCATTATTCTCCAATGTAGCTGACCTTCCACTTCCTCAAATGACCAAAAGATCCCCTTTACTAAGAAAACCGAAAAGTACTCTCAAGCAAAAGGAAAATTACTAGAAATAGCTCCCTTATACAAACTTCCCTGAAGTTTTGGATGGGGTTATGGCCATCTGAATTCACAGCCAATGTTTATTCAACTTAGGAAAGTACCGAGTAAACACACATGATTTTGAAACAAAGACTTCATGAAGAAAAAATACAAAACGACCCACATGAAATTCTTTATTTAACATCAAAGGAACAAAAGCTAAAAAAAAGTAAACAGAAGAAAAATGTCCCAAAGTGCATATTTTTCCATAATTAATGACATATATAGCCAGCCAACTATATAGCCAGCTTGTTTTATCCTATATGGGTTAGAAGTTTTGGAATGGGCTGATTTTTGGTGAGTATCATCTCTATGGTGAGGAGATCATCCTCACCAAAAATCAGCCCATTCTGAAACTTCTAACCCCAGTTTACAAGTTGCAGAATCGTGGACCGTCCATTTTTTTGTAAACCACTTTTGATGGAGTTAGAAGTTTCAGAATGGTCTGATTTTTGGTGAGGATGATCTCCTCACCATAGAGATGGTCCTCACCCATTCCAAAACCTCTAACTCATATTTTCAGAACACATTGGCTATATCGTTGGCCATATAGTTGGCTGGCAATCCTGTCCCTGTATATATATATATATATATATATATACAAATACCAAATTTTTCCCCGACTTTTGCCCATTTTTTTTCAAAGTTGTCCTGTGCCAAATCATTCCTGAACCCTGACTTTGTCAATACGGTATAAACTACTGTTCTAGTTCAATTTCACAAAACAACCAGAAACCGAAAAATAACTTGAACACTACTTTTTTCTAATTTTCCTGCATGTAATCAAAATAATCTTCCAGTAAAGCAGAAATACCTTGCCGGTTTTCTAGATCGCTGGAAGGAGGCACAATTGCATCAGATAAATTACCCGGCTTGGTTTCACTTTGCTCTTGAAGCCAGTTCCACCACCTAATAATGCATTTGCTGTGAAAGGAAAATAAATCACATAGAAAAATTATAAAATTCTAGTCCACTGCCATTTAAAGCATAACATAAAAGAAATGATAACATCAGACTTTACCTGTGAAAGCAATGAAAGCAGGACATCAACTTCATAAATGGCAATAAATTACCATCCACATCTTCTTGAACCAGAGGACACAAACATAGTGGACAATTTCCATCAGGATGATTCATGTTAGAGAGCATCTCCACCGCTTCCTAAATTTATGTTCAAAATCAATCAATATATTACACACAACTACAGCAAGCAGTTTTATAGGATTGACATGGGTCTTGTTAACACGTGCCCTAAGGGCACACATTAAGGTGCATTAAATACACCTTGGAAATAAGCATTTGAGAGTATTTTTAGTAATAAAAAAAATTGAGGGCAGTTAGGGAATGAGCCACTTCCTCCTTCCCATCAAAGCCATTCTGTTACACTCCTTCCATAAGTCCCAATACACTGCAAACAATAACATTCTCCAAAGAAACCAACTATAGATTGAAAGGCCACCTTAGCCTAACTCTAGAAAAGATTCAACACAGATGATGAAAAGGCCCAGCATATGCCAAACGGGGGGGGAAGGGGTCCATATAATCTTTGCAACAGCACAAGGGAAGCAAATGACTAACAAGATTGTCGGCTCTCAGGATGTTGTACAAAGAGACAAACAGACGCACCACTTTAGATGGGATTTCACATCCCAAAATGAAAGAAGGTAAGACGAGACTAGTAGTTGAATCCAAAGTTGAACCAACAATCTTTAATTCACTGCTCATTCTCTTATATTATTTGGTCATATTTCCTTGGTCGGTTTCGCATTTATTGAGTCCTTCCTCGTAAGTTTTCTTCCCTGTTAGTTGAATGGGCGAGTAATGATTTCCATTCCAGAAAAAGACTTCTGTGGGCTACGCTTCCCTCGGCTATTGTTTGGGGGGTCTGGAACGAGAGAAACAACGGGGTGTTCAATAGTAAGATTAGAAACTCGCATACGGGTTTTCTGGAGATCTTGGGCTATCTGTACCTTTGGTCAAAACAGTATAAAGAGTTTGCAGGATTTTCCTTCAATGATTTTGTCTTTAGATGGAACAATCTTTGTAATCATTGATGTTTTATTTTCCTTCTTGTTCTTTATGAGGCTTCCTCAAGCTCCTTGTATTTGTTTTTTCCTTTATCAATATATTACACTTTTCAAAAAAAAAAAAAAAACAATCTTTTCACAAAAGAACCACCACGATTTTATCGCCCACAATTGCTTGCTCTCATGAGGATGAAAAAGGACCCCATTGATGCAAGTAAACAAACCATTGTTACCTTAAGGCATGGCACAGGTGACAAGTGTCAAGGTGTCCAACACGGCAACCTCCAAAAACTTCAATACAATTGCATGACCATATAAATATTAACTTTTAGTACAACAAATCTTCTATGTAGTACAACCCTAGTAATGTGTGGCACATGAAGAAAACTTGGAGTTGGATAGCTACCAACTTACTAGAGTACATGATCCTCGTACTTAGCAATAATTCATTATTTAATGTTAATTCATATGAAAATAAAATTAGGGAAATAGTTTTACCCTATGTATGGAAAGTGCTTGCAGATGAAATGTCGTGCCATGAAGTGCCAAGGGAACACTAGAGTAAACTAGCAATTGAGTTGATTTTTCCATCATTGAGATTTCTCGAAAATCTGAGGTTCCAAGATAACTCCTCTCCAGATCAAACCATGAAGCTTAACGTCAACTAATCTTTTTTATTGGAAAGGGAAACCTAACCTGAGAACTATTTTTTAAGGGTGGTCTCCCACTCTAGTATGCCTCCCAAATTATAGCCCCTATCACATTTCCTTGCTTTGAATTGGACCCTTCTAATGAACTCCTAAGTACCTGTTATCAATCCCAATCCAAACATTACAACCCTAGGTTGAATGAACCATTTCACTATCCCAATAAAGGTTACTACACCCATGCTAAAGCTAAATGACCTCCTCACATATTCAGAAATTCTTCACCAATCTCCAAAGCCAGATTCACTGACTTCAGTTTTCTAACACTAAATCCTCCCATTTTTATGTGAGTGTGTGTGGGTGGTTTGGGGTTGGGGGTGGGGGAGTCACTAAAGTTTGCTCCATATAGTCTGTCTAAGTCTCCAATCATTTCACTAGATATGCATAACAAAGATGCCCTGACATGCCAAAGGATAAAACTGAGGATTTAATACTATTCTAGCATTCAGTTTGGGACGCATGAAGCAGTAACAAAAATGTTCATGATCGGCATGCTATCTCAAAATTAGGAAATGAGCAGCGAAACATTTTATAATGTACAATGTGTCCAAGACAAATTTCTTTTAATAAGTATCCTAGACTAGAATTTAATCAACCCAGTGCTCCAAACATAAGAACAAAAACAACCAACAAAGAAATGAAAAAAATGGCACATGGTACAAAACATATTATAGGAAGTAGGGTCATTAAATCCAGCACATAATATTCAATTCCAATACTAACCTCAACATAGCAAAGGGGAAAATTAATTTGTTCTACTATAGGATATCGAAATGAGATCAAAATATTGTATAATTGATATTTTATTTAAAAGCTTTATGTAAGGATCAAGAATGCTCTATTTCATTCAATTCGTTGAATCATAATACGACAAGTCAATCTTCTACTTTTTGAGTTTCAAACACCAGAACCCAGCCTTAAGTTCCATGTATTGATGCACAAACACTTTTGTTTATGAGAAGATGACAAGGGAATGATCTATATAGCACATATGGGAATAGAAATATAGCAATCAATGAGTATAGAAAGAAGTGTAATGATTTTCTAACACCCCCTCTGACATACACCCCCATCACAGAACCGTAGTAGATCATTTGCCTCAAGACACGCATAACCATAAATCTTTTTCTTGTGTATCCTGAGGCAAATGATCTACGGTTCTGTGATGGGGGTGTGTGTCAGAAGGGGGCGTCATATTATCACGACCCTAGAAGGAAGGCTACCCAATAAGTAAATTAACACCACCAAGTGTATGAAGTATGAACTATACACTGGAAGATATTTTCTGCATACTCTAATTCCACCTCCAATTGAAGATATTTACCGCCAAAAACAACCTCTATACTAGGCATGATCCGAATCTTCAATTACCTCACAAAGTGCTACAAGCATTAAACAAGAGGAGAGTTCACAGGCTCTTTCTTGTATGCTAGTTATCAGATGTGATTGCCGTTTCTCGTCAAGACCCTTGGACTCTATGATTTCAACATTGGGAGGTTCGTTGGGATACTGTCACAAGAATAAAAAGAAAAGATCAATTCAAAAAGTGTAGAACCCATTACTATTCACATACTTACATAAACATTAACTCCCAATGGAACATAAAATAAATAAGGTGACAACTAAAGATTTGCATCAAAGTTTCTGTCTATAATTTTGCATAGATATGTGGCAGAAAGGGTATGCAAAGATAATCTCAGTGCATTATCAAATCTTAGCAAAACAAAATCCTTCACAAATAGCCATGACCTTACAAATTTGAAAGGAAAACTGCAAAAGTTGTGTACATAACATAATGTTATACCTGAGGACCTGCTCGTAGTCCAAGAACAACTTCCACAAACTGCAAGAAAAACAAGAAATTACCTTTAAAATGCGTACATATAAAACTTCAGTCTTCAACTAAACCAACAGTGTGGAGTAAAATTAAATAAAATATACAATTTCAAATCAGAAAGGTCATCAAAGCTGAATTCTAGATGAATTTTTTATCAAAATAATTTTTTACATAGCAGGCTCCATAAAATTTTCTCATGAAATCAACCAAATAGAAAATCGTTAATGCAGGGAGACTTATTATAAACCAAGCAAAACTCAAGACATGTGGTTTGAAGTTTTGTACGATCTCAAAAGGTCTAAATTAACATAGGGACAAAACATTCATCCCAAAACAAGATTAATATAATACCACGAGACGAGATTTTAAACCTTGGAGACATCAAATACTAATGCTTGAAATATGCACAAAAAATTGGCAGCATGACTTGGCCAAATGTGCCATTGAACTCAAAAACCCATTTGCACCAAACCTTTTTCTTATCAATAACAAATTTATGGTTACTGGTCTTGCTTCATGAGCACATGTACTAATTACAACTTCGATATTGGTCAATAGATCATACTTCTTGAATCTAATTTCAAATACTATAACTAAAAATATACAATGTTAGGACTCCTTATTTGTTTAATTTCCAAATTATGTTAGTTTTCTAATTCAGTTTATTATTGTTTTAGAGAGTTTCTTTCTCCAACTTTAGTAGAAATCTAACTATGTTTAGAGTTCAATTACGACTATTTTATTTAGAGGTAAAGCCCAAGTAGTTTTGCTGCTAGCAACACTTATAAATTCCTCTCTTCAACAAATTCTTAATTTCTCTCTCTCTTCTTAAACGTTATACTTACATTGTTCCCATATGAGTGAACAAACATTAAAACCAAAAATCATCTCAATTACAATCAATAAATCATCAAGCAAGCTTATATAAAGAAAATAAAGTAATAAATCATCATATAAGGGAAATCAGAGACTTACAAAATAGAATGTAATCGAATTTTTTATTGGATTCAATTATTAACATGTAAAACCCTAAATCAAACAGAAAAACACCAGAAGTTTCGATCGAAAATGTAGAGAATCTAAATACCTGTTGTGAGGAATCATCGGCTGTTCGTGGCTTTATGTGGATGTGGAGATGAGGTGGGAAGCGTTCGATCACCAAGCAATCGTTGCTGTAAACGGCTTCGGCAGCTTCGACTTCGATGAGCACTTCTTCTTCTTCCGCCATTGTTGATCGATTCCCCAAAAGCTGTCGCAACTCGCATGCGTGATAGAAACTAATTGCATGATGTAGACATACATATACCCCCTTTACCTTTTGGTAAATATTTGAGATACCCCTATGTTTTTAAACTAATGATATGCCCCTTGACCTCAGTCATTCTTAATAACTAATAAAAATGATCAAAATACCCTCATCTTCATTCTAACCAAAATCTGTCATCTTCAAAGAAATTCCATCGTCTTTTACTTCTCCAAAAAAATCATGTCTCGTTTTGGAGGTTAGAAGATTGAAGGATATATAATCTTAATGTTTTGTTCAATTGTAAAATTTTATTTTATATAAATATAAATCGTAAAAATTACTTTATCTGAAGAAAATTTTATTTTTCTTACTTGGTTATTCCAAGTCATCTCGATCTTGAATGGGTTTTAAAATCGCATGAGTCAAGAAATTAGATTTGAGTTTCACGTATAATATTACGGGAAGTCCACGGACAAATTCAAATTGAACCAAAGATTATACGATTGATGGTGATTCCAAGCAACATTTAAAATCTTATTTTCATACCATGTATCTTTCAAGAGAAAAATCGAGATAACTTCAATTACAAATTCTTGGAGTTATTCTCGACCAAAAACCAAAATGTTTTGTCAATCTGCATGATCCATTAAATAATGGTCCGAGGAATTCACAGAAACCCATTTGAGTTTTCATTGTAAAGCATTTTTTAGAAAGTAATGCAAGGAGTTATCACTCGAGTCTTGTATGTTTCCTTAGGTTTGATGTCTCAAGTATTAAGTAAGGATGAACCTACGATGTCAAGAACTCAATAGATATTTTGTTACATCTTCAAAATTGACTTCGACGGCTACATCCATGTGATGAGCTTAGAAGTTACTATAGTAGTTTGGAGTACCTGACTTGGTACTAATCACAAAAAACTAGCATTTATGTAAGATTAGAATTGTCTTTATGATTAATTTAAGAAATTATTTTAAAAATGGTATAATAAAATCATGTTGCTTCATTTTAATGTAATGCAACGACATATAATTAAAAACTAATTTTACAGATTAAATAGTTTACTTTAGAGTGTTGTATCATTTAATATGATGTAGTATATTTTTGTACTTTTAACAAATGAAATAATGTGAATTTGCATTTCCCCTTTTTGAAAGGAATATTTAACACGCAAAGATTGTTCTCGGTTCGGTGTATATAAATGTTACCTCTTTCTGTTATGACAAAAAAAAAAATTTGTTTGCAATGGGTTGGTCGATTCACGTTGTGGTGAGGATATTATGATGTTGAGGTGAGGATATTATGAAAATTAATGAAACTCAACTTATATATAATCTTTTTATAAAATTCTAATCTTTATTGAAAAAAATAAATTTCATTTCCACCACCAAAAATAAAATATCATAACAAAAATTAAAATCTCACAATTATAAACCAATATTTACCAACATAAATTATCACAAAACATAAACTACTTTTTATCAGCAAAAATGGGTAATCTAAAAATTGTTAAATAATTGTTGATATATTTTAAATTACAAGTTTATAACAGAATTATTAAATGTGTCAAAATAGATTAAAAGGATTAATTGCCCCTAACTCGGACCCGACCCATTTAACAATCTTATTAAACTGATTGACGCTATTATGACCCAAACCCACTAATTTTATATTATTTTCAGTCATGTCCGAGGGTCGTGCTACGATTGTCACCCCTACCTATGAGTAGGTAGTGTCAATGGATCAGATCAGAATCAAATCAATCTAGGACCAATCCAATAACAATTGGATCAGTTACGTCTAGATCAGATCAAATCCAATTTCATGGTCAAAATTAGTAAAAAATTCCTTTAATGCGACAGATCACAATTGCTAAGTACCAAAGGTGACAATAGGAGATGAAATGAATGAAAATACATTGAGGTATCTTGGGTTTGTAGGATGAATAAGAGAGAATAAATGATTATTTCATTCGGATGTAGGACAATGGTAGATAACATCTAGTTATGTAGGGGCATCAACAGGCCAATAATCTGCCAGGGAGTGTTGGCACCAATCACACATCAACTGTATTCATGAATCAAGATGCTAAACCAACAACTTTGTAAAGCTTCAACAAGTGTGGGCTAATCTACAATTCAGATAAGGAACCTGGATTGGATGTTAATGGACACAGCATTATTAAGTTAAACAGGAAATGCGAACAGTAGCATAACAAACAGATGGTGCTTTTGACTAACAACATTCCCTGATTTGTACAGGCCCTTTTTTGCTTAAGAATCAAGCAGTTTAAAAGAATGGAATTTAAACAGTTCTAAAGAACACCACAAGTGGACCGTAAATCATGATAAAGCTGCCGACGGCTGCAGAGTCTTAAAGTGAGAGGAGAGAGCTGGTTTTTTTTTTTTTTTTTTTTTACATGCCATGGAGGAAGAAAACATACAAGTCCCAACCACTACTTCCTCCTGCTTTAAGAAGAACAGCAACCGCTCTTCTGGGCAACAGGTTGTCCTCGGATTTGCACTGTTGGAGGCCTGGCATTGTTCATGGCTGGTTGGCTTGCCATCCTGCACACACACACTTATTAAAAATAAAGTACATAAAGATTATACAGGAAAGTGCAAGCAAATGAAATATTGATATTTATAGAGGTAACCCAGCAAATAGAGAGGCAGTCCATCGGAGGTTGACTAGAATCACCCTCTTGTGCACCAAAATAATGACAAGTTGCACATGGGGTTTTCCAACACCTCCAAATATATGTCTCAGATTACTTTAATATCAGTCCATTATGAAGAGAGACAAATAACAGTACCTGTTCTTGATCTCAGCAGCCATGGCCATGAAGGCTTGCTCCACATTAGTAGCACTTTTCGCACTTGTTTCCATGAACGGGATCCCAATTTCATCAGCAAATGCCTTAATACAGAATGAACAAGAAAGCAAAGTTATTGAATTTCTCCAAGCAAGCAATGAGCAAAGAGTAACCATATAGACTGATGCCAGTAAAAGTCAATCCAAAGAAATATAAGAGAGGAGATTTTTTTATATATAGTAAAAAAAAAAAAAAAAAAAACTAATCCCAAAAGGAGAGTAAAAAGTTGGACATTGCTTCCACTAATATATAGATATAGAAGGTGTCACTTATCTAAGTGTTCAGGCTTGAGGAGAGTCAATCCCATGACCTAGGTTCAAATCCCATTGAACCCATCTATGCGCGCGTGCGCTTGTGTGTATGTCGTGTGTGTGGTTCAAGAGCCAATAATGAAGTAAAAAAATCAGCCCATTCTCAAACTTCTACCACCAGTTTACAAGTTCAAGAATCGTGGACCATCAAATTTTATCGTTAATTTGTAAACCACTTTTGATGGGGCTAGAAGTTTCGGAGTGGGTTGATTTTTTGTGAGGATGATCTCCTCACCATAGAGATCCTCCTCACAAAAAAGTCAGCCTGTTTTGAAACTTCTAACCTATATTAGGACAAAACACGTTGGCCATGTTATTGACTCTTGAACCTGACCCTTTATATATATATAGGGAGCGGTTCGGAGGCCCTAACATCTACCCAGTTTCGTGCCAAGTTTTAACGGCCGTAAGATCGAGACGCATCCGATGGTTCAGATTTAATAAATCGTTTTAACTTAAAATGTATAGTAATTATGTTCGGCCCCCTCTTCAATTTTTATTTCTTTCAAAAAACCCCTCTTCTTCGAACTCTGTTATACCAAATTACAGAGATTGAAAAGTAACGAAAACCTCTCTCTCTCTCTCTCTCTCTCTCTCTCTCTCTCTCTCTCTCTCTCGCTGTCGCACTCTTGCCATCGCTGTCGCACTCTCTCTCTATCAAGTTCCAGGCCCTAAAGAGAGCGATTCGGAGCCATTGTCGTCTCTCTCTCTCTCTCTCTCTCAACCCTCTAAGAGAATGATTAGTGAATTTCTCAGAGAGAGACTGTTACAACCTCAGCTCTTCTTCTATTCTTCTATAATCCATGAGTTTCAGCTTCTTGCTCTTCACTCATTTAGGAAGATAAGTTGGATCTTTGGAAATGGAGAGATTCATGGGCTCTATATGATTGCAACTTCTGTAATCTTTAATGGGTATATGAGATTTTTAATGGTTTATGTTTCTGTGGTTGACATTGATTGTGTTATGTTTCTCCATTTTATGATGTTGATATGTGTAATTGTATCCTCAAGTAAATTCGTTGACAGAATTGAAACTCCCTTGTTTTTTTGCTTATTTATAGAGGGTATCAATTATTTTATCTTCTCTCACATGGAGAATCATTTTGGAGAGATGAGTTCCTGATTTTTGTTGAACTTTTTTAGGATTTTAGTTTAGTTTGAGTTTGTGACGTGGTGAATTGTTTTGATAGAATATGGGTTTTGTTGGTATTTTGATTGGCAGTTGAAGTTGAAGCATTTCCAGCTTTCAGTTAGGAACTTGTGTGACAGGGGAGAAGAGAGGGGTTTTTTGAATGAAATAAAATTGGAAAGGGGGCCGAACGTAATTACTATATGTTTTAAGTTAACACGGTTTATTAAATCTGAACCGTCGGATGCGTCTCGATCTTACGGCCGTAAAAACTTGGCACGAAACTGGGTAGATGTTAGGGCTTCCGAACCGCTCCCATATATATATATAGGGTAGCGTTCAATGGCCAACTTTTTGTAAACTGTTTTTGATGGGTTAGAAGTTTTGGAATGGGCTGATTTTTGGTGATGATGATCTCCTCACCGCAGAGATCATCCTCACCAAAAATCAGCCCATTCCAAAACTTCTAACTCATGTTTTGAAAAATGTTTTGCCAAAAAGTTTGCTAAAAGTCTGCCATTGAATGACCCATATATATATATATATATATATATATATATATGGGTCAGGTTCAAGGGCCATATGAGAAAACATATGTAAAAACTTTCGTTTTTAATAAAATTTTAAAATATGGGGTAGAAATTTTGGATTGAGCTGATTTTTTGTGAGGATGATCTCTATGATGGGAAGATCATCCAAAAAAAAAAAAAAAATCAGCCCAATCTGAAACTTCTAACCCCATTAAAAGTGATTTAGAATGTGGACCGTTGATTTTTTACCAATTTTTATCACTAATTTGTAAATCACTTTTGATGGATTTAGAAATTTCTGATTGAGCTGATTTTTTGTGAGGATGATCTTTTCATCATAGTGACCATCCTTGCAAAAAATCAGCTCAATCCAAAACCTCTAACTCTTATTTTGAAAAACGAAAGTTTTTTCATATGTTTTCTCATATGGCCCTTGAACCGCCCCCTATATATATATATATATATATATATATATATATATATATATATATATATATATACATATATGCAATCACCACCAATTTAAAAGGTTTTACCTTGCCTGTCTCGTAAGACACCACTTTATTAGCAGTGAGGTCACACTTGTTTCCAACAAGAAGTTTGTTGACATTCTCACTAGCATAACGGTCAATTTCGTTTAACCATTGCTTGACGTTGTTGAAGCTCTCCTGGTCTGTTACATCATAAACTACCTGCCAAAGATGGCACCAATATAAGGCATAGTTTGTTTATAAGCAAACATATGATGTGAAAATATAAAAAAAGGGAGGCGAGATCACTTACTATAATGCCATGTGCACCACGGTAGTAGCTGCTAGTGATCGTCCTAAAACGTTCTTGCCCAGCAGTGTCCCACTGCATGACCCAGAGAAGCAGAGGAATGCTCCAATAGTTAGCAACAAAATGACACCACAAAGTCGTATACAGTTCAGATTGTGTGCCAAAAAAAAAAAAGGACATTTTGGCTCAGGACCATCAATGGTCCATTGATTAGATTAAGCTTTGCGTTATTATTCAAATATGAATATTTGAGAAGAAAAAAACCCTCCCAACAGATGGCATAGGTGGCAAAGTGCACCATCTGATGGGAGAATCCCACCCAACAGTCCTGATAAAAGAGCATACGGGTTGGATAGTCCAAACTAGAACAAATTCTTAGTATTCGAAAGTGATGATTAATTTCTCACTCGTGATTTAAAAATTTACAGACCAAAAAAAGGGGTTTTAGAAGTCTATGACCAGTTCGTGCTTGAAAACACAAGCTTTTGATTTTTTTTTTTTAATGCTTACAAACAACCTATGAACAAAAAACATCAAACCCAGATAAGATCAACTCACAATCTGAAGCTTAATGGTCTTCCCATCCTGCTCCACAGTGCGTATTTTCTACAAAATGGGACATTTAAATATAATTGATATTGTGTAATCATGTCAACAAAAAAAACATGTATAGGTACAATTACTTACAAAGTCAACTCCAATGGTGCTAATGTAACTCTCCAGATATGAATCGTCCTGTTTAACAGAGATGAAGATTGGTCAGAACAAAATTGGGCATTCAGCTCCATACAACTTGCTATGGTTCAATTGCACTTGGTGGGTGTCCAGAGAAATAGCAAATGTACAACAACTTAGTCACAAGATATAGATAATTATTAAGAAACTCTAATGACAGATTATTTCGATCTTTATAGAAGAAAAAAAAAGTTAGTTCATCTAGCAAGGTTCACTATTATGTTATATTTATATCATATAAAATTTTGAACTTGCACAAACATTATTCAACACAAACAAAATTTCTAATCATGAAAGAAGTGTAGAGTGAAACTAATGCATTTTGTTGGAGGTACATAAAGCGGAACTTCCACAAACGAAGCTCAAACTAGGAAAACCTGATGGAATTTTGTTCGAACCATGGTTCAAGACCGAGATGACTCAGGCAGAGTCATCCTAGTCTCGAAGACAACCAGGACGACTTGCCCGAGTCATCATAAATATTTGTTATCCATCTATGTATCTATGTATCTATCTATCTATATTAACAATTTGACTCATCTAAGACGAGATGACTCGTATGAGTTAAGTTGGTATCGGTGGGGGTGAGACAAGATATGGGGTTTTGAAACCATGGTTCAAATTTTCATTCCATTTCAAAATACTTAGGCAGAAAATTCTGCTTCTGGTTTCGGAATGTTTCGGGTGAGACTATCTCGGTTCTTCTCCGGACCGGGACATTGCCTCAACACAAGATTTCAAAATTTGATTAGAACCACATCAGCACATCCGTACCTGGAATGGACGATGATAATGTATGCCTAAGCAGATCCGATAGGAGAAAACATGACGATTTGCTAAGGCAAAAAAAAAAAAAAATGAAATATTTCTGCCTGGCTTGTTTTAACCAAATCTCAATGGGAATAGCATTTAAGTCATGATTCACTAAAACATTCAATTTGTGAACAAGGTCCAAGCTCCATGCAGACTGGATGGTCCTCTGAGAGGATTCTTGAAACTATGAAATTTTTAGAAGACAGCTCTTTGTTCGATCGTGTCAAGATACTTGGCTTGGCAATTGTGAGTCAACTCATTCATAATGACCATTCATTTATCTGCCTACGAATGATAAATGAGATCCATTTACATGATGAGTTACTTTATTTCAATTCCAGATAATATTTCCATTCTTTGTTATACCATATTACCAAAATACTAATACTGCCAGTTAACATGCAAAACATTTACATGGATGCTTCTTTTGTAGCATTCCACAACACCATGAGCAAATTATACAAATCCATGAATTACATAAGAATAATGCTGAAGCGACCTCAAGATTGGACCTCACATCGCACACCCTGATGTGAAAGTGCATAGGAACCATAGATGCTTTCCTCGAGATAAGAGTGAAAAAGACTCTATGGTTCCTATCCACTTTCACGTCAGGGTGTGCGATGTGAGGTCCAATCTTGAGGTCACTCCAGCACGACTCATTATATAATATGCAGAGTAGTGAGTACTAAAACATTGCTCAAATATTATGCATTCTTAGACTATGTCATATATTTACAACTTATTATGCAAGTCAAGTCATTTGAATTGCCAAATCATAGGAGAATTTTTATTTCATTTCCAAGGTACAATGCTATCATACACAAGAAACATTTTCATTAGAAAATATTTGAACCATCCCTTGGCCCTTTTATCAAAGTGGATCACAACCAGTGAGACAAGGAGAACAAATTGCATATAACAACATGCATGTCAACATAACCTCAATTTTGAAAGTAAGGACGAATTAAAAGGATAATAAATAATTAAATGGCATATTTAGAACTTACAGCAAATCTTAAGAGGAGACAAGACTTTCCAACACCAGAATCTCCAATGAGCAAAAGCTTGAAAAGGTAATCACTAAAAACACACATTAAAAAGATTCCCTTCATTAGTTATAAGTAAGAAAAGATGAAACATTCCACTTTTATTAATTAAATCAGCTTGCAAGTCAAAAATTGAACACTTATGCCATCCCTTTATACACTCTAAGAATTCACTTCTCTTTGTAGTACACGTCCAACACTACCCATGCCTTAATCACCTAAGTAAAGACTTTTTTGGGCATGTCTAGAATCAGATATTAGGACTACAAAGCAATTAAGGATTTATTTTTCAGTTGATAGGTGGTATTACCACTCACGGACTTTACCAATTCACCAAGTTCTCACCTTTTCACTCCACTTGATGATGAGAGGAAGTGAGCCAAGATGACTGAGGTTTGCATTTATGGAAATCCTGTCTTCATTGAACCTAAATAGAATAAACTACTTGCTAAATCTAAAAAAACTAAAAAAAATACAAAATGCATGTCCATAAACCATACCTTCAATCCCATGTTCATTTAGAAATGATCAACAACCATAGCTAGTCTAGTCAACCATTATGAATACTTCTAGAGAAAAGTTCAACCCTTCATCAGCCAACAGACGGAAAAACCCAAACCCCACTACCTCTTTAGGTTAAGACACCCAAGCTATCGATAAATCATATCCCAAATCCCAATTATTTGAAATGGTGGCTAGTAGTCTACTCGACCATAATGAATAATTGAGGAGAAAGTTCAACAGCAAATTGAAAGACAACCCCCAATCACCAACCCCCCCCCCCCCCCCCCGCCCCCGCCCCCTTCCCTTTTCTCACGGTGCCCCCACCACTTCAACTCTAGATTCCCAAGGTCTTGGATTGATCATGCACAAATGTATACACTTGACATATATAAATCCATGAAATACTATTTTGTTCCCAATGCATGTTCACCTAAATGGTTTTCTGCTCCTACTTTCATAATATCACAGAGGAAACACATTTACAAAACTGTGTGAATCACTTATCCCTTCTAGACAATCATGACTTATATAAAAAATTTGTTTATCAATTCCTTCAACCAAAGTTTTCAATCCACACCAAAATCATTCATCTTAGATATTGTAATGGTGGATAACATCTTAGATGATGACAATCATGGTAGGGGGAGGTGGTGGCTACACAAATCAAAGGGAAATAACACCTAGGAAGGGGGGAAAGGTTCTATGAGAAGGAAAATAATGAGAGAGAGAAGGGAGTCAAATTAGGATCAAAAAGTGAGTCACGTTCCTTTGTTACCCTAATGTCTTATTTATAAGAAAAAAGAGGAAGAAAATGAGTCAAACGCTCTCCTCTCATCCAATGACCTACGTTATTATGTATTTATTAGGTAAAAGGGGCCAAATAGATAATTAAGCGGGTTTTGATAGTCTCTCTACCTCTAAACCTACATCCTCTTTATCCCTTCATGTTGAAGGAATTTTTCCATCTTCTTTATGGTCAGTTCGCATGGCACACATGTGGACCGATTCATTTTGAGCCATCTAAATCGCTCTCTATCTCCATATGAATCTCAACCTCCAAACCCTAAATAATTACGAGTAGTTCAAGACTTCTTCAACAAAAGAAATCCTTTCTAACCCTGACTTGTTGATACACGGCCGACATTAAAATTCAAACCCTAGAAAACAAGATCAACAGATCCATGAAATCCAAATTCCCAAATTCGATTTCATGTGAAATCCTAGAATTCAATGGTAGTTGAGAAGAAATGGCTTTTCACCCTTTACTCTGCAACCTACCTCTCCTTTATGTTCTTTCTCTCTTCAATCTTTGGATTCATTTCTTCTTCTTTCACCACCAATCACTCATTCCCCCCTCTCATCCGTAATTGTTCCTCTTACCCTCTTGCCTTCGCTTACTACATCTTTGGTGGCCATAAGGATCAAATCCTACAATTTTTGTTCACCATCCTCAAAATTGCCATCTTCTTAATCTTGGATCTGATGCTTTTAATGAGGAATGGACCCAGTTGATAGTAGCGATTCCCGTTATCCATAATTTCGGTAATGTAGATGTTTTGGGACAACAAGATCCTATTAGTTATATGGGATCTTCAAATATTGCCATCACGTTTCGTGCAACTTTGATTCTTTTGAGGGCTCATAGTAGTTGGGATTGGTGTATTACTTTGAGTGCAGTAGATTATTCCCTCATTACTTTGGACGATAGTGCAAAATGAATTGTTCCACGAGTATGCCATGTAGACTGACAATATGTTTGGTGGAAAAGCACAATCAACATGGGGGGACAAAGAGGATATAGGATTGGAGGTTGAGAGACTATCATAACCCACCCAATTGCCTACTTGACGTCTTTTAATTAATAAATACATTACAATGCGGGTCATTAAATGAGAGAAGGGCGTTTAAGTTATTTCATTCATCTTTCTATCTATAAATAGGACAATAGGGCAACAAAGAAAGGGAACTCACTTTCTAATCCTAATTTGACTTTATCTCTCTCATGGAACCTATTCTCCCCCTGGGTGTTATTTCCCTTTAACTTGTGTAGACACCACCTCCCCCCTACCCTGATCATCATCATTTAAGACCTTATCTAGCATTTAGAAATACATCAATCAAATTCACTTGGAGGACTATAATATTGAAGATCACAACAGGCCCATGCACTTTGGAACAGATCAACCTTTGCTTACATACTTTAACTATGGATGATGTGTAGGTGTGACCTATCAATTAGATGCATTGTATTGCATGAAAATTACTGTTTTGTACAGTTCTATACCCCACACAAAACTAAATCCATATCCAGACCATAGATACAAAATTCCCCAAACTTTGAAAATTGCAGAAAGTGGGTTGTGCTGAAAAAAAATCAGTGATTAATCAGCAGGTCGAAAATAATCGATGAAATAGTAAAGAATTGCCGATTACAAACAAACAAAAAAGAGATTTTTTTCATTTTAATTGCAGATTTTTTTTATTCAAAAAAAAAAAAATCAGCAATTTTTTTGTCATTTCCTCGCTCAATTTTTCCCTGGCTTATCCTCAACCCAAACTTTTTTTGATAATGTCCTAGAAATACCCCCCCCCCACCCACCCACCCCAAACTACATGATTGCTGATGTGGAATCCAAACTTGGTTACTATGCTCCAGACAGGCAAGTTGAAGAAAAGAATAACCAACACACTGATTGCAAATCAAATTAAACGCACGTTAATCTTCTGATAGGAGCCATTAATCTTCCAACATGCCATGACATTCAATTTCTAAGAAAAAACAATCTGCAACCTGTACTTTTATAAACAATTAATCCAATTGGGATCGAAGATGCGACAAATGAATAAAAGATGATGTTTTGCGGATTCACAAATTATACCGAGCCATGGGTACGCCTAAATACTCAACTTATGTAATTTCCCCAATTAAATTATTCCAAAACAAAATAAAACCAAAGCCAGCCACCGAATCTAAAACAAACCAACCTAGATCTGGGTTTTTACAGCAAGACCGCCTATTATAATCTCAAAATATTCACCAATTCTGTCATAAAGAAGCCAATAACAACATAAGGATCTAAAAAAAATCTAGACAATTAAATTCACCTTCGTTTCTAATAAAATAGATCTGGCTAGATTATAGGAAACCTTAACAAAACGAATCAATACTAAAAGGATAAGATTTTTACGAAACCCTAAACAATTTCAGATAAAAAGGATCGAAAAAAGTAGAAATCCAAGTATTTTGTGAAACTTACTACTCTGGATTCATGACTGTATGTTGCTGAGATCGATAGAGATGATTTTTACGGACCAATCTGATTTTCTAGGAGAATTTCGAACAAAATCTCGATTTTTTTTTTCCGAAAATGAAGGAGCCTAAGAGAGGATCGAAAACAGAAGGGGGATTTCCAACGAAACACAGAACGAGAAGAAAAAGGAATGGTTGGTCCTCATGTCCACACCAGGTACACGTATATATTATAAGATTTAATTACCTTTATGCCCTTGTGAGTCGTTCGAATTACATAAAGGTTATAGTACGTTAGTGCCCTTTGACTTTCCAATACAGCCTGGAGTAAAATTCTGAGTGGACAAGGACGTCCTAATAGTGACACGTGTCATTCACTTGGATTAAACTACTAACAAATCATGTTTTCATCGATACTTAAAAGACTGTACATATTTTTCTTAGACGAATATACCCCTAGAAATTATAAGAATGCCAATCTTAGCATTAGGAAGTCATGAGGTATTGAGAACGAAAATGTGGGCTTCGCTGAAGGTACGTTGTCCTTTTCGTCACACGCACGATCTAATAATCAAAGTGATCAAAATATTCAAAGAGAAAGAATTATACCTTCAATGGGGATGATGCCAACATCCTAATATTATTAAAACAAGACAACCCATCTTTGAATTTGTTTGTGATTTTTGCTTTAAGAATTGTAATAGTAGAAGTAATAGAAGTGTTATTACAAAATTATTGCTTGATGCGAGGTGATTTTTAGAGAATTCGACGTCATCTTCTTATACCAAGATTCCTTGGTAATGGGATCGTCATTATTCTCCACAATGGAAGGGATTATAAAATTATAGTTTGGTGAGAGGTGCTTTTTAGGTCATTTGATGTATCTTCTTAGAGTAAGATTCCTTGTAATGGGGTTATCATAAGAGTTAATCGAGGAAGTTTTGAAATTGGGAAAGAAAGCTTGGGCTTTGTACCATCAAATAACATGTACCAATTCGATCAAGCCTAGTAGACTCAAACTTGGTCAATTTTTACTAGTTTTTATCCCGGCCTGAACTAGACTTAGATTCTTATCATTCAAGCCTTATAATTTACACTTGAAATCTTATCATATTATGTAAGCATTATTTCAGTTATTCATTTTTTTCTCACATCACTAATTAACAATTTATATAAACTACGCACAAAATTAAAATTGTCTAACTATTCAAGAATGAACACATGATCACTTTTAGGATTGGTTGTCATAACGTAATAGAGTATATCGTTATATACTTGGGATTGTAGCCATTGTCATTAATCCAATAAAAAAAACTTGAATATAATGATTCCTCTTTGGTGAAGATATCTTTTATCTCTAAAATCACCTTCTCCCCTTGATATACTTTCTATGGATCTAATCCTTTCCAAAATAGAGATTTTCAAAATCCATTGAAAATCTCAAAAACCTTCGTTATTGACTTACTTTTTTAACAAGAAAACCCAAATAATATAAATAAATAAAATGTTGAAATGTGGGTTATAGGCTTAATGGACCACCCATGGGACCAATGGGTCTAACATGTTATTCTAGCTTTCATAACAACTCAAAATCCTAGTCTAATAATTTCTCAATTTAGGCTACAACCTAGGTAAATTCTGAAAAAAAATTTAAAATAAATAAAGTTCTTTAAAAGCTCTTCATGGAAACGATTCCCCAACCTCTATAAAGTAAAATAATGATTTTTCAATATTATCTATATAATAATAAAACACAACTGAGTTGTTACAATTTTTGTGTTTTTTGAGCTGGGGATAAATATCCCCTCAACTACAGTTTTGTGAGTGGACAAATGCCTCATCAACCTACACAACATTTTTTTTGTCTTTCCTCTACACTCCCTCTAACTTTATTATATATCCTCTTTAATTCATTTAATTATTTTTTTTTACTTTTTAACCTCAAAAAAATTTAATAATAATGATAGGGCCCACTTTACTTCCTTTACTCTTCACTCTTTCTAATTTTATTATATTTTCTCGTTTACCCCTTTTAACCTACTTTATAATTTGGAGTCCTTCGAAAGTCCTAAGGAAAATTAAGGATCACACTAAGTTTTCATGACTATCAAATATCGTAAAATCGGACAAACACGCTTTTTCAATTCAACTATGAATGACTTTTACTACAAAAATTTCAGAAAATTAAAGTAAGACCCTGACATAACTTATTTTAAATAACATCCCACAAAATGGGTTGACCTCTTTCTCTTTCTCAAATGTACAATAGAATACCACCCATCATACTTTTCTCTCTCTTTCTCCCTCGTCTTCTCCATCTCTTTTACATCCACGCAATCATCTCTCTCTCGTCTTTTCCATTTCTATCATATTCACGTAACCATCTCCTTCTCTCATCTTTGTGTGAAACACCAGATCTCTTAGTATAAGCTCTGGATCTGCTCTCTTTAAATATATATTTATCTCTCTATCTAAACCTTAACTATAAGTCTCTCTCTCTCCCTCCTACTCTTAGTTGAAACTCGAACCTTATTTACTTGATTATCACTTGTTGTTCTTTGATAAACATTCATTTAATTATTGGGTTCGTTGTTGCAGGGGAAAAAATTTGTTCATAAAAGTTGATTAGTAAAACCTTGACTCATACATTATTAATCCTTGGTGTTGGAGATGTGAGTTTATACTTTCTATGACCTTTTTTTTCATGGGATCTATTTTAATGAAAAATTATTTGTACCGAAATTTCTATCATGTAGGTGTCTTGTTATAAATAAAGATGGTGAGATTAAGGAATACAATTTTATTTGCATCCAAGTTTTTGTATTTTTGGTAAACAATAAAATTTTATTAAAACAGGAGTCTATAATATCACATTGAACATTGTAAATGTGAACATCACACAAAATATTGGTATAAAAAAATAAGCTTTTGTTTAGGGATTCCATATGAGTTGATATTTTTCTTTGTCACGTTGAAAATTCAATTACAATTATAATCATTTAACATTTAAAATGAATGGTTGATGAGAAAAGTAAAGAGAATATGTTTAGGTTTGAGGCTTTAAGACATGCTTTATAATATGGAAGCATGATTAAATGTTTTAGACTTTTAAATGTTAACTTATCATGAGATTCTATTAATAAATTCAAAATCATGGGCTTGTTTAGATTTCGATAGTTTTTTAGAAAATCAAGCTTCACAATATATGAGATCCTATGTTCATGCTTCATAATATATAATTTTAGTGATATATTGATTGCTTTTAGACTTAAGAATTGTGTTTTAGTTTATTTACGTTTCTAATACTGTTTAATGTATTGTTATGTGTCGATGTTTATCAATTACACTGATATATATATATATATATATAGGACAGCGTTATTACGACCCCTATTACGACTCACATTGCGACACACCGTTTTGTCTTATATGGGCAAAAATGTTTGGAATAGGCTGATTTTTTGTGAGGATGATCTCTGTGATGAGGGGATCATCCTGGCAAAAAATCATCCCATTCCAAAACTTCTAACCCCATCAAAATTGATTTACAAAAATTGGACGATCTATAATTTTTCAACAAAAATTGGACGGTCTAGAAATTTCATAATGAGCTGATTTTTGGCAAAGATGATCTCCTCACCATAGAGATCATCCTCACAAAAAATCAGCCCATTCCAAATATTTTTGCCCATATAAGACAAAACGGTGTGTCGCAATGTGAGTCGTAATAGGGGTATACGGAACGTGACATATATATATATATATATAAGAATCGTTATATGACAAATTATATGCATTAGCACCTAGTTAAGACATATTAGTTGTATATATGATGGCACTTAGTTCTTATGTGAGATTAAGCTCATCTTAACAATTTTTTTGTCTTATTTGTGATAGGGAGTAATTGTCTTCTATTGATTCTTGAATTGTCCCATTTTTGATAGTTTGGGAATGCATAATCTTTGTTACAATCAATAGTTAAAGAGTTTATTTCCATTTTCATCAAGTTTCGACAATCATTGATTTTGTTCTTTGGGTACATACTTAGATTAGATGGCATGTTTGGCCATATTATAAGTCATGTACCTAGAAAACTATGGGAAGATGCCACCAAAATTTTACGAAAAATAGAAATAAATATTTTGTTATTTACTATAACAAAAATTATGCATTCTTGAATGAGATAAGATTCCTCACTCGTAAGAGATGGAGAAAGTGTTCATAAGAAGCGTTATGCATTCATGTATGTAATTCGAGGGGTTTATTGATCTTTTATCAATTATAGCAATCCATCATGGATAAGATTGATCTTGACAAAGATGGAGGAATACCTATTGATGATATTGTAAGATCGTTGATAATCGAAGTAGATAGTGGTGAACATGTTGATTATCAGAATACTAATAAAGACGTTAAAAATCTAAAAGTGCTATATATGGGGATGTTGTTTGACTCAAGTGAAGAAGATCAAAAATATTATAAAGGTTATGGACGTCAACAAGGATTTTGGATTTGAATTCAAATCACTACCAAGTCACGACGGGATTCATATGAGGTGATTGGAATAACATACATTTGCTCACATCAAGGTAAATTTAAACTAAAGAATGTAGAAGATATGGTAATAGAGGAAAATGGAACCAAGAAGAAAAGCAGAAGTTGTTTTACTATAAAAAATGAATGTAAGGCAATCAGGCATAGTTTCAACAACAAATGGACCACTAGATAGAAAATATCAATTTTTAAGGATGATCATAATCACAAAGTAATTACACTAACTAGGAGAATGAATATAAAGTAAAATCGAAGCATGCCGAAAACAACTAAGAATTTAGTTGAAACATACCATTGAGAAAACATGTTAGTTGAAAAAGTTTCAACAATTTTGGGTGGGGACATGATCGATTTCGATGATAGAAATTATTACAATCATTTTGGAGATGTCATACATATGAAACTAAAAAAGGGTGATGCATAGTCAGTATTCAACTATTTCAAGAAGAAACAAGTTAAAAATCTATAATTTTTTATGCGATACAATGCGATGAAGAATGTATGGCAATTAATTTTTTGAGTTAATTCTCGATCACGAATGACATATGAATATTTCAGAGATATGGTGTCATTTGACACAATTTACTGAACAAACATGTATAATATGTCGTTCACCCATTTATTGGACTGAACCATCATCTTTAGTCCATACAATTTGGAAGTATTCTTCTACAAGAAGAAACAAATGTAACCTTCTTATGACTATTTGAGACCTGGTTATAAACAATGGAAGAATATCATCAAATATTCATAATCACATGCTAAGATTTAGCAATGAGAAATGAAATTGTCAAAATGTTTCCCAACACTCATCATCGTATATGACATATCAAGAAAAAGTTTGTTAAGAAATTATCCCATATATACTCTAAAGATATTGACTTCAAAGGTAAAATGACAAATTGCATTTGATCAACATATACGGTGGAGGATTTTGAAACACAATAAAAATTTGTAATCATGGAAAATGAATTAGAACACAATGAATGACTTCAACAATTATTTGAAATAAGGAAGTCGTAGGTGCCAATTTATAATCGCAACATTTTTTTTCTAGTATGAATACCACTATCCTAAGTAAAAGTATTAATGTCTTTTTCGATGGACTTGTTATTTCGAGATCAAATTTCAAAGAATTTTTTGTTAAATATAAGAAAGTATTTCAGAGGAATGTAGATGAAAAGAGTAATGAAGATTTCATTTTAAAGCATAAGTTTTGATATTTCAATGAAGGTCAATTACTTATAAAACACGTGACAAAAGTATACACAAAAAATGTGTTCGAGAAATTAAAGTAAGAATGAGTCAATGTGATGCAATTTAGAATTGAAGAATAATAAAAAATCAATGATGGATGTTGTTGTCTATGGTGAAAACTAAGTATGGTGTAGTCGAAGAGTTCATAGTAAAGTTTAATTTGAAAACATATAAGCGTACATGTGAATCTAAAAATATTGGATTTTTTGGAATACTTTGTCAACATTTTCTAAATATTTTTACTCATCGTGTAAAAGCGCTCTCTCGATCCGCGGGGTGTGCGAATCTACTTTTGATTTTTGAGGTTTGAGAGTCGCTACCTAGTTATTATGGTCTAGGAACCGAGCATTGACTCTAAATAGATAAAAATAATTAATCTACGAATAAAAATAAACTTGTAAACACCCCATTTTTGCACTCGCCTGATTAATCAACTCGTCAACCCGATTGCAACGGTTCTCAATGATGGATGTTTATTCCAATGCTTTATTTTGTTATCAGATATGTTTCAGAAATCTGGATGAGGTATCTCGAACTGACAAAACTGTAGAAACCACGCTACGCTAGGAAAATATAACCCAGAAGATTAGAAATTGTCATTTTTCAGACAAAAAGAAGCTTCACGATAAAAATCACTAAAATATAATCAAATTACCAAAATACCCCTAACCTTAAAATATCCCTAGAGCCTACATTACGCTTAGAAAAATCCTTTCAAACACATAAAATAACAAATCGAAATCAAATAAATTATTTCGCCAATTTTCACAAAATTTAATAAAATTACGAAAATGCCCCTCATAAAGTTCACGACCATTTCACAAAAAAAATGTCATAAATGATATAAACCAATATTTCCACTAAATTTCTTATGAAAAATCGATTCTAAAACATCCTGGAATATTGAAAAACGACTTAAAATGCAAAAAATCCTCTCCGAAGGTAAAACGGTAATTTCACAATTTTTATAATTAAAAATTTTAAAATTAATAAATAAAATATTAAATAATTAAAGTGAAACATTAATGAAATTAATTTAAAATTTTGAACTAAAAAAATCGATCAATCAGTTTCTCAGGCAAAATTGTTGAGGGTTCGCAAGATATTTCTTTAAGGACCCCTCCATTTGGGGGTCCAAAGAATTAAAGATATAATAGAGGGGGGTTCTCCAAAAAATTAAAGTCAATCAAGTAAGACTAAAGTCAAGGTATTAAATTCAATCAAGTAAGACTAAAGTCAAAATTAAAGTCAATTAAGCAAGACTAAAGTCAAGGTATTAAAGTTACGATCTTAAAGTCAATCAAATAAGATCAAAAGTCACAACCCTAATAGAGTTCTAATTAAATAATAACTCTACTTAATAGAATTCTAACTAAAATATAACTCTACCTAAAACAATTCAAATTAAAATACAACTCTACCTAAAATAATTCTAACTAAAATACAACTCTAACTAAAAAAATTCTAATTAAACACTAATTCTATCTAAATCAACCCTTAAAAAAATCTATAAATAGGGGCCCTCACACTCTATTTTCGTATCAAATCATAAACCCTAAGAGAAGTAGATCAAAAAGCCTCCCTAACCTCCCATAAACCCTAATTTTGAAGTCCCAACTCCTTACCTAACATCCATACTTTGATTTTAACTCAAAAAATACCTAGAAGTCCTTCAAAAACACCTAGAAACCTATAAACAAATCCGAAGAATTCAGATCTAAGAAATAGATACCTCAACTTGGAGATCAAAAATCAGATCCGATGAGAGAACGAAGCGAGAAATACTGTACAAGAAGTTATTCTATCAGATCTGAGGGAAAAGAAAATCGTTGCGTTCGAAAAAGATAAGTATTTTTATTTTTTTATTAATTAGGTCTTTTTAGCAATGTAGTTCTACTTGGGAATTAGTAGAGACCGGTGTTTGTCGGGCGGGGTTGGTGCCTAACACCTTCCAACTCCGTAACGTGATCCCCGGACTTAGTTTCTTTTGCCTTTTAGAGTCTTTGCGCGGTTCCTAGACCGTAATAACTAGGTGGCGACTCCCAAACCTTAAGGGTCAAAAGCGGATCCGCGCACCCAGCGGATCGAGGGACTTTCAAAACTATGTGTCGCGCTCCGCCAAATGCTAGCACAAATCCCCATGTCAGATCTCAAGGTACTAGGTGGCACCTTGAAATTTTGACATGGTCTCTTCTATTTATGTTAGTATTCCAAGGCGTTTAACCTGCACCTGATAAACGACATACAATCCTGCATATATGCGTACAAAATGGAATACTAGCATAAGCCTACATACATCTAATAACGTACGATATATCAGAGTGCAGAAAAAGAAATTTATACACAGGATTATACAAAAATTTCTCACTCTAACAAAAATCCTAACGCTCAGACTAAAATCTATAATACTTTTGGTCTAACTGACACCACTAGGGGTAATAACCCTAGTACTCACCAGGTAATGGAGTCTGATCGTCTATCTAACCCACTAGATGGTCCTCACTCGTTGGTTCTACCCCCGCCACGCCAAGTGTAGGCTTTGAAATTAAAAAAAATATGAAAGAAAGGATGAGTAACAATGGTTATCCAGTAAGGAAACAAACAATTTCTACCAATAACCCCTCCTAACATGAACGAATAAGCATACTGAATCATTTTAACATTACAAAGTTTTACAGAAGAAACAACGATAAACTGTTACATATAGCCAGGGATGAGCAACTAAACTTTTTAAAACTGTCATTACATCAATCAATAGTACTTACTATAACATTTTCTTTATATACAAATCTAATTGATCAAATGGAAATATTAAACATATATTTCACTTTATATATCAAAATAAGGCAACATATATATAATACACAATGGTGGACTAGTGGAATTAGAGAGTTGGGATTCACGACTAGATCACCCCCAGTCAGGACATGATGTTTCATATTTTTTACTGACTTTTAGTTCTTGATTTTGTGGTCGGTCGCTGCACTTACCACACTTGGTTGACCATTTATCCAGCTCAGGCTGGCTATTTGATTTGACCATAAGCAATGGGTCTTTTTTCGATATATCAGAATGTTCGACTACTATAGATTGTTAGTGATCACTGACTAATCATCTTTGTCTATGCCTATTAGGCGTTCATGTGATTCATAAATATACAAACCATTTGTATACGACTACCTTTACATTACAAGTTCACTGGTAAAGATAGAGAGGAATAATCCAAATTCTAGTTGTGACTCCACTCTCATACGCGTCTCATACCACGTATGAGCTTGGTGGTCTCTACCGTACATCACATGATAGTACACCACTCCGAATGATATGACACACTATCCCTTCAGGTATTCATAGACTCTTTAACAACTCACAAAATAGCTATATATATATATATATAATTTTCATTTGAAAATAAAAGATAAATTAACAATACAAGGTTGAGAATGGATATCCAGTTTCCTATCATATAATTGTGGCCATCCGGCCTAAAATAAATAACATAACTGAAATGTAAACAGCGCCTCACGCTACTAGAAAGTAAATAAACATGCAAGTAGTAATATTATCCCTGGATATCCATTCACCAACCTACACACAATATAACAATGTAAAATGCAGACATCACCCCTCGGGTGTGACTCTGACATTTTACCGTTTCATACTCATTTTCCTTTTTTTTTATTTTTACAATTTTCAGTCTCTCAAACAAAATATCCACTTTCTGATATTCATCAACTCAATTTGAGTTCATTGAATATTAAATCATTTTTTCAAACCTTAAAATTTATTTTTTTTCAATTAACTTGAAAAATTACAAAATTTTTATCAACATGGGGTTCGAGCAGTGCCTAGAACCCAACTGGCCAATACAAAATCCAATGAAATATCCTACCCACATATAATTTATTATAAAATACGGTTAAAACAAATCAAATATGCAAGTTCTGGCGTGAATTTGAAATAACCAATTAAATTCTAAATTTTTGGAAACATCACAAATTTTTAATAAAATCTTAAATGTAATTTTCACAATCTACAATTACTAATAGAAGTTCAGAGTTTTTTACAATCTTTAGGAGACGGAATTGAAACACGTGCATGGAAATTGAGGCGATCGGCATGGAAATCGATATGGTTCGAACTTCGAGGTAGTTGATTTTTGAATTTGACCTGGTGGTTTTTAAGATCTCGATGTCGTATTCCTTTCTCCCTTCTGCGACGGAGGACAGTTTGACCCTGAAATATGCGAAATCCGAGGTCAAAGTTTCGAAACCCCTATATATATATATATGGAAATGTTCAGCACCAAACATTTTGGCAAAATATTTTTCAAAACATGGGTTAGAAGTTTTGGAATGGACTGATTTTCCGTGAGGATGATCTTTACAGTGAGGATATCATCATCACAAAAAATCAGCCCATTCCAAAACTTCTAACCCTATCAAACATGATTTACAAAAAATGGACGGTCCACGACTTTTCAACTTGTAAACATGGGGCTAGAAGTTTTGGAATTGGCTGATTTTTGGTGAAGATGATCTCTTCACCGTAGAGATCATCCTCACCAAAAATCAGCTCATTCCAAAACTTCTAACTCATGTAGGACAATTATGGTTGGCTAAAATATTGGCCAAAATGTTCGGTGCTGAATGGGAACCATATTTATATATATATATATATATAAATATGGTTGATTTTTTATGATACAGGGTGAAAGAGAAGATGAAATGAAGAGATCTTGGATGGGTTTCATAGATGTTGATGTTGCGGACCTTTTTCCTTTCTACGTTGGCCATCGAAAGCAGATCGTTCGCGACGGATCTGAGGTTGAAAATTTGAAAAAAAAAAATTTATTTTTAAATTCATGACTATTTTTGGGTTATTTAAAACAAAGGTGAATAGTGAAAAAATAAAAAAAAAATTATTTATATAAATCTTAGGATGAAATCGATATTTTTCCTATTGTTTCGATCGATGATAACTTGATTATCCAGACTCCAAAAGTGACGAATGAATACTCTATTTCGTCTAATTTTTTATTTTGGATCTAATGGTATAGTTAATTTCTATAAATTTTATCTCTAACAAAAATTTGTATTTTTGGCCCAATGTGACCCTAAAATTGATGTCGTTTCATTTTTTACGATAATTTGATTTTTTGGACGTAAAAAATAAAAATTAAATTGTTCATATTTAATAATCTTTCGTTACGAACCCAATGGTGTAATCAAATCTTAATAATTCTTACTCTAGTAAAAAGTTATTATTTTAGCCTCATCCGACTTCGATAATCGAGGATTTTGTAACTTTTATGTTCGGACTCGTATTTGAGCGTGTTTACGGGCTAAAGTATATTTTTCGATCATTTTGAATCTAATGGTGAGGTCAAATTATATCAAAAATGATTAGTAACATCCTAAAGTTTTACCCCTAAGTTCCACTTTCAGAATTTTCTCAAAATTCACTATTTATTTTTTCTCGAGATACGAATTGAAAACTCGGGATTTTACACTATGGTCCGAAGATCACATTACGGGATTGAAAGGTGTTAGGCACCAACCCCACCCGACAAATGCGAGTCTTTACTATTTCTAAAAAAGATTACATTGCTAAAATACCTAAAATCAATAAATAAATAAAAATAAAAAGTATACCTAGATGATCGCAACGATTTATTCCCTCAAACCTGACGGAGAGATTCCTCGTATGAGATTCTTTACTTTATTTTCGTCACTTGATCTGTTTCTAGTCTCCAAGTTAAGGTATCTAGATCTGAGTGTTTTTTATATTTTTTTTGAAGGATTTTTGGATATTTGTGAAATGTTTCTAGGTTTTTTTTGAGTAAAAATTGGGATTTGGATGATAGGTAGGGAGTTAGGACTTCAAAATTAGGGTTTAGAGAAGGCTATGAAGACTTTTTGACCTACTTTTTCTAGGATTTATTTTGACCTACAAGATTGGGTTGTGGATGTTCTTATTTATAGATTTTTTTGGAAGAATTAGGGTTTGACTAGGTCTCCTTTTAGATAAGATAAGGTTGTTTAATTAGGATTTTGACTTAAGTCTTATTTGATTGACTAGGTTTCTTTAGATTAAGGTTTTAATTAGGATTTTGACTTAAGTTTTATTTGATTGACTATGTTTCTTTTAAATTAGGTTTTTTAATCTTACATACCATAAAAGAATATATTTTCAAGTTTTGTGGAGAACCCCTTAATTATATATTTAATTATTTAGACCCTCAGATGGAAGGGTCTTTTGATAAAATATAAAAGGGGCTCCACTTAAATAAATGAGCAACCATCAACAATTTTGCCTGAGGGCTTGATTGATTAATTTTCTTGGTTTAAAATTTTAAATTAATTTGATTAAGATTTCACTTTACATTAATTAATATTTTATTTATTAATTTTAAAATTTAAAAATTTTTTAATTAAAAAATTATCGTTTTACCTTTGAAGAGAACTTTTGCGTTTCAAGTCATTTTTCGATGTTCCGGGATGTTTTGGAATCGATTTTTTTAAAGAAATTCAATGGGATTATGGATTTGTGTCATTTACGAATTTTTTGTATGAAACGATTGTGAACCCTATGAAGGGCATTTTCATAATTTTGTCGAATTTGGTGAAAATTGACAAAATAGTTTACTTGGTTTCACTTTGTTATGTTATGTGTTCGAAAGGATTTTTCTAAGCATAAGGGGACTCTAGGGCTCTAAGGATGTTTTGATGTTAGGGGTGTTTTGATAATTTGGTCAATTTTTAGTGATTTTTATCGTAAAACTTCTTTTTGTCTACAAAATGATGATTTCTATGTTTTTGAGGTTATATTTTTCTAGCATAGTGTGGTTTCTACAGTTTTGTTAGTTTGAGATATCTCATCCGAATTTCTGAAACATATCTAGTAATAAATAAAGTATTGGAATAATCATCTATCATTTGGAATCGTCGCGATCAGGTTGACGAGTTGATTAATCAGGTGAGTGCAAAAATGGGGTGTCTACATCGTGACATTAACATGATACTGTCCCACTATATTCTTAAAAGATGGAGAGACAAGAAGCTAATTATAAATTCAGAATCATGGATTCACATACAATGGACAATGAGAATGAACAATTGGACGCGATAAGAATTAGTTATATGTGTCAACAGGCTACTAAATTGGTTTATATTACAGGAACTTCAATTGAGGGATATAAAAGAATTTGATAAATAAAACTTCATATAAAGTCAGATATTATAGTTGATGCAACTAATAATAGAGATGAGAAAAATAGTAATAAACAAACGAATTTGTTACTTTTAGATCCAAATATCTCGCAAACAAAGGGCAGGGAGAAGGATGAGAAGGAAAAAGAAAAAAAATTCAATATATTAGTAGATTGAAAAATAATGTTGAGTTGGCCCAACAAAAAAAAAAAAAGTATGCATTATGTCAAAAACTCATGTATGATAAACGGATTTGTTATGTAATTAAATTTATGTTTGTAAGATAATGTGTTTCCTTAAAGCATTTATATATTTTAAAATAAAACATTAGGTTTTTTTTTTTTTTTTTTTTGTGAACGAGGAAATACAAGATTTCGACTAAGAAATTGAAAGCAATTAAGATACATTGTCTTTAGAGTAAATTTTTTAGACTTAAGGTGTTTTGATGAATTCAATGGTTTATTTTATTTTCCATTAAATTTGCTTATGCTATTGTGTTTTGTTTTCATGTAAACAAGTTAGCATAAGATGCATTGGTGTGTGAAACTGAAGTGAAACCTATCATTCAAGTGAAAGATGATGTTGACATTTACAAGTTCTGTTCGCCAAATAAATTTTGTATTTAGGGATGGATATATGTTGTGGGACAATGACAATATTCTTGCTTAATTCATTTTTTTAAGAAATCTTTTATTATGTTTATATTCTCATTTATTTCTATTTTCATTATCATTCCTCTCTATTTTTTTTATTTATTGATTACCTTTTAGTTTGTGTGTATGTGTGTATTAGGACTGTTAAAGGACTAATATGTGCCAAAATCTAGGCAATGGTAATGGTAAGCAACTTATGTTGCTATATATTACTTTTATCTCCTATCAAGAAGTATCTTACTTACATATATGTGATTATGTTTTACTAGTATGTTACTTTCGTTGGAATTGTTATGTACATGTCATCTAAGAGAATCTAGAATGAGAATTTTTCATACCTAGCTTATATTTGGAGCTTCGGATTAGCTCTATTTGAGATGCCACAAGAGAATTCCCATACACAACTAGTAGTGAAATCGTTAATCTTATGTTACTGGTGGTCTCTAATTTAAAATTGTTTCTTTACTTGCATTTATGTTTTTCTTAGATTTTTTTGTATAAAATGAAAATAATTAAAATTATTTGTTTGATTAGCATATATATCCAATTTAGCAGCTAACAACTCTTCGGCAGCTAGCCCCATTGTTGATGCAAATCTCAATTGGTCCCACTTGACAAATTGTAAACAAAAGGAAAATTAGATAATGGGACGTGTCAGTAAATAAGTTAAAAAGGCCTTCTTGTTTACTCAGGCAGGCAGGAAGGTAATACTCATTTGAAGAACTGATAAAATAGGATAAATGATCGATATTATCCATAACTCACAATTAAGACTATTTACAAAGATAAAATACATGATGGAGGAATCTAGCACCAGTATCCTCGAGAAATAGTGACACCACATTGTACATTGTATAGTCAAGACCTACATCAAATCCAAACATGTGTATAGTGGTGTGTCATATCTTGGACATGCCATTGCTTGATGATAGTACCAATTGGATGAACTTCTTACTACTTTAGGTGTAGTGGTTCGTCCAAGTGGCACATTGATTGAAGGGTCATCATTGGTTTTAAGATTATCCATATATACAGTGATACATCAATTAGCCACAAGTGAAAATTCAATTCCTCGAAACCTTCTCCATCAAGTATTTCTTTTTTTCTTTTTTGCTTAGATTTTATTGAAGGATTCCTATATTTTATTGATAGTGTTGTCATAAATTTAGAACCTAAGCTATGAAGGCATACCAATCATGATTTTCTTTTATGATTATAGACTTGACTTTATTCTTTTGCCATATCCTTATTTTCAATGTATAAAAATTTTATAGTTTATGGAAGATTTTGTATGATTCATTGTGCTAATCACCAAAAAGTTTTTTTCCCCCAGTGTTGTGATCCTTCATTGATACTTGCTTACTCAAGATGCAGATGCAAGACCAATGACTGAACAACTTCTTTCACACCCCCAATGGACAATGAGTTTCAATGTTTTTTAGTTGATTGACTTGTGATAAACTTTGAATATATATAGTTCTACAACAACCAATTTTTGCCCAATATTTTCTGCTTTAGTTGCCCATTGGTTTCCAAAGTGATTACCACAAGTACTTTGTTTCATTGCCACTATACATTTGACTTTATGACTCTTTAGTTGTAAATAATTCATTCAATAAATTGGTTTTTTTTTTACACTGAAAAATTGAAAAAGTGGTAAATTGTTGATTTTATGGATGGAGAATGAGAATACATTCTATTTAGGTTGATTATTGATCTCACAATGTTGAGTTCTTGGGCTGTCCACTTATATATTGTTTAATTATAAAAAGTTTGTGCTGTCACCTAGATTTCTTCAATGGAATGACAAGTATTTATTTCCATAGTTAAGTTTGAAATTAAGAGAAATTATTGATCCTTCTTGAGTTGGTTTATATTAATGGAGAAGTACCACCTCATCCAAAAATCAAGATCATTGGATATGCCTCAAGATCAATGTGACCTGAATTATGAGGATCATCGACTATTTTGAATCTGGTTTAACACCTTTACAACCCAAGAATGAAGATGAATTGACAATGTATTTTGAACTAATTTTGGTTAATTAGCATCATAATCACATCTTATTTTGTTAAGTCTATTGTTTTTACAACAAGTTGTTGGATCCTAAAGATACAAGAATTCAGTTTACTAGTGTCTTCAAGTAACAACTTGAATAACTAAAAGATTTGGTTTAAAATCCAATGAATAAAAGATATAGAGCTTCTTAATCATTTAAATCTAATTAAGGTAGTTTACTAAATAACTACTTGTATTTTTGTTTATTATTAAAATACGTTACTACATTTTTGAATTTATCATTTTATTATTGTAGACATGAGATATTCATTATGAACCTCAATACTACATTTTTTGGAATCATCATCATTTTTTTAAAAATAGGTGTGAATGGACACCCAAATTGATTTTTAAAAAAAATTAATTTTGTGGCATTTTCTAGTGACTCTCATTTGTAGAAAAAAGTGTGATCTACCTAAGATCTGGGTAAAGAAATTCAATTAGAAAATAAGAAAAGCATTAGGCACCCCAATTTCTCCACCATAAGATGATTTACCTTTCAGACTTGGCCACTTTAAAAAATATATAAAGAAAAGAACAAAAAAAATGAAATGCTTATACGTATTCTAAAAAAATAAAACAGTTTTAAAATAAAGTCTTAACTTACCTTTTCCTTTGCTAGTCTTGAATGAAAGAGTTGGTAAGTTGAGAGTCTTGACTAAAAGTTAGAGGTAAGAGGTGGATGAATATTTTAATTTAAAAGAGTGAAGGTTGGAATGAGGCTAAGGGTTTTTAGTAAATAAAATGTTGAAGGAGTTGAGTAGGGATTTTTTGTAGAGTTTAACGTTGAGAGAAGATTACTTGAGAGCATCAATTGCTCGTAGAAAATGGGACTTCTTAAAGAGTTTTTGGAGAACTTTTGAAGATAAAGTGATCCAACCCTTAAAAAAAATACATAGGATTTAAATTATTTCTTTTTAGATTTTTTATTTTTATAAGGGTAAAGATGAAATTTGTGAGGTGAAACTCTAAAAATATTTTTTATTTTTAGTTTTTTGAAAAATAAAGTTGAGAGAAAAAATGTATTTTTAGGAGGGTGAATGGGTGAGTGACACAGTAAAGGTGGTGTTGTAGGTAAAAAATAGATTTTGATTTTTTTATATAAATAACCTAAAAAGCAATGACAATGATACAAATTTGAAATTAGACTAATTGAAGGGTGACATGTGTCCACTTTTAAGAAAAGGTAGAAACCATGGACTTTGGACTTCTTAGGTTATGAAATAAGTCATGCTATTAATTTTAAAGGTTGGATATGAGAATGATTTAGACTTTAGAAGTGGGCTTAGTATTAGGTTTAGAATAGATTAGGTATTAGACTTACGTATTGGATTTGGATAAAGGTTGACTTACGCTAAGGAAATAGATTTGATAAGGATTGACTTAGGTTAGGAGAATGGATTTGGACATTGAGATTAGGGGAGCTGGATAGGATTTAACAAAATTGAGTAAATAATGCAATGCATATATAAAATTTTGCCAAATGACACTTACGATGGACTACGGGTTCATTTATGGCCTTTAGGTTTTTATTTGAAATTGAACTTGAGGATATTGAAAATTTAAAAGTTTTTGGGTGGGTTCAAGCAAGTTGAGGTGTTTACAATTATTTTAAGACATAAAAACCCTTTCTTCTTTTGACATTTACAAAATTACCATAATAAATAATTGTAAAGCATTCCACTTCAATATGTTTAACGAGAATTTTACTGAGTAATGTGACTTGTTTGCTTTAAGAATCGTTTAATTTTCTTAGAATACGTATAAGCATTTAAATTTTTTAAATAGTAAAATTAACAAAAAAAAACTTTTAAACCTAATGAAAATTAAAAAAAATGCCATGAAAAAGTTACTAAAAGCATTTGTCTCTGCTCACATTTATAAAAAAATCTCACAATGATATCACTTTGTGGCTTGATTTGTGTTATGCCCCCAATTTAGGATTTATATTTTTTCAAATCTCGAGGGTAAAGCGAATGAAAAAAAAAATCAAAATCAAGATTTTCAAAGCTTAAATACAATATAGGTTTCTTCCAAATAATTTCAATAGGATTTTCCCTAAAAATTAGATTTACGAAAAAAATTTACATGTATAAACATATTTGTATAATCAAAATCCATATATCCAACTACATTCCAACCGTTATATCATAACAAATATATATCATTTAAAAAAAATATAATTATAATTACAACCCAAAAGTATACATACATCAAATACACATCCCACATCGATTGATAATTATCCACGTCATAAACATTAACTATCACTCTCTAAACATATGTATACAATAATACACAAAACACATGATGCTAATATATACAAGGAAGTCTAAAAATAAATAAAAATAATTTCAATAAATTCTAATCTTAACTCACATATAATAGAAATAGTGTGCATCATCCTGATCCTACGATCCCTCTAAATAATATCCTCATCAGAAATAAACATCTCAATAGTTGGAACATTTGAAATATTTTATTGGTACAATAAGTAATAGAGAAGTTACTCAATAGTAAACTTACCTTCTAAATTAATAGTCTTACTATGAATAAATAAACATGTTAATCTATTATAAATAATGCAGATTTTTAAATAAGTAACGAAAATAAATAACATTCAAAATAAACTAATCTTTAATAAAATAATAACGAAATATTTTCATCTTAGTAGACACCCCATTTTTGCACTCGCCTGATTAATCAACTCGTCAATCTGATCGCAACGGTTCCCAATGATGGATGTCTATTCTAATGCTTTATTTTGTTACCAGATATGTTTCAGAAATCCGGATGAGGTATCTCGAACTGACAAAACTTTAGAAATCATGCTACACTAGGAAAATACGACCCCAAAAACATAGAAATCATCATCTCCCAAACCAAAAAGAAGCTTCACGATAAAAACCACTAAAAATGATCAAATTACCAAAATACCCCTAACATCAAAACAACCCTAGAACCTACGTTACGCTTAGAAAAACCCATTCAAAACACATAAAACAACAAATCGAAATCAAATAAACCACTTCGCCAATTTTCACAAAATTCGATAAAATTACGAAAATATCCCTCATAAAATTCACGACCATTTGACACAAAAAATTTTATAAATGACAAAAATCAACATTCCCATTGAATTCCTTACATAAAACTGATTCCAAAACATCCTGAAACATTGAAAAACGACTTAAAACGTAAAAAATTCTCTCCAAGAGCAAAACGATAATTTTACAACATTAATAATTAAAATTTTCAAAATTAATAAACAAATCATTAAATAATGTAAAGTGAAAAATTAAAGTCAATCAAGTAAGACTAAATTCAATCTTAAAGTCAATCAAGTAAGACTAAAGTCAAGATATTAAAAGCCAACCAAGAAAGACTAAAGTCAAAGTACTAAAGTCAATCTCATAATACTAAAGTCAAAACCCTAATCTAAAGTAATCAAGTCAATCTCATAAGACTAAATTCAAAACCCTAATATAAACTAATCAAGTCAATCTCATAAGACTAAAGTCAAAATCCTAAATTAAAACCCTAAAGACTAAGTCCATCTCATAAGACTAAAGTCAAAACCCTAATTAAAACTCTAAAAGAAACCCTAATCAAACCCTAATGCTTCTAAAAAACTTTATAAAAAGGAGCCTCCACACCCTATTTTCGTATCAAAGAAAAAATCCTATAAAAAGTGGGTGAAGAAGCCTCTACAACCTTCCCAAAATCATAATTTTGAAGTCACAACTCCTTACCTAACACCCCTACTTCGATTTTAGCCTAAAAAATACCTAGAAACCTTTCAAAAACACCTTCAAAATCTATAACAAATTCAAAGCATCCAGATCCAAGAAGGAGATACCTTACCTCGGAGATCAGAAATCAGATCCGGAGATAGAACGAAGTAAGGAGTACGGTACAAGGAGCAATTTCACCAGATCTGAGGGAACAGTACCTTTGCAGATTGAAGGTAAGATTTTTGTTATTTTTTTATCTAGATTTTGTCATTAGCGATGTAGTCTTATTTGAAATAAGTAGAGATCGGCATTGGCCGGGCGGGGTTGGTGCCTAACACCTTCCAACCCCGTAATATGATCCACGGATTCAGTTTTTCTGTAGTAGATTAGTTTTTTTATACGTTTTAGAGTCAGTTTGGTTCCTAGACCATAATAACTAGGTGGCGACTCCCAAACCTCAAGGGTCAAAAGCTGATCCGCGCACCCCGCGGATCGAGGGGGCTTTCAATCTTATAGTAAAATAAAATAAACATAAACATGTCATAAGAATATTAATTCTGGTGGTATATTTGATAAGAATGACGAGGTGCATGACCAATACAAAAGTACTTATGGACACGAGATTTTTCACTTTTCAAATATCTCAATCACTTTGGGGGATTTTGAAGTCGCCATCATTCATATTTGTAAAAGGGTATGAATGGTCATCTAATATTGCATTTTTCAAAAATTATGTCATTTAGTGACTCTCACACGGATAAGGTACATTTGGTCCAACCTTTGATTCTAGGTAAAGGGATCCATGTTAGGGAGTAGGAAATGTGTTAAACACCCTACACCCTCCACCGTTGGTGGTAACCTCGGATTCGATTAATTTTGAAAATAAAAATAAAATAAAAAATGAATCAAAAAAGTATGATATATGCCCTCAAGTATGAGAGGCTTTGATGTTGATTCAATCCATTGAGGGCACCCTTATTGAAAAAAGAGCCCCTCGATGACTCAAATCAATTATGGTATGTGCATAGGTGTAGAGAAATAAGAGGAGTGAAAGATGGAGAGTTGGAGGGGAATAAGACTTTTTCTCCTCTTTTTTAGTCCATGTCCAACCTTGTTCTTGTCTTGATCTTCTTTGATCTTTAAAGTTGTGTTTTCTTGACTTACTTGAGAAAGGGTAGAGAGTTGAGAGTGAGTTGAGAGTGTTGAGAGAGAGAATTGAGATTGAGAGAATATTTTTTTAATTTTTCATTAGGTGGTGAGAGTTGAAAATGAAAGAGGTTTTATAGAGTTTGGGAGTTATTTTTAGAGGTAGATTTGGGTGAAATGATGAGAAATGGTATAATGGTGTGGGGTTTAAAAGATGAGTGTGTGTAAATTAAAAGATATGGAAGGGTATTTAGGGACGGGGATTAAATGCGTTATTTGTAACCCAAATGGGTTGGATCTCTCAACCCATGTGGGTTGAGTGTTAGGTGAAAGGGAATTAATAGTGTTTGGTTGAAAGAATGAGATTTTAAGAGGGTAATTGATTGATGATGTGAAAGGGGAATGCTGTTTGATTTAAGAGAATGGGGAGGTGTAAGAGGGTGGTTGGGAATGTGAGGGAGATGGTAACATGTGTCAAAATTTGTGAAAATTACAGGTTTAGATAAGTTGATAGGAGAGAGAGAGGTGTTTGATTTGAGATGAGAAGTGTGGATTTGAAATGTAAAGATGGGTTTGTAGAGAATAATGATGATAGGTTAGAGGGAGGTATGATGATGGTAGATTAGGAGGAAGTATGGGTTGGAGGTGTAGGTAGATAGATTGTTTTAGAGAAAAGGTGATGGGTTGATGTGGGTAGATGATGTTTAAAGTAAAAGTGATGGGATAGGTAGGGGATGATGGAAGTGAGTTAAGGTGGTGACATGTATCTCACATTGATAATCATGTTGATTAGTTGTGATGTTGGGTTGGGTTAGGCTTAAGTTGTGGGTTGAATAGGAATGGATTTGGGTTGAATTGAATGGGCTTAGGTAATGGGTATAATAAGAATGGGTTTGGGGGTTGAGTTGAGTGGCTTAGGTTTGGTTTAAGATGGATTGAAGAATATAAAGGAATGAGGAAGTGGGTTTTTGATTCGTGGGTCATTTATTGAAAGAAATAGAGATTTTTGAAGGTTTGGGCTTTGGGGTCCATTCCAATTATAATAGATTTTGGGGCATTTTGTGTCGAGGGCCCGGTTAAATTTGATTGTCTACAGTACCAATTTGTATATCGATGTTCAAATACTTAACAAGTATGGAACTCACCATTAGTTTTTTATTTTATGTTCGGTCTGGTAATTTATCATAATTGGTTGACTGTGTTTTTCGAATTAGGTTGGTTGTTGATTCCTAACGAAGCTCAATCATTTTACTACTATAAACTATAAATGATCATTTAACAAGTCAGTTTTATCATACCTTTTATGGTATACACGTGTCTTCAATTAATCTAGTTATCTACAAACCATATTTACATTATAATTTGTTATTTTTTAATAAAGATAAGATAGGAATTTCTCGAATATTAAACATAATAATATTCTCAAGTGGTATTCCATATTACCAGAGAGATATCAAACCCTTATTATTCTAAATTAATTAATTATTTTTGGAAAAAACTACCGATTAATCTTATAAGCATGCATTACCCTTTTAATAGATAAAAAATAATAATTATATTTTTCAAAATTTACTTGAAATAAATTAAAATAAATTTGTAAATGTGATGACATTTACAAGTATTCTAGAATTATAAACATGTAATAGTATATCGAAAACAGTAAATATGCATATACAATATCCCACAGTTACCATCCTGATTGCATCCCATGCTCTATTACATAGTATTCAAAAGCATTATAAACCTGAAAATTCTTCGATACAAGTTCATACAATCAAAAATCTCATTTTCGATTCCAACCGATCAAGAATCTCATTCTTGACTCGATTTCGAATTCAAACTTAAACTTTTCATTTTTTTAATTATTGTTGGTGGATTAGTGGATATGGTGGTGGTGCTTATTCTACATGTTATTATCAACCCACAGTACCATAGCTAAAGTTGGGGAAATGGGAAAAAACCATTCTTAAAGATGGTGAAATAAACCTACACGGCCACACCTCCAATAGCCTTAGGCCTTGTTTGGATACTCTTCATTATTTGGAATTGCCATCAATGGATTGGGTTTGATCAGGGATCAATCTAATAAGGATTGGAACAAATCAAGAACCGATTTAGTAAGCAAGAAATCAAACTCTTATCGAGTCGGACCAAATGCAATTTGAATATTTGATATGCAATATTAATTACAATTATGCCATATTACACATCAACAATGCACATTTCCTCAAGCATTTTCTTAAGGATCTAATTCTTTATTTTATTTTTTTTATATTCACTAATGGTGAAGAATGTGTGATCCATTTTTGACTTCTCCGCTTTTGTGAGAAGTCTGATGGAACAAAAATTATGAAATTTTGATATGAGTATAAAAGTATCTCAGATTGTTTCTAGGGTTACGTATCTTGGTTCATCTTCAGTTTCAATACATTTAGAAGTTGATTTCATTGAAAATCACACAACCTCTAAAAGTTTTTATAGGCCTCAAAAGCACTTGCTGAACATTGTCATCAAACAACCCCAACCTTTCATTACACTTGACCCCGGATGACTTCTATAAGCCCTTTCAAGTATTTATCGTCTTTCTTCTTTTTTTCGATTATTTGGTAATGGTGCTCAGATGCACTAAGTTAAGATTGATGAACAAGAAATATCCTAAAAAAATCAATATGTTAGTTAACTTCAATAATCTATAGAGATGGAGTGATTAGTGAGGATATGATCTATAGAATTAGTGTTATTGGAATAAAGTTGAGAGCTTATGAAGCATTAGTTTTTTAAATAAATGATGTGCATATTTTCTTATCCAGTGTGGAATAAATAATTCGATTTAATTGATATGTTACCAGTAAAAGTTGGTGTGTATATTTTGACAATTTTTCTTAATTAATTAATTTATTATTTTTTATATTTTTTACTCAACCAAGTATAATTTTACAGGAATCTTTTAATTTATCACCCAATCTAAGCTTTAATCAGTCAATGATCAATACTCTTCCAATTTTGTTATTCAAGCATCGAAATTAACTTTAAAGGTATTTACTTTAAACTTATGTCGTTATTTCTTTTTATAAATATATAAAGAGCGGAGCCCAATTGTTAATTTAGTAATGAAAAATTTATATTTCTTTTATGAATATACAGGGGGGCGGAGCCCTATTATTTACTTTATCAATGAAATATTACATATACAGGGGGATAGAGCCCTATTGTTAATTTATTGAACTCCTATTGTTATTTTTTTTATGAATATACATGGGGACGGAGCCCTATTGTTAATTTTTTGATGAAATGTTATTCCTTTCATGAATATATAAGAGTAGAGACCCATTTATTGATTATTGATTATCCTTATAAAATTATGATGTTATTAACTTTAATTTTTATTGTTCATTGAAATTGTTGATTACACAATTGAGATTAGATTAGTTCTTGTTACCTTTTTTTTATATGTAAAACTATTTTTCAATGTTGGATTACATAACTTTCTATAATAGAATAATATGTATCTTTAATATATAGAAATATATTAAAAATTTTGATATCTAACTAAATAAATTAAATTTGTGAATCAGATATGGATAAAATTTTTATAAGAAAGTCTAATTTGGAATAACCTTCCATTACTCGAGAAAGGAATGATCCTAGTGATGATGACATGCGGTGATGTTCAAAGTATAGTCGTATTGAAATCAACCTGGAAGATCTTCCTTTAGATCCTGGGTTACGAATCAAAATTTTAGATTATAATTTTAATGATCGAAATGAAATTAGAATAACGTATTTACAAAAAGGCCCATGTCAACCTCGTGAACATAATTGCCTACAAAGAAAGTTTGGAAAGGTGTCACGTCGTTTTAATTCAACTTGGTTGATAATTTTGGAAATTGGTTAGAGTATAGTATTACGAAAGATGCTGCATTTTGCTTGTGTTACTATCTGATGAGAGTTGATTTTGAGGAGCAAGTTGAAAGCGCCCTCGATCCGCGGGGTGCGCGGATCCGCTTTTGACCCTTGAGGTTTGGGAGTCGCCACCTAGTTATTACGGTCTAAGAACCAAATTGACCCTACAATGGATAAAAAAGAACTAATCTACTATAGAAATCTGAATCCGGAGATCATGTTACGGGGTTGGAAGGTGTTAGGTACCAATCCCGCCCGGCCAATGCCGGTCTTTACTTAGCTCAAATAAATCTACATCGCAAATGATAAACCTAAATTAAAAAAATAATAAAAAAGCTTACCTTTGATCTGCAAAAGTACTATTCCCTCAGATCTGGTGAAAACGACTTCTTGTACCGTGTTCCTTACTTCGTTCTATCTCCGGATCTAATTTCTGATCTCCGAGGTAAGGTATCTCCTTCTTGGATCTGGGTGCTTCGAATTTGTTATGGGTTTTTGAGATGTTTTTGAGAGATTTTTGGGTGTTTTTTAGGCTAAAATCAGAACAGGGGTATTAGGTAAGGAGTTGAGGCTCCAAAATTAAGGTTTTGGAGAGGTTGTGGAGGCTTCTTCACCTACTTTTCCCACGGTTTTTTCTTTGATACGAAAATAGGGTGTGGAGGCTCCTATTTATAAAGTTTTTAGAAGCATTAGGGTTTGATTAGGATTTCTTTTAGGGTTTCAATTAGGGTTTTGACTTAGTCTTATGAGATTGACTTGATTAGTTTAGATTAGGGTTTTGATTTAAGGTTTTGACCTTAGTCTTATGAGATTGACTTTAATACTTGACTCTAGTCTTACTTAATTGACTTTAATTTTGACTTTAGCCTTATTTGATTGACTTTAATATCTTGACTTTAGTCTTGCTTGATTGACTTTAAATTTTTGGAGAACCCCCCTCTATTATATCTTTGATTCTTTGGACCCCCAAATGGAGGGGTCCTTAAAGAAATATCTTGCGAACCATCAACAAATTTTCTTGAAAGCCTGATTGATCAATTTTTGGTTTAAATTTTATAATTAATTTTATATTTAATGATTTATTTATTAATTTCAAAATTTTTAATTATTAAAATTGTGAAATTATCGTTTTGCCCTCGGAGATGATTTTTTACGTTTTAAGTCGTTTTTCAATGTTCCAGGATGTTTTGGAATCAGTTTCTCGTAAGGAATTCAATGGAAAAGTTGGTTTTTATCATTTATGAAATTTTTTGTGTGAAATGATGGTGAATTTTATGAGGGGTATTTTGGTAATTTTGTCAAATTTTATGAAAATTGGTGAAATGATTTATTTGGTTTCGGATTGTTGTTTTATGTGTTTGAATGGGTTTTCCTATGCGTAATGTAGGCTCTAGGATTGTTTTGATGTTAGGGGTATTTTGGTAATTTGGTCATTTTTAGTGATTTTTATCGTGAAACTTCTTTTTGGTTTGCAAGATGATGATTTCTATGTTTCTAGGGTCGTATTTACCTAGCGTAGCGTGGTTTCTAAGTTTTGTCAGTTCGAGATAACTCATCTGGATTTTTGAAACATATCTGATAACAAAATGAAGCATTGGAATAAACATCCATCATTGGGAACCTTTGCGATCGGGTTGACGAGTTGATTAATCAGGAGAGTGCAAAAATGGGGTGTCTACAGATGCCCCTCTTTGGCAGAGGGTTAAAGCAAACTAGATAGCAAATCTATTTCGGTAGATAGTGCGATATCCGAATGCCAAAGCTAGTGACAGTTCATTTTGCAGCCTGATTTAGCAATTCGTCGGGGTGTTCGGATCCTTGAGCGTAAAACTCTCCCCGAACTAGAAAAATGTCAGGTCCTTCAGCGCGAGCTCTCACTGGCAGTGTCAGATCCTTGAATTTTTAGAAAATTCTCCTTGACTGATGTAACAACTGTGCAAGTGTGTGGGCTCAAAATCTGAGATAGATTTCAAAGAGTTTGAGTTGGAAATGAGTCAAATCTGAGCATGAAGTAAATATAAACTGAGCATAATTCCAAGAAAACCCTTGGCGACATCTGAGCATAACTTCGAGAAAACTCTCGGCGGTAACTGAGCATAGTTCCAAGAAAACCCTTGGCGGTAACTGAGCATAATTCCAAGAAAACCCTTGGCGGCATCTGAGCATAGTTCCAAGAAAACCGGCATCTGAGCATAATTCCGAGAAAACCCTTGACGGCATCTGAGCATAGTTTCGAGAAAACCCTCGACGGCATCTGAGCATAATTCCAAGAAAACCCTTGGCGGCATCTGAGCATAGTTCCGAGAAAACCCTCGGCGGCATCTGAGCATAATTCTAAGAAAACCCTTGGCGGCATCTGAGCGTAATTCTAAGAAAACCCTTGGCAGCATTTGAGCATAATTCCAAGAAAACCCTTGGCGGCATCTGAGCATAGTTCCGAGAAAACCTTTGGCGGCATCTGAGCATAATTCCAAGAAAACCCTTGGCGGCATCTGAGCATAGTTCTGAGAAAACCCTCGGCGGCATCTGAGAATAATTCCAAGAAACCCTTGGCGGCATCTAAGCATAGTTCCAAGAAAACCCTTGGCAGCATCTAAGCATAGTTCCAAGAAAACCCTCGGCGGCATCTGAGCATAGTTCCGAGAAAACCCTCGGCGGCATCTGAACATAATTCCAAGAAAACCCTTGGCGGCATCTGAGCATAGTTCCGAGAAAACCCTCAACGGATCTGAGCATAATTCTAAGAAAACCCTTGGCGGCAACTGAGCAAAATCCAAGATAACCCTTGGCGGCATCTGAGCAAAATCCAAGATAACCCTTGGCGGCAACTGAGCAAAATCCAAGATGACCCTTGGCGGCAACTGAGCAAAATCCAAGATGACACTTGGTGGTATCTGAGCAAAATCCAAGATGACCCTTGGCGGCATCTGAGCAAAATCCAAGATAACCCTTGGCGGCAACGGAGCAAAATCCAAGATAACCCTTGGCGGCAACGGAGCAAAATCCAAGATAACCCTTGGCAGAAACTGAGCAAAATCCAAGATAACCCTTGGCGGCAATTGAGCAAAATCCAAGTTATCCCTTGGCGGAAATCGAGCAAAATCCAAGATAACCCTTGGCGGCAACTGAGCAAAATCCAAGATAACCCTTGGCGGCAACTGAGCAAAATCCAAGATGACCCTTGGCGGCAGTATCTGAGCAAAATCCAAGATAACCCTTGGCGGCATCTGAGCAAAATCCAAGATAACCCTTGGCGGCAACTGAGCAAAATCCAAGATAACCCTTGGCGAAAACTGAGCAAAATCCAAGATAACCCTTGGCGGCATCTGAGCAAAATCCAAGTTAACCCTTGGCGACAACTGAGCAAAATCCAAGATAACCTTTGGCGGCATCTGAGTAAAATTGGCGAAGGAATGAAGGACTTTTGGGAAATAATGAATGAATTTGGAAAAGACTGATCAGGGTTAATTGAATAAATCTGGAAGATACTGAATCTGGAAGAGAAATGATCGAATCCAAGAATGATTGGATCTAGGAATGAAAAAATACCATATTAGTTGATCTCTGGGCACAGTCAAATTTGAGATCCGAAGTGCTTTTGTTTGAACCTCAAGGATTTATCCAAAAGTTTTATGAATTTAAAACCTGAGTTTGAATCTCAAGAGTTTTTTCGAAAAACTTCTATCAAGAGGGTAACCTTAAATTTGAAGTTCTCATTATTTTTTTTAGGATTAACATTGCTCAAAAATAATTGAACACATCATTAAAAAATGCCCCTGGTATAAGGGGGGAAATTACATATCTAGAGGAAAATGAAAAAATGCCCTTTGTATGAAGGTTTGAAATATTTGATTACCACAAGCGCAATAAAGATCCAACTTTTAATTTTGATTAATTTTATTAAAGATTTTGAGTCAGGCTCAAGAGAACAAAATATTTCCTTTTGAGACTCATCATAGAATTCACCATTCTCTCCATTGGTTCACTTGGGGAAGTAAGAATTTTCAGATCGATCCTAGACAAGATACTTGTGGCTTCTGAATCTATGCCTGGTTTAAGTTGAGTATTGAACTTGATTATTCGGACTTCTGATGTTTCAGCTCGAACCGCTCTCAACTTGGGATTTTCTTCTGTTTTTCTTTGTCGCTCTAACTTTTGCCTAGATCGCCTTTTCAGGTTTTCAATCTATCGAGCTTGCTCTAACTTTTGCCTAGATCGCCTTTTCAGATTTTCGATCTAGCGAGCTTTTCCTTTTTTCTTGGCTCTGATTGTTGCCAAAGTTTTCCTTTCAGATTTTCAACTTTGCGAGCTTGCCTTAATTTTTGCCTAAGTCGCCCTTTTCGGATTTTCAACTTAGCAGGCTTCATCATTTTTTTATCTTTATCTTTTTCTTCTCCTCTGAAGTTCTAGAATTACTGTCTGATCATGCTTCGCTACCCTTCTTGACTTTTTCACACGGTACTTATGAGGACTTTTATAGGTAGGCTTGGGACTAGGCATAAAAAGAAAGGAATTTTGAGGCTCAAAAATCCAAATGCCCCTTGTGTGGCATTTCATTTAAATTTTTTTTCTTGAACTTTCTTCCCCATTTTGGATGATATTTCTTTTTCTTTTGAATTTTTTTTCTTCTTAGATTTTTCCTTTGCCGGGAATCTATATATATTTTTTTATTTTGATGTGGTCGGGCCTAAAGTAACTTCTCAGGTTGCTTACGTACCCCAAATTTTTGGGATCAGACCAAAACGTAGTTCAGATTTTCCCTCCCACAGGTTAGGTGATCGGGCTGAGAAAGAAAAAGGCATTATTATTATTATTATTTTTTTTTTTTTTGAAAAAGTTGCAAAGGGCTGAGAAAGGACATAATGAACTGGGTAGCAGGAAAATTGATTCGGCCAAAGATGGGCTCCTTAAATATAGTACCATTTGATCCGGTCAAGGTTGGTTGACTCTGGTAGTTCACTTCCATCATGATCTTGAAGTCTGACAACTTTTTCAGACAATATTTCCTTAATGAATGAATTTCTCCAATTGGGTTCAGACTTTCTCCTATAGTCGAGGAGAAGTGTTCAATTTTCGTTGAAGTCTGATACTTAAATCCTTGACTTGTAATTGATGAGCTTTGACCTTTTTGTCAAATGCACGGGTGACTCTTCTTAAATAAGCTTGCACATGGTATCATGAAAGAAAATTAATCTGTTTTTTATGTTCATTGTTTTTCACATCAACTTCAACTGGCACTTGTAGCTGTTGTAAAAAATCACAATCAAGTTGTTAATTTTTTCAATATTCTTGTTAATTTGTTGAATGTTGTGGAGCTTCGTGCAAGCGTCGAGATATTATAAGAGAAAAATGCGTTAGTAATATTATTCAAGTATTGGACAATGGTGAAATTTCAAATGGGCGTGGTTTAAATCAAGAAACTAGCCTCCAACAAGCTGGTGATACACGTTGGGACTCACATTATGGTACTTTGATGAACTTGATTTCTATGTTTTCTTATGTTGTTGAAGTGCTTGTGACTGTTGAAGAAGATGGCACAAATTCTGAGCAAAGAGGTGAAGCAAATGCCTTATTAGATTCTATTCAATCTTTTGACTTTGTATTCATCATGCACTTAATGAAAACTATTTTGGGAATTTCAAATGAATTGTCACAAGCACTGCAAAGGAAATATCAAGATATTGTAAATGCTTTGTGTGGCGCCAAACGCTAACACAAATCCCCATGTCAGATCTCGAGGTACTAAATGGCACCTCAAAATTTCGGCATGGTCTCATCTGTTTATGTTAGCATTCCAAGGCGATTCAACCTACACCTAATAAACGACATACAATCCTGCATATATATATACGAAATATAACAATAGCGGAAGCCTACATACATCTAATAACGAACAATAGATCAGAGTACGGAAGGATAACAAAACATAGAATTATACAAATATCATCACTCTAACAGAAGTCTTAACACTCAAGACAAAATTCATAATAGTCCTGGACAAATTGACACCACTAGGGGCTATAACCCCAATACTCACCAAGTGATGAACTCTTGTTATCTATCTGACCCACCAAATGATTCTCACTCGTGTTCTATACCTACCTTGCCAAGTTTCGAATAAATTAAAAAATAGATAAGGAAAGGGTGAGTAACAATGATTATCTAGTAAGGAAGAACACAATTTCTGCCAATAACCTCTTCTAACATGAACGAATAAGCATACTAACTCATTTTAAAATCTGTAAAATTTTACAAAAGAAACTACAATTAACTGGTACATATATTCAGGGATAAGCAACTAAACATTTTAAAACTGATATTACATCAACCAACAATACTCACTATAGCATTTTCTTTTTTATACGAATCTAATTGATCAATTGAAAACATTAAACTTACATTTCATTTTATATATTAAAATAAGGCAACGTATACATAATACACATAGTGGAGTAGTGGAGTTAGAGAGTTGGGATTCACGACTGGATCGCTCCCAGTCGGGACATGATGTTATAATTCTTTACTAGTTTTTAGTTCCTGATTTTGTGACTGGTCGCTGCATTTATCACATTTGGTTGACCATTTATCCGGCTCAGGCTGGCCGTTTGATGTGACCGTAAGCAATGGGTTTCTTTTCGATGTGTCAGAACGTTTGACTACTATACATTATTAGTGATCATTGACTAATCATCTTTGTATATGCCTATCAGGCGTACATGTGATTTCCAAATATACAAACCATTCGTATACGACCACCTTTACAGTACAAGTTCACTGGTAAAGATAGAAAGGAATAAACCCAGATTCCAGTTGTGACTCCACTCTCATACGCGTCCCATACCACGTATGAGCTTGGCGGTCCTTACCGTACATCTCACGATAATACACCACTTCGGATGATATGACGTACTGTCCATTCAGGCATTCACAAACTCTTTAACAGCTCACAAAATAGCTATATATATATATATATAATTTTCATTTGAAAACAAAAGAGAAATTAATAATACAAGATTGAGAATAGATATCCAGTTTCCTACCATACAAGTGTGGCCAATCGGCCTAAAATAAATAACAGAACGGAAAAGTAAACAGCGTCTTACGCTAACAGAAAGTAAATAAACATGTAACTAATAACATTATTCCTAGATATACGTTCACAAACCTACACACAACATAACAATGTAAAATGTAGAAATCACACCTCGGGTGTGACTCTGAAATTTTACTATTTTCATATCATTTTTCCTTTTTTTCAAATTTTACAATTTTCAATCTCTCAAACAATATATCCACTTTCTGATATTCATCAACTCAATATGAGTTAATTGAATAATAAATTATTTTTCTAACTATGAAGTTTATTTTTATCAAAAACCTTGAAAAGTACAAAACTTATATTAAAACGGGGTCCGAGCGGTGCACAAGACCCAACTGATAGAAATAATCCGTTAAAATACCTTACCTACGTATAATTTATTAAAAAATACAATTAAACATATCAAACATGCAATTTCTAACGTAAATTTAAAATAATCAATTGAATTTTATATTTTTGAAAACTTACCATAAATTTTTTCTAAAATTCTAAATGCAATTTTCACAATCTACGATTACTAATAGAAATTGAGAGTTCCTTACAATCTCTACGCGAAGGAATTAAAACACGTGCACGGAAATCGAGATGAACGACATAAAAATTAAAGTAACTCGTACTTCGAGATGGCTGATTTTCGAAACCGGCCTGGTGGTTTTGAAGATCTCGATGTCGTCGTCATTTCTCTTTTCTACAGCGGAGGATGTTTTGACCCTGAAACGGATGAAATCTGAGGTCGAAGTTTCAAAATCCCTGTATACACGTACGGCTGATTTTGACGATACGGAGTGAAAAAGACGAGAAAACGAAAGGAATTTAGGTGGGTTTTGTAGATGTCGAGGCTACGGACGTTTCTCCCTTCTGCGTCGGTCGTCGACGGCGAGCCGTTTGCGAGGAATCTGAAGTAGAAGATCAAAGAAAAAAATATTTTTTTTAAATGGGTTACTGAAAGACGGGTTGGAAAAGATGAAGTGAAAAGAAAAAAAAATTAAAATTTTATTCATATAAAAATTTGGGACAAAATCGGTATTTTGCCAATTGTTTTGATCGACGATAATTTGACCTTTCGGGCTCCAAAACTGACAAATGAATACTCTATTTCGCCTAATTTTTCGTTCTGGATCTAATGGTATGATCAATTTTTATAAATTCTATCTCTAACAAAAATTTACATTTTTAACCTGAGGTGACCCTTAAACTTGACATCGTTTTTCATTTTTGACGATAATTCGACTTCCTGATCTTCAAAAATGATAAATAAATAGTTCATGTTCAATAATTTTTTGTTATGAACCTAATGGTGTAATCAAATCTTAATAATTATTACTCTAACAAAAAATCACTATTTTAACCTAGTCCGACTCGATAATCGAGGATTTTGCAACCTTTATATTCGGACTCGCATTTGAGCATGCTTATAAGCTAAAGTATATTTTTCGATCATTTTAAATCCAATGGTGAGGTCAGATTCTATTAAAAATGATCAGAAATATCTTAAAGTTTTACCCCTAAGTCCTACTTTCAAGATTTTCTTAAAATTCTATTATTTTTTTTCGAGATACGAATTGAAAATTCGGGATTCTACACTTTGACCTTGGTTAAGGTATCTAAGTAATGATTACAAACAATGAGGGATATTTGATGGGAATCTTTACTTAATGAAGTTTCTTCTTTTTGTGAAAGACATGATATTATTATTCCAAGTATGGATGACATGTATTTAGTTCGAGGATTCACCAATCTAAACAATTATCGTGTGAAATTATTTTGTACGGTATTAGATTTGCAATTTCAAGAGCTTAATGATTGTTTTACAGAGGGAAACATTGAGTTACTTCTTTGTGTGGCATGTTTGAATCATTGTGATTCATTTTCTACTTTTAATAAGGATAAGTTGAATCGTCTTGCTCAATTTTACCCATCATAATTTTCTAACGTGGAACTTATAGTACTTGATAATCAACTTGAGACTTACATACTTGATGTGCACTCTGACAATGAATTTTTACAACTTAAAGGAATCGGTGGCCTTGCAGAGAAGTGAATTGAGACAAAAAAGAATGTTGTATATAAATTGGTGTATTTGATTTTGAAACTAGCTTTGATACTACCAGTGACAACTGTAACCGTTAAAAGAGCTTTTTCTACAATTAATATAGTAAATAGTCGATTGCGTAACCGAATAGGAGATCAATGGATGAATGATTGCTTGATTACTTATATCGAGAAAGATGTGTTTGATACCATTGATAATGAGATGATCATTCACCGCTTTCAGAATATGAAAACTTGACGGGATCTATTGTGAAGATTTATGTATATGTATCAATGATTGGATTTTTTGGAAAATTTTGTGTATATATTAGAAATTTATACTTTTTGTAAGTGACAAATTATTGAAAATGCATATAGTAAAAGTTACTTTTTGTATATTTTAAAAATCAAAATTTAATATTATTAATGAGTTCATAATTACCCCCACGAAAACAAAATCCTGGCTCTGTCCCTAGCTTGCTCACTACCTCTTTTCTACTATTTCCTAAAATTAGACTATAATCACTTGTTCCTAATTTTTTTTAAACAATTCCCTCTATTTTAAAAATTCAAAAATGAGTTTCTAATCTCACTTTTGGTCAATAATTGGTAACCATCTTAGGATGGGAGGAACAAGGTGCCTAAGACCTTTTTTGTTTCTTAACCGAACCTCATTACCTTAATTTTTTAGGTAGACATTTTTTCCTTATCCTTTGGATATATGAGTCACTACAAGTCAAAGAAAAACAGATTTTAAAAATATTTTTATAGTATCCATTCACACTTTAATTGAATGGCAATGACTCTTAAACCCGCGTAAATAAGCACAAACCTCCCCAAAGGTTTCAAAGCTCATATATCTATGCCTACCTTATAGTTTTTCATCTTTTACCTCCCTTTAACCTTGAAAATTTTCAATAATACCCTTCAAACTTTATTTTTTCATTTTTACCCCTCAACCCTCCCATCAAGCTATAGTTTTGTGGGGTCTATATTATTTCTTTTATAGTTTACCCCCTATAACTTTCCTATATTTTCTTTTTTATCCTTTAATCCTCTTTATTATTTTTCATCTTTTACTCCTTTAACATTAAATTTTTTTAATAATAACCCCAACTTTATTTTTTACACTTTTACCCCTTAACCAAAGAGAGGATGTTTGTGCCATGGGCAAGGGCGAACTTTAGTATATATATATATATATGAAAACTATCATTACCTGAAAACTTATATATTATTTTTGTTTCTCCCAAGTCTCGGGAAGGATCAAACTTTAATTAGTTCTTTATCCTACACTATTACTATTACAAAAAAAAAAGGTTTTTAGACATCACTTTCTTTTAAATAAACATGAATTTTTAAATCTAAAGTGCATTTTTGTGAGTGAAGGAATCTGTAAAAAAGTGCAAGACTTTAAACATTGATTTATGTTTGATCTGTAAACATCAATTTTGACCAAATGGATATCTAAAAACCATATTTTACATACACTTTTTCATTTTAAGAATAAACTCCTATACACATCACTTTTTCTTATAGACATCATTTAAAAAGTGATATCTAAAGTCTTTTTTTTTTCTAGTAGTGTTACTCTTATGAACCCCAGTTTGATTGTTTATTTAACATTCATATAGTTGCATTTTTCACTTATATACCTTGTGGATGTGAATGTTTGGATCATGTGAATGTGTCGACCCTTCATCAAAGCCTTGAGCGCATGTAGAACCCTTACACACACTACTTGAATGCATGATATTTATTTTCGTAGGCATTTAGGTTTATATTCACATTATTCTACAATCACAAACAAATCATCAATTATGTTTACTATGACGGTTCAGCCATACAAAATAGATGCAACTTTATACATGCGACAATTACCATGTTCAATCTGATATCAAAAGGTCTATCAAACAAAGGTATCAGCGCCATTTGATTGGTAAATCCGAGTGAGAGATATATAAACTGGAAGTGGCTCAAACCTTTTCTAAATTTGTGGCACGTATGTCAACTTAGAAATCTACTTTGTAGGTACGGTTCCATACTAGAACAAGAACCTAACCAGAATATGGGTATTATTTGGTTGCATTAAAAGTAACTCGTTTCATAAAATGAGTGGCTATAACAAAGAAAATGGAACTCACCCAAATAACCCATTTAGTCAAATATAGATTTATATTCACATTCCAAAGATATTATATAATAAGTAGACCCTGGATCATATATCACCCATTTTTGGGATTTGTCATTAATCCATTATCAAATTCTAGTGAGTCATACAATTGAACAAGAGGTGATGAAAATGAAGGTAAAGAATTGAGGAACATGCTTTCTCAATATAAACATCTCATTGAGCTACATTGCACTGGGATCCACACTACCTTTTCCTCTTCACCCTTTCTAACTTTATTGCCTTTTTCTCTCTTTCTCCTCCATCCATTTTCAATAATATCCCTTTAATTTTATTATCTTTTCTCATTTACTCCCTTTTTCAATAATACCTATTTAATTTTACTATCTTTCCTCTTTTACCCCTTCAACCCACTCAATTGTCTTTTCTCTTATATTGTTTTCTTAATAATACCTCTCCTACTTTATTACTTTTTCATTTTTACTCCCTTAACCCTATAGAGGATGCTTGTGTCGTAGGCACGGGCGAACTCTTATATACATAATAAAACACAATGATGGATCCCACTTAACTACAGTTTTATGGAGATAAACGTCAACTCAGCTACGGTAGAGTATGGTCTATACTATGCTGCCTTGCTTCTTCACCCTTTCAACTTTATTGTGTTTTCTCCATTTTTTTTAAATAATAGCCCTTTACTTTTATTATTTTCCTCTTTTACTTACTTTTCAATAATACCTCTCTAACTTTATTAGTTGAGACAAAAAATTGGGGTCCATATTATCTTATTTTATTACCTTTCATCCTTACCCATTCAATTTCATTATTGTATTTCCTTTCCCCCCTTTTCAACAATGCCCCTCAAATTTTACTATCTTTTACCCATTTAGCCCAAAAAAAGATGTAAAACTCCGAGTTTTCGATTCATATCTCGAGAAAAAAAATAAATAGTGAAATTTTGAGAAGATCCTAAAAGTGAAACTTAAAGATAAAATTTTAGGATGTTTCTAATCATTTTTTATGAAAATTGATCTCACCATTGGATTCAAAATGATCGAAAAATATATTTTATGCAAATCCAAACAGAAAAATTATAAAATCATCGATTACTAAGTCGGATCAGGCTAAAATAATGACTTTTTGCTAGAACAAGAATTTTTAAAATTCGATCATACCCTTAGATTCTTAATGAGAAATTATAGAAAATGGACTATTTATTTGTCATTTCTAGATAATAGAAAGTCAAATTATCGTTAAAAACGAAAACGACGTCAATTTTAGGGTCTCATTGAGACAAAAATGTAAATTTTTTAAATTTTTGTTTGAGATATAATTTATAAAACTTGATAATACCATTAGATCTAGAGTGAAAAATTAGACAAAATAAAGTATTCACTCATTACTTTTGGAGCCCGGACGGTCAAGTTATCGTCAAATGAAATAATAGATAAAATATCGATTTCGTCCCAAAAATTTATATAAATAAATTTTTAAATTTTTTTTACTATTCATCTTTCAAAGTTGTCCAAAAACTAGCCAACAAGTTTTTTTTAAAATAAAATTATTTTTCCTCTGATTTTCTACTTTAGATTCATCGTAATCGGGTCGCCGTCGACTTCCGACGTAGAAGGAGAAAATGTTTGCAGTCTCGATATTTACAAAACCCACCCAACTTCTTATCGTTTTCTCTTCTATTTTATCTTGTATCATCAAAAGTCAGTCGGATATATATACGGGGGTTTCGTAACATCCATTTTTGATTTTATCTATTTTGAGATCAAACCGTCCTCCTTTGTATAAGGGAGAAAGGATGACGACATCGAGATCTTCAAAAATCATTTGGCCAAATTTAAAAAATCAGCCATCTCAAAGTTCGGTCTATCTCGATTTTTGCGTCAATCATCTTGATTTCTGCGCATGAGCTTCGATCATCTCACACAGAGATTGTAAGGAACTCTCAATTTCTATTAGTAATCATAGATTGTGAAAATTGTATTTAGGAATTTTTTTCAAAAATTTGTTAAATATTTCTAAAATATAGAATTCTTTTCGTTGTTTCAAATTCACGCTAGAACCTATATATTTGACGTGTTTAATTGTACTTTATGATAAATTATACGTGGCTAGGACATTTTATTGGGTTACTTCGGTCAGTTAGGTCTTGTGCACCGCTCGGATCCCATTTTGAACTAAGTCTTATACTTTTTCAATATTATTGATAAAATGAATTTTATAGTTGAAAAAATGATTTAAAATTCAATGAACTCATATTGAGTTGATGAATATCAAAAAGTGGATATTTTGTTTGAGAGATTGAAAACTGTAAAAATTGAAAAAAGAGTATGAAACGATAAAATGTTAGAGTCACACCCAATGAGTGATGTCTGCATTTTACATTATTATGTTGTGTGTAGGTTGGTGAATGGATATCCAGGGATAATGTTATTGTTTGCATGTTTATTTACTTTCTGTTAGCACGATGCGTTGTTTACTTTTTCGTTCCGTTATTTATTTTAGGCTGGGTAACCACAATTGCATGGTAGGAAACTGGATATCCATTCTCAACCTTGTATTATTAATTTCTCTTTTATTTTCAAATGAAAAATATATATATATATATATATATATATATATGTAGCTATTTTGTGAGAATGCGTCATTTCATCCGGAGTGGTGTACTATCTTGGGATGTACGGTAGGGACCACCAAGCTCATACGTGGTATGGGATGCGTATGAAAGTGGAATCACAATTAGAATTCAGATTTATTTCTCTCTATCTTTATCAGTGAACTTGTAATTTTAAGGTGATCTTATACAGATGGTTTGTATATTTGGGAATCACATGCACGTCTGATAGGCATAAACAAATATGATTAGTCAGTGATCACTAATAATCTACAATAGTCGAACATTCTGACACATCGAAAAGAGACCCATTACTTACGGTCACGTCAAACGGTTAGCCTGAGTCGGATAAATAATCCCGCAAGTGTGGTAAATAGTGACTAGCCACAAAATCAGGAACTAATACTTTATTATAAAATATCATGTCCCGACTGGGAGCGATCCAGTTGTGAATCCCAACTCTCTAATTTCATTACTCCACCATTGTGTATATGTATATGTTATCTTATTTTGATATATTAAATTAATGCATGTTTGATGTTTCTATTTGGTCAATTAGATTTGTATAAAAAAAATGTTATAGTGAGTACTATTAATTGATATAATGTGAGTTTTAAAATATTTAGTTGCTCATCCCTGACTATATGTACTAGTTAATCGTAGTTTTTTTAGTAAAATTTTGCATATGTTAAAATGATTCAGTATGTTTATTCGTTCATGTTAGAAGATGTTATTGGCAGAAATTATTTGCTTCCCTACTGGGTAACCATTATTACTCATCCTTTCCTTCTCCATTTTTTTAATTTTAGAATCAGAGCTTGGCCAGAGAAGTATAGAACATGAGTGAGGATCATTTGGTAGGTCAGATAGACAATCAGAATCTGTCACCTGGTATACCCCTAATGGTGTTAGTTCATCCAAGTAGTCTTATGGATTTTGTCTTGAGTGTTAGGACTTCTATTATTGTGAAGTTTTGTATAATCTTGTATTTTGATTATCCTTCCGTACTTTGATCTATCGTACGTTATTAGATGTAAATAGGCTTCCATTTATATTATATTTTGTATGTATATATGCTGGATAATGTATGTCGTTTATCAGGTGCAAGTTGAACGTCTTGGAATACTAACATAAACAGAGGAGACCATGCCAAAATTTTGAGGCACCACCTAGTGCCTTGAGATCTGACATTGGATTTTATGTTAGCGTTTGGCGGGGCGTCATAAAGGATGTCAAGCCTTAATATTTATTTATTTATTGCTTTGGTGGGCCGTACGTTCCACCATATTCGACACGTGTACATCAGATAAATAACTACCTTTTTTATGGAGGGGGTGTAGATATGTACTTTTCGTTGAAAATTCAATCTCTACTTGGATTTATAGTTGCCACCATTCATTTTTAGAATAGGGTGTGAATGGGCACCCGAATTAATTTTTTTGGAAAAGATTAGTCTTGTAGTGATTCTCGTATGGATTTGGCACCAACCTACGTAAGATCCAAGTAAGAGGTCTATTTAGGAAATGGAAAAGGTATTAGGCATCCTATATCCTCTACTTTAAGTGGTAACCTATGCATTGGTCATTTTTTAGAAAAATCTAATAGAGAAAGTTGATGAAAATAAAACTTGTACCTTCAATCTTTGAAGAATTTTATTTCAGGCCTAGATCATGGGGGTCACCTCATTAAGAAAGAGACTCTATGGTGACTAGAGTACAAAAATTAACATTTTAAGGGAGATGAACTTCCAAAACTAAAAGAAAAAAAGAAAAGTAAAAGAGAAGGATAGAAAATGAAGATAGAGAAGGGAAATAGGGGGACTTATTTTCTTAAACCCATCTTGAAGGTTTGAATAGCTTTTTTGAATCTTTTTCTTTGTATTTTTTAAGTATTTCTTGATATTAACTTCAATGTAAAATTTGAGGATTGAGATGCTTGTAGTATGAGGATTTGAAGTTGATGGATTTTAAGTTAAGAGTTGTTTGAGTTGAGGTAGTGAGTTGAAAGGTTTTAGTAGGTTTGAAGATTATGTGAGTTAGCAACCTTAGTGGGTTTGAGAATTGAGAGAGATAAGAGAGTTGAAAGATGAAAGAGTTAAAAAGATGAGAGAGTTGAAGCTTGAAATAGGATGTTCAAGCATTGAGGGGGGTTTGTGAGAAATGAATAGGCTTTTATAGGTTTTTGAAGGACTTATTAGGGATATAATGGGGTGAAAATAAAAAATGATGATAAATGATGTGGGGTTTGAGAATAAGGTATAGGGAATTTGTGGTTAGGAGAGGGTAAACTTAGTAAAAAAAAGGTTAAAATAGATCACTTGACCTATATGGGTTGGATCTTTCAACCCATATGGGTTGAGTGTTATATGAGATTAAGAGGTATGGGTATTGGTTAAAGAATGATTATATTAGGGGGTAGGTATTTTGATTTTGAGAGGGTGAAGGATATGGTGACACATGGCAAAAGGGTATGTAGGTGTATGGATTAGATGAGTTGATTAAGGATAAAGGGCGTGCTGAAAGCGCCCTCGATCCGCGGGGTGCGCGAAGCCGCTTTTGACCCTTGAGTTTGGGAGTCACACCTAGTTATTATGGTCTATGAACCAAACTGACTCTAAAATGGATAAAAAAACTAATCTACTATAGAAAAAAACTGAATCCGGGGATCACATTACGGAGTTGGAAGGTGTTAAGCACCAACCCCGCCCGGCGAATGCCGGTCTCTACTTATCCCAAATAAGACTACATTGCTAATGACAAAACCTAGATAAAAAATAACAGAAATGTTACCTTCAATACGCAAAGGTTCTATTCCCTCAGATCTGGTGAAACTGTTCCTTGTACCGTACTCCTTGTTTCGTTCTGTCTCCGGATCTGATTTCTGATCTCTGAGGCAAGGTATCTCCTTCTTGGATCTCTGGGGCATCAGTACCGTCTAATCAGGTGATTCTGAGAGATATATTAATGCACCCAGGCTGGAGTGACCTGAGCCTTTAACCTATTGTGAGCCACACAGTCACATGTCCCGATTGCCAACGTAGTACTAATTCGTGGTCGGTCCCCTCGTGGGATGCCAAACCATTTATGAAAGCTACAACTTTTGACTCGTACCCATAGGTATGTAAAAGATAATCTAAGTATATCAATTGCACTTCTTGGTCAAAACCGGTGCCTAAGCGAGATCTTGCCCCGCTGTACCCTACTGTACGAGGGGGATAGACTACGTCTATTCTAGACGAGAGGTATTTAAGTGGGCCCTTGCTCAGCATCGTGCGTCACCTCTCAACTGGAGATCAAACTAGCTATTTTTGACTCCAGAGAAGTGAGTTGAGGTTTTAGATTATCACCTATACGATATATCAAATCAAGTCACCACGTATCGAAAGGTATATAGGTGTATTTGGGCAAGGGTGGCCAGATAAAATGCATTGCACGTAATAAGCTTAGAGTCTAGAAGCCTTCCTATAGGTCACGACCCGGACTGACTATGGGTGTTCCCGGGTTGTTTTATTTAATCCAACTAACAGGTAAGTGGGCGGACCGATCTAGAATAATCAAACAAAACCCCGCAATATCGGTCCAACCCAATCGGTAAAATGTACTGATTAAGTTGAACCACTTAAACCAGTTGGCCAATTGACAAATGGATCAAACTAATCAATACCAAATCAGTTGGACTAATTGGTTTCACTTTTAAAGATTCAGACCACGTTATATAGGAAGATTCAATCTTAGGATCAAATAAATTTGTCTGATCAAAGGCTCAATCCCAATCAGGGGTAGACCCATTTCTAACCTTTCTTACCTTCTTGGTCTCTATAGACTTATAGTATATTTGGATTGAATATTTTCCCACCGGAAGGCTAATTTATATCAAAATTTTAATCATGTGGTTAAGAGACAAACCTTCAGAATCAATGGTTAATCATAAGTGCCCCTAAACGTTCTAAACCCTCATCTGTGTCATTTTGGATCCTTTAAAAGAATCGTTTAGTCAAGGTACTAATGTCAAATCCAAGTAGTTCATCCACCCAGAAGGACCTTCTCTCTTTGTAAATAATTGTCCCTAGTTTTTTTTGAGTTTCAATCCAATTTTCGTCAGTCTTTAAATCCAGTTAGTTGTTTCAGTTACGTTAGTCTTTCTTCAATTTTCAAATTTTAGTCGAGTTTGTCAATCTATGTTTTTCAATTCCAATAAAATATAGAAGCTTCTGATTATCATGCGTGTAATAATGATTTGAACATAATATCTAATATAAGGATTGACTTAGAGCTCACTAATCAAACTCGATAAATATTTAAATTAAAGAGTACACTTAAAAAGTGCAAATGGGTACTAAATTTTCATTAGAAGGACATGAGAAGATTAATAAATTTACTTGAGAAATTCAACAACGTTCCTACATGGTCTCGTGAGAATATATGGATAGATTGCACCAAAATAGATCAAATACTAAAGTTGAGGGTGAACTTCAAAATCAAATATTATCAAGAATGATGTATTTGAAACCATCAACAAAGGTGTTAAGATCTGCAAGAAGGGATTCATCATGTTTTTCACTTAAGAAAGAAAAGTTCTCATTCGCGAAAGAATATAAGTTTTTTTTTGAAGTTTGGAAAGGCTTGAACGAGTCAACGTCAAATACAAAGAAGTCAATCACACTCAACTTTGTAAAAAAAGATCGAAGATTTCTCTTTATCAGAAAAAGACTGAAGATTATTCCTTCCTACAAGAAGATTGAAAATTACTCATTCTTAAAAGAAGACCTTACTCAATAGAGCAATCAAGACATCGAGTTTCTAAAATCTTGGCCAAATCAAGTAGTATTTCACAAAAGGAGGCCTTCGTTGGTCGAACCATTTTCCTGTCTTATCAAGAAAAATAACCTTCTTTAGCCCCTCGCAGCTTTTAAAAAAAAATCAATAGCCTCTTCTTTCTAAACCATGCCGACCAACCTTGGGAGGGAATCTTAGTATGAACTACATTTTGACCTGATCCCAAAAGAAAAAGAAATATTTGGGGTACGTAGGCAACCTGAGAAGTTACTTCAGGCCCGGTCACGCAAAGAATAAGTGTATTCTCTTAAGAAAAGTGTCATCTAAAAGGAAAATCCTCTATTGAAAGGTTCAAAAGAAAAAAATACCAAACTAAGGCCATTAGAAAAAAAAATCAAAAGAATTGATAAAAAGAAAATAATGCCAAACTCTGGGCATTTAAAAAAAATCAAAATTATTGACAGAAAAGAAAGAATATTAAACAAGGGGCATTTTGGGAAGTCGAGCCTTTTACCCTTTCTTTCTAAATCATGTCCTAAGCTCACTTATTAAGTCCTCCTGAATGATAATTGACTCGGTCAAGGTGTAGGGAACTAACAAGCTATCGAGTTGAATATTCAAGATCATTGAAAAAAAAAAGCCCGCTAAGTCGAAAACCTGAAAAGGCGATTTAGGCAAAATTAGGGTATAACCATAGAAAAGAAAACCTGCTAAGTTGAAAACCTGAAAAGGCGACCTAGGCAAAAATCAAGGCATCATCAGAAAAAAAAAATAAAGCCCGCTAGATTGAAAACCTGAAAAGGCGATCTAGGCAAAAATTAGGGCATCATCAAATGGGAAGAAAGGTCCCATGAAGAAGAAAAATTCAGAAGGGAGCTTGTGTAGAAACTAAAAAATACAGAACTATTCAAGCCACAATATTCATTTTTCAGCCAAGAACTCACATCCGACGAAGACAATGTTGAAATCGAAAAAATCAGAAGTCATCTTGAACATTGTAAGATCTTCAAAAGTATTTTTACTTATCCAAGTGCTCGATAATGGAAGATGTAGAATCATCAACCACTTTGAAGAGAAAGATCTTCTATTCTAATATTTATCAAGATTTTTTAAGTCCAGCTCAAGCACTTCTCAAAAATAATGATCAATTCTTTATTGTGCATATGATAATCTTAAGAGTCTTAAATTTAAGGGAATGTCAATTCTTCTATTTGTCATACATTAGAGTTCATATTTTTCAAACGTAATCTACTCCATCAGTCTCATAGTCAAGTTCCAGTTAAAGCCAACCTTGAAACTAGGGGCAATTTTGAAAGTCATTTAATTCTAAAGTTTTGTTCTTAATCACATGAAAAAAATGAAAATCTTACTTAATAGTCCGATGAAGTCCGATGATAATTATGAATCCAGATGCATGATAAGCCAATAAAGGCATGATCTTTCAAACTTTGAGCTCTATTTTGAATCATAGAATGAATTAATAGGATTATTGATGAGTAGGTTTTATACTTACAAATTAACCACTTTTAAATATAATATTTTGTTAATTTTAGAGTCTTTTAGTTGTTTTTATTTAAGTTTAGTTAGTTTTATACTTTTTATGTGTTTATATATGTTTATTTGATTTTTATGCTTATTTTACAGATTAGGAACAATATGGAACATTGGGATAGATACATACATTTAGAAGAAATTCTGACTCCAAATTGGTTCACTCTCGGAAGAAGGAAGCTAAGCATACAAGCTAAAAAGTCTTCAAGCCGCAGCTTGATAGAAAACGAGGCCGCGGCGGGAATTCAAGAATGGCATAACAGAAATATAAAAATACAAGCCGCGGCATGATATATTGGGAGGCCATGGCCTGCTTATGTTTTCAGCTTTACACGTTAATTTGTGGTGACCGAATTAGAGACGGATTTTGGGACTCTTAAACCCTAATGACTCCATATCTATAAATAGGAAAGTTTAACCCTTATTTGGGAAGAGAAGTTTTGGGATTTTTCTTGGAGGCACAAGATCGAGAAGGAGGACGAGAGCTGGAGATTCGACTTTTGAGTTTTATCTTTCTAAACTTTATCTCTTCTCTTGATATTTATAATCTCTAAGAATGGCTTAATACTTTTGTGATTTTGTTTTCTTTTCAAGGATGAACTAATTTCTATTCTAGGGTTATAATGGAACCACAATTCTACCTAAAACAATTCTAACTAAAACACAACTCTAACTAAAAGAACTCTAATTAAATACTAACTCTATCCAAATCAACCCTTAAAAAATTCTATAAATAGAGGTGCTCACACCCTATTTTCGTATCAAATCATAAACCCTAAGAGAAGTAGGTCTAAAAGCCCCCTAGCCTCCCTAGAACCCTAGAATAGAAATTAGTTCATCCTTGAAAAGAAAACAAAATCACAAAAGTATTCAGCCATTCTTAGAGATTATAAATATCAAGAGAAGAGATAAAGTTTAGAAAGATAAAACTCAAAAGTCGAATCTCCAGCTCTCGTCCTCCTTCTCGATCTTGTGCCTCCAAGAAAAATCCCAAAACTTCTCTTCCCAAATAAGGGTTAAACTTTCCTATTTATAGATATGGAGTCATTAGGGTTTAAGAGTCCCAAAATCCGTCTCTAATTCGATCACCACAAATTAACGTGTAAAGCTGAAAACGTAAGCAGGCCATGGCCTCCCAATATATCATGCCGCGGCTTGTATTTCTATATTTCTGTTATGCCATTCTTGAATTCCCGCCGCGGCCTCGTTTTCTATCAAGCTGCGGCTTGAAGACTTTTTAGCTTGTATGCTTAGCTTCCTTCTTCCGAGAGTGAACCAATTTGGAGTCAGAATTTCTCCTAAACGTATGCACCTATCCCAATGTTCCATATTGTTCCTAATCTGTAAAATAAGCATAAAAATCAAATAAAAACATATAAACACATAAAAAGTATAAAACTAACTAAACTTAAATAAAAAAATTTAAAAGACTCTAAAATTAACAAAATATTATATTTAAAAGTGGTTAATTCGTTGGTATAAAACCTACTCATCAAATACCCCCAAACTTAACATTTTGCTAGTCCTCGAGCAAAACAAAAACAAAGAAAAACCTAACTACGAGAAAGAAATCTAAAATAAAGAAAACACAAGTGATGATACTAGCTTGATTCTCCACACTTGCCTCAAAGATTATGCAAATTTCACAATTCAAAAGAAAACTTTAGAAATTGAAACAGTCTAGATTTTCAACCCAAATGTCATTCAACCTCACCTTGAACCATCCACATATGTGCAAACAACCCCTTTTCACTTAATCAGTTTTCAACTCAAATCAGTTTATGCAATCAAGAGTAAACACAGATGATCTCTAGATATTGAAATTGATGAACTCCATAGGCTTACTTTTCATGCTATTCTCCACTAATGTAGGTTGTCACTCAATCAAGAATCAATAGGACTTTTATTCAGCTTGTAATGTGTGGCTAGGTTAAAGGTAGGATAAAAGGAAATTTTGTGGTTAGATCACCCCTTAAACACCTCAATCTCTTAGGATTCTCACAGAGCGCAAACTTACATTTCAACATCAAGTCACTCCGCATTCTCAATCTTGTTTCACTTCATTCCCTTGACAACCTTTTATTCACATTTTTTTTTTTACTTATAGCCCACTGCACCCCCAAACTTATCTGATTCAATGCATTCTTTTACAAGAAGGGATGTAGTAATAAGAATTTTTTTTTCCAACATAAGTATTTCCGAACCCTCAACTAAATATTCTTGAAACTTCGCTTTCCACATTCCATGAACTTCACCTTCAACCCTTATTTGCATAGCTCAAAATTATCCAGTAGTAATCAATATGCCTAAGAGGTGATGGGTCAAATCTTGGAAAAATTAGACAAAAAGGCTTGGTTAGAGTTGTGGGTGCCAAAGAAAATTAGAAACAAGGCTCAATGGGGAAGACTAGTGATAAAATCAACATAGGTAAGCTTAAAAGGCTCAATCGATCCAAGAATGGCCTAAATCATGTCCCTAATCAAGTGCAACCTAGGATTTCGCCTCGAGTAACAATCAAATAAGTTCTAGAGTTCATTGAGATCATGGATTACTTTCAAAAGTATAAACATTCTCCAAGTGTATCAAACAACCAAGTGCATCAAGATTATAAACTCAATGTAAAAGAGTTCAAAATAAGGATGAATTTCATCAGAGTTAAGCACACAGACAAGTTAAACCTCCATCATTTTCTAAGAATCATGTATGTACTAAATCAAAATCATTATCATTGGCTGCAGATTATCAAGCAAAAGTCATCACAAAATAAATATTTTTTTTTTTAAGAATAGAAATTAAAACTAACTTAAACATGCCAAACCTAAACTTAAACACGCCAAACCTAAACTTAAACACATGAAAGCAAACACAAAAATCAAAAAAAAAATTTCAGAAAAATACTACTCACACCCCCAAACTTAGTTATTGCATTGTCCCCAATGTAATCAAGTATAATCAAAAGTAGGTGAAAGCACTTCCCTGAAAAAAATTTTCGATGGTTAAGCTTCATCTGCATCATCCATCTGAGCCATCTTCATTGATATTATCATTCAATCCCGACGGTGGAATGAAATTAGGCGATCCAAGATATGGAGGCATCGTTGGAAATCGGTCTACATCGATGCCGTTGTTGATAGCGAGTGCTCGTATCATGACATCCAAGTTGTTGTGGCATTCATGCTGATGATAGGCTTGTTGCGCCAGCCACGTTGTTTGACGTTGAATGTGATCGACATGCCATTGGCGATATTCATGAAATGTACGCCATTGCTCTACTTGTTGTTTTTCCAAATGGGCAAGACGGTCTGATAATGTGCGAGGAGGTAATTCTGATTGTGGTTGTGGCTGCTGGGACGAACTAGCTCCTGAAGTGTCTTCTACCTCTTTGAATTGAAGAATTATACGGGCTACAAGCTCTCGAGCTGGATGGAGCACTTCTTCTTCTTGCTCCATTGTACTCCCGCTATGCGACATAACTCAGTGATCAATGAAGGGAAAAACAACCCACCACTATTCGATCGAATGCAGTGCACTATCGACTCTTGAATGACACGCCCCACATCTATTGATTTTCCTGTTATGATGGCAAACAACAAGATGGCCCTGTCTTTGGCCACATCGCTCAAATGAGTAGTAGGCATCATTCTTGCTGCAAGGAAGTAATGCCAGGCCTTTGCTTCTCTATCCAGAGTACCTCTTGGAAATTTTGCACCCCCGTCTCTTGTCGTTATCCATGCAGTGCCAGGCTTGGCCAATAACTTAATTACTTCATTCAAATTTGGACCATTTGTAAGGTATGTCTGATAGTCATCATTATTAATGTTGTGAAGTTGATAATACCTGTTGATTGTTGCTCTATCGAAGGATACTTGTTTGCCCCTCACAAAGACCTTTATCCCTTTTCGCTCTTCGACATTTGCATAAAATTCCCGTACCAAAGGAACCACAGCCGGTCCCAGTTGTGCACAAAATTTTGACCACTGCCTCACCTCGATGGTTCTTGTTATGTTTATCAGAACATCAGACCCATTGCCATTGATTCCTCTTTCCGGAATTGGTTTGTGATGGATTACCAACCTTTCATACCTCTCTTGTGCTTCACGGCTCACAAACTTGTTATCTAATGGTGGTGATGAAGCGGCATATCGTGTTCTTTTCGGCGCCATGATAATATTCAGTAACACGTTTACCTTTCACAATCGATATCCCAAACGTTAGGATTTTATTGATCACTTTAAGCACCCACAATTGGAATCACACGTACAACTAATGCCCTTGCGAATATCCAACACACATCATATACTTCATACCGCTCCCAAGATTTTAAAGTGAATGAACCTATCTAGTCTCTAGCATTGTCACAGAACTTTCCACAAACACCTGGTAGGCACAAAAATTGACTTATCTTCCGAAAACCAAGTAAGACCATCCACTGTCACTAATGACCGTTCATATTACAGCACAAAGTAGTCCACCAATGGAACATCCATACACTCTCCCCCGAAATCAAGCAATCAACTCTACCGCTCGATCATTCAACCCTTAAAGAAATCAAACTCTCCCAACTACAACTATTGAAATCAAACATATAATTTCCCAACCCAAATGATCGAAATTTTGATCACATTAAGCAATATAGGCTAATCGATTGACATACTTGAGAGTAAAACCGGAAAGTACCTCAGTTGATTTGTCGAATCGGCAAAGACACTCAATAGATCCACTGAACTTGATGGACTAGCTCTCATGAAGTTGATCTTTCTATAGCCCCCCTTTATTATGGAGAGGGAGATATAAGAATAGTGCTGGAGAAGAAGAAGAGAGATGAAGAGGTTTTCTTTCGTTGAGACACGAAGAGACTGTTGGTTGTGAAATTGGGTAACAATAGAAATAGTAGGGCAAATATACCCCTTTTCTATGTGGGTACGAGTTCGGGCCGAGGCCTGTTAGAATATCATGCCGTGGCCCGCCTTTTTATGTTGTTGATCAGTTCTGTCACAGACCAAGGCCTTGGCCTGAGAAGAGTTAAGCCATGGCATCCCTTTTAACATTTCTGATCAGTTCTGCCACGGACTAATGCCTTGGCCTGAGAAGAGTTAAGCCATGGCATCTTCGAACTGTAAGATCAGAACTGCTGTCTGTTTTAGATGTAGCAATTGGGATTGAAGAAAGGCTTCTGCTATTAAAATATGTGCTGCCAATGACTTGTGCCATGTTGCTAATGTAGTTGATTTGCTTAGATACTCCCAACATGTTTCAACACAACATAATAAAATTAAGAAGAATTCTAAATATTTTAATAAAAGCAAACTAAATAACTTTTTTTTTTTTTTAAATTTTTGAAAAAAAAAAAAAATTAACGAAGAATAATGAAAATCAACATAAACGAAGAGAGAGTTTAGAGCACTTGGGTTGCCTCCCAAGAAGCGCTTGTTTTAAAGTCTTCAGCTTGACTTTCTCTGAAGTCACACCGGGTTCGCTAGAGTGATGGTGGATTTCTGACGATCAATCTCACCACCCCAATAATGCTTGAGACGTTGCCCATTTACCTTGAAGATATCCTTCGTGATTTCATCTTGGACCTCAACAGCTCCATGTGGGTATGCTTTAATCACAATAAATGGCCCTGACCATCTTGATTTGAGCTTACCCGGAAAAAGTTTCAAACGAGAATTGAATAAGAGGACTCGTTGTCCTGGCTCAAAATGTCTTTCTAATATCTTCTTGTCATGCCATCTTTTGGTTTGCTCTTTATACAACTTGGCATTCTCGTAGGCGTGGAAACGGAACTCATCCATTTCATTGAGTTGTAGAAGACGTTTTTCACCTGCGGCTCTTAAATCAAAATTTAAGTTCTTTATTGCCCAAAATGCCTTGTGTTCTAGTTCGACCGGGAGATGACACGCCTTACCAAAAACCAACCGATAAGGTGACATTCCAATTGGTGTTTTGTAGGCGGTCCGATAAGCCCATAATGCATCGTCTAAGCGTTTGGACCAATCCTTGCGAGATGGGTTCACAGTCTTCTCCAGAATCCGCTTAATTTCCCTATTCGAAATCTCTACTTGACCACTAGTTTGCGGATGGTAGGCCGTAGCGATCTTATGAGTTACCCCATATCTAGTTAGAAGGGCGTCAAAATATTTATTGCAGAAATGAGTGCCTTCATCGCTGATTATTGCTCGAGGAGTGCCATAACGGGTAAATATGTTCTTCCTTAAAAAATTTAGCACCACCTTAGCATCATTCGTGGGCAATGCAGCCGCTTCCACCCATTTTGAGACATAATCGACTGCCACTAGAATGTAGAGATTATTATAAGAAGAGATGAAGGGGCCCATAAAATCAATTCCCCACACATCAAAGATCTCCACCTCTAGAATGTTATTAAGTGGCATCTCATGTCTCTTTGAAATATTACCAACCCTTTGGCATCGATCACACCTTGAGACAAAGAAATGCGCATCTTTGAATAATGTAGGCCAATAGAACCCTGATTGTAGCACCTTGGCTGCGGTTCTCTCTCCCCCAAAATGGCCTCCATATTCAGATGAATGACAATGTCGAAGTATGTCTTCAATTTCTTCTTTAGGAATACACCTTCTTATAATCTGATCTGCACATTGCTTGAACAAGAAAGGTTCATCCCAAACATAATACTTGACATCATGCAAGAATTTTTTCTTTTGTTGAGAGCTTATCTCAGGAGGGAACAATTTGCTAACGATAAAGTTCACGTAATCTGCATACCAAGGCAAATTCGTTTGATTACAAGCAAATAGTTGTTCATCTGGGAATGACTCATTTATCATAGTCTCATCATTAACTTTTCCCCCATTATCTAGCCTTGAGAGATGGTCCGCCACTTGGTTTTCAGTCCCCTTTTTGTCCCGAATCTCTAAGTCAAACTCTTGTAACAAGAGCACCCACCGGATAAGTCGAGGTTTTGCATCTTTCTTGGCAATTAAATACTTGATAGCGGCGTGATCGGTAAAAACAATCACCTTTGTCCCGATGAGATATGCACGAAACTTATCAAATGCAAACACAATTGCTAGCAACTCCTTCTCAGTGGTGGCATAATTCAACTGTGCATCATTTAATGTCTTGCTAGCATAATATATAGTATAAAAAATTTGATTTTTCCGTTGGCCTAGAACCGCACCAACAGCAAAATCGCTAGCATCACACATAAGCTCAAATGGGAGATTCCAATCTGGGGCAACAATGATGGGTGCTGACACTAATCTTGCTTTCAAGATTTGAAATGCCTCAAGACACTTTTCATCAAATTTGAAAACCACTTCTTTTTCCAACAAACTACAAAGCGGTTTAGAGATCTTCGAGAAGTCCTTAATAAAACGCCGGTAGAATCCAGCGTGCCCAAGAAAGCTTCGAACACCCTTAACGGAAGATGGCGGTGGTAGTTTTTCAATAATCTCAATTTTTGCTCTATCCACCTCGATTCCCTTACTTGATATTCGATGGCCGAGGACAATTCCTTCTTGTACCATGAAATGGCATTTCTCCCAATTCAACACAAGATTCGTTTCTTCACATCTTTTGAGAACTAATGCCAAGTTCTCCAAGCAAATATCGAAAGAATCACCAAATACCGAGAAGTCATCCATGAATACCTCTATAAAATGCTCTACCATGTCAGAAAAAATTGCCATCATACACCTTTGAAATGTTGCCGGTGCGTTGCACAGTCCGAAAGGCATCCTTCGAAATGCAAAAGTTCCGTAAGGACAGGTGAACGTTGTCTTCTCCTGATCTTCTGGTGCTATAGCAATCTGATTATATCCTGAATATCCATCCAAGAAACAATAATAGGAGTGCCCCGCTAGTCTATCAAGCATCTGATCAATGAACGGCAAGGGAAAATGGTCTTTCCGAGTAGCTTTATTTAACTTCCGATAATCCATACAAACACGCCACCCAGTTACTGTCCTTGTTGGGATAAGCTCATTACTATCGTTCATCACAACAGTCATTCCTCCTTTCTTCGGTACACATTGCACCGGGCTCACCCATGAGCTATCAGAAATAGGATAAATTATGCCCGCATCAAGCCACTTGAGAATCTCCTTTTTCACCACTTCCTTCATAATTGGGTTAAGTCGACGTTGGTGCTCAATAGAGGGCTTATGATTATCCTCCATAAGGATTTTGTGCATACAAATAGAAGGACTAATCCCCTTTATATCCGTTATGGACCATCCCAACGCTTTCTTATACTCTCTCAACACCCTTAATAACTTATCTTCTTGTTCAGGATCAAGAGAAGCAGAAATAATAACCGACAAAGAGGATGATTCACCAAGGAAAGCATACCTCAAATGACTAGGAAGAGGCTTGAGCTCTAGTGATGGCGGTTCTTGAATTGAAGGCTTCGAATGAGAACCCAATGATGGCATGTCTAACAATTCAAACTTTGGCTTAGAACGAGTGAATTTTGGCGTAGCCTCCAAGTAATTCACCAACTCTAAACTGTCCTCATTGTATGCATTAATTATTGCTAATTCAAGCTGATCAAATGGGGATTTTTCTTCATGATTATGTCGAATACATGTGTCCACTACATCAATTATATAGCAATCTTCAGGCTCTTCAGTGGGGAACTTCATAGCTTTGAAAACATTAAACTTCACCTCTTGATCTTGAACTCTCATAGTAAGCTCCCCTTTTTGCACATCAATAAGAGTTCTACCTGTGGCTAAGAATGGTCTACCAAGAATGATTGGAACATCCTTATCCTCCTCCATATCAAGAACAATAAAGTCCACAGGGAATATAAATTTGTCAACCTTAACAAGCACATCTTCTATTACCCCCCTTGGATACTTCAATGATCTATCTGCTAATTGGAGTGTTACAGTAGTAGGCCTGGCTTCTCCCAATCCCAATTTTTGAAATATAGACAGTGGCATTAGATTAATACTATCCCCCAAATCACACAAAGCTCTACCAGAGAATTGGTTACCTATTGTGCATGGTATAGTGAAGCTCCCTGGATCCTTAAGCTTTGCTGGAAGTTTCCTTTGAATGATAGCACTGCACTCTTCAGTCAAACCCACTGTTTCAAATTCACTCAATCGCCTCTTTTTAGTCAAGATATCTTTCAAAAACTTGGCATAACTTGGCATTTGCTCTAAAGCTTCAGCGAATGGGATATTAATATGCAACTTCTTGAAGATATTTAAAACTTTGCAAACTGCTCGTCATGTTTTTGTTTCTTGAAACGTTGAGGAAATGGTGGGGGTGGGTTGTAATGAGTAATATTTTCTAAGCCCGGCTTGTTATGATCCTGGTTTGTAGTTTCTTTCTCTTGCTCACCCTTCTCTTTAGAGACTGTTTCTTCTGCCACTAAAACATCTGGTTCCTTGACAACATCATTAAACTCTTTTCCACTCCTCAATGTGATAGCATTGCAGTGCTCCTTACCATCTCTTTTTGGATTAGTCTCGGTATTGCTAGGCAAGGTTCCTGGAGGACGGTAGTTAATTGTTGAAGCAAACTGACCCAACTGAATCTCCATATTCCAAATAGAAGTTGCTTGGCTATGGAGTTGAGTTCTAGTCTCTTTCATGAACTGCTTAGTATCTGTCATGAACTGATTAGTGTTTGTTCCCATCTGATGTACTAGATCTTCCAAAGAAGGCTTCTTTTCTCTAGGGAGAGCTTGAGGATGATAACTCGGTTGAAACATAGGCTTTGCAGATGAAGAGGCCTCAACTTGATTACTATTACTCCATGAGAAATTCGGATGATTTTTCCAGCCCGGATTGTAATAGTTAGAGTATGGGTTATTCTGCCTACTACCAACAAAATTGAGAGATTCTGGATTATTAGGGCACATATCTCCCAAATGATTGTCTCCACAAATCTCGCATGTAACGGTAGGAGTTTGAATAGCATGAACTCCAAATGAATCAATTTTCTTAGATAGGGATGCAACTTGAGCAGTCAAAGCCGTAAGAATATCTAATTCATGCACTCCTGCTGTTCTTCTTGGATTCATCCTCTCTGTATGGTGTTGGAAGTTGTTAGAGGCCATCTCCTCCAATAAATTATACCCATCCTCAAATGTCTTTGCCATAAGAGATCCACCTGCTGCAGCATCAACAATCGTTCTAATAGATTCAACCAACCCATTGTAGAAAATTTGGATGATCAACCATTCCGGTAAAGCATGATGAGGACATCTCCGAAGTAAATCTTTGTACCTCTCCCAAGCTTCATAAAGAGATTCACTGTCCAACTGCACGAAAGTAGTGATATCATTCATCAACTTTGCAGTTTTTGACGGTGGAAAATATTTAGCAAGGAACTTTTTCGCCAAGTCATCCCAAGTGATAATAGATTCCCTTGGCAATGAGTTCAACCAATTCTTCGCCATGTCCCTCAATGAGAATGGAAATAATCGCAGTCGGATGGCATCATCATCAACACCGTTATACTTAAACGTAGCACATACTCTAGAAAATTAGCTAAATGTGCATTGGGATCTTCAACCTGTGAACCCCCAAACTGAGATACTTGTACCATCTGAATAGTAGTCGGTTTGAGTTCAAAATTGTTGGCTTGTATCGTTGGACGACGAATACTAGTGTGAATCCCATCCATTAATGGAACAGCATAGTCCCGCATAGACTTAGGACCTTCATTACCATTAGTTTGGTCGGCCATTGTATGGTGTTGAGAAGCTTCTCGCTTATTCTTTCTATTTCTTCGACAAGTTTTCTCGATCTCAATATCCAAAGGAACAAGCTCTAAATTCCCTGTACTACGCATACACTAGCCAAACACCTACAAAATAAAGAAAAGTTTGGTCTAAAATCAAATATGATTGAATTAATATTAACAAAAAGATTAATAAATTAGTCCCCGGCAGCAGCGCCAAAAACTTGTTGTCTAAATTTACGCACGCAAGTATACGTATCGAAACAAGTAATAAAGTGATAAGAAAGTATCGTTCCCACAGAGACTAAATACCAATCTATTATTAATTACCAATTTATCTCAATCTAATTTTATCCAAACAAAAGTAAAAATAGGATTTAAGACTAAACAAGAAAAGTAACGGAGAAAATAAATTTGTAAATTAAAATCAATGAGTGATGAAATCTAGGTTTATAATTTCCCCCAAACAATCAACTTAATTAGATTATCTTCCCTTCTATGATAAATTAATCCACTATAATTGTCACCCAAGAACACTAAATTCTCTACAAGCCTCTGTCGATGGTCATGTAAAAATACCCTTCTAAACTAACTCCCTATATGTCTATGAGAATTAAATCAAGAAGAATTCATTAAGAATAAGCTCTCATAAGGGATGCACATGCAACTTGAGTATATGTCTATCTCAAATTAGCATATGTTACTCTATCTATGTCATGAACACAAAATAACTCTGTCGATATTATTAAGGTTCACCGAATCAATTCAATCAATGGCAGTTAATTAAATCGCATTAAACATAGGATAGAATAAACAATCACATGTGGAATCAGAGAAAAAGAAATAAAACTAATCAAATATCATGAATGGGTTCCATTATAACCCTAGAATAGAAATTAGTTCATCCTTGAAAAGAAAACAAAATCACAAAAGTATTCAGCCATTCTTAGAGATTACAAATATCAAGAGAAGAGATAAAGTTTAGAAAGATAAAACTCAAAAGTCGAATCTCCAGCTCTCGTCCTCCTTCTCGATCTTGTGCCTCCAAGAAAAACCCCAAAACTTCTCTTCCCAAATAAGGGTTAAACTTTCCTATTTATAGATATGGAGTCATTAGGGTTTAAGAGTCCCAAAATCCGTCTCTAATTCGGTCACCACAAATTAACGTGTAAAGCTGAAAACGTAAGCAGGCCATGGCCTCCCAATATATCATGCCACGGCTTGTATTTTTATATTTCTGTTATGTCATTCTTGAATTCCCGCCGCGGCCTCCTTTTCTATCAAGCTGCGGCTTGAAGACTTTTTAGCTTGTATGCTTAGCTTCCTTCTTCCGAGAGTGAACCAATTTGGAGTCAGAATTTCTCCTAAACGTATGCACCTATCCCAATGTTCCATATTGTTCCTAATCTGTAAAATAAGCAAAAAATCAAATAAAAACATATAAACACATAAAAAGTATAAAACTAACTAAACTTAAATAAAAATAACTAAAAGACTCTAAAATTAACAAAATATTATATTTAAAAGTGGTTAATTCGTAGGTATAAAACCTACTCATCAATAATCCTATTAATTCATTCTATGATTCAAAATAGAGCTTAAAGTTTGAAAGATCATGCCTTTATTGGCTTATCATGCATCTGGATTCATAATTATTATCGGACTTCATCGGACTATTAAGTAAGATTTTCATTTTTGTCATGTGATTAAGAACAAAACTTTAGAATTAAATGACTTTCAAAAATGCCCCTAGTTTCAAGGTTGGCTTTAACTGGAACTTGACTATGAGACTGATGGAGTAGATTACGTTTGAAAAATATGAACTCTAATGTATGACAGATAGAAGAATTGACATTCCCTTAAATTTAAGACTCTTAAGATTATCATATGCACAATAAAGAATTGATCATTATTTTTGAGAAGTGCTTGAGCTGGACTTAAAAAATCTTGATAAATATTATAATAGAAGATCTTTCTCTTCAAAATGGTTGATGATTCTACTTCTTCCATTAGCGAACACTTGAACAAGTAAAAATACTTTTGAAGATCTTACAATGTTCAAGATCACTTCTGATTTTTTCGATTTCAACATTGTCTTCGTCGGATGTGAGTTCTTGACTGAAAAATGAATATTATGGCTTGAATGGTTCTGTATTTTTTAGTTTCTACACAAGCTCCCTTCTGAATTTTTCTTCTTCATGGGACCTTTCTTCCCATTTGATGATGTCCTAATTTTTGCCTAGATCGCCTTTTCAGGTTTTCAATCTAGCGGGCTTTATTTTTCTTTTTCTAATGATACCTTGATTTTTGCCTAGGTCGCCTTTTCAGGTTTTCAACTTAGCAGGCTTTCTTTTCTATGGTTATACCCTAATTTTGCCTAAATCGCCTTTTCAGATTTTCGACTTAGCGGGCTTTTTTTTTTTCAATGATCTTGAATATTCAACTCGATAGCTTGTTGGTTCCCTACACCTTGACTGAGTCAATTATCATTCAGGAGGACTTAATAAGTGAGCTTAGGACATGATTTAGAAAGAAAGGGTAAAAGGCTCGACTTCCCAAAATGCCCCTAGTTTGATATTCTCTCTTTTCTGTCAATAATTTTGATTTTTTCTAAATGCCCCGAGTTTAGCATTCTTTTCTTTTTATCAATTCTTTTGATTTTTTTTTAATGACCTTAGTTTGGCATTTTTTCTTTGAACCTTTCAATAGAGGATTTTCCTTTTAGATGACACTTTTCTTAAGAGAATACACTTATTCTTTGCGTGACTGGGCCTAAAGTAACTTCTCAGGTTGCCTACGTACCCCAAATATTTCTTTTTCTTTTGGAATCAGGTCAAAATGTAGTTCATACTAAGATTCCCTCCCAAGGTTGGTCGGCATGGTTTAGAAAGAAGAGGCTATTGATTTTTTTTAAAGGCTGCGAGGGGCTAAAGAAGGTTATCTTTTTCTTGGTAAGACAGAAAAATGGTTCGACCAACGAAGGCCTCCTTTTGTGAAATACTACTTGATTTGGCCAAGAGTTTAGAAACTCGATGTCTTAATTGTTCTATTGAGTAAGGTCTTCTTTTGAGAAGGAATAATCTTCAGTCTTTTTCTGATAAAGAGAAATCTTCGGTCTTTTTTTACAAATTTGAGTGTGATTGACTTCTTTGTATTTGACGTTGACTCGTTCAACCCTTTCCAAACTTCAAAAAAAAAACTTATATTCTTTCGCGAATGAGAACTTTTCTTTCTTAAGTGAAAAACATGATGAATCCCTTCTTGCAGATCTTAACACCTTTGTTGATGGTTTCAAATACATCATTCTTGATAATATTTGATTTTGAAGTTCACCCTCAACTTTAGGATTTGATCTATTTTGGTGCAATCTATCCATATATTCTCACGAGACCATGCAGGAACGTTGTTGAATTTCTCAAGTAAATTTATTATTCTTCTCATGTTCTTCTAATGAAAATGTAGTACCCATTTGCTTTTTAAGTGTACTCTTTAATTTAAATATTTATCGAGTTTGATTAGTGAGCTCTAAGTCAATCCTCATATTAGATATTATGTTCAAATCATTATTACACGCATGATAATCAGAAGCTTCTATATTTTATTGGAATTGAAAAACATAGATTGACAAACTCGACTAAAATTTGAAAATTGAAGAAAGACTAACGTAACTGAAACAACTAACTGGATTTAAAGACTGACGAAAACTGGATTGAAACTCAAAAAAAACTAGGGACAATTATCTACAAAGAGAGAAGGTCCTTCTGAGTGGATGGACTACTTGGATTTGACATTAGTACCTTGACTAAACGATTCTTTTAAAGGACCCAAAATGACACAGATGAGGGTTTAGAACGTTTAGGGGCACCTATGATTAACCATTGATTCTGAAGGTTTGTCTCTTAACCACATGATTAAAATTTTGATATAAATTAACCTCCGGTGGGAAAATATTAAATCCAAATGTACTATAAGTCTATAGAGACCAAGAAGGTGAGAAAGGTTAGAAATGGGTCTACCCCTGATTGGGATTGAGCCTTTGATTAGACAAATTTATTTGATCCTAAGATTGAATCTTCCTATATAACGTGGTCTGAATCTTTAAAAGTGAAACCAATTAGTCCAACTGATTTGGTATTGATCAGTTTGATCCATTTGTCAATTGGGCCAACTGGTTTAAGTGGTTCAACTTAATCAGTACATTTCACCGATTGGGTTGGACCGATATTGCGGGTTTTTTTTTATTATTCTGGATCGGTCCGCCCACTTACCTGTTGGTTGGATTAAATAAAACAACCCGTGAACACCCATAGTCAGTCCGGGTCGTGACCTATAGGAAGGCTTCTAGACTCTAAGCTTATTACGTGCAATGCATTTTATCTGGCCACCTTGCCCAAATACACCTATATACCTTTCGATACGTGGTGACTTGGTTTGATATACCGTATAGGTGATAATCTAAAACCTCAACTCACTTCTCTGAAGTCAAAAATAACCAGTTTGATCTCCAGTTGAGAGGTGGCGCACGATGCTGAGCAAGGGCCCACTTAAATACCTCTCATCTAGAATAGACGTAGTCTATCCCCCTCGTACAGTAGGGTACAGCGGGGCAAAATCTCGCTTAGGCACCGGTTTTGACTAAGAAGTGCAATTGATATACTTAGATTATCTTTTACATACCTATGGATACGAGTCAAGAGTTGTAGTTTTCATAAATGGTTTGGCATCCCACAAGGGGACCGACCACGTACTACTACTACGTTGGCAATCGAGACATGTGATTGTGTGGCTCACAATAGGTTAAAGACTCAGGTAACTCCAGCCTGGGTGCATCAATATATCTCTCAGAATCACCTGATCAGACGGTACTGATGCCCCAATTTGATATATCCTAAGGTACGTGACTGGAGTTGTGGTTTTCATGAATGACGTCGGATCTCCGAAGAGACCGGGCCACGCACTAGTGCCACGTTGGCTATATAGGACGTGTAAGTGTGCAAAACAGTAAACATGCATATGGTGTGTGCAAAGCAGGGTGGGGTGTGCCCGGGGCTTTTTCAAACAAGTGGGCCCATAAGCTAGATCAAACCATTAAAATATGGATATTAGAAAATGTAATCATACAACATAAATATCCAAAGCATTAAAATCAAGATTAAAGCATACACATCAAAATATATATGAATCAAAATCATGGTAAATCAATTAATGATCATGGCATTTTTATAATTTTTAAGGTCCAATCAATGATCACTTTTGGGTGATCCAAAATAAATAGAGATTCCAATAGATGTTATATTGATGATAGAATGATAATTGTTAAGATGAGGAGCGATGAACCCTTTTTTTTTTAATTATAAAAATAAATTAGAAACACAACCCAAAAGAAAATCAAAGAGAAAGATCCTAGTGCCAAATGAGCTTGCTCTCAGGAACATTAACTGTGTTAACACTAGATAAATTTTGATTTTCTGTGAATTAGAAAAATACAATCTGAACTTGCATCGATGATATCTAAAGCTCCCGATAACGAAATCGAGTGAATTCAGATTCTAAATTCATCTACTCGATGGGATCTACATTTTATTAAAGGTGCCCAGACATAATTCTGAATAGAATATTCTGTAAAAACGTTTTAACATTGCTGTCCGATTCTTCATTCAGCAGAAATTCCAGATTTACATATTAAACTTGCATTGATGATATCCAAGGCTTCTAATAACGAAATTGAGCGAATTCAAATTCTAAATTAATCTACTCGATGAGATCTACATTTTATTAAAGGTTCCCAGACTTAATTCTTACTAGAATATCTTGTAAAAACGTTTTAACATTATTGTTCTAATCTTCTTTCAGTAGAAATTCCAGATTTACAGATTGAACTTGTATCGATGATATCTTAGGCTCCCGATAGAGAAATCGAATGAATTCAGGTTCTAAATTAATCTACTCGATGGGATCTACATTTTATTAATAGGTGACCAGACTTAATTCTCACTAAAATATTCTGTAAAAATATTTTAACATTGCTATCCCAACCTTCATCATTCTATCCTTTTCATGTGTCAATTTGAATCTCTCATTATTTAGGGGTCATCAAAAAGTGACCCTTAATTGGACAAAAATAAAATACCAAAAATCATCCACAATCTAGCCACAAAAATAAATAAATAAATAAAATAAGTAAAACTAAATAAATAAAAAAAACTAGGTCATCCTGGCAATGCTCCCATACTTGGGGTTTTTCAAGTCTGATCCTCAATAGTCCCCAGTGGAGTCGTCACTGAAAGCGCCCTCGATCCGCGGGGTGCACGAATCTGCTTTTGACCCTTGAAGTTTGGGAGTCGCCACCTAGTTATTATGGTCTAGGAACCAAACTGACTCTAAAACGGATAAAAAACTAATCTACTACAGAAAAAAACTGAATCCAGGGATCACATTACGGAGTTGGAAGGTGTTAGGCACCAACCCCACCCGGCCAATGCCGGTCTCTACTTATCCCAAATAACACTACATTGCTAATGACAAAACCTAGATAAAAAATAACAGAAATGTTACCTTCAATACGCAAAGGTTCTATTCCCTCAGATCTGGTGAAACTGCTCCTTGTACCGTACTCCTTGCTTCGTTCTGTCTCCGGATCTGATTTCTGATCTCTGAGGCAAGGTATCTCCTTCTTGGATCTGGATGCTTCGAATTTGTTATGAATTTTTGAGGTGTTTTTGAAAGGTTTCTAAGTATTTTTCAGGCTGAAATCGAAGTAGGGGTGTTAGGTAAGGAGTTGGACTCCAAAATTAGGATTTTGGGGAGGTTGTGGAGGCTTCTTCAACTACTTTTTCTAGGGTTTTTTCTTTGATACGAAAATAAGGTGTGGAGGCTCCTTTTTATAAAGTTTTTTAGAAGCATTAGGGTTTATTTTAGGGTTTTAATTAGGGTTTTGACTTTGGTCTTATGAGATTGACTTGATTAGTTTAGATTAGGATTTTGATTTAGGGTTTTGACTTTAGTCTTATGAGATTGATTTTAATACTTTGACTTTAGTCTTTCTTGGTTGACTTTTAATATCTTGACTTTAGTCTTATTTGATTGACTTTAATATCTTGACTTTAGTCTTGCTTGACTGACTTTAAATTTTTGAAGAACCCCCCTCTATTATATCTTTAATTCTTTGGACCCCCAAATGGAGGGGTCCTTAAAGAAATATCTTGCGAACCATCAACAATTTTACCTGAAAGCCTGATTTATCGATTTTTTTATTCAAATTTTAAAATTAATTTTATTAATGTTTCATTTTACATTATTTAATGATTTATTTATTAATTTTAAAATTTTTAATTATTAAAATTGTGAAATTACTATTTTACCCTCGAAAAGGATTTTTTATGTTTTAAGTCATTTTTCAATGTTCCAGGATATTTTGGAATAAGTTTTTCGTAAGAAATTCAATGGGAGTGTTGGTTTTTGTCATTTATGAAGTTTTTTGTATGAAATGGTCGTGAACTTGATGAGGGGTATTTTTGTAATTTTGTCTAATTCTGTGAAAATTGGCGAAATGATTTATTTGATTTCAATTTGTTGTTTTATATGTTTGAATGAGTTTTCCTAAGCGTAATGTAAACTCTAGGATTGTTTTGATGTTAGGGGTATTTTGGTAATTTTGTCAATTTTTAGTGATTTTTATCGTGAAGCTTCTTTTTGTTTGCAAGATGATGATTTCTATGTTTCTGAGATCTTATTTTCTAGCGTAGCGTGGTTTCTAATGTTTTGTCAGTTCGAGATACCTCATCCGGATTTCTAAAACATATCTGGTAACAAAATAAAGTAATAGAATAAACATCCATCATTGGGAATCGTTGCGATCGGGTTGACGAGTTGATTAATTAGGCGAATGCAAAAATGAGGTGTCTACAGGTGTGGGATTGCTTGTAATAAGGGCTTGGAGAAAATGATGGGGGTAAGTTATGACATGGGGTATGAGTTGAAGATGATGATGAGGTTGGATATATTAACTTAGGGACGTGGGTTGTGGTAGTGACAAGTATCCATCTTGATGATCATTGATTCTTCATGTGGTGATTGGTTGAGATCATGTATGTGATTTTGATTTTTAATTTGAGTAGAGGTGTAGAATGGACTTTTGGGTATGTTTGGCTTAGGTTTAGGTCGGAATTGACTTAGGTTAGCATTAGGTTTAGGTTGGAGTTGGTTTAAAGTTGATTGGATGAGGAAACCTTAGGATTGGAATGAGTTAGGGTTAGAGTGTTCTTGATGGGCTTGCAATGGCTTAAGGCTTGATGGTGGGTTGGAGTGATGGGCTTAGGGTTTTAAGAGATTTTTTTTAGGAAAAGGTTTTTGAAATGGCCTTATAGGTTCCTTGGAACGTTGGAGCCTTTATTTGAATTGAAAAACAAACATCTTGGGGTTTTGAGCTTTTAGACCTATTTTCAATTAAAAACACAAATTTTTGCTTGTTTATGCACAGGATTTGTTCAAATTGGGATGTCTACATTAATATTTATTTATTTATTACTTTGACAAGCCGTACATATCACCCCATCCGATACGTGTACATCAGATAAATAGCTACCTTTTTTATGGAGGGGCATATAAAAATTTGAAGTCATGACCTGAGACATCTCAACTAACCCTTAGTGGGTCCGAGCCTATATATATATATATATATATAGGGGAAGGATCATGGGACGTCTTAGAAAACTATGCATGTTAGTCGTTGGATCTGCGCCATTTAACGACTAGATCTTGTTTTAGGGAGAGAAAAGGCAGACCAGCTAAATCCCATTGTTGGCTTTAAAACAAATGAGGTATTTTCAAATACCTCCCTCCATTTCTTTTATTAAAATTAAAACCCTCTCTCTTTTTCTCTCAAATCTAACACAGACTCTGTCTTCTCTCTCAAAAGTCTCTTCTCTCAATAAAAAATCACAGATTCAAAAACTCTTCCCTCTCACAAGTGTCTCTCAACAGAAAACCCTAAAAAAATATCCATTGAAGCTGCTTCAAAGTTTTTTCTACTATAAATTATGATTGGAGACTACCGTCAAAATTGAAGAATCTCATGAATCTTGCTGTGTTATTTGTACAGAAATACTTAAGGCATCAAATTTTATGTTGTGTTAAAGGAAGTATTTCAAACAAAAGGCAGTATATCGCTGCTTGCCCAACATTGGAAAGACTCCTAGATATGGAAGTTTTTAAGGCCACAACAAAATTGAAGTAGCTTCAATGGATATTTTTTAGCTCAAAATATCCATCCTCTTCATTTCCTCAAAAATCACATCTTGCTCATGAGAAAAGAAGGTTGAAGGAGATGGATCTTAAGGTTGAAGAATTGGGTACAAAGTTTGTGTGTGCGAGCAATTATTCAGATTTATAAGAGTTGGTGTTTTGCAACAAAACAAAACAAAAAAATGATTTTTCTCTTAAAAAAATGGATTTGAAAGATTATAGCCTATCAATTGGGTTTTCTTATATATTGATTGGTCATAAATATATAGAAACACGGATTATTTTGGTGCACATATGACATTTGAAATAGTACTCCATGATGATATTGTTTTGTCTCCATGTTCTTGCAAAATTCATCTATTTGAGTACAACACAGGCCCAGAACTAAAATAAAATTGTTCTTTAGAGTTGTAATTTGACTTAATTTCTTTATTTGAAAGGAATTAGTCATGCAAAGGTAACAAATTTGCCTCTTTTAATTGGGCTCTGTGAATACAAACTCGGACTCATTACATTCGATATCAGATTCTCTTACTTATCAAAAACTCATATGGATTTATATATCTTTGTAGCTCTTCTAACTTGGATTTTGTACAAACTCGAGATTTGGGCCACCATTGTTGTGTGCTATTTTTGTGATGTTAGTCTCTATAGCATCTCTAGCCATGGATTAAATCCTCAAAGAGATGGTCTATTTTATTGCAAAACCTAAATTGGCTTTTAATGCAACTTCTTTGCCTGGTTTATGTCAAGCTTGCTTTGGTCTACTTAGTGAAAATCTCACAATTTATAGTAAAAAAAAACTTTGAAGCAGCTTCAATGGATATTTTTTTTAGGATTTTCTGTTGAAAGACACTTGTAAGAAAGAAGGATTTTTGAATCTGTGATTTCTTTTGAGAGAAGATACTCATGAGAGAGAAGACAAAGAGTCTATGTTAGATTTGAGAGAGAAGAGAAAAGGTTTTAATTTTAATAAAAGAAATGGAGAGAGGTATTTGAAAATACCTCGTTTGTTTTAAAGTCAACAATGAGATCCAGCTGACTTGTCTTTTCTTTAAAACAAGATCTAGCCGTTGAATGACGCAGATCCAGCAACTGACATGCATAGTTTTCTAAGACATCCCATGTATTCCAATGCTACACTTGTTAAAATATTCTTTCATAAACCTTTATAAGGCCATCAACATCTTTTAGAGATATATAAACCCGGGTGCCTCCTAAGTTTATTATTATTTTTTTTTTATAAGGAAAACATCAATTCTTTTTAAATCATGGGGAAATTATCAAAAAAATACAAAAAAAAATATATATATATATTTACCAAAACAAATCCAATTTTTGAAAAAAAGATACAAAACCGGTCTTTGAAAGACCGGTTTTTCTCTCTCCTCAATTTTTTCTCAAACACTTTCTCTCTCCTCTAATATTTAAAAAAAAATGAAATTTTTTTAAAAATCGATCTTTGAAAGACCGGTTTTTCTCTCTCCTCAATTTTTCTCAACACTTTCTCTCTCCTCTAATATTAAAAAAAAATGATTTTTTTTTAAAAACCGGTATTTGAAAGACCGATTTTTCTCTCTCCTCAATTTTTCTCACCCCTTTCTCTCTCCTTTATTATTAAAAAAAAAAAAAACGAATTTTTTTAAATACCGTCTCTTAAATTTTTTTAAATTTCACGGACACGTCTCTTAAAAATCTAGAAATTAACAACTCTATTTTTTATTTCGCGGACATGTCTCTTAAAAATCTAAAAATTAACAAATCTCTTTTTTATTTAGCGGATATGTCTCTTAAAAATCTTGAAATTGATTTTTATCAAATATATATATATATATATATATATATATATATAGATATATATTGATAATAAAAATTCTAGAAATTAATTCTTATCAAATATATATATAGAATAGAATATACTAAAATTAAAACTATAAAAATCAAATAAATCTTTAAAAATTTTAGAAATTAAAATTTTTTTTTGTATTGATTTTTTCTATTTTAAAATAAATTAATTTTCAAGTGAATATTTAAAAACTAAAAACGTCATTACTTAACTACCGGTTTTAATAAATAAATTCTATTAAAAATTAATAATTAAAAAATCCAACGAGAATCTATATAGAAATATACTAAAATTAAAACTCTAGATATCGAATAAATCTTTAAAAAATTTAGAAATTAATTTTTTTATATTTGTATTGATTTTTTCTATTTTAAAATAAATTAATTTTCAAGTAATATTTAAAAACTAAAAACGTCATTACTTAACTACCGGTTTTAATAAATAAATTCTATTAAAAATTAATAATTAAAAAATCCAACGAGAATCTATATAGAAATATACTAAAATTAAAACTCTAGATATCGAATAAATCTTTAAAAAATCTAGATATTTGTATTGATTTTTTATATTTTAAAATAAATTAATTTTCAAATAAATATTTAAATATTTAAATATTTAAAAACTAAAAGTGCCATTATTTCTATTTTAAAATAAATTAATTTTCAAATAAATATTTAAATATTTAAAAACTAAAAGCGGTATTTAAAAAAATTCGTTTTTTTTTAATAATAAAGGAGAGAGAAAGGGGTGAGAAAAATTGAGGAGAGAGAAAAACCGGTCTTTCAAAAATCGGTTTTTAAAAAAAAAAAAAAAATTAATATTAGAGGAGAGAGAAAGTGTTGAGAAAAATTGAGGAGAGAGAAAAACCGATTTTTCAAAGCCGGTTTTTAAACAATTTTCATTTTTTTTTAAATATTAGAGGAGAGAGAAAGTGTTGAGAAAAAATTGAGGAGAGAGAAAAATCGATCTTTCAAAGATCGATTTTGTATCTTTTTTCAAAAATTTGAAAAATTGGATTTGTTTTAGTAAATAGTTTTTTTTTTTTTTGTTGTATTTTTTTGATAATTTCCCCTTAAATCATTTTTATTGTGAAAATTTTCAAAAAGTCGTGACTTTTTATTTTGGGTGTTTAACAAAATTGCAAAAATTACCAAACCACTCATTTTTGTTAATATTTATGAAAACAGTTACACATCCCTTTTGTAGTTATCAATATCAATCAATACTGTTGAATATTGTAGGGTAGCATCACATCTTCTATTTTCTTATTTCGACTTCCTGTGAACCTATAATCTTACAAGAGATAATTCTTTTCATAAAAAATCATAAGGTTTCAAAATATTAAATTAAAAAACATCAACTATTCAACAATTTCTTCAAAATACATACTAATTTTAGTAATTTCTTCTTTAATTTAAAATTCAGATCAATATAAAAATGTGAAGCAATGGCTCTGCCTGTATCTTTCAAATGTGCACCCACTATAGATCCCCACAAAATTTACCGAAATACAATATTTTTTTTCCTTTTTTCGTGTTGATTGATGAGAGATTCAATTAATCAAAGTGGACTAAATCAACCTCATTGATAATTTCTGGCTATTAAAATCATCCCCTCAAAATTTGTTGAAATAAATATTTCTTTTCCCTTTTTTGTGTTGATCGATAAGAGATCCATAGATGGACAAAATCAACCTGATTGGTAATTTATGGCTATTGAATTCAATCAATTATTAACAAACAAACACGGAGGTTGGTTCCACGCCCACAAAACAAAATGATCGAATCCAATGGTTAAAAATCATTAAGATCTTACTTTTTAATGTTTAGATCATTCAAATGATGGGCTGAATATCGTAACTAGAACTAGAACAAGAAGATTGTTATGTGGCTGCTGATAGATACTTCAAGTTAGGTAGCTAAAGAAACTCCCTAAAGTACAGGATAAGTACTCTTTATAATATTCTACAACGCCTTTACTTGCACGAAAAGCTAAAGCTCTAGCTGATTGGATGACAACTGGAGACAAAACGAGGCCGGTAGCCGGCTGTATTACCAAAAGAAATAGTTGGGATCATGTACTCCAAGGAGTTCGGTAGCTTAATTTGCATACGACGAGTAACACTATTTAGGTTTCCCAGCCAAGCGGGCCTAATTGGGGCCGAGCCAGGAGTAGAAAAAAAATTTGTGGGGACAATCAAGAGTGCAAAAAAAAAAAAAATAGTTGTGAAGGCAACTAAGAGTGAAAAAAATATATTTGTGGGGGCAATAGTGACATATTTCTTTATCGGCCACAAAAATCTGTCGCAAAAGCACATTAATCCATAAAATTTGAAAACTCTTCTGCGGTGCCCCACTCTAAATCCGCCTCTGGCTCCATTGGGTTTATATACCAAAATCAACTTGATCAGAGACTTTTAAGTCCAGTTTTTTTTTTTTTTTTTCTCACAATGGACTTCTCTAAGACCTTTAAATGCTTTTCGAGTGATCAGTTGTATAAAAATTTGAATCCAATGGTTAGAAGAAGTCATCAATTATATGTATTTAAGCTGTATTTGATCTTTTTACAGTAGTGTAATTTTGTTGATGATGAGGGTGTCCAAACCCATTGGGCCAATGCCCTCTTATTAGAACATCATATCTTAGTCAAATCCCTCGGTACATACCAAGTAAGTTAGGATAAATCCCTAGGACTCGCCATCAACCGGGCTTGAACTCAAAACCTCTCATTTTTTTTAGGGAGGCCTTGACAACTACCCCAACACCCATTGATTTAATATGAATCTTAATTGATTTTATTCGTAATAAATTTAAATAGAGGAACATGTTTTGTTAGTCTATTTCCAAAATTTCAAGGCATGGTTTTGATATAGTTGATATAAGCATTCACGTGGATCTTATATTCACTTTTAATTTAGGGGATTCCTCCAATTGGGGAGTTAGTAGTGCTACTTGCTATAATACTAAGAATGTGCATCAATTAACTCAACCTCTATAGATTTAAATGGTGAATATCATGGTTATATCAGTGTTAATTAAGATGGACTTTGGGTCATATCGATATGAGGCTATTGATAACATCAATGAAACAACTCTTATTTAAATATTTTGTTGGTTCGCTCAACTAAACCTAATATTACTATCAAAGATTTCACTAGTTATTTTTCATTAACTCATCGATTTTTTTATTTATCGAGAGAATGAATTTGGCCCAATAATGAATGTTTTTTTTAATAAACTATCAATATGGAGTATAGTGATAGAAATATAACATTTTTTGAAAAATTATGATATTAATGGTTGTTGAATAACAATTTTTTCAAAAAATCTCCACGTTTTGAAAAAGAATACAATTTTTTTAAGTGTTATTATATATATGGGAAGTATTCAGAGGCCCTAAAGAAAGTCAAACATTTTTGAAATAGGGGTTAGAAATTTCAGAATTAGATGATTTTTTTATATTGAGAATGAAATTTATGGTGAAGAGATCATCCTCACTAAAAATCAGTTCATTTCAAAACTTCTAACCCTAGTTTACAAGTTGAAGAATCGTGGATCGTCTGATTTTTATAAATAACTTTTGATGAGGTTAGAAATTTTGGAATAAGCTGATTTTTTGTGAGGATGATTTCTTCATCATAAGGATCATCCTCACAAAAAAATCAACCCATTCTACAACCTCTAACCCATATATTGAAAAAAAAAAATGTTTAGTTCTCTTTTAAGGCCTCCTCACCCTATATATATGTTCAAGAGTAAAGCTTAAAACTTATGAGTATATCCATATCTGAATCCGATTTGAAATCCTACAAGTTAAAATCATTTACCAATTCATACTTAGATCCGACCCAACTGAATAAATGGATTCAGGTCGTACATCAACTCATATCCAACTCACTTTTAATTCATGTATACTCGAACAAACAAAACCTACTAATTCAAAGTTTATAAACAGAGGCCCATCTCTCTCTCTCTGACCCCATCAAGACTAGGCTAGAGAGAGAGAGAGAGAGATGGAGGAGATACGAGAGACTGCCTTAGCTTACTACGCTAGCAGTTCCGAAGAGGTCAAGAAAACAATTAAAGATTTCTTTGAAACCATAGACACAGATGGAGATGGAAAAATAAGTATCCATGAATTCGAAGCTTACGTAAAGAAGAAATGGCGTCGTTTTAAGACGGAATTATTTGCAGAATTAGATTCAAATGATGATGGATTTTTAGATCTCGAGGAAGTTGTGGTTTTCTTTTACATGGTTAACTTGAGAAATTGTTTCTGTGACGTTTGCGGAGAATTTATAAAAGGAGTGTTTTTCACTTGTGTCGAATGCTTCAAAAAGAAGAATAGCAATCAAACCTACGATCTCTGCCTCAACTGCTACCGGATCGGGCGGTTCACCCATGAACACCGAGTCTTTCTGGATAACTACGCGTTGCTCATCTCGTTGTGGTCCGACTCAAAAAAGGCTGTAAGTTTTAAAACTAGTAAAGTTTCGTGTCGACTCAAATCGTTTTAATTTCGAGTTGACTTGACTTGACTTTTAATTCGTTTTTTTACTGGCTTTCGGAATCTGGTTTGAATAACTTGAACATATTTTGGATAAAAACAAGAATAACAAAAGAAATGTAAATCTTAATTTTAAAATAGAGTCCGACTAGCCAAAACAAGACCTCGAGATTTGTAATAAATCTGGAGGACTTGTTTTATGAATCTCGAAGCCTTTTTGATGCTCACAATCCTTAGTAAGGAAAGGGTTTCTCTTTAAAATATTAGAAAATATTTTAAGAGAGTTTCTATTGCCATTCCAACCTTCACTGTTCCGAAAAATACCAATTTTCTTGACAGCCAATTGAAGGGTGATTTATCAAGTGTTCTGAGTTTTAAAACTACATGTCTAGATTAAGGTGAGTTGACTCAACGCTAAAAAACTTGTTTGAACCAACCTAAAGAGTCTTCAATCAATAAACTTGAAAATTCAATCCAGCCCGATTAAAACCAGACCAAGTAATGTGTTATATCTTTGGAAAACAGCAAATAAATATGTCTAAATTTTTATACATGGGGATGGATTATGGGACATATGTAAAAATAAAAAATTTTCAAAATATGGGTTAGAGGTCTTAGATTGAGCTGATTTTTTGTGAGGATGATCTCTATGATGAGAATATCTTCTTAAAAAAAAAAAAAAAAATCAGCCCTATCTGAGACTTCTAACCCCATCAAAAGTGATTTAGAATGAGGACCGTCGATTTTTACCTATAATTTGTAAACTATTTTTGATGGATTTACAAATTTCAGATTGGCCTGATACTATAATTTTTATGAAGTTCATAACTTCATTCCCATTTTTGTAGAAGAAGTTGGGTTATATGGATGACCAAAGGACCATTTATCTCTATGGACCACATGTCAACGTACCGCCCAAATACATCATTCAGGGTGCCACATGTATATAGAGCATGAAATTTTATGAACTCCCAAAAAAAAAATATATAATTGAAAAAAGAGATTTTTTTTTCACCATTAGATTTAAATTTTAAATTTAGAAGTTCAATGGCTATCTATTTTTAAATTTAAGATCTTGCTCCAAAAAATACTCTCTATTTTTGGATTTATTTTTTCAAATCCAATCTAGACCACAAACAAGAAGGCTAAGTTGTCATTTGGACCAATGGGGTAGTCCATGTGACCCATATTAAAGATAAACCTAAAGAAGATAAAAGCTTAAAAGAATGATTTGGTCACATGATTTCAAATTTGAAAGTTTATTGTACTAGGAATCTTATCTGTTAGTTTTGATTTATTTCTTATCTCTATAAGCTCTACACCCCATTATAAATACAATAGGTGTCTTCCCATCAAATGTGTGGTAGACCAATTAGTTTTACTACTTTTATAGCCCAAATGTGGACCTCGGTTCACCTCTACATGGTCCCTCGGGCCATTCAACCTTTTCCCTTTTATAGAAATACCCTAAAATAAATCTTTCATCATAATTTAATTATATGAAACACATGAACAAACACCTCCATTGTATGCATCCCAATAAATGATTAATATTTGATTTTTTTTCTTTTTTAGCATTCTGAAGATGATGCATCGAAAGCCCTTGGAGTAGGGGTTTCGCTCGTGCAAGGTATTCTTGAGATTTTAACAAACATTTAATGTGCAACATGTAATGTTTTATATAAGTCTTCATTGTAAATTCTTTGTATTTATGTATCTCCTTAGAAATAACACATGGTGTGTAATAATTATTATGGAGCTCTTAGATAATCTAAGTAATGTTCATACGTCGAGAAAACCTCTTCTATATCTTATTTTTCCCATGCTTCTTTTATTTTATTTTATAATTTCCCGTTTTTAATTATTTTTAGTGATAGTTTTTATTGACCAGTACCGCTAGTAATCACAATTTTTGTAGTGTGTTTATGTTTGAATGAAGAAATCGAGTTCTGCTCTTAAATTCTTCGTTTACAAGTATTAATCTAACTTTTAAGAGCAACCCATAACATGTATAAAACTTAGGGCGATGGCTTGGTCACCTTTGGTGTGACTTGGTAGGAAGAAATGAATAGGAGCTTCAATACTAATCAATAACAATATTCTTGATTTCTTCAACCAAAGTTGTTAATCGCTCATTTACATGACAATTTGAGTGATCTTTGATTACTAATCTGCAATAGAGAGCAAAAAATTAAGGCCAAGAAGAAAATAAAAGTTTCCCCCTATGCGCTTCGGCTATGTTTGCATTAATGGTTAATGGAGAATTAGTTGGTAGAATCAAGCTTAATAACTTGCAATTGTTTCAGCATGAAACAGTTATATAAATTTCGATGACATGAAACATTTATATATATTTCAACGCTTTGTGAATCTAATTAAATCCGATCTATATGTTAATTTGAAGAATATTCTACCCCAAATGAAGTATAGGCATAACTCTAAATGCTTTCGATTGAAATTTTTATTCGGAATCCATATTGATGTAGGACAGATCACATAATAATTTTCTAGAACATCTATTCAAAAGGGACGACGTAGGAAGAGCAAATATCTATTTATCTTTGGTAATGAAGGACACAACTTTACATGAAGTTATTATAATCGCTGTAGAAAAGCTTACAATGAGGTGTACAATATTGTCTTAGACACACTTCTTAAGAATATTTATTTCTAATCAGTCCCTGAATCTTGTTCCACACTTCTCTTACGATTGAAATGTCGAAACTGTCCTAACCATTCGAATTCATCATTTTTGTTTAAGAAATTTGGATTTCCGACATCTCTATCGAGTTTCGGAGACTCCATTCCTAAGGAAAGGATTTGAGTAGAAGGAGAAGAAGTCATTTTCAAGTATTTTGAAGTTGTATGTAAAAAATTATGATATATTTTTTTAAAATTTTTACTTCATTTTAGGATGAAAATTAATTGATTAACAATGATTCTTTTAGTTTTAAATCATCTACATAAGTCATTATATCAACTTTTTAGTCAACCTTTCTATCTATTTTAGTTGAAAAAACTCGAAAAAAAAAATGGGTGGGTTTTACCAATGTCAAACTCACTACTTTTTATTGTCAAGTTTAACATTTTTATTGTTGAGTTCGACATTTTTAAAAAAATTATTGAGCTCAACAATAAATAAAACTGGTGAGTTTGAAAAAAAAATGGTGAGCTTGACATTCTATAATAATTTTTTAATCTGTTTCGTTTTTCATTTTTTGTTATAAATCATTGAAATAAATAATTAAAATACTTCTAAATATTCAAAATTATAAGTATATCATTTCCACTGGTCGTTTAAGATAAAAAATCATTAAAAATGATTAGAATCACATTTCGAAAATCTAAGTATGTGAAGATGATGAAAAATGGGTAATTTGAGTATTTCAAAAATAATAACTTCGAACAAGGTTGAGGGACCATTAAGAAATAAAATTTTAACATGAGTTTAAAATTTACAACAGTTAGAATTTTTTAGCCTTTTTTAATATTTTGAATGTTAATATCTTATTTTAATGTGATTTAAATATTTGAGTATTTTATTGGCCTTTTTTCGATTTTCGAAAAGTATACCATTTCAGATAAGTTTTACTAGTTTGGCTGTGCAGGATAGTAGTATGAATTGGTCAAATTTGATGTCTAAAGTTTTATTTAAGCTAAATTGTAAATGGACTTTTGACTATTGAATGAATTTTGTCCTTAGGGTTTTCTTTTAATTTCTTTGTAAACTCTTCTTACTACTTGAAATTGAAGGACTTATTGTTAATCAACCACCAAAAGACCAATCTATTGAAGAGGGGAGAACTATAAATATAAGAGGATTACGAGACTTAACTGGAGTATGACGACACACTCGAGAGTGGAGGAAAATATGCACTCAACACTCCCCCTCACTCATAATGATGGAAAGAATCAAACCCGTGACCTATGAAAATCTAATGCTTTAATACCATGTTAACCAAACAACTCCTCCAAACGATCAATCTAGTAGATAGAGAGAACTATGAATATAAGAGGGTCACGAGAATTAAATGAGATATGACACTTGCGAGAGTGGAGGAAAATATCCACTCAAGTCAAAGTGACCTTCATTTGGTATTAGAGCCAAAATTTTCTTTAGTTCATAGATATAAGTGGAATCGGAATCGGAACCATTAAAAATCACGGGTACCCATCGGTTCCGATTCTCAAGAATCAAATGAGAAAAATTATTTTAAAATCATTATAATAAAAAATTCATTCTAAAAGATAACATATTATTTGTAAAGTATCAACTTAATAAAAATTTATTCCACTATAATGATGATTTAATGACTTTTATCTTCAAATATTAAAATGTATTTCCTTTGCATGTAATAAATTTAAAAAGAAATGACTCATCTTAAGCTCAAATATTTAGTTTATATGAAATTTGAAAAACTTTATATCGTATATGCTAATTTTAAAATATAAGATTACCTTGAATCATGTATAATGTAAAAATAAATGACAAAATAAATCGGTTTTGGGTACCCGCGGGTACCCATTGGATAGAACCTAATGGTTCCGGTTCCTATTGATTCGATTCCATATTAGACCCTACTCTAATCGGTTCCAATAAAAAAAAAACCAAAACCGGAGTTTTCAGTTTTGGTTCTGGTTTAGTTCCGGGTAAATGGGTACCATTGACACCCCTAATCACATCTGCTATTTTCTTATTTTGACTTCCTGTGATAATTCTTTTCAGAAAAAACCATAAGGTTTCAAAAATATTAAATTAAAAAACATCAACTATTCAACAATTTCGTCAAAATACATACTAATTTTAGTAATTTCTTCTTTAATTTAATATTCAGGTCAATATAAAAATGTAAAGCAATAGCTCTGCCTGTATCTTTCAAATCTGCACCCATTATAGGTCCTCACAAAATTTACCGAAATACAATATTTTTTTCCTTTCTCCGTGTTGATCGATAAGAGATTCAATTAATCAAAATGGACTAAATCAATCTCATTGACAATTTCTGGCTATTAAAATCATCCCGTCAAAATTTGCTGAAGTAAAATATTTTTTTTTCCCTTTTTTGTGTCGATCGATAAGAGATCCATAGATGGATGAAATCAACCTGATTGGTAATTTATGGCTATTGAATTTGATCAATTATTAACAAACAAAAACGTAGGTTGGTTCCACGCCTACAAAACAAAATGATCGAATCCAATGGTTAAAAATCATTGAGATCTAATTTTTTAATGTTTAGATGATTCAAATGATGTGCTGAATATCATAACTAGAACTAGAACAAGAAGGTTGTTACGTGGCTGCTGATAGATACTTCAAGTTAGGTAGCTAAATAAACTCCCTAAGGTACAGGATAAGCACTCTTTATAATATTGTACAACGCCTTTACTTGCACGAAAAGCTATAATGAAGCTCTAAAACGAGGCCGGTAGCCGGCTGTATTACCAAAAAGATATAGTTGGGATTGTGTACTCCACGGAGTTCGGTAGCTTAATTTGCATACGACAAGTAATACGATTTAGGTTTCCCAGCCTAGCGGGCCTAATTGTAACTACTTGAAGCTCCGTTCAAGGGCCGAGCCAGGAGTAGAAAAAAAATTTGTAGGGACAATTAAGAGTGAAAAAAAAATTTGTGGGGGCAATATTAACATATTTCTTTATCAGTCACGAAAACCTGTCGCAAAAGCACATTAATCCATAGAATTTGAAAACTCTTCTGGGGGCAAGTGCCCCCACTCTATATCCGCCTCTGGCTCCATTGGTCTTATATACCAAAATCAGCTTGATCAGTGACTTTTAAGTCTCAGTTATTTTTTTTTTAATTTTCTCTCAATGGGCTTCTCTAAGACCTTTAAATGGTTTTCAAGTGGTTAGTTGTATAAAAATTTGAATCCAATGGTTAGAAGAAGTCATCAATTACATGTATTTAAGTTGTATTTGATCTTTTTACAGTAGTGTAATTTTGTTGATGATGAGGGTGTCCAAACCCATTGGACCAATGGCCTCTTATTAGAGCATCATATCTCAGTCAAATCCCTCGGTACATACCAAGTAAGTCGGGATAAATCCCTATGACTAGCCATCGAGGTGGTTTGAATTCAAAACCTCTCACTTTTTTTAGGGAGGTCCTAACAACTACGCCCAACACCCGTTGATTTAATCTAAATCTTAATTGATTTTATTCGTAATAAATTTAAATAGAGGAACATGTTTTGTTAGTCTATTTCCAAAATTTTAAGGCAAGGTTTTGATATAGTTGATATAAGCATTCACGTGGATCTTATATTCACTTTTAGGGGATTCCTCCAATTGGGGAGTTAGTAGGGCTAGTTGCTATAATACTAAGAATGTGCATCAATTAGCTCAACTTTTATGGATCCAACTGATGAATATCATGGTTATATCAATGTTAATTAAGATGGACTTTGGGTCATATCGATATGAGGCTATTGATAACATCAATGAACAACTCTTATTTAAATGTTTCGTTGTGCATTGGTTCGCTCAACTAAACCTAATATTACTATCAAAGATTTCACTAGTTATTTTTCATTAACTCCTCGATTTTTTTATTTATCGAGAGATTGAATTTGTCCCACTAATGAATGTTTTTTTAATAATCTATCAATATGGAGCATAGTGACAAAAATATAACATTTTTTGAAAAATTATGATATTAATGGTTGTCGAATAACAATTTTTTCAAAAAATCTCCACGTTTTGAAAAAGAACACAATTTTTTTAAAGTGTTATTATATAATGAGAAGCGTTCAGAGCCCCTAAAGAAAGCCAAACATTTTTGAAATAGGGGTTAGAAGTTTCAGAATTGGATGATTTTTTTTATTGAGGGTGATATTTATGGTGAAGAGATCATCCTCACCAAAAATCAGTTCATTTCAAAACTTCTAACCCTAATTTACAAGTTGAAGAATCGTGGATCATCCGATTCTTATAAATCACTTTTGATGAGATTAGAAAATTTGGAATGAGCTGATTTTTTGTGAGGATGATCTCTTCATTATAAGGATCATCCTCACAAAAAATCAGCCCATTCTAAAACCTTTAACTCATACATCGAAAAAAATGTTTGGCTCTCTTGAAGGCCTCCTCACCCTATGTATACATATGTTCAAGGGTAAGGCTTAAAACAGGATGAGTATATCCAAATCTGGATCTGATTTGAATTTTACAGTTAAAATCATTTACCAAATTCATATTCAGATCCAAACTAATCAAATTAATGGATTCAGATCGTACATCAACCCATTTCGTTCAGTTCTCGATTTGGTTTGGTTCTATACAAGCTTGATCTGAGAATCGAATCAAATTGAACGGTTCTTCATTTTTGTAATCCGGAACTGAATCGTAACTTGTTCCAAATCAAACCAAACCACCCCACAACTATCGATTTGATTTGGTTCTCGGTTTGAACCGGACCAAGTTGCACCCCTACTATCTAGGTGAGAAGCTTTGAAGTTTTGGTGAGTTTTGGATCTTACCGATCGCCAAGATAGACAACAACGATGGCACGGCTGGATAATATAGGTATATGTCCTTGTCCAAAATAGTATGACACGTGGTAAAAAAGAAGTGGAGTTGAGTAACTACCTAAGTCGTGAGAGCACTGAATCCACACATTCAAACTTTATAAACAGAGGCCCATCTCTTTCTCTCAGACCCCGTCAAGCCTAGACGAGAGAGAGAGAGAGAGAGAGAGATGGAGGAGATACGAGAGACTGCCTTAGCTTACTACGCTAACAGTTCCGAAGAGGTTAAGAAAACAATTAAAGATTTCTTTGAAACCATAGACACAGATGGAGATGGAAAAATAAGTATCCATGAATTCGAAGCTTACGTAAAGAAATGGCGTCGTTTTAAGACGGAATTATTTGCAGAATTAGATTCAAATGATGATGGATTTTTAGATCTCGAGGAAGTTGTGGTTTTCTATTACATGGTCAACTTGAGAAATTCTTTCTGTGACGTTTGCGGAGATTTTATAAAAGGAGTGTTTTTCACTTGTGTCGAATGCTTCAAAAAGAAGAATAGCGACCAAACCTACGATCTCTGCCTCAACTGCTACCGGATCGGGCGGTTCACCCATGAACACCGAGTCTTTCTGGATAACTACGCGTTGCTCAACTCGTTGTGGTCCGACTCAAAAAAGGCTGTAAGTTTTAAAACTAGTAAAGTTTCGAGTCGACTCAAATCGTTTTAATTTCCAGTTGACTTGACTTGACTTTTAATTCGTTTTTTTTTACTGGCTTTCGGAATCTGGTCTGAATAACTTGAACATATTTTGGAGAAAAACAAGAATAACAAAAGAACTGCAAATCTTAGTTTTAAAATAGAGTCCGACTAGCCTTACTAAAATAGTGAGAAAAAAAGCCTTACTAAGCCGCATCCATCCATCGTCAAAAAGACTTCGAGATTCATAAAAAAAGACCTCGAGATTTGAAATAAATATGGAGGACTTGTTTTATGTATCTCAAAGCCTTTTTGATGCTCACAATCCTTAGTAAGGAAAGGGTTTCTCTTTAAAATATTAGAAAATATTTTAGAGTTTCTAAAATTTGTGGACCTTGATTTTTGTAAATCACTTTTGATGGGGTTAAAAGTTTTGGAATGAGCTAATTTTTGGTGAATATTATCTCCTCCTCATAGAGATTATCCTCACAAAAAATCAGTCAATTCCGAAACTTCTAACACATAAATTTAAAAAATGTTTGACACAATATTTGACTCTCTTTAGGGTCTTTAAACACTACCCTATATATATATATATATATGGAAATGTTCAGCACCCTAAGTTTTACCACACACTTTAACAAACGTTTTTTGTCTTACATGGGTTAGAAGTTTTGGAATGGGCTGATTTTTGGTGAGGATGATTTCTATAATTAGAAGATCATCCTCCCCAAAAATCAGCCAATTCCGAATTGTTTATCCCCATGTTTACACGTTGAAAAATCGTGGACCGTCCATTTTTTGTAAACCATTTTTGATGGGGTTAGAAGTTTTGGAATGAGCTGATTTTTGGTGAGGATGATCTCCTCACCATAGAGATCATCCTCACCAAAAATCAGCCCATTCCAAAACTTCTAACCCATGTAAGACAAAACACGTTTGTTAAAGTGTGTGGTAAAGCTTAGGGTGCTGAACGGGACCCATATATATATATATAGATAGATAGGGTCAAGTTCCAGGGACATATAAGAAACATATGTAAAAACAATGTAACATTAATAAAATTTTAAAATATGGGTTAAAAATTTCGGATTGAGCTGATTTTTTTGTAAGGATGATCTCTATGATGAGAAGATCATCCGAAAAAAAAAAATCAGTCCAATCTGAAACTTCTAATCCCATTAAAAGTGATTTAGGATGTGGACAGTTGATTTTTTTGTCAATTTTTGTCAATAATTTGTAAATCACTTTTGATGGATTTAGAAGTTTATAATTGAGCCAATTTTTTGTGAGGATGATCTTCTCATCATAGTGACCATCCTTGCAAAAAATTAGCTCAATCCAAAACCTCTAACCCATATTTTGAAAAACCATTGTTTTTTCATATGTTTTTACATATGGCCCTTGAATCGCCCCCGATATATATATATATATATGGGTCAGGTTCAAGGGACATGAGAAAACATATGTAACATTAATAAATTTTCACAATATGGTTAGAAGTTTTGGATTGAACTGATTTTTTGTGAGGATGATCTCTATGATGGGAAGATCATCCGAAAAAAAATCAGTCCAATCTGAAACTTCTGACCCCATTAAAAGTGAGATAGAATGTGGACCGTCAATTTTTTGCCAATTTTTATCAATAATTTGTAAATCATTTTTGATGGATTTAGAAGTTTCTGATTGAGCTGATTTTTTGTGAGAATGATCTTCTCATCATAGTGACCATCCTTACAAAAAAATCAGCTCAATCCAAAACCTCTAACCCATATTTTGAAAAACCATTATTTTTTCATATGTTTTTACATATGGCCCTTGAATCGCCCCCTATATATATATAGGGAAATGTTCAACACCCTAAGTTTTACCCTACACTTTAACAAACGTGTTTTGTCCTACATGGGTTAGAAGTTTTAGAATGGGCTGATTTTTGGTGAGGATGATCTTCTATCAGCCCATTCCGAAATTTTTAGTCCCATGTTTACAAGTTAAAAAATCGTGGACCGTCCATTTTTTGTAAATCATTTTTGATGGGGTTAGAAGTTTTGGAATGAGTTGATTTTTGGTGAGGATGATCTCCTCACCATAGAGATCATCCTCACCAAAAATCAGCCCATTCCAAAACTTCTAACTCATGTAGGACAAAACACGTTTGTTAAAGTGTAGGGTAAAGCTTAGGGTGGGGAACGGGACCCATATATATATATATGGGTCTGGTTCAGTAACAAACATTTTGGCAAAACATTTTTCAAAACATGGGTTAGAGGTTTTGGAATGGGCTGATTTTTGGTGAGGATGATCTCTGGTCCTCACCAAAAATTAGCCCATTCCAAAACTTCTAGTTCCATGTTTACAAGTTGAAAAATCGTAGACCGTTCATTTTTTGTAAACCATTTTTGATGGGGTTAAAAGTTTTGGAATGGGCTGATTTTTGGTGATGATGATCTCCTCATCGTAGAGATCATCCTCACCAAAATTCAGCCCATTCCAAAACCTCTAACCCATGTTTTGAATAATGTTTTGCCAAAATGTTTGTCAAAATGTTTGTTACTGAACATTTCCCTATATATATATATATATATATATATATATATATATATATCAAGGGACATATGAGAAAAACATATGTAAAAACAATGTAACATTAATAAAATTTTAAAATATGGATTAGAAGTTTTGGATTGAGTTGATTTTTTGTAAGGATGATTTCTATGATGGGAAGATTATCCGAAAAAAAAAAAAAATCAGTCCAATCTGAAACTTCTAACCCCATTAAAAGTGATTTAAAATGTGGACCGTCGATTTTTTGTCAATTTTTATCACTAATTTGTAAATCACTTTTGCTGAATTTAGAAGTTTCTGATTGAGCTGATTTTTTGTGAGGATGATCTTCTCATCATAGTGACCATCCTTGCAAAAAATCAGCTCAATCCAAAACCTCTAACCCATATTTTGAAAAACCATTGTTTTTTCATATGTTTTTACATATGTCCCTTGAACCGCCCATATATATATATGGGGGCGGTCCAACAGTCCTAAAATTTGCCAAATATCTTGTCAAACATTTTTCAAAACATGGGTTAGAAGCTTTGGAATGAGCTGATTTTTTGTAAGAATGATTTATATGATGAGGAGATTATCCTCACCAAAAATCAGCCTATTCCAAAACTTCTAACCCCATCAAAAGTGATTTTCAAAAATTGGACGGTCCACGATTCTTCAACTTGTAAACTAGGATTAGAAGTTTCAAAATGAACTGATTTTGGTAAGGATGATCTCTTCACTGTAGAGATCATCCTCACAAAAAATCAACCTATTCCAAAACTTCTAATCCCATCAAAAGTGATTTACAAAAAATGTTTAGCAAACTTTAGGGCTACCGAATCGTTCCCTATATATATATATATATATGGAAATGTTCAGCACCCAACCATTTACCCAATCAAATGCCCAATATTTTTGTCTTACATGGGTTAGAAGTTTTGGAATGGGCTGATTTTTGGTGAGGATGATTTCTATAGTGAGGAGATCATCCTCACAAAAAATCAGCCAATTCCAAAACTTGTGACGGGAGATCATCCTCATAAAAAATCAGTCCATTCCAAAACTTGTGATGGGAGATCATCCTCACCAAAAATCAGCCCATTCCAAAACTTGTAACCCCGTCACAAATGATTTATAAAAAATGGATGGTCCACGATTTTTCAATTTCTAAACATGGGGTTAGAAGTTTTGGATTGGGCTGATTTTTGGTGAGGATGATCTCCTCACTATAGAGATCATCCTCATCAAAAATCAGCTCATTCCAAAACTTCTAACCCATGTAAGACAAAAATGATTAGGCAAATTGTTGAGTAAATGGTTGGGTGTCGAACGGGACCCATATATATATAGAATGCTTAAATTCTAATCATTATTTGAAATTTAATTGTTGAAATTAGTTTAATCTAGAATAATACAAGTCCAAAAGACATCTTCATTTAGTTTTCAATATATCCCTCAAATTTTACTATCTTTCATCTTTTATCCTCTTTTCAATATAGTACCTTTAACTTTAGTATCTTTCATTTTTTACCTCTTTAATCTTGTTTTTCTTCATCTCCCCTATCTTAATAATATATTTCCAACTTTATTATTTTTCCTTTTTTGATCCATTAGCCTCAAATTTCTTTTAATAATGCCACTCAAAATTTATTATTTTCTCATTTTTACCCCCTTAATCCGAAAGATGATGCTCATGGCATAGGCACGGACGAACTCTAATTTTTAATATAACATAAATAAATAATTATTAGTTACGTCATGTATATCATAAAAGAAAGTTTTAATAGGTGAAAATGGTTTGTTGTGGATATTGTTGGAAAATATAAAGTTGGTATGTTTGATTGCACATGGAAAATAGGGTGGAAAATTAATTTCTATGGAAAATGACATTTTTCAAGTGTTTGATTGCACATGGAAATGGAAATTCATTTTCCACCCCATTCAAAAAGTCCACTAAATCATGGATTTCACTTTCCCACCCATATGGGTGGGAAAATGAAATCCACCCGTATTTTCCATTCTCAATTCTTCCTTACCACCACCACCACCACCATTACACTAACCTCGTCGTCGTCATCGCCGTCATCACCATCGCCGTCGCCGTCTCCGACCACCTTCTCTCTCTCTCTTCTTCTTTTTCTTCTTCTCCTTGTTTTTCATCCCTCACCTCCTCCTCCGCCACCACCACCACTACGTATCCCCCCATCTTCCTCACTTACCTCCGTCACCGTCTCCGCCGCTACCTTCATTGCTACATCGTCCCCCCTCCCTCTTCCTCGTCATCTTCTTCTTCCTCTCCCCCTCCTCTCATCTTCTTCCTCTCCCCCTCTTCTGATCTTCTTCCTCATTCTCCTCTTCTTCCTTTTTCTCATATTTTTTCATGATTTTATCCAAGTGAAATCAAACAATGGAATTTGATTTTCCAATCCTACCTATTTTCTACAATTAATTTTCCATGGATTTCAAATTCCATGGAAAGTGACTTTCCATGCAATCAAACATACCCTTATTTTATAACAAGAAAAAACATGGAACACACAAGAAGTTAATATCCATTCGGATCAGTTCTTTATCGTATATTATTTTTTTGCTTCACTCCTCTACTATTTATATTTTTCATATTAGGCTTGTGTTTTGGCTTCATAGATAAGAAGCCATTCTTATAGAATGGCATCTCAACATCATTTTTTATATATTGTAAATGGTTGGATGTTTACAATCCCTTGATTCATTGCAAGTAAAATAAAATCCTGAACTTTTGAAATATAATAAAATTGGTACGAAAAAAAAATAATTAAAAACATGGGTGTATAACCAATTTCATAAATATATATATATATATATATTTACAAAAATGGATAGAGAGGTGAAGTCATTTTTTCTAAGAGATGAAATCCAACCTTGATTTAATCAGGGCATAACTTTTTACCCCAACTTATCTAATTGAAATGGAAGGTAGCTCAACCATTCTTATTTTTTGCATTAAGGGATTATTGTAGTAATTTTTGGGCACAATTTTTTGTTGTCGAGTTCAGTTTCAAGTCCAAAAACTACTAAAATAATTGTTTTATCATTTTGTAATTTTTCATCGTTGATACTATAATTTTTACGAAGTTCATAACTTCATACCCATTTTTATTGAAGACATCGGGGTTATATGGACCGAAGGACCATTTATCTCTATGGACCACATGTCAACGTACCGCCCAAATACATCATTGGGGGTGCCGCATGTATATAGAGCATAGAATTTTATGAAGTATCAGAAAACCATAATTGAAAAAAGAGATTTTTTCACCATTAAATTTAAATTTTAATTCTAGAAGTTCAATGGCTATCTATTTTTAAACTTAAGATCTTGCTCCAAAAAATACTCTCTTTTTTGGATTTATTTTTTCAAACCCAATCTAGACCACAAACAAGGAAGGTTAAGCTGTCATTTGGACCAATAGGGTAGTCTATGTGATCCATGTTAAAGATAAACCTAAAGAAGATGAGTCTGAGTCAGACAAACCCGGTCAAACAAAAGCTTCAAAGAAGGATTCGGTCACACGATTTCAAATTTGAAAGTTTGTTGTAACCAGCGATCTTATCTGTTAGCTTTGATTTATTTCTTATCTCTATAAGCTCTACACTCCATTATAAATACAATAGGTGTCTTCCCATCAAATGTGTGGAAGACCAATTAGTTTTACAACTTTTATAGCCCAAATGTGAACCTCGGTCCACATTCTACTTGGCCCCTACACTATGTGAAAATTGAAAATTTTAATAAGAAAACTTGACAGACTAAAGCCCACAAATTTTAGAAAGTAAATTTTGATGGCTTATGACTGTTGAAATTTTTGATGATTCTCAATTCAACGGTTTAGAGTCATCAAATTTCTCTCATCTTCCATTAATTTAACAATTTTGATCCGTCGAAAAAATAATTAATAATAAAAATTTTGACACTAAAAGTACCATCGATCCATGGGTTGCGGATCCGTTTTTTTGGATTTTGGGAGTTACCACATAATTAATATGGTTTAGGAATCGAATATTGACTCTAAATAGATATAAACATTGATCTACAAAAAAGAAACAACGGGTCCAAGGATCACATTAGGGGGTTGGAAGGTGTTAGGCACCAACCCTGTCCAACGAATGCTGGTCTCTACTATTCCCAAAAAAATTACATTGCAAAAATAACCTGAAAAAAATAAAAATAAAAAATATACCTAATTTACCTAGGTAAATACGACAATTCGTTCCCTCAGAACTGGGGGAGAGTATCCTCATGTGAGTCTTCCAATTTTTTCTTCGTCACTAGATTCATTTCTGATCTCCAAGATAATGTATTCTCTTCTTAAATTTGAGTATTTTTTGATTTTTTAGTATTTTGAGGGTTTTTGGAGGGTTTCTGAGTGTTTTTTGAGCAAAAACTAGGATTTGGATGTTAAGTAGGGAGTTGGGACTTTGGATTTAGGATTTTGGATGGGTTGGGGGGGGTATTTTTGACATCTTTTTCCTAGGTTTTCTCTTGACCTACGAGATTGGGTTGTGGAGGCTCTTATTTATAGGTTTTTTTTTGTAAATTTTTTAGTTTGACTTGGTTTCTTTTAGATAAGATTAGGTTGTTTAATTAAGGTTTTGAAATAAGATTTTAAATTAGGGTTCCATTTCTTACATACAATGAAAGAATATTTTTTAAAGTTTTTTGAAGAATCCTAATTATATCTTTAAGTCTTTGGACTCCTAGATGGAGAGATCTTTAAATAAATGTCAGGTGGGCTCCCACTTAAATGGGCCACTACTTAATATTTGGCCCGTGGACTTAATTAATTGGTTTTAATTGTTTAAAATTTTTAATTCAATTTATTAATATTTTATCTTGCGATAATTAATATTTTAATTATTAATTGAGAAAATTTGAATTTTTAGGATTGGAAAATTATCATTTTGCCCCCGAAAAGGATTTTTGTGTTTTGAGGTCGTTTTTCAAAGTTTTGGAATCGATTTTTCGTAAGGAATTCAATGAGAATATCGGTTTGTGTCATTTATGGATTTTTAGTGTGAAATGATCGTGGATTCTATAAAGGGTATTTTCATAATTTTGTCAAATTTTGTGAAAATTGACAAAACAGTTTGTTAGGTTTTAGTTTGTTATTTTATGTGTTCAAAATGATTTTCTTAAGCGTAACGTAGGCTCTATGGATGTTTTGATGTTAGGGATATTTTAGTAATTTCATCATTTTTTAGTGATTTTTTTTTGTAAAAATTTTTCTTGTCTGAAGAATGATGATTTTTACATATTTGGATTATATTTTTTTAGCGTAGTGCGGTTTCTAAAGTTTTGTTTGTTTGAGATACCTTATTCGAATTTTTGAAATATATCTAGTAACAAACAAAAAATATTAGAATATTCATCCATCATCGAGAACAGTCGCAATCGGATTGACGAATTGATTAATCATGCGAGTGCAATAATGGGGTGTCTACAGATGCTTTGGTCTGCCAATTTTTATGAAATTCGACGGTCTTGGACCGTCAAATATAGGTTTTTTTTATGTTGTGCTCGCAACCTTTTCCCTTTTATAGAATACCATAAAATAAATCTTTAATTATGATTTAATTATATGAAACACATGTAGAAACACCTCCATTGTATGCATCCAAATAAATGATTAATATTTGATTATTTTATGTTTTTTCTTTTTTAGAATTCTGAAGATAAAGCATTGAAAGCATTTGGACAAGGGGTTTCACTCACGGCAAATATCCTTGGCATTGTAACAAGTTTATAATGTAGCAATATTCGTCATTGTAAATTCTTTGTGGAGCTCTTAGATAATCTACGTTAGCGTTCATATGTCGAGAAAACCTCCTCTATATCTTATGTTTGCCGTGTTTCTTTTGTTTTTTTATAATTTCCCGTTTTTAACTATTTTTAGTGACAGTTTTTATTGACCAGGACCACTAGTAACCACAATTTTTGCAGTGTATTTATGTTTGAACGAAGAAATTGAGTTCTGCTCTTAAATTCTTCGTTTACAATTATTAATCTAACTTTTAAGAGCAACTGATAACACGTATAAAACTTAGGGCGATGGCTTGGCACCTGGTGCGACTTGGTTGGAAGAAATGAATAGGAGCTTCAATACTAATCAGGAACAATATTCTTGATTTCTTCAACCAAAGTTGTTAATCGCTCATTTACATGACAATTTGAGTGATCTTTGGCTACTGATCATGCAATAGAGAGCAAAAATTAAGGCCGAGAAGAAAATAAAAGTTTGCTCCTGTGTGCTTCGACTACATTTGCATTAATGCTTATTAGAGAATTAGTTGGTAGAATCAGACTTAATAACTTGCAATTGTTTTGGCATGAAAGAGTTATATAAATTTCGATGACATGAAATATTTATATATATATATTTATATATATATATTTCGACGCTTTGTGAATCTAATTAAATCCGGTCTATATGTTAATTTGAAGAATATTCTACCCCAAATGAAGTATAGGCATATCTCTAAATCCTTTTGATTAAAATTTTTATTTGGAATCCATATTGATGTAGGATAGATCACATAATATATTTTCTAAAGCATCTATTCAAAAGGAACAACGTGGGAAGAGAAAATATCCATTTATCTTAAGCTAATGAAGGACGGAACTTTATGTGATGTTCTCATAATCACTATACAATACCAATCTAGAAAAGCCTACAACCAGGTGTACAATATTGTCTTTAACACACTTCTCAAGATTAATAAAACTTTTATTTCTAATCAGTCCCTGAATCTCGTTCCATACTTCTCATGATTGTAATGTCGAAACTGCCTAAACTCTTCAAACTCATCATTTTTGTTTAAGAAATTTGGATTTCCGACATCCCAATCGAGTTTCGGAGATTCCATTATGAAGGAAAGGAATTAAGAAGGAAGAATAAGTTATTTTCAAGTATTTTGAAATTGTATGTAAAAAAATTAGGATTTTTTATGTTTCATTTTAAGATGAAAATTAATCGATTAACGATGATTCTTTTGGTTTGAAGTCATCTACACAAGTCATTATGTTAAGTTTGTAGTCAATCTTTCCATATATTTCAGTTAGAAAAACTCAAAAAATAAAAATTGGGTGGATTTTACTAGTGTCAAGCTCACTATCTTTTATCGTTGAGTTCAACATTTTTTTTAAAAATTGTTGAGCTCAACAATAAATAAAACTGATGAAGTCAACAAAAATAAAAATTGGTGAGCTTGAGTCTTAACAATAAATAAAATTGGTGAGATTGAAAAAAATAAAAAAAAAAGGATGAGCTTGACATTGTATAATAATTTTTGAACTTGCTTCGTTTTTCATTTTTTGTTATAATATCATTGAAATAAATAAATAAAATACTTCTAAATGTTCAAAATTATAAGTATATCATTTCCATTCGTTGTTCAAGATAAAAAATTATTGAAAATGATTGGAATCACCATTAGAAAACCTAAGTTTGTGAAGAAGATGAAAAATGGATAATTTGAGTATTTCATAAATAATAACACGAGATAAGATTGAGGGACCATTAAGAAATAAAATTTCAACATGAGTTTAAAATTTACAACATTTAGAATTTTTTTAACCATTTTTAATATTTTGAATGTTAATATCTTATTTTAGTGTGATTTAAATATTTGAGTTTTTATTGGTATTTTTTTTTTTTTGATTTTTGAAAAGTATACCATTTCAGGTAAGTTTTACTAGTTTGGCTGTGTAGGATAGTAGTATGAATTGGTCAAATTTGGTGTCTACAATTTTGTTTAAGCTAAATTGTAAATGAACTTTTATTGTTGAATGAATTTTGTCTTTAGGCTTTTCTTTCTTTGTAAACTCTTCTTACTACTTGGAATGCAAGTATTTATAGTTAATCAACCACCAAAAGATCGATCTATTGGAGAAGGAGAACTATGAATATAAGAGGGTCACGAGACTTAACTAGAGTATGACGACACACTCAAGAGTAGAGAAAAATATGCATTCAACACTCTCCCTCACTCATAATGGTGAAAAGAAACGAACCCGTAACTTATGAGAATCTAGTGCTCTAATACCATGTTAACGAACGAACTACTTCTATATTGAAAAATACAATAAATATGACTGTGGGCCTAGGCAATATAAACTTAGTTTTATTAAAAATGATTTATTTGAACAAAATATGGGTATTTTAGAAATACCCTTATTAAATTGGTGATATTAGATTTTATCCTTTTGTGAAATGCAAGATTATGTTTATCCTGTTGATCGTAAGTCAAAGTCATATTTTCTTGATGATTTAATAGTGAAATTTTGATTTTTTTTGAAAATTAAATTCAAATACTTAAATTACTAAATAATTTTTTTTAATGTTTAATCGTCAAGAAAATGTGACGTTGATTTACAGTCAAGGGTGAGGGTGTAAACTTAATCTTGCATTTTATAAGGGGGTAAATCTAATATCATCAACTTAACAGGGGGTATTTGGAAATTACGCTAAAATATCAAAATTGGTAGACTCAGCCGAACCCTTGATGACTCAAATCTCAGACGAGTCATCTAAGTGGGCTTCTCACTCGGACGTTTCCAATACTGAGATGATTCACCCGAGTCATGTGCCGTTGTTGGACGAGTTTCAAAAACAATCAGAGAGACCGTCTGTGCCTTTCTTGCAGACAGAAGGCTATGAAAAAGAAAGTAAAAGGTTACCATCTTCTCTACTTTAGCTTTTAGAGAGAGAGAGAGAGAGAGAGAGATGGAGAGCAGAAATGGTAGTAGTAATGATTTTGGGGGGATGAGGAGGAGGCTTCCAATTCAAATAGAGAATCCGTTTGCTTTGAAAGTGGGTCAAGTCTTCACTGGCTTTGGAATCGGATGTGGTGTTGGTATTGGCATCGGTCGCCCTTTAAACTTAGGTACCTCTCTCTCTTTCTCTCTGAACTTTGAAATAAGTCCAAAATGATGAACTTTGGAGGAATTTTCAAACCCAACAATGGTGAAAACCCTCATCATAAATCAATCGGTAATATCCCACTTACCATGTATATTATAAAACCCTTCATCTCTCTTTTTCTGCCTATCTCTTTAAATTTATGATTTGTCATTTTGATGTCAATAGTACAATAAACTATCATACCTAAACTGTTATATTGTTTGACATCAAATATAACTCCTCTCTTTGAATATCTCAGAACTCGATTCGATCTTATAATCTTCATTTTAGTTCAACATTTATAAGAAATCTCATGTTCCAATCATTTATCTGATTTCAACAACTACCCACAAGTATGCAATTTCAATTATGGTAGTAATGTATCGTACCTTGTGTTTGAAACAAAAAATAACTAAGGGAAATCTATTTTTAGGTCTTTGATATGGTGATAACCCAATCAATGTTTAAAATCTTAATTTCAACATCATTTTCAGCATTGGAAGTGATTGATGTGAAATCCCAGAATTCTGAAGTTTCTTCAAGATTCATATCAAATTTAAAACTGAATTTTGACATCTTAGAAAATCTCTAAATTGCCTGATATCGATCTTGTAATCTGAAGTTTTCCAACTTTTTTGAAATTTAGAATCTTGACTCCAAGTTATACAGTTCTGATTTGGGGGTTCTATTTGAAGGAATAGTACAATGTACGTTACTATTGTATCAAATGGCATTGTCTTTCATGGAATCCAATGAGTCGGAGATAATGTTGGATGACGTGACTTACTTTCGTCCAACATTTTAAAGGTATATTTCCTAATTGTACGTACCTCACAAGAGATTGATTTCTTGGAGGAAGAAGAAGAGTGTAAGTGTTGTTAAGATCATAAGGTAATTTCTTCCTTGAACTTGAGTTGTTGGTCTTCCTATAAGACCCATTAATGGTTGAATCTTCTTCTTTTTCTCGAAGAAGAAGAAGATTGTTGTTGTTGTGGTTTGATGTTGGAGAAGAAGAAGATGAAGTTATTGCATCTTTAGTAGGGATGACAGACGAAAAAGATGAAGAAGAAGACTTATTGTTGCTCGTCATTAATCTAAAAAATTCCAATAAAAAAGAGAAGAAGTTGTGATAAAAATTCCAATGAAGAAAGGAAAGAAGTTGTGAGGATTTTAAAGTATTGGGGGTAGGGTGGGTATTTATTTATATAATTGCCTATTGAATGTTCAAATCTAATAAGTCTGAATGCTTTTTTGACAAAGATTAGGATTTTTTAATTGTAAACGGATTGATGAATTTTTTTTTGCTCACAATGTTCATAAAATTTGAGATTCACCACATGAGCCCACGTATTGAAGCATTCTCAATTTACAATGTTACCCTCGTTAGGCTTGACGAGACGAGAGATTCTTTGAGCAAAAAATAACTCCACGTGAATGATGTTTAATAGAATGATTATAATTTAGAAATGGGTCCCAACTTTTTGGTAAATATTTGAGATACTCTTGTATTTTCAAACTGATGACATGCTTCTTTGACCTTGGTCTACTTTGCAGTACTAATCATAAATGACGTAAATACCCCAATTTTCTCCACCAAACCCATTTTGTTATAGATTTTTTAGGATTCTATCTCTCTCGGCCTTCAATTCTCATGAATATGATAGGATTTCTGGAAGGTAAAACACGTTGGATTTTTACCTTGACTTTGCTTCCTCAAAATCTATCATTTAGAGTACAATTCTTTTCATCCTAGTTTTCAACTTAGGATTATCTCTGCTTCAACCTTCAAATCTCAACAGAAAGTTCAAGTCTTTTGTAAGTAAAAGATAATGAATTTTCGGGTAGAAAATCAAGTGTTTTCTAAAAGGGATTGAAGGGAAGGTTAAACGAAGTTGAAGATGAGGCATTCAAGATTACATTTAGGTTGAAGAGCTTGTACATGATTGCTTTTTTGTAGTTTAAAATTATTGATTTTTTTCCGACCTAGGCTTTAGAAGAGCATTTAATGACTGGGAAATGGAGGATTGGGGGGACTTTATTGAGGGGCTTCTAAGGATGGGGCATTCTCAGTGCGTTCCTTGTATTCGTTGAGTGTCCACTCCAATGAGGATGTTTTTCTGGTTATAGCCATATGGGGTCCTAAAGTTCCTACTAAGATTTCTACTTTGGATCAGCTCATCAAGAGAGGAATGGTTGCGCCAAACTTTTGTGTCTTCTGCAAAGTGAATAAAGAATCTTCAAATCACGTTCTTTTTCATTGTTCTTTCACCCAATAGGGTTGGGAATACTTTTTTTCGTTATTCGGAGTTTACAGCTGTCTCCCTGGCTCGGTTAGAAATATGTTTGAATTTTGGGTGCAATGGTGCTTTTGGTTTTGGAAGGCCAAGAGGACTTTATGAAGCATAACCCCCTTCACTATTTGCTGGGCCGTTTGGAAGGAATGTAATAGAAGGATCTTTGGGGAGAAAGAAACATATGTTAGTGATACAGTAATCTCAGTTTTAGCATTTTATTTTTCTACTAGGGTAAGCTTTTTAAGGTGTTTAGAGGGGTGTTTTTGAAGACTTCCTTGAAAGGTGGGATGGGGTTTGTAATTTGGAGGAGTAATTACTGTACGGCTGGGTTTTGTTTGTTGTTCTGTTTTTTCTTTTCTTTTCCTTAGGTTGGATATCTTGTTCTCCCTTTTATGTGCATTCTTCCTTCTTTTTAATGAAATTTTGTTTACCTATCAAAAAAAAATTATTGATTTTTTGCTCCCATAATTTCTCATCTTATCAAGCTTAATGAGGGTAATGTTGTAAATTGGGGATGTTTCAATACACGGGCTCATGTGGTGAAACTCGTATTCTGTGAACATTGTGAGCAAAAAAAAAAAAAATAAAAATAAATTTCATGTATCCGTTTACAATCCAAAATCCTAATCCCTGTCTAAAAAGCATCCAGACTTAGATTTAGATTTGAACATTCAAAAGTCTATTATATAAATAAATACCCACCCTGCCCCCAACACTCTAAAATCATCACAACTTCTTTATTTTTGGAATTTTTTTTTAATCATAACTTCTTCTCTTCTTTATTGGAATTTTTGAGATTAATGGTGAGCAACAATAAGTCTTTTTCTCTATCTTTTTTTATTTGTCGTCCCTATTGAAGAAGTGATAATTTCATCATTTTCTTCTCCAACACCAAACCACAAAAAAAAAAAAAAAACAACAACAACAATCTCGTTCTTCTTTGAGAAAAACAAGAAGATTCAACCATTAGTACATCTTATAGGAAGACCAACAAGTCAAGTTCATGGAAGAAATTACCTTATGATCTTAATAACATTGAAACTCCATTAGTTTTGGGCACTTCTGCTTCTTCCTGGCCTACCCTCTATTCTTCTTCCTTCAAGAAATCAATCTTTTGTGAGGTACGTACAATGCAGTGAAAACCGTAGTGGGCATTCTAGGGTTGGTGTCGACTGTCAAGGAATATCTAGATCGATATTATAGTTATTGACATTTGTGTTTGGACTTGTCTTCTTACAATTCCCTATTTAAATACTATTGCATGCTTCCTTATGAGTATTATTGTTGTGCTCTTGAGACTTTTTGTCTCATTGTAGGCTTCTATTTGGTTTGTTATGGAGACAATCAAATGTCTTTTAATGATGTGGTTTGTAGAGCCTGATAGTACTGGTTAATAAGGAGGTACTGTAAATCAAGCCATGCGTGTTCTATGTGTGATTTGCATTTTGTTTATTTATTTATTTATTCATTTCTTGGTTCAATTGCCCCTATTTTTCTTAACATTTAAATCTCTACTAAATTGCGAATTGTTTCTAAACCTCCAAAGTTTGATGGATTACTTCTCCCCACTGCATCATTGTACTAGAGAATCTCTCTATTTAGTTTGCTGTTATTTCCAGTTTCCACTATCACTAAATTTAGAATTAACATTGTGACTCAGGTGCAATACCAGCACTTCAACAAGTTATGACTGCTACTAGAGGTGCAACAGATGCTTTTTCTGGTGTTGGGAGACAAGTCAACAGCTCGGTAAGTCCAGTGTGTTGATCTTCGGCTTTTGATGATTTTTGTTCTTTAGTTACTTTCTGAATACCTTTTAATTGAAATGTTTTCGCTTTTTCACTATGCTTATAATGTTCTTACTTATTTTTTTTTTTTTTTTTACTTTTTAAACTGTTATTAGTTGAGGAGGTTTGGAGCAAAGAACATCGAAGCGGGTATTGGATGTGGAATTGGTTTTGGCCATGGTTTTGGAGTAGGTGTGTGATTCTGTCTTATTGGGTCTTCTAAGAAAGACATTAGCACTAAACATGGCTTGAGCTTGAATCTTTATAATTAGACATAGTAGTTTATCGATTTGCTAGTATAATTATCTGAAGTAAAATTTATTATTTTGCCAATATACGAGAATAAACATCAATAAAAAATGTGAATAATCTAAATTGAAAGAATCTTCACAACCATGGGGATCTTCTAACAATGAAAACATATATACAACGCGTGCAGGGTGTTGAGTATCTCTTAGATTCCCTTTGGGATACTTACCTACTTAAGAAAGATAATTGCATTGCCTTCCACAAGTATACTTCTTTGGTATTTATGCTATGAGCAGTAATTCAGTCAGATATTAAGAAGAAAATTACAAGCGGAGAAGAAAACTTCTTTGAAGAGAACTTCATATGTGCAAGGAATACTTAAGACTTTTTCCAACCAACATGTCTATGTCGAGAATGGCACTTTGAAGCCTATGCATGTATAGTTTTATCATCATCAAAGCCTAATACCAACATTGGGTTGGCTATCTGGACCTTATTTCTCTGTAGCAATCTAAGACTGCATATTTAAACTGTCAAAAAAATTTACCAATAGGTAATATGTGATCAATATGCATGCCTTTACTTACCATTTGTTGATTAGAGGCACCAAAAATCATCTTTGTTATTATTACTATGACTTCATGGTAGAAGAATTGCCTTCTGTCTCAGGTGTCTAAAGCAAGCAAGAAGTCACAATCACCGAACTTCTGACTAATCTCAGCAAATCTTGTCATCATATCCTTGATTTCTAGAGAGCAAAGGATATCCTCAATGTCATTCCGTTGTCATCTCAATATAACTCCTATTTTTTCTTGGTCGAGATTCTTTGCAATCAATCTTCAATAATTGTTTCTTATTTAGCATAGAGCAGCTCCATTTCATCTTCCAGAGTTTTCTACCTGTTGGGCCTTTTTGAATGATCTTCCTTTTGTTTCTTCACACTCCCTTTTGTTTGTTTTTTTCCCCCTTTCTTTGATTGACTAGGACAATGTTAGAGAAACAACAGTCAAGGCCTAACTGTTGGCTTATAGACAACACCAAGGAAATATGGTTCCGCTTTTGAATTGCATGTAAGTGGCACATTTCGGATCCCATGAAACGTGGGATAAAATGCCATATGTACACGTAAAACCTGACATCTGAAGTGCCATGCACGGTGATCTAATATTACATCATTCCTAGTCATGCTTGCACATCGTGGTGATGGCGACGTGTACACCATACCAAACAGTCTAGATGGTTTGCCATGGAGGGCGCCATCTGTAACCATGCCTAATATTTCTGTCCCCTACCATCTCAATGTCATGCAAGGTGGACTTGTTCAATGCATCAGGATGACAAAATGTAGGGTTTGATGGTTTGGACTTTGGAGTAGATACCTGTTCCAGGGATCCTTGATGTTGTTGAGGGACAAACGTGGTTATTGACAAGGGCATCTAAGTGAGTTCCTATATGAACCTCTCTGGGAGTGGGAACTGCCATAGTAACTCTTCTCAGGGGATCCTATCTACAAACTCAAGGTACAACTTTTCCAAAGCCGGCTGCATTGGATGGAATGGTTACTTTCAAATGCTGGCATCTCTATATGTACCAATCATTTGTTTGTAGCACTTAATGTTTGAAACAAAGATTATGTATTGCCTGTTGTTGCTTTTTAAGAAAAAAAAAACTGCTCCCTTAGATGTTTGTTGTATGGTATGAAGGTTACCGGGAGGTAAGGCTCTATTTCTTGAGTTTTTTCATCTTATTTCTATAGGTCTAAGAGCATGAACAATTGTGCTAGTATTTAGTAAGACAAGTTCATAAAATGACGGAGATGCGTGTTTTAACAGAAGCTATGAATCTAGATAGAATTGAATGGTGGAACAAGATTCATGTTGCCTACTAAAACATTATTAATGATGATGTTGATGATTAGACTAGGTTAAGTAAATGATGAAAATGTATGCTTTAATGTAAGATAAGGTTCTAGAAAGATTGAATGGTGTAAAAGGGTTCCTGTTGCGAAAAGAAATGAAATTAAATAACAAAATTACGATTACAAACCCAAGTGTGTTCAAAGATATGCAAAACTAGACCTTTCTACTTGGGAATATTAACATCGTTCATTAAACCATATAAATAATAATTGCAAGCTGGGAAACATAGAGGTTCATTAAGATTTTCCTAAAAGAAGTGTTGATCGTGTGTCAGACCTGTCTTTTTCTAATATAGTGGAGCAGCCTTGTCTACAAATGGACACATGTACCCTTTCTTCACATTTTCCCATATATGCCAGTAAGAGGACTTATACCCATTTGGGAGCCAAGTAATGATGTACTACTTTTTTTGAATGAAATCTCTTAACCTATCAAGAAGTGTTTACATTGCAGGTCTTGCTGTAAAGCCTGGTGTGGTACATCAATTTCAATCGTTTCTTGGAGTACGTGTGATTCTCTTTCATATGTTTCATATTTTGGAATAGTTTTCTACCCATCAATCTAAAAATAATCTCTTTCTATTTGCTAGCAAGCACTGGCAAAGGTGATGATGAAGTTTGGAGTCGTTCCTGGCTTATCCGTTGGTCAAAATATGTTACCAGGGTCCTTGCAAAGCAGCATGAACATGATGAATGATACCTCCATACAAAATCCAGTAGGAAATATCTTGCAATTAGCATCAAAAGCTCCAGAACACACATCTCAAGACCAAGGTGGAAGTTTGGACATGGGATCTATAAACAAGTCTTTTGCATTTAAAGGATCTCCATTGGACAAATCCTTTGGCAGTCGCACTGAAAACGTTATCAGCAGTTTCTTGCAGAATCCAGTCTTGAAAGACAAGGACACGGATCTTAATGAATTGGTATGTGGCACAAACAACATTCTTTGTTGTTTGGGTAGGAATATTCATTTCTTGAGTTGGAATATTTCAATAAATTCGCTTTATTGTTATGGATTCCTAGGACCTAAATATGATACAATAATCCATTTTTAAGTTTGTCAAAACTGTTTTAGATTAGAGTTGGAGAGGTTTACTTCTGAAGCTGTGAAATTATTTTATTGATTTATGTTAAATTTTCTGGAATGTGTCTTGGGATTAGTCTAAGTTTATATTTAATGCAGTAAGTAATTCTTCATATTTTTGATTTAGACTTCAAAGCAATATAGTGTCCTCATATAATAGAGCTGCCTATTTTTATTCAGTTAAAAAAATGTTAAAAGAAAGTAGTGTTGCCATGTTTTTTTTTTTCTTCCTGCTTATTGTTGAATTAGTCTGTGAATACCATTAGTTTGTGATGATATATCCTGAAAAAATGTTTCAAGTTTGATCTTAAGCTTTGATTTAGTTGATATTTGCATGGACTGCTGTTACAATGGGATGCTATTCTCAAGCTGGGGTTTCATTTTGTAGGCTGGACGCTTGCAGTCAGAAAACAATGTTCTTCAGATGGTAAGGTTTTTCATTAATTGATCCTTGTTAATGTTCCAAATCAATTGAGTAATCAATAGTACTTTGGGTTCATATTTCTAAGCCCTTTTTGCATACCTATAATTTTTTTGCAATCAATGTTAAAAAAAATATGCTTTCTAGAAAATTGTGATTCCCACCAATGTTTTAAGACAATGCTGAGGCATGAGGCGAGGCGCTTAGTTTACACCTCGAGATGAGAAGGCATACGTCTCACATGCATGGGTTTCTTAAATAAATAATAAAACATATAGAAATACTCCAATTAAAAAAATAGTGGAACCACCACATATTTCAACATTTTAAGTTTCAAATCCACATAATTAAATTCTATGTTTTAATTCTCTCCACTAGTAGTAATATAAGTAGATATTATATTCGAATTAGTTTTTATATGTTGTATTCTACAGCAAGAAGAAAAATTAGGCTGAGTCATATGTCTTGGCCAAAGGGTGTATGCAACCATGCCTAGAGGCATGTATGCCTGTTGGACATCTATTGGTCTTAGGCGTATGGTTCAACTGTCTTTTACATTTCTTCCTTGTACCTTAAGGCCTTATTAGTGAGTCTAGCTCTGAAGCGGTTCTCAAAGTGTAAGCCTCACACACCTTTAAAAACACTTATCCAGAAAAATAAGGAAGACTTTCATATTTAGAACCAGCAAGCTAGTATCATAAAGTAGATCATGAGTTATGAAACGTTTCCCATTTCTTTAAGAGAGCTGCTATTAGCACCACAACTTTTAATTATTACACCCCAATTAAAATAAAGAAAGTGAATGGTTGAAAATAAGTAAAAGTTGGGGTGCCAATAGCTCTCTCCTTTTTCCTTGCTAGATTTATATTTTTTGGGTTTAGGATTTTATATGAGCCTAATCATAATTGTAAACAACTACTGAAATTGTTTGAACAAGTGTTGTAATGTTGAGATTATAATCTGAACCAAACCTGGATTATGGTTGAAGAGTGCGTTTTAACCTTTAATTGGGATGATAAATAATTTAAGAATTTGGAGTGTAATAAGTAAAAGTTGGGGTGCCAATAGCAGTCCTCTTCTTTATTGATCACTATGTGTTGAAACTGCCTAGCTGTTGATCTGATCTATGTACTTTCAGGTGATTAAACATCAGCAAGCCATCGAAGAGCTGATGGAAGAAAATGAGAAACTTCGTCAGGTACTTGTAGAAGAGCTAAAAGTTCCACCAACAAAGCTCCAAGCCACTAACATAAGTAGAGCTAAATCTCCCACCCTATGTGCCGATTGTTTTGAATGCCGTAGAAGACAAAGAAAACGTAGATAAATATATTTCCAAGATGCATACCCAATCTCATTTCAATCTTTCGAACTGGCCTTGATATTCCACAACACAATTGGTTTGGGCGGCTTAATTTGGCACGGCGGTGATATCCCAATTGTGTAAGATTCGTGGTCAAGGATTCATTTTTTTATTTTATTTTTTCTTCTCATTGCCATCAAAGAAAGCAAATCACAGTACTTCAGATGAAAATTTCATTAACAGAAACAAGCATGGGGGTTGGACTATTATTTCTAAAGGTCTCATGGAAAACTTCCAGCGGTATGGTTACCTCTTTTAGGTTCTTTAATTTTTTATATTTGTTTATTTTTATCTGTCGAAAAGGTTAGTGCAGTTCGTTCATATTCTTCTTAGGAGTGATAATTTGATTACAAACAAGTTAGCTCCTCCAGCTGTTGTATCTTATATTCCACCATCATATCGTGCATTGCTTCATGATTCTTCTTAGTATTAAATGAAACTACAGGGAAAGATGGTATAAACAAGTTGAAACAAAACATTATTTCCTGCGTTATGGTTGATTTGATTATTTGATTTTTTGCCAATAGGGCTATCAGGACGCTGGGCGTCAATTTTTTGTTTGTTTGTCGTTTTAGCAGAGGAGGCTTTTCTCTATATAAAAGTTCTTTGGATGTTCATTTTTCATGAAAATATATGTCGTCGGAAAAGAAACTGTTTTTTGAAATATTTTTTCTGTTTTCTCTGCATTGTCTTTTTTCCTTGTTTGACAAAAGCATGGGCCTTTATTAGGTTCTTAAAATTGAATATTAGGTTTAACGGAGGCAGGCCAACCTAACCTAACATCTACTTGTGATAAGACATTAAAAGGGCTTTGGTGACATAACTTTTTTCCTTAGAAAAAAAGCAGAAATGGTGGAAGCGGAATGACAGTCTCCTTTATCTCTTCTTGATTAAATTATAAGCTTGGTTTGGCTCCAAATTCAATTAACATGGGTGTGTATGGAATCTAGCTTATGATTACTGGTTTTTGTTTTTGTTTTTGTTTTTATTGATAAACAATGTAAAAAAAATTGAAAAATCTAGGGTTTACTTCTATCTTCTTCATTACTTAAAGAGAATAACAGAAGAAGAATTGTTGTCCAAATTGAACTCCATTAATAAGGTTACAAAGATATATATTCCTTAATAATTTAAGATCTGAAAGGAGGCATTTTAACAGTTTTACAAGGTGCAGAGAGTTTATTTGGATGATTAGTTAAACTAAAATAAAATTATTTCTTCTTGTAATCCTTTTGAACTTTTTTTTTTTTTTCACTCGGTCTGTACTCTTTTGACATGGCAAGAGCACAAAACAATAAATCTTTTTTCCTTGTGTATGCAGAAGAAAACGATATATGGTTTTGTGGGTCAGCCGAGTATAGACTGAGTGAAAAAATTGAATCCGAAATTCACGACAATATATATATATATATAGAGGGAGCGGTTCAACAGCCCCTTATGGTGCCACGCATTTTTTGTAAATCACTTTTGATGGGGTTACAAGTTTTGAAATAGGCTGATTTTTTGTGAGGATGATCTCTATGGTGAAGAGATCATCCTCACAAAAAATCAGTTCATTTTGAAACTTCTAACCCTAGTTTACAAGTTGAAGAATCGTGAACCGTCCAATTTTTGTAAATCACTTTTGACGGGGTTAGAAGTTTTGGAATGAGCTGATTTTTGGTGAGGATGATCTCCTCATCATAGAGATCATCCTCACAAAAAATCAGCTCATTCCAAAACTTATAACCCATATTTTGAAAAATGCGTGGCACCATATGGGGCACCATGGGGCCGCTGAACCGCTCCCCCATATATATATATATATATATATATATATATATATATATGGGTCCCGTTCGCCACCCTTAGTTTTACCACACACTTTAACAAACGCGTTTTGTCTTACATGGGTTAGAAGTTTCGGAATGAGCTGATTTTTGGTGAGGATGATCTCTATGGTGAGGAGATCATCCTCACCAAAAATCAGCTCATTCCAAAACTTCTAACCCCATCAAAATTGATTTACAAAAAATGGACGGTCCACGATTTTTCAACGTGTAAACATGGGGCTAAACATTTCGGAATGGGCTGATTTTTGGGGAGGATGATCTTCTAATCATAGAGATCATCCTCACCAAAAATCAGCTCATTCCAAAACTTCTAACCCATGTAGGACAAAAAACGTTTGTTAAAGTGTGTGGTAAAACTTAGGGTGCTGAACATTTCCCATATATATATGGGTCCCGTTCAGCAACAAACATTTTGACAAACATTTTGGCAAAACATTTTTCAAAACATGGGTTAGAGGCATTGGAATGGGCTGATTTTTGGTGAGGATGATCTCTACGGTGAGGAGATCATCCTCACCAAAAATCAGCCCATTCCAAAACTTCTAGCCCCAGTTTACAAGTTGAAAAATTGTGGACCGTCCATTTTTTGTAAACCATTTTTGATGGGGTTAGAAGTTTTGGAATGAGCTGAGTTTTGGTGACGATGATCTACTCACTGTAGAGATCATCCTCACCAAAAATCAGCCCATTCCAAAACCTCTAACCCATGTTTTGAAAAATGTTTTGCCAAAATGTTTGTCAAAATGTTTGGTGTTGAACATTTCCCTATATGGGAAATGTTCAGCAACAAACATTTTGGCAAAACATTTTTCAAAACATGGGTTAGAGGTTTTGGAATGGGCTGGTTTTTGGTGAGGAGATCATCGTCACCAAAAATCAGCTCATTCCAAAACTTCTAACCCTATAAAAAATGGTTTACAAAAAATGGACGGTCCACGATTTTTCAACTTGTAAATTGGGGCTAGAAGTTTTGGAATGGGCTGATTTTTGGTGACGATGATCTCCTCATCGTAGAGATCATTCTCACCAAAAATCAGCCCATTCCAAAACCTCTAACCCATGTTTTGAAAAATGTTTTGCCAAAATGTTTGTTGTTGAATGGGACCCTATATATATATATATATATAGGGTCCCTTTCAGCAACAAACATTTTGGCAAAACATTTTTCAAAACATGGGTTAGAGGTTTTGGAATGGGCTGATTTTTGATGAGCATGATCTCTATGGTGAGGAGATCATCCTCATCAAAAATCAGCTCATTCCAAAACTTCTAAACCCATGTTTACAAGTTGGGAAATCGTGGACCGTCCATTTTTTGTAAGCCATTTTTGATGGGTAAGAGGTTTTGGAATGGGCTGATTTTTGGTGATGATGATCTCCTCACCGTAGAGATCATCCTCACCAAAAATCAGCCCATTCCAAAACCTCTAACCCATATTTTGAAAAATGTTTTGCCAAAATGTTTGTCAAAATGTTTGTTGTTGAACATTTCCCATATATATATATATATATATATATGGTCCCGTTCGCCACCCTAAGCTTTACCCTACACTTTAACAAATGTGTTTTGTCCTACATGGGTTAAAAGTTTTGGAATAGGCTGAGTTTTGGTGAGGATGATCTATATGGTGAGGAGATCATCTTCACCAAAAATCAGCCTATTCCAAAACTTCTAACCCCATAAAAAATGGTTTACAAAAAATGGACGGTCCACGATTTTTCAACTTGTAAAACATGGGGCTAAAAATTTCAGAATGGACTGATTTTTTGTGAGGATGATCTTCTAATCATAGAGATCATTCTCACGAAAAATCAGCCCATTCCAAAGCTTCTAACACATGTAGGACAAAACACGTTTGTTAAAGTGTAGGGTAAAGCTTAGGGTGTTGAACATTTCTCATATATATATATATATATATATATATATATGAGAAATGTTCAACACCCTAAGTTTTATCACACACTTTAACAAACGTTTTTTGTCCTACATGGGTTAGAAGTTTTGGAATGGGCTGATTTTTGGTGAGGATGATCTCTATGATTAGAAGATCATCCTCCCCAAAAATCAGCCCATTCCGAAATGTTTAGCCCCATGTTTACAAGTTGAAAAATCGTGGACCGTCCATTTTTTGTAAATCATTTTTGATGGGGTTAGAAGTTTTGGAATGAGCTGATTTTTGGTGAGGATGATCTCCTCATCATAGAGATCATCCTCACCAAAAATCAGCCCATTCCGAAACTTCTAACCCATGTAGGACAAAACGCGTTTGTTAAAGTGTGTGGTAAAACTTAGGGTGCCGAACGGGACCCTATATATATATATGGGAAATGTTCAGCACCCTAAGTTTTACCACACACTTTAACAAATCTTTTTTGTCCTACATGGGTTAGAAGTTTTGGAATGGGTTGATTTTTGGCGAGGATGATCTCTATGATTAGAAGATCATCCTCCCCAAAAATCAGCCCATTCCGAAATGTTTAGCCCCATGTTTACAAGTTGAAAAATCGTGGACCGTCCATTTTTTGTAAATCATTTTTGATGGGGTTAGAAGTTTTGGAATGAGCTGATTTTTGGTGAGGATGATCTCCTCACCATAGAGATCATCCTCACCAAAAATCAGCCTATTCCGAAACTTCTAACCCATGTAGGACAAAACGCATTTGTTAAAGTGTGTGGTAAAACTTACGGTGCCGAACGGGACCCTATATATATATATATATATATATATATATAGGGGACGGTTCAACAGGCCTAAAGTTTGCCAAGTTTGGTGCCAAACATTTTTCAAAATATGGGTTAGAAGCTTTGGAATGAGCTGATTTTTTGTGAGGATGATATCTATGATGAGGAGATCATCCTCACCAAAAATCAGCCTATTCCAAAACTTCTAACCCCATCAAAAGTGATTTACAAAAATTGGACGGTCCACGATTCTTCAACTTGTAAACTAGGGTTAGAAGTTTCAAAATGAGCCGATTTTTTGTGAGGATGATCTCTTAACTGTAGAGATCTTCCTCACAAAAAATGAGCCTATTCCAAAACTTGTAACCCCATTAAAAGTGATTTACAAAAAATGTTTGGCACCAAACTTGGCAAACTTTAGGGCTGCCGAACCGCTCCCTATATATATGTGGGTTAGAATTTCGGAATGGGCTGATTTTTTGTGAGGATGATCTCTATGATGAGGTAGTGAGGAGATCATTCTCAAAAAATCATCTCATTCCAAAACTAAGAAACCCCATCAAAGTGTATCATGATTTTTCAACTTGTAAATTAGGGTTAGAAGTTTCAGAATGAGCTGATTTTTGGTGAGGATGATCTTTTCACCATAAAGATCACCTCCAGAAAAAAAAAATCAGCCCAGTCTGAAACTTCTAATCCTTATTTTGAAAAATGTTTGGCATAATGTTTGACTTTCTTTAGGGCCTTTGAACCCCCCCCCCCCCCCCCCCCCCCCCCAAACACACACACACATATGGAACTTGATGTTAGGGAGCCAGCGATTTGCCTTAAATGCCTTAAAAATTTCGAATTAAGCTGATTTTTTATGAGGATGACCTCTATGATGAGGAGAGCATCTTTGCAAAAAAAAAAACTAGCCCAATCTAAATCTTCCAACCCCATCAAAAGTGATTAGAATTGTGGATTGAGAGATTAGTGAGCCAATGAGAGAGCTTTGTCTATTCAAGATCGAGAGTGGCTTAGAGATCACTGAACCAACGAGAGTTAGGATTTCTTCGTCTGAGTGAGAGAGCTTAACGTTTAAGATAGAGAGAGAGAGCGAGAGTAATTGAAAAAACTATCATCCTTTTCAAAAGAAACCCAAGATTCTGAACACTCAAGGTCAGAGAAATTTCATCATCACGACATCACCTCTTGAGCTCCATAGTCTTAATTTTTGGTAAGATGCAATCCATCTATAGTTCACCCAAACGTGTCAACAGAAATGAAAATGTAGACGTCAAAACAAGAAAGCCAATCAACATGTACTCTTTTCAACATGGTGACGTGGCAATTTCCACTTTTAATCACAATCTGCCACTTGAAAACATTGGCTACCTCAACTCAGATCAAATTTGATTTTCTAAGAAACTTTTAACTGTGGTCTAGATAAAATAACTTGACCAAGCCATCAAAGGGGAAAAAAGATGCAAATTATTGGCAATTTTTGTTTATTAATATAGCTGATGGGACAGATTCAATTTTCTTTTTGTTTGTGTTTTTCGTTTTTTCTCAAATTTGATATTTAATGAATTTTTTTAAAATACCCAAAATACATATATTATAGTTGTGAAACCAACGCTTGAGTAAAAAATTATAATGAAATCTTAAAAATATTCAAAATTCCAACTTCCTTCATCATTTTTTGTTATGAATCATCGAAACAAATCGAAAAATACATCTAAATGCTCAAAATTAGGAGTATGTCTTTTTTCATTCGTCGTTCACAATAAAAAATCATTGGAAACGATTGCATTCGCCGATAAAAAACTTAAGTATGTGACAAAGATGAGAAAATGGTAATTTAGTTATTGCAAAAAAAAAAAAAAAAATTATAAGGAGAGATGAGGTTGAGGGACGATAGATATAAAAAGTTTACTAAATAGACTATCAAGTTATGACCTAAAAGTTAAAGGATTATTTATAAAGAAACCCTCCCACAGAGTCTGAAATAATTTTTGGAAAGATACTGTTTTATTCGTGCCATACATTTATATTAGCACTTGGCAGCACTGTGACAAAGTTGGGGTTCCAAAATAATTTGGCAAAAGAAAGTTTTGGAAAAAGTTGGCAAAAATGGTTAAAATTTTTGTAAGGATATTGTTTTATTCGTGCCTTGTATTCTATTGTATTTTTTTTTTTTTTTTTTTTTAAATCATCGACAATTATTAAAATCATGATTTAATTGCAATTTTTTCAATAAATTGTGGAATTTTGTCACCATGCTTGGCAAAGAATGGACTTATACTAGAGAATGGGGTAACAATTTTCCTCTGTTTCGTAACTTTTGTCTTAGGGGGCATTTTTCAACTTTTGTATAGATTACAAATTCATGTCCAACTCATTTTAGATTCCAATTCCTACAAAGAAGTGAAATTGAGATGTTGTGATCATATTTTTCACATAAATAATGAGTGTAAATAAACTTGCCCAGCTAACCAAGTAAACCTTGTGTTTCTTATGTTGTTGTATGCTAGGTCTAGGGTCGGGCGTGCACAAATATCATTCTTGTCCTTGAACCCATGGGATCAAGTTAGGTAGGACAGTTATGTCAGATGAGAAGAGGGACACCAAAGTCTCAATGCGTTAGGTAGAAGATGGTTTCTCATTGTTCACAAATTAAAATAATTCCAAAGTTTTTGTCTCATTTGTTTTCTCTATCTAAATAACAAGATATATATGAGACCCATTGTTGATGCTTTCTACTTAACCTATTATTAACATTGAAGTTCTAAGAGAGATAGCTAGCCATGGAAACTACTTCTCTTCTGGTTTTGTTGTTCATTGTTCCAATGGCCTATGCTGCTACGGATTATACCGTAGGAGATAGTGTTGGATGGACTACAGGGGTCGACTATAAAACATGGGCTGCTGCCAAGACCTTCACTGTTGGTGACCGCCTCGGTAAGTATTTTGTACTCTTTTTTAAGTTGCGTACAACATCACCTCCCTTTTGGTGCCGCATAGGTAAGTATTTCTCATTGTTAACTTTCATGAGTTGAACTTCAAAGAGTTGAATCTCGAAACCCCAACTCTCAGAAGTAAAACTTCGTGAATCAAAATTCACCTATAAGGATTATTATTGGTGGATCCACACAATAATCATCCTGCTGAATTTGACATATTTCATCATGGGATATGAGTTCACTCATATTTCGGTGTCAAAGGTCCTTCATGGAATAGACCAAAATATCCATTAGATCAGTGGGCCCAGAAGAGTTAATCAATGTTGCATTATTGTTTTAGTAAAACTAGGAAAGGGAATGGATCAACGATGTTGAATTGTGAAATACCAAGCTGAAACAAACTTGGTGGGCTAGGCCCAAGCAAAGGTACAAAAAGACCATCATTTATTAGGCCCATCCTATCTAGCAAGATAGTTATAAATCAATTATTGAATAGTCCCAGTAGCTATCTAATGTAATTAGGGCTGGACTGAGTATGGCCCAAATTGGAATTCAAAATCTTAGCAGAAGCCCATCCCCTCTAAATGGTCTGGCTGGAATATGCCTGGTTTCGGCCTACAAGTATTTCCACCTATAAATGGGTTGGGTCGCTACTATATATATATATATAGGCCACCCAATAGTCCTATCTATCTAACATGGGCCAGTTCCCACCCTAAAAATGATTTGGTCCTATATCGTCTCAGCCCAATAACTAAATGGGCATATTCTACTACTCAAAATGTGGTGGGCCAAATTCTGCCCATTGAAAGCCTTAAAGGTAACTGTACTGTACCTGAGCTTCCAAGCAGTAACTAAAATTTTGATCTTGCAATCCAGTGTTCACCTACAGCGCACCACACAAAGTGGACGTAGTGAACCAGGCCAACTACGACAACTGTGCCACCAGCAATCCCCTTGAGAGCCACGGAGATGGAAACACTTTTATTACACTTAAGAAAACTGGGCCAATGTACTTCCTATGTCCAAACTTGGGCCATTGCGGCCAAGGGATGAAGCTAGCAGTCACAGTCGTCTCCGATGCAAGCAACGCACCAGGCGGTACACCAACGCCTACCACAAAACATTCCCCTAACGGAGCATTGAAGAACTTACATAGCATGAATGTTATGGTGCTTGGAGCTTCCCTACTTTTGGCACCTATGGTTGCATTTATGGGCTAGAGAAGAGGCAGTGCTGGTCATGATCTTGTTCCTTGTCATTTATATATGATATAGTGTTACTAAATTAATTTATCCAGTAGTTGTTATTGGAAGAATAGTGTTTTTACCTCCCCTCCACCGAACAATTATAATTTATCTTTGTTTTTTTTCCTAGATAAATTAATGTTAGTAATCAGAGCTAACCAAAAGTTTAAAAAGAGAGTTAATTATACTGCTACAAGAATTTTTAGTATAATCTTGAATTAATGAAATCGTATATAACACACCAAATAAGGATATAAACAAAAAAATACTATGAAATAAAGAGAGGGAAGCTTTTAGCAAAGATTTGCTAACTTAAATACATTTGTATAGAAAGGGCTTAGACCCATAGCTCAGTTGGCTTGACATATTGCAAAGCAACTTTGAGGTCGTTGGTTCAAGTCCAGAGCTTACCAATCAAAATTTTAGTAGGTGCAACTAGCTTAGTTGGTAAAGTCTTTGGGTGATGATACCAGAGACCTGGGTTCACTAGCATTGACTTACTGAATTCGTTCACGATAAGCTTACTGATCATAAAACAAAAAAAAAAAAAAAAAAGGGAGAGGGAAAAAAAACGAAGAATATGAGAACGAAGGGAACGACTGTTATGACAATCCAATCGTAGCCAAACTTCGACTTTTCCTCGATTACTCTCATTTTAATAACCAATTCCTTTAGAGAGCGAGGAACTTCTTCCACTTGAGTAGAAATCCAAATCAAAGAGTTTGTTTAGTGAAGAAGAAATGGGAAGGTGTGGTCGTTAAAACTAGAAAGGTTGTCCACAAAGACAAATTTTACAATTTACCTTGAGATACGTGTAAGATTACGAATTGATTTTTTGAGAAAATTATTTATTAATAAAAATAACGATTTTTAACATTAAAAAAGAAAAGGACAAAAAAGAAAGATAACAAACTGGCGGTATGTACACCTATTTATGGATGTAGCTGATTGAATTTGATATTTAAAAAGAAAAAAAGAAAAAAAGAGAGTTAAATACTGGAAATGCTCCCCACTCATGTCCAACCATACACTATAAGAGGATGTATTAACAAAAAAAAAAAAAAATTCCTGAAAATACCCCCATACCTACCCTAACCATGCACTAGTAGAAGTGCATGTTTTAAAAATAGAGAGAAAGTCCCGAAAATACCCCCATTTACCCCAACCATGCATTAAAAGTGGTGGTTTTCAAAAAGAAAAATTAATATGTAGACAATGTGATTTCTAACGTTATCATTAAAATTCGAGCATTACTACTGATGTATGTTAGATCTTCATAATAACCTCCATATTGTTAAACAATCATTCTTCGAACCATTTCAGAAATTTGATTTTTCTGCTTATGAATAAAAAAAATATTAACAACTACAAAATTAAGGGAGTAAGAAAAAAATAAAGAGAATGCGAATTAGAGAGAGCAAAAATACTCTCAATCCTTTTATTTATTTGTGGAAAAATGATTGTTTGAATTGAAAACAGGCTGTTAGACAATCTGTTTTCATAGAAGAGTCGTTAGTGACCGTTGGACATAAACCGTTATATTTTTTAAAATAAAATTTGAAAACATGCCATTCAGGTCATGTTTTGAACCCAATGGACAACCCATTTCCCTAAAAGAGCTGTTAGTGACCGTTGGACCTAAATTTTTACATTTTTAATTGAAAACTTATTATACAAGGGAATGGTCTAGGACGGGGTAAAATTGAAAATAAATAAAATTTGAAAACATATCCTTGAATCAGATGTTTTGTTTGTGACAATCAAAATTTGATTGCCATAGTGAAAAAAGCTCTTCAGGGGCATGGTTTGGGAGGGGTAAAATTGACAACCTCAAACCAGGCGGTCAAACCGTTGGTTTGTTATCCTTAAAAAAAAAAATAAAACAAAAATCATTATGCTTTAAAATAATTTTCCTTGATTTTTTAGTTATTTATTTTGATGAATAATTAGTGGTACAAAGCTCAATACACTCACTCAATGGAGTGTTACCGTCAAATTAACAATCAAACACAAAATATTGTGACATATAGCTTTTTTCTCTCCAGGCTTTGTGCTTGATTGGCTGAGAACAATTTCTTGATTTGTAAATGATTTCTTAAGATGCTTGATTTTCTACAAAAACTTTGTTAGATTTTTTATTTTTTCTCAAGAATAATGGCAATTATCAACAAAATATGGATTCATGGCAAGAAGATGGAAGACGTAACAGTAATTGAGAAAATACTTCGATCGATGACACAAAAGTTCAATTATGTGGTGTGTTCAATCGAAGAGTCTAAGGACCTTGATCAGCTCTCAATTAATGAACTCCAAGGTTAGTACAAGTTGATCTAATAGGACAATGAGGAGTAAGCTCTGAAAGCTTCAACTAACAACACTATGATACAAAATCAATCAGTAGGTCGAAGTAGAGGAATATGAGGTTGAGTCAACAAAGATGTAGGTAGTGAAAGAGGAGGACGAGGTAATAGAGGCAGAGGTGGAGCAAATAATGATTAAGGAAACCAATAACAAGATAATCAATTTCAAGGAAGAGGATGAGGAGGCCACCACTCGACTACTTAGAGACTAAGATCAACAGACAAGTCTAATGTGGAGTGCTACAAATGTCATTGGTATGGCCATTACAAATCTGAATGCCGATCTAATCTGAATAGAAAACATGAAGATATGTCTATTCATATGTGTGGAGAAGGAAGAAGAAGTATCATTGTTAATGGTTTGTCTTGTAAAGGAAGAAACCAACAAGAATTTATGGTACTTAGACACAGGCTGCAGCAATCATATGTGTGGAGACAAGTCTACATTCTTTGATTTGGATGAGTCATTTTGCGATGATGTGAATTTTGTGACAATTCTAGAGTCTCAGTTATGGGAAAAGGAAGGATTACAATTCAAACCAAGGGAAATTCTACTCAGACCATCTCTAATGTTCTCTTTGTTCCAAACTTGAAGATCAACTTGCTTAGTGTTGGTCAGTTGCAAGAAAAATGATGCGAGATTTCTATCAAAGATGAAGTATGTCGAAAACAAGATGTGAAGATGGGCTTAATTGATTAATGACGAATTGTATGTTCCCGCTTTATCTCTACAACACCACTCATTCATGCTTCTCAGCAAAATTGAAGGATATGGCATGACTATGGAATTTCGCTATGGTCACCTAAACTTTGGTGGATTGAAGACTTTATAGTAGAAAAATATGATAATTGGTCTTCCTCAAATTACAGTTCCCTTTGAAGTTTGTGAAGAATGTGTTGTTAGCAAACAACATCACAACTAATTTCCGTAAGGAAATTCATGGAGAGCAAAGAAGCAATTGGAGCTTGTTCATTCTAACATTTGTGGGCTAATAAATCCATCTTCCAATGGAGGTAAAAGATACTTAATCACTTTCATTGATGATTTTAGCCGAAAAACATGGGTATATTTTTTGCACAAGAAATCAGAAGTTTTTACAATCTTTAAAAATTATAAAGTGCTTGTTGAGAAAGAAGTTGGTAGCCCAATAAAAGTACTTCGCACTGATCGTGGAGGAGAATATAACTTACATGAACTTGTAAATTTTTGTGATACCCATGGAATCAAAATGTAACTTACAACAACTTATATGCCTCAACAAAATGGTATTTGCGAGAGAAAGAATGGTACCATTTTGAATATGGTTCGCAGTCTTCTGACAAAGAGCGACATTTCAAAAGATTTCTGGCCTGAAACAGTCAATTGGAGCATTTATATTTTGAATAGAAGTCCCACACTTACTATTCAAAATATGACATTGGAGGAAGCATGGAGCGGACAAAGGTTAGCGGTAGATCATTTCAAAATTTTTGGGTGTGTTGCCTATGCCCATATTCCAGATCAAAGAAGAAAAAACTAGATAACAAGAGAGAGAAATGCATTTTTCTTGGTATTAATGCTCAATCAAAAGCTTACAAGCTTTACAATTCTAGCACCAAGAAAACTGTTATTAGTCGCGACGTTGTTTTTGATGAAGATCAAACCTAGTCATGGAATGAGAATGGTGTTAGAAAATAAATTCCCACTTTTTTTGACAGAGAAAATGAAGATAAAAGACAATAGTTAATAGAGAATGAACAACAACCACTTCCAACAGCTATTCAAGAAGAAGAGCGACTTCAACATGCTAGAAGAAGACCTGCGTGGATGACAGATTATGAGAAAATTGAAATTGATCAATCTAAGGACCCACTTACACATTTTGCTATATTTTCAGACTGTGACCCTACCACTTTTGAAACAATTGTGAAAGAATCAAAATGGTAGAAGGCAATGAATGAAGAAATTATAGGAATTGAAATGAATAATACTTAGGAGTTGATTGAGCTTTTGAGAGGACACTAGACAATTGGTATCAAGTGGGCATACAAGACAAAATTAAAGGAGAGCGACGAAGTCGACAAGTACAAGGTAGGTTTAGTAGCTAAAGGCTAAAAGCAAGAGTTTGGTGTGGATTATAAAAAAGTTTTTGCTCTTGTTGCAAGACATGACACTATCAAATTGATGATTGCTTTGGCTACTCAAAATTCATGACTTATCTTCCAATTGGATGTGAAATCAACATTCTTGCATGGTGACCTACAAAAACAGGTATTTATTGATCAACCTCTTGGTTATGTGAAGACTATGAGTGAATATAAGGTGTATAAACTAAAAAAGGCGTTATACGAGCTCAAAAATGTGTATAGCTGTATTTATACTTATTTTTTGAAGGAAGATTTTAAAAAATGTCCATATGAGCATATACTATTCATTAAAATTGGTGATGGAGGAAAAATGTTCATTGTGTGCTTATATATGGATGATCTTATTTTCATTGGAAATGATAATGCATGTTTGATAAATTTAAGAAGTCCATGATGATTGAATTCGATATGTCTGATCTTGGAATGATGTATTATTTTTTGGGTATTGAAGTGATGCAATCTGCCAATGAAATTTTTATTTCTCAAAAGAAGTTTGTGCAAGAAATTTTAGACAGGTTTCATATGGCGTCCTGCCAAACGCTAACACAAATCCCAAGGCCACCTCGAGGTATTAGGTGACGCCTCGAAATTTCGGTATGGTCTCTTTTGTTTATGTTAGCATTCAACGGAACACAAAACCTGATAATCCAAGTTATAACAAAACCTGTATATAAAGATGTAGATATAAGAAATAACAGCGGAAGACTAATTATATCTAACATGTAAATAGATCAGAGTGCGGAAATTTAGCGATATACATGATTACAAAAATCCAACCTCACCCTAACACATCCCTAACACTCAACTTCAAAATATGTATACACCTGGACGAAACTGACTACACAAAAGGGGTATGGCCCTAGTGCTCATCGTACAACAAATTCTGGTCGTCGATCTGATTGACCAGGTACTCCTCACTTACCGACTCTACGCCTGCTTCCGTAACTGCAAGTGCTGAAGCTAAAAAAAAAATAAGAAGGAAATGGTGAGTGACAATGGTTACCTAGTAGGTCCACAAACAATTCCTACTAATAACTTTCCCTAACATAATCGAATAATCATACTGCATCGTTTCAAAACATGTAAGTTTTATAATTGAAACTACGATTAACTGGTACATACGGCCAGAGATAAGCAACTAAATAGTTTAAAAGTTACACATAACATCAATCATTCATACTCATTATACATTTGTCCATTTGTGCAAATACAGTTGACAACATTGAAATAATAGACATGCTTTACAATTTATAATTCGAAATATAACAACAGATACATAATACAAGTGGTGGAGTAATGGAATTTGAGCGTTGGGATTCACGACTGGATCGATCCCAGTCGGGACATGATGTTACTACGTAAATCTGTCTTTTAATTCCTGATTTTGTGGTTGGTCGTGTCTACCACGCTGTGAGACCATTTATCCGACTCAGGCTGGCTGTTTGCTGTGACCATAAGCAATGGGTCTCTTTTCAATGTGTCAGAACGTTCGACTACTACTAGAGTGTTAGTGATCACGACCAATCATCTTCGTTTATGCTTATCAGGCGTGCATGTGATTCCTAAAATAGTACTCCACTCGTATACGACCACCTTTACAATACACGTTTACTGGTAAAGATAAGAAAGGAATAGATCCAGATTCCAGTTGTGACTCCACTCTCATACGCGTCCCATACCACGTATGAGCTTGGTGGTCCCTACCGTACATCCCAGGATAGTGCACCCCTCCGGATGATGTGACGCACTATCCCTTCAGGCATTCACAGACCCTTTAACAATTCACAAAATAGTTACATATATATATATATATATATATATATATATATATATATATATATATATATATATATATATATATATATATATATATATCTTATTTTTCATATAAAACAAAAGAAAAATTAACAGAATAGGATTGAGAATGGATATCCAGTTCCTACCATGCAACTGTGGCCACCCGACCTAAAATAAAAATAGTACTCAGCGTACGTGCTAACATATTCTTAAATAAACATGCAACTCTTTCATTAATAACTTAGATATCCTTTCACCAACTTGCATACAACATACAATGTAAAATGCAGACATCACCCCTCGGGTGTGATTCTGACATTTTACCGTTGATCTCTTTCCCCATTCTTTCTGTACTTTCACTTTTTGTCTTTTCGAATCAAATCATTCATTTTCAATCTTTCAAAGTCATTTTTGAGTTTTCAATTGAAAATCATCAAGATTTCTTCAAAACGAGGTCCCGTGATGCACGGTACCTAAGCTGGTCAAAATGATAAAAGTTGGTGAAAATTTGGCTAAGTGTTGGAAACTTAATTTTTCAAAGTTCTCAAAATTGAAAACGAGTTTTTCGAAATAAAGGTCTCGATCACGAGATTCGACACCATATATTTTTTATAATTTAATTCAAAGTAATGCGAAAGTTACTACATTTTGAAAATCTACTTAAAACGTCGAAATTTATGTTTTGTCCTTGAAACCAAAATTTAGATTTTGATCCTTTGAGATTTGGATCTTGAAACCATTCTAATTGTTCCGAAATGGGGGGTAAAACCTTAATTTCATTAAAGAACTTAAAGTAAATGAACATTTACTTAAATATTTTTAATGAAATGAAGGGTGGCAAATCAAGTGTAGGCAATGGGGAAGTCAAGTCAAGAGTCAGAACTCAGTTCTGAAGAGAACTATTTTGTCGGCGGTAGAATCAAGATTCTGTCGGTGGAAGGCAATAGGGAAGTCAAGCCAAGAGTCAGAACTCAGTTCTAAAAAGAACTATTTTGTAGACGGCAGAATCAAGATTCTATCGGTGGAACCGACAGAATGCTTATCGGTAGGTGTCGGTGGAACTGACAGAATGCTTATCGACAGCTGTCGGTGGGACCGACGACATCTGTCGACAGAACAAAATTTTCTCGCGATTCTTAATTTCGTCGGTGGCAGAAATCTCATTCTGTCGGTGGGACCGACATAATGCCTTCGGTAGGTGCTAGTGGCACCGACCCTTCCCGCCGACAGTCCTGAACTTCACTCGAACCTTTGAGTTTTCGATCCCCTTTTTGATTTCTTCTTCCATTCTTCGAATCATTCGACCACCCACGAGTTTGTAGTTAAAACTTGACAAAACATCATCAAAATATCTATTTCTACCATGAATTTGAAATCAAATACCAATTTCTACGATTTAAATGCAAATAGTAAATTTTGTTTCAAAACCTAAATGCACATTTCAGAAATCTAAAGTTATCAATAGGAATTGAAAATCCTTTACTTGTTTGTGGTTGTCAATGGTGATGAATAAACACTAAGGATCAATGCTTGCCGGCTTGAAGTTCCAAAAGTGGTTGAACTCAGGTACCAACGGTGTGGCTGATTGTGAAACCCTCTTTGAAGGTGTTTTTCCCCTTTTTAATGGCCAACAACGACTCTCCTACGATTTGGATGAGGTTCCAAGTGATTATAAACAAACCTAATTGCTGATTTTTGTGGGAAACCAAGAGAAAGAAAAGGAAATGGAGGTTGGATGGGGTGAGGACGTAGAGCTCGACAACGCCAACAACATTGCCTTCTTCGTCGAGGTTCAACTCGACTTCGTTTGCGCTAGAACTTGGTGGAAATGGGTCGAAACCCTTAGGTTGAAAAGTGGTTGTCGTTTGGGATTTCTTAGAGAGGAAGAAAAAATGAATGAAATAAAAGAAAATCAGATTTCTTTTATAGCAATGTTGAGGGCATACTTGTAATTTTCCCATCATTTCTAGTTTCGATCGTAACTTAACTATTCGGACTCGAAAATTGACAAGTGAGTATACCATTTTGAATAATTTTTCATTACGTATCTAACGGTGTCATCAAATCTTTCTGATTCTCGCTCTAATGAAATTTCACTATTTTGGATCCCACTTAATACGAAATTCGAGGATTTTATAACTTTTTCATCCGGACTCAAATTCGAACATGCTTATAGGCTAATGTATATATTTCGATCCTTTTGAATCTAATGACGAAGTCAATTTTTCTTGAAATTAATCATAGTAATATTCGAGTATTTTACTCTAAGTCTCTCATTCGATATTTTCCTCCAAATCTCACCATTTAATTTTCTCGAGATATGAGTTAAAAATTCGGGATGTTACATTTCAAATGAAGAACTGCAATTTTGTTAGCACGCCATCTAAAGTGGGTTTGAAGCTCATCAAAGATCTTGAAGGAAAGAGGGTTGACAACACCCTTTACAAGAAAATTGTGGGAAGCTTTATGTATTTGACTTGCACAACAAGGCCTGATATTATGCATATTGTAAGTCTCATTAGTAGATACATGGAATGTCCAAAGGAGATGCATCTTTTAGCTGCCAAGAGGAATTTTTGATACTTGCAAGGAACCATTGAACATGGGTTATTCTACAAGAAAGGTGAAAAGTTAGATTTGTTTGGTTTTACTGACAATGACTATACAGGTGATCTTGATGATAGAAAGAGTACGTTTGGTTGGTATTCATGATGGGTTTATCAACTGTGTCATGGAGTTCAAAGAAGCAACCACTTGTCACTTTTTCAACCACCGAAGTAGAGTTTGTAGCTACGACTGCATGTGCTTGTCAAACCATTTGGTTAAGGAAAATTCTTGAGGAACTGCACTTCAAACAACAAGAACTCACTGTACTTTATTGTGACAATAGTTCAACAATTAAATTATCCAAGAATCTTGTTTTGCATGGAAGAAACAAGCACATTGATGTTAAATATCATTTCTTAAGAAACCTCACTAAAAATGGAGCTATTGATCTCGTTTATTGTAGAAGTGAATACCAAGTTGCTGACATATTTATCAAACCCTTGCGTTTCAGAAGTTGAGAAAGCTACTTGGTGTATGTACTTTGCAAGATCGTGATTAGAGGGTGTTTGGTTGTTAATATGTATTAAATTGAGTGTTTGAAAACATCAGTTTAAGAGAGGGATTGTTGAAAATGTCATCACGTGAGTATGTTATTCTTGTCCTAGTCTTTAGGAATTGTTTCTTCAATTTCTTTTATTGTTGCAAGATGTGGTTTATTGTTATTAACCAGGTATATAAGATTTTGTTAGTGGATTTTTGTACGTGTCAAGATCTGTTATGGTCATTAGCATGATCTTTGGTTTTACTTGGTCTATAGGAGGGTACGTGTTTATTTTTCTATTTTGCATGTTCAAATGAGTGCCTAGTTCGGTGGTAGAACGTTGAGTTGTAATGTCTATATATGGGTTGCTTAATTGATGAATGATGTGACAAGAGAATCTAGAATTTCTTTTTTCATTTTTTAATAGTTCTTTCCTCTACTTACATATATAAAAGTTTATTTTTTTATCAGAGAGTGTTATAGATCCTTGTATTGCCACGGTTGTTTGTTGGTATGGTTGGATCTTCAAAAATGTCATATCGGTGACCTTGAATTCCCTCTTTGATCGATCTCAATCTATTTGTTACTTCATTTGAACTTGAGCCTCATGAAAATTATATTTGAGCAATTTCTATACTTTATCTCGTTCCAATAAAGAAGTTTCAACTTGCTCCACCTTTATAGACCCAATTTCATAACCCATAATGGGTGTTAGAATCTTCCCATAAACCGCTTCAAATGGTGTCATTTTGGTAGATGTATGATATGAAGTGTTATACCAATATTTTGGACATGATAGCCACTTAACCCTTTTTTTTAGTTGGTTACTAGTGAAACAATGGAGATATGTCTTTAGACATCTATTGACAACTTTAGTTTGGCCATTAGATTGCGGATGATGCCCACTGCTCATATTTAGTTTGGTCTTTTTGCATCTTGAATAGTTCTTGCCAAAATTTGCTAGTGAAAATCGGGTCCCTATTTGTGATGATCAACTTGGGTATCCCTAATTTTAGGACATTTTTGACAAAGGTTTGGGCCTGAATTGTTGTCGTGTATGGGTGACTAAGGACCATGAAGTGAGCATATTTGGAAAGGCGGTCGATGAGCACAATCATTATTGATTTTCCAAAGGAGGTTAGGCAATGCATCTATGAAATCCATTGAGATTTCTTGGTGCAGAACATAGTTAGTAAATTGGCAATTGATTCGCGAATTAGACATGAATTAGATGTATATTACTCTTCCCGATCAAAACTACCATTGGATTCAAATATTTAGATTAATTCACGGATCTTTGAATCCCAACGACTAAATCGTAACTTGTACGTATATTCCATAAGTATTTTATTAAAATACGTCGTATTACCCTGTTCTCACTTCAAAACTCAAGACTCAAGAGAAAGGAAAAAAATCCTAAGTTGAAAATCGTCCCCATAGACCCATTGTGGAGTTTATTTGTTGGCTATCGGTCATCCAGTGAAATTTTCGTCTACTACGCATTAATAACTTTTTAAAAATGACAAGAATTTTTTTTTTTGAATTTATTTAGGTTATGAGACATGGTGATTTTGACATTAATAGACATGGTGATTTTGACATTAATTACTATATCATGTTTTATACTTTTCATTTACATTAATTATTAGATAGATTAAAACTAAATCTGTAAGTGTGAATATATATTTTATTGGATGAGTGCAATTATGAATTTTTATTTGTTTACTTAAGATATTTTTAATTTAAATATTGATAATTTGATTAGTAGATTAGAATTGTTAAGTCATGTCATATGTTATATATATCTGAATTTTTGAAAGTTTTAAAAATTGTTAGATCCGAATCATTTTCAAATTATTTCCGTATCGTATTTTTACCATCCTGCATTTTTTTCGTCGAATTTTTGAGCAAATCGATGTATTACTATTCCGAATTGTACTCGATTGAATTCCATACCATTTTTTCCCCGTCCACTGAATTGCTAACTATCGTCCAGTAGAGGGAGAGGGTGTAATAACATGGTTGGAGATGTTGTGTCATATTTATTGTGTTGACACACTTCACACTCTACGATGTAATTTTTAATAAATTGATGCATATCTTGCCGATAAAAAGTATTGGAGACCTGTTTAAAGATCTTGAGATATTCGAAATGACCCACTATGGGCCTCGAATGACAGTTTGCAACTTCGAATTTGGCCCAAGAACAATCTGCCCACTATGCTTTAAAAACCCATCTTCATAACAATAATATTTCTCACTACAATGAGTGTGTCCAATCTTATGAGTGTTTGGTAATGACCATATCGATATGTCCTACTTTGAAAACTAATATGCTCCGTATAACTCATCCAAGAATTCATTGATAATTAGAATTGGGAACTTATCCTTGATTGTGATCTTGTTTAGTGCTCTATATCAACACATATACGCCACGTACCATCCTTTTTTTTTGGAACCAAGAGAACTGGTAACAAATATGGACTAGTACTTGGTTGGATCAGTCCTACTTGTAACATTTCTCCGATTAACCTCTCAATTTCATTTTTTTGGAAGTGTGCATATCGATATGGTCGTATATTGGTAGATGCACTATCCGCCATGAGGTTGATTTGATGATGATGATCATGTTTTAGAGGAAGTTGAGTTAGTTTTTACCTTCTTCAAAAGGAGCATAAAGTATAATATACATGTTGTATCCTGGTAAAGAGTACACTCCATGGCGTGGTTGTTAACAACCTTGATTGGCTCATTCTAGTTGCCCATTAGCTTGTACCTCCTTCTATCAACTGTGAATTCCATGCTAAGGTTGGCAAAGTTTCACAAGATAGGTTCCAAAGTTCGCAACCATTGTGCTCATAAACCCATGTCACACCCTCCCACAGGAAACATATATAAGTCAGTTTTAAATTAGAATTCTTTCAATGTAATCGGTAGATCAGGACATGACTTGTCCACGTGAGCTTCCCACCATTGGCTACTATGACCTCAAATTTATCATCGACGATGGTTCGACAATGGAGTTTTCTAGTAAGAGTCGGGTCCACAAACTTGTAGGTACTCCTTGAATCAATGAGTACAGTAATGAGATTCTTTTTCACGAATCCATATAACCGCATTATTTGAAAAGTAACCGGAGCAGCGATATCATAGATTGAAATCTCCAATTGTTGGGTTTCCCTCTCATTACATTCATACTCCTCCGTTGGTTCATCATTGGAAACTCTTCCTTCCATTAAAAATAGTTTTCTTTTCCTTACTCTAATGTCCTCAAACCCATTTTTCATCACTATTAGAGAATAATGTTAGTTAGTATTGGTTACCGAATTTCCCTTTTCTGTAATAAAGTTTTTTATAGAATTTGTTAAAGGAGCCCTCTCCGAGTTTCTCTTCTATGTATATAAGGCCATGGTTGATCCTACTGATTCAATGAAGAATTTCATTCATTTCTTTCTCTTCTATTCTTTTCTCATTTTCATAATATGGTATCCGAGCCCCTTTTTCTTTCCTGAGTATCCATGGCTGACTCAACCTCTACCACACCGCAGTCCACCACGGTGGCTTTTCTTCCTCTTTTGTTCAACAATCTCTAGTTATTTTTAATCACACCTTATCGGTCAAGCTTGATAATGAGAATCACCTTCTTTGGAAACAATAGGTCTCTGCTTCTGTGCGTGGGCATCGACTTCTTCATTTCCTTGATGGGTCTCAATCCTCTTCGATGAAGTTTCTTTTTCCCTCTGATCAGATTTCTCATCGAGTTAATCTTATGTTTCTGGAATGGGAGCAGCAAGATCAACTCATTGTCTCTTGGTTGTTATCATCTATGACTGAGGGGTTACTTACTTGTATGGTTGGCTGCTCTACGTCTTCTCAGATTTGGTCCACTCTTGATCAATCTCAGACTCGAGCTAAAATCGACCAGCTCAAGCGTGCACTTCAGAATCTAAAGAAAGGTTATTTTTCTATTAACGATTATTTGCTTCGCATAAAAAATTACATCGATCGTTTGACTTTTGTTGGCTATCCTATTGATTCTACTGCTCACATCGAAGCTATTTTTGAGGGTTTACCTCAGGATTATGATACCTTTATAATTTCTGTTAACTCAATCTGATGCATATTCTGTTGAAGATATTGAATCTCTGTTGCTTGCTCAAGAGTCCCGGATTGAAAAACATTCCAGAGGGCTTGATTCTAGTACTGCTATTGCTAACCTTGCTACCCATGGCCATCCGCGCAAATAGCATCGCGGAGCCTTTCTTCAAGCTCCTTCTAATCGGTCTATTTCCAATTTTAACTTTCTTCTTGTGGTGGATTTCATGGTGGACTTGGGGATCGTTCTAGTTCTAGTAGTTATCGAGGTAGCTATCATCAGGGTGGTGGTCGATCTAGTTTCCCCTGGTATGGATAGTTATGACCTTAATGCCAGTTGTGTAACAAGCCTGGCCACACTGTTCTTCAGTGTTGGCATCGATTTGATGAGTCTTTCCAAGGCCCGTTAGCTATCACACCATCAAATGCTTCTTTTTTGCCTCAGATGCAAGCCACAACTATGGTTGCTACACCTCACACTCCTTATGATCCTTGTTGGTATTCGGATTTAGGGATGACACGCTACTGTACTCCATATGCAAATAACCTATGACTCGAGATGGCTACTCTGGTATAGATCAGATTCATATGGGCAACGAAACATGTTTGTTAGTTCAGGCTATTGGTCATTCTTATTTTCTCTCTCAATCTCATCTTCTTAAACTCAATCAGATTCTTCATGTGCCCTTAATTACTAGAAACTTACTTAGTGTTTCTAAATTTGCATTTGACAATAATCTATATTTTCAATTCCATTCTAACTATTGTTTTGTCAAAGATCAAGTAACTCACCAGGTTGTAATGAGAGGGATTCTTAGAGATGGCTTATATGGATTTTATCTACCTCAATTTGTTCGTCCTGCTTCACGTCAAGCGAGTCCTCCAAACACTTTCACCCTTCCTGCTCAATCTTCTAGTAGTATCATTGTTTCTCCTACAGTTTGTATGTCTACATTGTCCAAGGATACTCAACTGTTTCAACTTTGGCATAACAGATTGGGTCATCCTTCTTCCCAAATTGTAAAACCTGTCATACAAGTTTGTAATGTTCCACACATTAATAAAATGAATACTATTTTCTGTCAATCATGTTGTTTGGGCAAAATACATAAATTTCCCTTTCCCAATTCCATAATCAAATACACTACACCTTTGCAGTTGATTCACTTAGATTTCTGGGGTCCTCCCCAACTCCTTCTGCTAATGGGTATCGATATTATGTTCATTTTATTGATGCCTATTCTAGGTACACTTGGATATATTTGTTGCGGCTCAAGTCTGATACCTTTGAAACCTTTGTTAACTTTAAAAAACAAGATGAATTACAACTTGGTTGCCCTCTCAAAGTCATTCAAACCGATTAGGGCGGTGAATTTAGAGCGTTTTCTTCTTTTTTTAGAGATCATGACATTTACCATAGGGTGTCTTATCCAAGTGCTCACCAACAAAATGGCCATGCTGAGAGAAAGCATAGGCACATTGTTGAGAATGGTTTGACTCTTTTAGCTCAAGCTTCTATGCCTATCAAATATTGGGATGAAACTTTTCAGACTTTTATTTTTCTTGTTAATCACTTGCCTACTGCTGTCCTTAGTCATCGTACTCCTTATGAGATCTTGTTTCATGTCAAACTTGATTTCTCTTATCTCAAAATTTTTAGTTGTTTGTGTTTTCCCAATATCAAAACTTTCAATTGCCATAAGCTGCAATTCTGCTCACTCCCATGCACTTTCCTTGGTTACAGCCTCAATCACAAGGGTTATAAGTGTCTAGATCCTAAGGGAAAAATAATTATCTCTCGAGATGTGTTATTTGATGAACACACTTTTCCTTTCTCTCAATCTACACAATGTTCTCGGTTTATTCCTGTGAGTCCACTAGATCCTATTTTAGCTTTTATTCCTGTTATTACTCATGATCCACAGGCTGCTACTGACATTTCTGCTTTGAAACTCACTGACTCTGGTTTATTTACCAATGATATTAATACTCATATTGCTAATTTTGTTGCTAATACTAATGTACCTATGCAGGCTGATGATATCTCTATTACTCAGGATGAAATTCAACAACCTTCATCAGCACCTATTCCATCCCATCCTATGACTACAAGAGTCAAAGCTGGGATTTTCTAGGGAACCAACTACTGTCCATGATGCTCTCGCCAATGAAAATTGGAGATTAGCTATGAAAGATGAGTTCTTAGCTTTAGTGCGAAATGGAACATGGACTCTTGAGGATCTACCCGCTGGTCGTCAAGCCATAGGTTGCAAATGGGTTTTCAAAGTTAAGGAAAATCCGGATAGTTCGATACTTAAGTGTAAGGCCTGTTTGGTTGCGAAAGGTTTTTATCAAGTGGAGAGTTTTGATTTCAATGAGACTTTCATCCTTGTAGTCAAGCCCACAACTATCTGAGTGATCCTTACTATTGCTCTCACTCGAGGTTGGGATATACGCCAATTGGATGTTAACAGCGTATTTCTTAATGGAGACTTAAAAGAGGAAGTATTCATGGTGCAACCTCCAGGTTTTGAGGATCCTAGTCGTTATCATCAGGTCTGCCACCTACACAAAGCTCTCTACGGACTAAAACAGGTGCCAAAAGCTTGGTTTGAAAAATTACAGCATACTTTGGTCAGCTTGGGTTTCCCCTCGGCCAAGTTTGATCAATCTCTATTTGGTGTACGTAGATGACATATTAATAACTAGAAGTTCAGTTCAAGTGGTTTCAAACTTAGTCTCAGCCATCAATACATCATTTGCTTTCAAAGATTTAGGGCCTATCAATTACTTCCTTGGCATACATGTTACTAGAACTAACGATGGTTTGCATTTGTCCCAAACAAAGTACATCACTGACCTACTTTGCAAAGCTAAGATGCAATATGCTAAAGGCATCAGTACACCAATGACCAGTGGCCACAAGTTGTTTAGCTATGGAAGTGATCCTATTAGAGATGTTCAGTTGTATAAAAGTATTGTGGGGGCCTTACAGTATGCAACCATTACTCGACTAGAAATTGCATATATTGTTAATCGAGTTTGTCAATTCTTGTAGAACCCACTTGAAGCTCACTGGTAGGTTGTGAAACAAGTACTTTGGTATTAAGCTGGTTCACTAGACTCAGGTCTCCATCTTCGTAAGAGTTCTAATCTTCACATCACAAGCTTTTGCGATGCCGATTGGGCATCCGACCCCGACAATCGTCGATCTACATCTGGTTTTTGTGTTTATTTGGGCTCTAATTTAGTCACTTGGCAATCCAAAAAGCAACACACGGTATCGCGTTCGAGCACCGAAGCGGAATACCGAAGTCTTGTTCACTTGACAGTTGAAGTAACTTGGCTTCAATCCTTGCTTAAAGAACTGAATGTGATCAGCACCAAACCTCCAACACTATGGTGTGACAACCTCAACGTTGTAATGCTCTCTACAAACCCAATACAACATGCCAGAACCAAACATATCGAACTTGATCTTTACTTTGTCCGAGAAAAAGTTGTACAAGGATTATTTGTGGTTAAGCATGTACCAAGCATTGATCAAGTTGCTGATATATTGACCAAGGCTATATCGAGTACCAGGTTTTATGAGCTAAGGTCCAAACTTAGAGTGGAGTCCTTTGGCGCCCTGAGATTGAGGGGGAATATTAGAGAATAATGTTAGTTAGTATTGGTTATTGAATTTCCTCTTTCTGTTTTAAAGTTTGTTATAGAATTTGTTAGAGGAGCCTTCCAGAGCCCTCTTTGAGTTTCTCTTCCATATATATAAGGCCATGGTTGGTCCAATTGATTCAATGAAGGATTTCGTTCATTTCTTCCTATTATGTTCTTTTCTTATTTTCATAATTATCACAATTGTAACATAACTGTTTTCGACGTCGTTCCTCAGCCTCCTCTGATGTTAATCGCTTAATAACGGGTATGGGTGGAATCGGTGCAGGATTTGCTGATGAAGTTTTAAAAGTTGCTGATCTTTGATGTTGTTTCCTTATGAATGTCTTCTCTTCTTGTAGTTTGGCCAGCTCAATAGCAGTCATAAGAGTCGTGGGTTTAAACATCCTCATGTTGACTCTTATCTTTCTTTACGTCCTCTGATAAAGCAACTCAAAAGGAATGACTCTGGGAGCCCGGTAACATGGTTATCAAGCATCTCGAACTCCTTTTGGTACTCCCGAAAATTATCTGTTTGGCAAAGCTTTGCCAAAGATTCAACATAATCTTCATATTCGGTTGGACCAAATCGGGCACTTATTGTGTTGGTGAACTCCGCCCAACTTAAAAATTCAACAACAATATTCATCCATTTAAACCATTGAAGAGCTTCTCCTTCGAGACGAAATGAAGTTATTCTCATTTGTTGTGCCATCAGTGTTTGATAATATTCAAAAGAAAATTCCATACGATAAATCCACCCCATCGGTTCCTCTCCACAACACCTAGGAAATTCAAGTCGGATGGTTCGTAAACTAATGGCTGAGTTCACATCCCCACGCCTTTGGTTTGGTTCATGCTCGTGGTTTGGTGTTGCCCCTATAGATTGACTCTCGCTGGCCTCTACCCTCATACATTGTACGTTCTCCGATAGATGATCATATTTTAGTTAAGAGCTGCAATCATCTCCATCACTTCATGCCATTAATGTTCTGATCGCTCGGAGAATTGTCAGAGTTCTTGCTCCATGTTTTGTTTCCTTTGTGTTCGGGTTGATACCATGCATCATGGATCGAACCTGCTCTGATACCAAATGATAAGATTACTTGTAAAATCAAAGAGGACAATGACAGAGAGGATAAAAAGAATTGTCCATTGAATAGACGATATTAGGATTATTTAAGAATTCTTTCTCTAGTTTCTCATCCATTCCATCATCCTTATTTAAACTACTCTCCACATTAGGTTAATAAAATGTTACCTTTATTCTAGGAGGACTACTTTAAAAAAAAAAAAAAAAAAAAAAAGAACGACAGATACTTATCAAGACTAAGTAAACTATGGTAAGGAATTCAAATTAGAGTCTAATTTGTCTCGCCCCTATTCAATCCATTGACTTAGTCACAACTATGTGCCCACTAGGAGACTTTGTTCTTATCATGCTCTTAGTAAAACTTGGTGTGGCAATAGAAGCTCCCTATTTATATTTGTATTTGAAATCTGATTGGATCTTGTCAGGACTGAATCCGATTGTTATCAAATTGGATTTGGATCCTAATATTGAGTTCCAACAAAAAATTAGACGTTCCATATCCGATCCATGCAGTCCAATCCTTATTGGATCGGTCTCATATCAACCTCAATTTGATCCCAATCCAATCCATTGACAGCCTTACAAATGAGGCTAAGGGTGTGTTTAGAAATGGTAGTTGAAGTAACAACTCCTACCTTAATATTCTAATTGGTTGTTTAGTTCACCAATTCCATGGAGTTGCAACTCCAAAAAGGTCCTCAACTCCCATTTTTAAAGGAGTTATACCTACCACTTATGTGGGTGGGATTTACAACTCCGTGTAAAAATCTTTAATCCAAAAAATCGAATTGACTCACCTGAGTCATTTAGTGTATAAATCATTCAACTCACTAAACATTATTTATAATCTAGAGTCCTATTTAACTAATTATAATTTTTGAGTAAAATAAGATGATTAGAATAGAGATAAAATGGGTTGGATTTTATCTGAAATTTGAGTAATCCAAATCTCACGGGTTTGGACCCCTTGGAATAGATCCAAATAAAAATATGGGTTGATATACTTAATCCAATGCAGATCTGGGTCAGATATGAATTCACGCCTATATCTGCCTAGATCCGAATGATATATTATTTTGAAAATTAGTTTTTACTTTTCAAAATATCTTTTATCTACTACTTTAGTATAATATGAATTCTTAGAAAATAAATAAATTATAATAGTAAAATTGAATAATATAACAAATAAAAAAGAAATATAATAGAAAAAATGTTGAATAGTCCAAAATTATCCGACTTGAATTAAGTAATTCAGTGGGTCAGATCCGAATCCGGATTTAGTGTAATCAATATGATTTATATATGATTTTAGCTAATAAGATCCGAGTCATGTTTTGATACGAATCCGATTAAAAAAATTAGATCTAAATATGGATATAGTTAGATCCAGCCTGAATCCATGTCATTTTAAGTCCTATATTAGAATATGTTTCATCATAAAATCATATTTATTTAAGATAACAAATATTTAAATTATCAAAAATTAATTATTTTATCAAAATATATAAAACTGCTTGAATTTTATTGACTATGACAATATTTTACAAGTAATAGAGAAATCATATTAGATCTCAGTCAAATGCCAACAACGTACTTTTATGGGCCTAAGATTAAGAGGTCGGCTGGGTGAAAGCCAAGTGTCCTAACCTAACCGGCCTAGATGAGAATCGATTAGTGTGTAAAAAATGAAATATATAATTATATTACTGATTATTTTACATGGTTCAGATCATCAAATTGTAAGATAGTGTTCATGATGCATAGATTAAGGAATTCAGAGTCATTATATTAGGACTCAGTTATATCAAATAGTCTCCCTTAAGGTTCTATTTTATGCAATTTGGTGGCTAAAGTTTTTTAAATTATAAAAAAACAAAACAGGACAAGAAAAAGTCAAAATGGATTTGGAGTTGGAGGATGTTTAACTGCTTTCCAACGAAACTCCATCTTCACCAAATCCTGCCAACAATTTTTTTTAGAAAGGTTCTGTTTGGATGAGCAGAACTTAATGGGTTTTATGCAAAATGCAGTTTCTCAACGTTGCAAGTACAGCAATTTTCGAGATGTCTTATTTTTGTGCAAAAAAAGTGTTAAAAGACTCAAACCCATCAGCACCAGCAATTTTCGAAGGCAGTCTAGTGAACGAATTTTCAATAACATGTTTTCTCAGAAATAACAGGTACCAAACAGACCTTTACACGATATATCATTCATTGACAATCCTGCCCTCCTTGATAATCATTAAATTACCAAAATACTATGCAACAGAAAAGATATGAACAATTGGGTAAGGGGTATATATGTCCCGTGTATGTCCAATAGTACTTTTAACTCCAAATAAAATCAAAATAACTTACAAAAAAAGAATTAAGTATCAATACAAAAATCAAAATAAAAAGTTCAAGTTGGCTATGAGATTAGGTTATCTACTTATGAGCCATCCCCCATAAATAATAAACCTGCATCACAGCACAGCACACCGCGCAACACACAACACACAACACAACCCTCTTGTCTTCGATTCAAACTCTCACCATGGCCAAGCTTCTCCTATTTCATGTTCTTGTTGGTCTTGGTCTTGTGATAACTTGCACAGCAACTACGTACACTGTGGGGGATAACTCTGGATGGGACATAAGCTCTGATTTTGATACATGGGTCAAAGACAAGGTGTTCAAGGTTGGCGATGTTCTATGTAAGTGATTATTTCTTGTTTTATTTTGGTGCCTCTTATTCACTGTTGATATGTTGCAAGGGTGAATGTGATATCGATTCTCACATTTCTGACGTGTATGTATGTACGGAATCATAGAGGTTTTTGATCGAGATACGAGTTAAAAGCATCTATGGCTATGTGTGCACCTTCACATCAGCAATGTGAGAATCGATGTCAATTTTAATGTTACTTTATATATATATATATACAATTAAGATCATGAATATATTTCACTCTTATAAAAACAGTCGTAATAATATGACACCCCCTTCTGACAAATGCCGGCCCCCTACACCCCCATCACTGAACTGTAGATCATTCACCTCGGGAACGCAGCACCATAAATCTTTTCCTTGTGATCCCTAGGCATTTGATCTGCTGTTTTGTGATGGGGGCGTAGGAAGTGTTTGATAGAAAGGAGCGTCATATTATCACGGTTAAAAAAAAAAGTGAATTTGCCACCTTTAAAAAAAAGTTAATGGCTTTTTAAGAGAAGGGAGTTCATTACTTCATCGGTCTTCGGAAAAAAAAAAGTTATTTATGAAAATGGGTATACTCCCATTTTCTATTAAAATAAAAAAATTCATAGCAGATTGTATAATTTTTGAAAAATTCATATCCATTTTTGTAATTCTCTCAAGATAAAATCTAATTGGTTCTATTTCCAACCAATCCACGGCGATAAGTGGGCGGCATGACCTATTCTCTTTATTCTAACTAGTTCATAAAAATATCCCTAATTCTGAATTTAAATTACTGAAATTTCACTTCTATTGTTGCCAGTGTTCCAATACTCGTCGTCCCACAGTGTAAGTGAGGTGGACCAAGATAGTTTTAATGGTTGCAACGTGACCAACGTTATACAAACAAGCAGTGATGGGAACACCTCAATACCATTGTCGGCCCCAGGAGAAAGATACTTCGTTTGTGGGAACAAGTTACATTGCCTAGGAGGAATGAAACTTTCCGTCATCGTTAATAAAGATCGTGCAATTTCTCCCATTGGAGCCCCAGAAGCCGGGGATCCCTCTTCTCTTCCAGATCCCTCTTCCAAGAATAACCATCCTTTACCCAACACTCCGACTTCAATTGGGTTTGTCCATGGTGGAAGGGACACTCTTATTATAGCTTTTCTAAATACCATTGGAACGTTTTTATGTATTTTAGTCATTTGAGATTGTGAGGGTAAATATATGTTTAATCTTTCTATAAATTGATTTGGATAATGTAGGCATTTGGATGGAATGATTATTGTATCTTTTGTTGTGTAGAATCGGCTTAGGCCTACTGGGTATATTGTTCGGATAGATATCTTGAATTAAGGTGCCAATGGGTACTGTTTGTCAAATACCCTACTTATACAGTCTCTGACCCAACAAAAAATTAATAGGGAAATTTGACATTTGAGAAAATATGATATTTTGAGTTTTGGAAGAGATGATTTTGGACGAAAAACCTACAATTATACCATTATATTGTTGGGGGGAAGAATGATGAGAACCTTCCTATGTGTGTAACAAAGAGACAATCAATCAAACAGGAAAAATGTAATTACTAAGTGAGTCGTGTTTCACACATTGGTGTGCACAAAACCATAAATGCTTCTCACACGATTCTTGATGAAACACATCTATGGTCCTATACACACATTCATGCCAGCAATGTGTGAAACAATGTCAATTTCAACGTTACTTCAACATTTTCTTTACTAAGCTAAACTATGAAATAATCAAATAAAGAAATCGAAGAGGCTAGTAATTAAATACATAAAAGGCAAACCACACAACACCAAGTTTTTACATAGAAAACCTTTTTAATGTGAGGGAAAAACTATGGGACAACTCCAAACAATCTTCACTATTCAAAAGATGATGATATAAAGGTTTTCTTCTAATGCTCTTATCCAACGCTTGAGGTGTTACAAGAAATTGAAGAAAAATAAGGATTACCTTTTTCTAACTTTAACGACAAATAAATTTTACCATAAAGCACCTATCATTCTTGATGAAGAAGACTCAATACTCTGTGGTGGAACTAAGAGAAAGATCTCTCGCACATAATCTTGCTCTTGAGCATTATATGAAAGCCTTAAAAAAAACCCTAACACATTGTTCTTTTTCTCTCTTTCTATTTTCCTTGTCTCAAGAGTCCCAAAACAAAAACATACATGCCCTGCTTGCTTGAACTGCAAATTGCCGCAAATACAAAATTTTGCATTTACTTAATTTTATGCATTTTGCAATTGTAGTGCTTGGTTGTCCAATACAAAATTTTGCGTTTGCTTGGTTATCCTACAAAAAAAAAAAAAAAAAAAATGCAAATTAAACAAAAAATATTCTTAAAATCTTTTTTAAAGTTAAATAATAATTGACATATGGTCCTATATCATTAAAAAAAAAATCGAAAGATAAATTAAATCATTTCAACTAAAAGTCTCATACAACTTATAGAATTGTTCAAATTCAATAAATTAAACTCCAAGAATTATTCAACAAACCAATAAGATAAGTTAAACTATATATAAAAAAATCTCTTACAACTCCCCAATCTCTTCATGTAAGGACTCAAATTTATTCTTTCTATATTTTTCACTTTTTATAACGAACATTTTTGTAGTATAGGGATCCTTCCGAATATATTTGTTTTTAATTTTATATTTCCTAATCTCTCTACTAACCCATCACAACATCCTCATTATTGTTGTGTTCAATTTATTAACATGACACAAGTTTAAGCTAAGATTTCTCAGATCCAAATTTAACTTCTCCCTTTGTGCTTCGTGATCCAAATCACTTTCTTGAAGTGTCAATGTAGTCATTGAAAATCACGAAACCTAGTCTCTCTCGGTCATTTCTTCGAACATCTTCAATGCAAGATCGAAGTACAAAGCCTAAACCTTTCATTTAAACCCTTCCTTTTGGGGTAAACACAAACCTAAACTGAAAATCAAAAACCCTAACCAGAGGAATATACAAAACCCTAACCTAAACCTAAAATAAAAATTACGGTGAGGAGAAAGTTGGTGCACCTGATGAAGTATTCTCCTTACTTTGAGCTTTGACGAAGTATTCTTTTTTATTCAAAGTATCCTCTTTACAAACACCGATTCTGATGAGAGAGAAGATGGAAGAAAAAGAGGATGAAAGTCTGCAACACAGAGATCTATCGAAGTCTATAACAGAGATCAATCAAAACTTGGGTCAATCAAAGCTTGTTACCTTGAAATTGAAGCTTAGATTGAAACTATTGAAGTTCAATTGCATTGTTCGAAAGATCAAATCACAATCAAGAGAGATCAATTGAGGAACCTTGAAACTCATATGAGATCAATCAAAGATTTTGGCTAAAAACTGATTGAGAGAGAAAGATGGAGAAATAATTTCTACATTTTGAGGAAGATGGAGAGAGAAAGAACGAGAAGAGAGAGTAAGTGAGAGAAAGAGAGAAAAGATTTCTAAGTTTTAGATTAGTTCGATAATAGGATATATCGAAGAAACTCAACTAACATAAAAATTTGTGGAGCTATTTGCTCCAGAAAAATTCATGAAAATTTTATTGGAATTTTCACTTAATTTTATATTAGTTTGCCACATATTAAATAATAACCAATCAAACATATTCCGCAAAGCTTCGAAAATATTTATGTTTATGGCTGTTTGCAGTGTAAACAAATAGGGCCATAATTCTCTAGAGAACTCCATTCATTTATCACATGGTGGGCTTAAAAAAATAAGCCAACAATGGGTCAAATAATATAACCCTATTAATGGGCATCCACCAACCTATGGAACACAACATATATAGGGCTTATAATCATTCTCAAAAGTAGTGAAGGTCTCTCATCCGTAGATGGAAGCTTGGTTGAATAATGAAAATCTTGTATTTTCTTGACTGTTTTTCATCATACATATTGCTTGATCTAGAGATCGTAGCTCACAATATCAAATTACTATTCAAGATACATACACCTAGAGGTGTCAATGGATAGTCAAAAATTTGAATCCGATTCGAATTCGAATTTGAAAAATCGGATATTATCCAAAAATTTCAGATATCGGATTCAAATTTGAATAATTTTATATATTCGAATCCTTATTGGATACGGATTCAGATATTAACATTTCAAATCCGATAATATATAATTCAAAATACTATATAATATATATTATTTTATTTGATTAATTTTTTATATAAATAATATAATATATATTATTTATTTATTTTATATATATATAAATTATTTGAATTCTAATTGGATATTATCCGATATCCAATAAGCTAATCGGATTCGAATTCGGATAGAGTTTTAGAATATTCATTGGATTCGAATTTAAATTCAGATATCAGATAAAATTTTTGAATTCGGATTTGGATATTACTGTATCCAAACTGATAAGCATCCGTTGACAACCCTACATAAACCCTTAAATGTCATGGACACTAGGAAAGAATCACATCAGTGAATGAGTACTCATAAATTGTCATTTGTTTTCGACCTTATTTCTCTCATAAAGAATAATAATTTTCTGTCACCCCCATCTAACACATGTCCTTTGACATGGCATGTACCAGAATCATAGATTCTTTTCCTCCACATACACAACTGTACATATTTATGGGGATGAGCATTTGTGTATCCCAAGGGTAAGAGTCTATGGTTCTACCCCATGTCACTTCAGTGGATGTGTGTCAGAGGGGGACATCAGAAATCATGACTCTTTGGTAAAGTATCTGGCTTGCTATAGTTATAGCAAGTATTCTTCCTCTTTGAAACTTGATATGGACCATCGACCTCACTTAAGTATTTTGAACATTGTTTAACGTTCAAGTTGGACTTCTTTACTGATTCTTGTAAGATTCCTCCAAAAGGGTCTCTTTGACTTCTTTCATCGAAAGAACTGCTTGGACAAATCATTTCTAGATGGACTTAGGGTTGAGTTGATAATTGAAAGTTGCTTCCATGATCCATGGTACTAATGTTATAGTCCTCGAATAAATATTATCCTCATTCAAGCTCCAATTATTATCAACTGGTCATCTAGCTGAGATTTCTTGTGGCAGGGATCTTTTTAACTTTTTTAAAATATTTGGAGATTGATGTCTTTCTTTATCCAAAGTTATCTTAATAAAATGATAATACTAACTATATATTCTTAAGGACTAATGATAAACTTATGCGCTAAAGCATGTGGTGATGACACGTTTGATGTGGCAATTGTACAGACTTGTAGATATTTTTCTCTGTGTATCCCGAAGAAAAAGTTTTATGGTTATGTGCACTTGCCACGTCAAGCACGTACATACTGTGTACGTTTTAGCACGTCAGTTTATCATGATAAATTCTTAAGATTTAATTATTAAAATTTGTTAAACGTACCTGACCCGGTTAAGGATTCATTTAGACATGTTCAAGTTTTACTTTTATCCCTAAATAAGATTTTTATGTTGATGATGATAGCCAAAACCAACAAGTAAAGTTAGTAAACAAACATGCTTTATATTTTGGTGGGACACCTCTATCTCCTGTATGGGACAAAAGACATTGTATCCTAGCTCATATACATTAATGACATATGCACAATGATATATAGAATCAAATCAAGAACAATTCAAGGATGATAATCCATGGTATTATAAAACAAATGCTTGTATTATTCCATAGGACACATGAGCCCATGCTCAGATATCAGTCCAATCAATCAACCCAATTGAAAAGAATTATTATATAAGTTGGGGAAAAGACTTACTTCTAAATAATTTTGAGAAAGTACCACTACGATGAGAAGATCCATTGGATTTGCTTGAATTTAATCAAATTTGACAGACCTTGCCAACAAATTTACACATTTTTTTAATGTAACCTACAAAATAAATACACATGAAAAAAAAAAATCAAAATTAAAGTACCACTACCTAAAAAAGGGTAAGTTTGATGCCAAGGCTCATTGGATTTGCACGAGTTTAGTCAAATTTGATGGACTTTGACAATAAATTTACCCATTTTTTCACGTAGTGCACAAAATATATACACATGAAAAAAAAGTCAAAATTAACGTGCCAAACATTATTATTATTATTTTTTTAAATGTATAGAAGATAGGGGTATCCCTAGTATGATAATGGATTTCTTTTGCCAAACAGAGTACCACCTACTTAGGCACCCTACAATTAATGCTGAATAATTTATTGATGACCAGTGTCTATTATCGGGTAAAGTGAATAGAACCGGTAAAAGATTCATTCATATGTCGTGATATTTCATGTACATTAATTTGAGGTTGAAAGAAAAGGGTAAAAGTAAATTTAAGTATATTAGATATCATAAAATAATTTATTATTGAATAGGGGGTATCTCCTATATAAATGCTAAATATCTAAAAAGGCGTAAGGTTGAATACTTTGGATTTTTAGCTAAGGGATGGCAATGAGGCGGCACCCGGCCCCGATTATAAGTGTTCACCCGAACTGGTCCCAACCTGACTAGGGTATGAAATTTTTAACTCATCCCCGCCCTTAATAGTACTTTCAAAACCTGATCTCATCCCATTACGCCCTTGAACACATTTCTTTTTCATTCTTCTTAACTAAATTAGAAAATCTCCAGTTTTTTAATTAAAAAAAAATAAGTTGAGAATAAAATGAAGTGATTAGGGCATAGAAAGTCATTTCTAGGGCTTTATTTATAGACTTTAAGGTTTAATCATGCACAAAATTCTCTAAATAGACATAATTAATTGATAGTCCATATTTATTATTGTTGTTGAATAAATTATGATTTTTTGACCTAATTTCGATTATTTATTTGTGATAGGTCAAAATCATAAGATTCAAAAAGATGAAACATGATAATTAGATATGTACATTACAATTCAAGACCCAAGATAAGACCACAAACCGAAGACTAAACCTATTGGGCTAACAAGAGCTGCGGCGCGGTAAATTCCTTGGGTGATGTAGTGATGTCGGTAAGATTTTTCTCAAGATTTGTGCAATGTTAAGGCAACATGATTTGTAATGTAACAAGTTATTAAACTCTAAAACACGAGACTGTTCCGAATCCTAAAAACCCGAATTTGATCTTTATAAATAAAAAATCAGACAAGAGATATAAATCATCTTCTCTATTCCTCTTTTTTTTTTAATTATCAATTTTCTATTCAAGCTTTGTAAATAGGAGTTCTCTTCCAATTTCGGGTCAAGGTTTATAAAAGAAGCATCATTTTCTTCTCAATCTCTTCTCTTTTTATTCTTATAATTTCTTTTATTATTTTTGCAATGACTTCTGCTAGAAAGGTCGATGAAACTTGAGGAAGATTATCTAAGTTAATTTTTTTTATATCATACTTCAATATTCTATTATGATTCCAATTTTTTAAGTGGTGATCATCATATCTAGTATTTATTTTCTTGATTTTGATAATTTAATCTTAGATAAGTTCAAGTTAAACTATGCCTTATTAGAGATTTTATATTTAAATATTTTGATTTCGTCTTATTAAATATCATCACAGAATTTAAATTACATATTTGGATTAATAGATTTTATTTTCTGATCCAATAACATTAGATTTGTTGATTGGATCGAAATAATGAAATTGCCTCGACCCTTTTTCATTAAATAAAGAAGAGGGGGTTTGATTGGTAAATTGGGGATTTTTTGAGAAATGAGAGTTGTCACCTAGTTTAGGCCTAGGAACAAAAAACTTTCTATATCCCATGATCTAAAGTCAATTAAAAATTCACATGTGCAAATATTTTCTAAATTAACAATAATGGGAATTTATGAAAATTTTTCAAATTAGAAAATTAGTCATATAAAATTTTTGAATTGGTAACTTATAAGGTTTTTAAATTAGGAATATGAAACTTTCCAAATTAGAAATTTATAAAATAGGAATTTCCTAAAATAGAAGGTTTCAAAAGAACATGAAATTTCTGAATTAACAAATCACAAAGCAATATGGAATTTCTAGATAAAAAAATATAAAACTCTCAAAATGAAAAATCACAAAAAAAAAAAAAAAAAATCAAAATTAGAAATTGATGGATATGATTTTTTTTCCAACATGGCAACTTGCAAATATGAATTTCATAGATGCACGATGAATTACTAAATTGAAAATTAATCAAATAATGATGCATGCATAATTTCTGTATATGAAAAATCCCATGTTCATCCGATTCTTAAATTAATCAAACAGGCATGTATGCACAATTCTCAATTTTCTCAAAATAATTATCATTCAACGACATGCATATTTGTAAATTTAAGAAATGGATTATCACATGGAATAATCTTCAACTTATCACAAATTCATTGTAAAAATCATATGGGACAATTACTCTTAACTACAAAAATCAAACCATCACAAACTCACTACATAGATCAAATTGAGCATGAGATTATGAAGTCGTCGCAAAAAAAAAGGAACATAAATATTTTCCAATCCTAAAATAATACAAAGAGTTTAAACCTTTATCATCATAAGTCATACAAATCCAATTCGAGCACAATGATTGTAAAGTTTTAAAATAAAAAATATTCTTCTAATCTTATTAACGTACAAAAAATAAAAAAAAGATGCATATCCCCTATTATGAATTATTCAAAACATGATAAAAAATTACATAACATTGCAAGCATAAAAAAAATCTCCTTCATGATAAACTCTATGATTATCATGATGTCAAAAATTAACGTGAAACATCAATGTAGGGTAGATTTAATTATAGGAACATATGAAAACAGAGAAAAAATGAATTTGCCATGAAGAATAAGGAGAGAAAAAAGAGAACAAAAAATAAAAAAATAAACTAAAATAATCTTACCTATAGGACAAGATAGCGGCGAGTTGATTCTTTCAAGTATGACCAAAAAGGCTTGTGAGTATTTGTTGTGATTGCTACTGCTATAAGAAAAGATAACGAAGACACCAATGCTAGTTGTTGTGGCTGTGGCTACGGGCGTTTGTGTTGGGGTCGTTGGTATAGAAAAAGAGAGGGAGTAAGACTTGGGTTGTTGTAGCTATGGAGATGTGAGAGACGAGGATAGAGAGAAGGGACTGTGCTGGGACATGAGGGAGATGACGATAGAAAGAGGGAGCTGTGTTGGGACATGAGGGAGATGCCGATAGAGTGAGAGAATTGTGTTAGGACGTGAAGGAGATGAATATAGCATGGACGTGAGGGAGATGAAGATAGAGAGAGTTGGGGCGTTGTGCTAGAACGTGAAGGAGATGAAGGCAAAGAGAATTGGGGCGTTGTGCTAGGACGTGAGGGAGATGAAGGCAGAGAGAGGGAGTTCTACTGGGATGTGAGTGCAAGGAGAGTTGCAGACCGTTTAATCCAAAGAGAAGAAGAAAGTTCAAAAAAGAGAAGAGAGTTTCGAGAAAGTTGTAGATCAATCAATCCAAAAGGAAGAAGAGAGTTTTTTTTTTATTATTTCTTTTTTTTACACATTTCTTTTTAGGATAATGAGGGTGAGGATCCCATACTACTTACATCTTAACACTCCATCAATTAATCCATGATTGGTCAATTTTTATATTCCCTTTTTCTTTTCAATTTTAAATGATCTCTTCGGTTTTAATTTTTAATTTTGTGAGTTAGTTGATTTTTGACTTGAAATTTTTATTGGTCGACTAAATTTTGGTTTCAATTTTGATCGTTTGTATTTTACTTCGAATTTGATTAGATTGGTCGATTGAATTTTAATTTAATCTTTGATTGGTTGATTTAATTTTTGTTTGATTAGTCGATTGCATTTTTAATTTTTATTTTATTGGTTGATAAATTTTGATTTGAAATTTTAATTTGATTTTGAATTTTGATTTGATTTTAATTGGTCAATTAATTTTTAATATGAATTTTTAATTTGATTTTGATGAAATTCTTCCTTAAATTTTAGTCGGTCGATTCATTTTTAATTTTGATTTTTAATTGGATTTTGATTTTTTATTTGAGTTTGATTTTTATTAGATTAAATTTTTAATTTGATTTCGATTTTGTTATTATGTTTTCCTAAGAATTAGGGTCTTTAGGTTAGAGTTGGACATTAAAGGGCATTTTGATCATTTTTTTTTATTTTTCATAAAATTTTCTATTTTCGTCTATTTGGATCTCATTAAACTCGAAATTATATTCTGGGTGCAATGGAGGTACTTTCTAGATTTTTTGAAGGTCCAAAATTTATTAAGGGTATTTTTGTCATTTTGGTGATTTTTACAGATTTTTACAAATTTTGGTATAAGGTTTCTTTCAGTCCTAACGTGATTATTTCTAAGTTTCAAGGTCATATTTTTCTAAGCGTGCGTAAATTTCTATGTCGAGTCGTAACGAGTAGGGGAGATGAAAGTACTAGAAACATGAGGAATCAAGGATAATACTCACAAGCCTTTGAGTTCTTTGTGCTCATCATTAGGAATTCACGGCAACTAGGTGACGAATTGTCGAATTAGGCAAATGCAAAAATAGGGTGTCTACAAATAATAAATAGAAAAATAAATTAATGAGATGGACTGCTTTTGATGGATTCAACCAATCTAATTTTTTACATTGTGATTCCCACTCTTGTTTATCTAAATTAGTTTTATTTAATTTTCTTTAAATACTTTGAACTGTGATCGTTTTAAGTAAGAAATTGTGGATCAACGTTATCTTTGTAAATCAATCATTTTTTGCCAAGGCTTATTATTTTGTTATCTATTTTTATTGATAATCTGCATTGAGCAGGGAGAACCCTAAATTTCTTATATATATATATATAAATCGGAGTGGGGCAGAGTATATCAAAACCTTTCCCGTCTTGAATCCAACTTGGTATTTCATTTTTAATACCAAATCACTTAGAAGTATGAAAACTCAACTTTATAGGGGTGAGGCATGATATATTTGTCATCCTTGTTCTAGTTTACCATATTTGGTAAAAGTCAAAAGTCAAAATGACAATGTTGTTTTCCTTTTAAGTTTATTTGTTATAGATTCCAATTTCTTCTTCAAGATTCTGTGCCTAAGAAAAGTAGAAGTTCAAAGTCTGAAAAGTAGTGTCTAGGAGAATCTAGTTTGTTATAGAAACTAGCGAAAAAAGAAGTAAAAGAAGCAATAGAGATTAGAGAGAGGTCAAATTGATTCTCTGGTTTAATCGATAAGTTAATAAGAACGAGGGGTGAAATCGTCATTTCATCCCCCATAAATTTTTTCGTGTTGGCTTCTTATAGTGGCTTGTGCGGGAAAGCAATCTCAACTAGGCTTCTCAAAAATGTAATTTTTGGCTTCCCGCAAAAGCTAGTGAAGTAGTAGCCGTTACTAACAAACATGCTTCTATGACTTTTTCGACTCAAAGTCAAAAAAGTTGTTGAAAAAAGTTCTAAACTTTTGAGCACATAGGGCATTTCCCTTATTTTGGTATTGATTTTTTTACTAAATATGACACCTACTGTACTTGTATTTACTTAAGTGTATAAAAGTAAGTTTATAAAAATAAATACTCTGTTTGGTATAAAAAAATATTAACGCACAGAGGATATCCCCTTATATTTAAAATATTTTAAAATAATGTTTATGGGCTGTAATTTTGTCTACTTTGGTGCCTTATTTTTGTACTATCTTCTAAAATAATCAGTTTTATCTAATAGCTCAACCAAATTGATAAACTAACTACTCTTGAACTACCTTACATATCATTTATACTATTATCATTAATGGATTATTTGCTAATTAGAACTACTTAAGGGTGGACTTGGTCATTACCCACTGTTTAAAGGACTAGACCGAAACTTGACAATGTGGATGAACCCATCACACCCAGATTCATTTGGTTGAACCCTTTCGTTTTCTTTTTGAAAACATACATGTACATAATTTAATGGCCAACAATCAAACCTAGGTAATTTTTTTCCCATCTCTAGATTGTGAAGATTCATTTTCATAGTATTTTTTTTAGCTTTTTAACTAGGTCATACTAGAATAATTATGCATTAAAATTAAATATTTCTTGATAAGTAAAATCATTATTACAACTGTGGGGGTATGTCCTTGCGGGTGGCCTCGAGGAACCACCGCTTATACTTGATTGAACTAACATTCTTGTAGAACTCTATTATAAATATGATTGGTGTATAGACCCCAATTTAACCAAACTAAGCCTGAGAGCTCTCAAAAATCTAGTGAAGAAAGTTGTAATCCAAAGGCTTTCAATTCACCAAGTGGAACACACTTCAAAGAAAACCAAAGTATTTCAAAAAAATTAGTCTAAGTTGTTGGTCACCTAAGGTCTGTACAACTTACCTTCCCTTACTGATCCAAGGTTCTTCATTATTTTGCTTTGGCATTCACTCAGATAAGATCCAATCGGGTAGGTAGTTGTGGTTGGAATGAGTACACTTGAGTACTCTATATTTGCTTAAGGAAAATGACCTCTGAAACCCTTTCCTAATCTCTTTCTTCCCCAAAATAACACAATCATTTCCATATCTACCCTTGCATTAAGCTTATACTAATCTTTCAACCTTGGCTTTTTAGTAAATTTGCAATTCCTCCAATGTCGACTCTTGGTCCCAACCAAATGATAATTACCTTATTATCCTAAATTTGTTGTGACACAATATAAAGTAATTGACCATTAAAGTCACCCTCTTGTTCACAACTCAAAGTCATTCTCCAACAAATCCTTGTAAATTGATCAAGTTCAAAAGACCTATAAACCATCTTGTCCATCCAAGAAAATTTTATAGAACTTATGAACAATGACCTCTCCTACCCCAAGATTGTTGAGACTCTACCAAAGCAGTTACTTCTAAGCCCTTTCACCCTTAGGAAAATTGTATGCCACTATTATATATTGCTTTAAAGTTTGACCATATTCAAAGGGTTTGAACACTCTTATCGCTCAAAGAGAATTCTCTAAAATCTTAAGAGTAATTACCTTCTTAGCCTTAGTTTGTTGAGAGTCATGATAGGTTAATTGACCTTTAATCCTCTTGGATGCTATTTATATGCCATTGTGACTTTTTATCATCCAATTTCTTATCTTTCAAAAGGATTAAGACACTTTTACCCATCCAAAATAATTTTCTAAAACTTTGTGAGGTTTTACACTCTTATCCCTTGATCACATTATTGGTAAAACTCAAAGATGAGAAAAAGATAACCAAGGTCACAATGATGGAGGGCAACCAAGGTCTTTCACTGAGGTTTGGTTGGAATTAGATTGTACTCATGGAGTTTGGACCTTTATGTCCCTAAGGGTCTCTTAAGGGCCTATAAATAGATGATCTATCCAAAGAAAAAGGAAGATAAAAAATTTGAGTCTCAGAATTCTATCTTAATAATTTCTCACTCATTTTAGAAGCTTAGCACAACAAGAAGAAAAAGAAAGAACAAATAAAAGAATTCTAAGGTGGGGAGAACATTTAAGTTTTTATTTATCCCAATCACACTTCTATTTCCCTCATTCTAATATCCTTTTCATGTTAAGTTCATTTAATTTTCAAGCAATGTAGTGTAACTCTCTTTATTTTCCATGGCTAAGGATGAAGGGAGTAATTCTTCCATGTGAGGTAATCTTCATCTTTCTAAGTCCATAATAAATTTCCTAGGGAACATTTAGTTTCTTGTAATTGTCTTCAATTATTAATTTTTCAAGCAACTAGTGTAGTCTATTGCCCATCATTAAGGAGCAACAGAGTAATTCCTCCATGTGAGGTGATCTTCCATTTTTTAAGTCCATAATAATTTTCTTAGGAAATATTTACCTATTAATGCTCTTTTATTTCTTGTACAGTTTACTTGCATTGCATGTAGTGTAAGCACTTATAATGACTAAGGAGGAAGAGAGCAATTCCCCATGAGAGGTAATATTTCCCTTTGTAAGTCCATAATAAATTCCTTTGGGGAACAATGCATGCATACACATTTTCACACACCACATCCCTTTTTATTCTAAAAATACAAAGAGTCTCAGAAGGCAATCCTCATTGATTAGCACTTAAAATTGAAAACATACAAAAATCAGTCCCTTAAGGACACATTTTAAACACTTTTGGACCCACCCACATTCTTATATCTCATGCATTCATGCATACACTCTTCTCTTGCATTCTAACTCAAAAACCTTCTAAAAAATCATTTTACTCTTCACCTTTGGCTAATACATGCTAAACATCAACTTGATGGGTGACATGAGGTGCCTAGCTCCTTTTTTTTCTTATAACCAAACCTCTTCGGATATACCAGATTTACTTCATTGAATCTTTGAAATATAGATTTTCAAAATTTATTTTATGGTGTCCATTCATGCCTTAAACTCTTTGAATATGGGCCGTCTCCCAAACCCAAGTAGATGAGGTTTACATCATTAAACTTTCACAATATCTATAATTGGTAAGCATATTTTTAATGAGTTTAGTAACTCAGTGTTGGCAAGATTTGAATCCAATGTTAGAACCAAAATCGTGTGACCCATTGACCTACACGGTTTTAGTAACTTTATTTGCATAAGGATTCTATATGTTGAAGACATCAATAATAAAGATTGATTCCCAATATCATTAGAATTAGAAATACACTTTTTAAGTTTTAATAGGAAACCTTGATGGATAAGAATGTCTAGGCATTTTATCTCCATCTATTTAAGTAGATCGACACCCTTACAATAGTAAAAAGAATAAAGAGATGATGCACAACATTCTAAATGTAGTGATCTCCATCAATCACAAAAACTCTAGCTGATTCAAATAGAAATGAGAAAGAAATTGAGTTTGAAAATTGAAGAACTCAATTGAGAAGTTGCATACTTCGATTTATTGACACGTGAATTATAAAAAACACTCCTCCACACAAATCTTGGATCAATGTTTTGACTTATGGCACAAGATAAGTACTCCAAACTTTGATTCTTAGCAACATGAATAAGTTTTTAAGATATATGAATGATTCTTGATCCATTGAAAATTATAGAATAATAGATATTTGAAGAAGATTTTGTATTTTTAAAATTTAACATGTGATATCAGAGCTATCGATTCTTGAATTTCTATATCTTGAATTAAACTCTATTCATGCATAATTATTGTCATATTTGTTTGGAATTCTTTTAAAATCTTATAGAAACTTTTGATTTGAGATCATTATTATAAATTTTAGATTTTTAATTTTTAGATCATTATTGTTGATTTCAGATTTTTGATTTTTAATATCATTACTATTAATTTCAGATTATCAATTTTGAGTTCATTATCGTTGATTTCAGATTTTCGATTTTGAGATTACTATTGATTTTAAATTTTAGATTTTGAGATGATTACTATAGATTTCAAATTTCAGTTTTGAAATGATTACTTTAGATTTCAGATTTTGATTTTGAAAAGATTACTAATAGATAATAGATTTTTTGATTTTGATATCATGTTCATAAATTTCAGATTTTCGTCTTGATGCCATAACTTATAGATTTGAGATTTTGATTTTCTTGGGTTTCATCAAATCTATGTATTGCAAATTTTCGATTTGTTTTTGGAATTATCAATAGCCTTGTTTGGATTAGTTAGCTGCAAGATTGTCAATTATTATTAATTTTCTATTACCATTGATGGAATATTTCTTTCTCAATAAGTTTTTATAATAAAATTTTTGTACTGTATTATTGTTAATTGAACCTTTAGAGAATCATCTAAAGTTTTAGTAAATATTATTAGATAATTTAGATGTATAAATTTTTTATTAATTTTATATTCACTAAAGTAGCTTAAATTAGTAAAATTTATGAAATATCTAATTGCATTAAATTTTGGTCATTAGAGTGACGTTAAAGAATAATAATATTTATAATTGAAAACTCAATTAAACAAATGAGATTAACCCAAAGGAGAATTTCATTTAACTAATTGAAATCTAGGTAATGTAATATAATTTACATGAATTTAACAGAATTATGATTAGATAATTAAAGATAACAAAATTGACTGAATAAATTATGTAAATTATATTAGCCTTATAGGATAACCTAATTAATTTATTATCATAAAAAATGAGTGAAGAATAAATATACCTAATTTAATCCAAATGATAAATTTAAGTGATATTAATAAGTTAATTATTATTAAATAAAACTCAAGGTACTTATTAGAGCATTGTTCTTATTTTAGTTCTAGATTTATTGCATTCTCATGCATCTATTGCCTAATCTTTATCGGATCAAATTTTTTGGAATAGTATAAGCACATTTAATTCACACTAGGTGTTCAAAATTTTGACCTAACGTTCATTTCTATAAAACTTACGAACTTGACTAAAAATAATACAATAGAGTAGGAGAATTTACTTCTAGTTAAAGAAAGATTGAATATGCTTAGTTTGATATTTATGAGGATGATGATTGCTAACAAAATCAAGACATCCCTACTTCTGACTAACAGTGTTCAAGAGTATTTGAAAAATGTGAAAACAAAATTCAAATTTGTTGATAATCGCTTGCAGGTACTTTGATGGCTGAGTTGATGACTATGAAGTATGATAGGACGTGAGGAATTCAAAATCATATCCTTAATATAGCTGACAAGATTATAAAACTTAAAACATTAGGAATAAACATGGATGATTCTTTTCTAATATAGTTTATTCTCAACTCTCGTTCAGTTCAGTTTGACCCATTCAAGATTCACTACAATATCAATAAGGATAAATAGAATGTAAACAAATTGATTAATATGTACATTCAAGAAGAGATTAGATTGAGACAGGAAAGGAAACAGTCTGTTTTTGTGATGACTCAAAAAATAAGAAAAAAGTTAAAAAAATGAAAAAAAAAAACTCATCAAGAAAAACTAAAGGGCCTAGAATGTGAATCAGACTGAAAGAAAAAAATAATAGTGTCAAGTGTTACTTTTATGGTAAAGTTAGACACATAAAAAAGGATTGTGCAAAACATAGAAGTTGATTCAAAAAGAAATGTATATTTCTTTCTTTTGTATGTTATGAATTAGATTTAGCTGAAATTCCTTCAAATATTTGATAGATTGATTCAGGAGCTACAACTCATATTAAAAATTCGATATATGAATTCTTTTCAAGTAGAATGCCAATATAAAGTGAAATGTCCATCTTCATATGAAATCGTCTCGAGAAGTAAATGCTAGTTTTAGAAATCTATCGCTTAGTATTGGAGACTAGTCATCAAATGGATCTGGAGAACACTTTTTATATTCCTACTATATCTAGGAATTTAATTTCTTTATTTAGATTAAATAATTTTGATTATTTGATTTCTTTTGAATGTGGACTATTAAAATTATTTTTACATTCAGTTTTTATTGAATCTGAGATATTATTTGATGGTTTATATAAAATTAATTTTAATTATGATTATGCCTAGTCTTTAGTTACCTTGCATTTGAATAATGGTCTGAAATGTGACTTGATAAATGAAAATTTCTTTATCTTTTGTCATAAACGTTTAGGATACATCTCTAAAGTTAGGATAAAGAGATTGGTGAAGGAAGAAGTTCTAAATAATTTGGACTTCATAAATTTCTCAATATGCATGGATTACATTAAAAAAAAACAAACTAAACATACCAAGAAAATAATCACAACAAGTAAAGAACTTCTTAAGATTATGCACACTAACATTTGTGGACTCTTTCCCACTACATGTCTAAGTGAAGAAAGGACGAACTCTCTAAATTTGATTATGTCTATTTGATACATGAAAAATCTCAGTATGTAGATGTCTTTTAGATATTTATAAATAAGGTAGAAAGACAGTTAGATAGAAAAAGTTAAAATAGTTAGATCAAATAAAACGAGGTGAATATTATGGTAGATTTAATAAATCAAGCTAGAATCCAAATCATTTTGCCAAATTCTCAACAAAAAAAAAGTATTTGTGCATAGTACACAATGCCCGGTATGCCTTAACATAATGGTGTGGTTGAAAGACGTAATCGCACAAATGGATATGGTTATATATATATGTTGAGTCATTCAACAATTTTAGAATTCTCGTGGGGAAAAGTATTAAATATTATTATGTATGTCTTAAACAGGATTCTTAGTAAAATAGTTCCTAAAACACCTTTTAGTTATGTATTAGTAGAAAACGTAATTTAAGACATTTATATGTTTATGATTGTTTAACAGAAGAAATGATTTATAAGCCACGAGATAAGAAATTAGATCCCAAGATCATTCTTAGATATTTCATTAGTTATCTAGAAAATTCTAGAGGATATGAATTTTATTGTCCTAACTATAATACAAGAATAGTTGAAACTAAAAATGCTAGATTCCTAGAAAATGGTAAGATTAGTGGGAGTATAAAACCACGTAAAATAACACTTGAAAAAGTAAAAGTGGATATCCTACCACCTTTTAATATTTAAAAAATTGTTGAATCTTATATTGCTCAACAATCTGATGAGAATGGACAACAGTTTGAACAAGTTGGTTCACCACTTCATCATGACTCAACCATTATAATTAAAGATTCACCACCAGTAATTTTAAAAAAATATCTCAAAGAAATGAGACTTGACATTTTATATGGTTATGTGATATATATATATATATATATATATATATATATATATATATATATATATATATATATATATATATATATATATATATATGAATCTGATTATGATATTGAGATAAATAAATATTCGATTACATTTTTACAAGCAATAAAATGTAATGATTCTTCTAAGTTGATAGATGCAAAAAATAATAATAATTAAAATCTATAGACCAAAATTGTGTTTGAGATCTTGTCGAATTGTCTTCTAAAAATAAGAAAGTCAACTATAAATGGGTCATCAAGACAGAGGGCGATGCAAAAGGCAACATCAAATGATTTAAAGCCATACTTGTGACAAAAATTTTATTTAGAAAGAAAGTGTCTATGACACTAAGATTTTCTCTTCAATTTTAAAAAGATTCACTAAGAATTATTATAGCATTGGAGGTTCATTATAATTTAAAATTACATCAAATGGATGTGAAAATGACTTTTTTAAATGGGAGTTTAAATTAAGAAATATAAATGGAACAAATTGAAGGATTCACAAAAAAGAAAATAAAAAAATTAGTCTATAGACTTAAGAGATTCATTTATGAACTTAAACAAGTTTTAAGACAATTATATGTAAAGTTCAATGATACCATTACATCATTTGGATTTAAGAAAAATAATGCTGATCAGTGTATATATCTAAAAGTCAGTGGGATCAAATTTATTATGTTGGTCATATACGTGGATGATATTCTGTTAGCTAGTAGTGATTTGGGTTTGCTACACAAAATCAAGAATTATCTTACTAAGAATTTCAAGATGATTAATATGATTGAGGCAACATATGTCATTGACATAGAAATCCTTAAGAATAAATCTCAATGATTATTAGGATTATATCGAATCTTAAAGAGATATAATATGCAATCTTGTTCTATCAATGGAGTGCCTATCGAAAAAGGAGATAAGTTAAAATTGATGCAATGCTCACATAATGATTTAAAAAGGAAGCAAATGAAGGATATTTTATACGTTTTAATTTTTGGGAGTTTGAAGTACACTTAGACATGTATCAAATTAGATATCAATTTTTCAGTTGAATGTTAAGTAAATATTAGAGTAACGTAGGAATAAACTATTTGATAGCTGCAAAAAAGGTTATGAGATATCTACAAGGGACGAAGGAATATATGTTCACTTACAAAATATTAAATCATCTAAAGGTGATCGGGGACTCAGATTTAAATTTTATCATATATTCTGATAATAGAAAGTTTACACCGAGTTTTGTATTTTCTGTTAATAGGTAAAGTTATCTAGTTGGGGAACGTAAAGTAGAGCATTACTACTTCATCCACTATGGAGGTTGAATTCATTGTATGCTTTGAGGAAAAGAGTCATGCTCTATAGTTGTTAAATTTTATTTCAGGACTTGGAGTTGTTGACTTTATAAATAGATCGTTGAAGATATATTATGATAATACCACAATTATATCATTTTCTACGAATGGAAAATACTCAAATGTTACAAAACACATTGAGATCAAGTACTTGGTGATTAAAAAGAGAGTCTAGAAATAGTTAGTGTCAGTAAAGAACATTACTACCACTCAAATGATAGTTGATTGATTGACAAAAAAATTATCACTAAAAGTTTATAAAGAATATGCTATCAAGATAGGTCTTTTGGAGAAATCTCTTACGTATTTGGAATATATTATTTTGAAGTAATTATGTAATTGACATTAACATTAGTACTAAATAAAGTTTTGTTTCTACTTATTTTTTATTTTCATTTATATTATGATCTATTCTGTTTTGAATTTAAGTAATATAAGAAATGTCTTGACAAGATAAATGATAGGAACACAATTAAAAACTATATTAAAAAGGGTATTAATGGTATGGTACATGGAAGAAAGTATGACATATGTGACATACAACCACAATGACTCACACTAGTATTTAATCGAAATATAATATTATAGAATCTAATTGAATATTAGGATTACTGACAAGATTTTAAAATTTGTGATCACGTGTTAAATATTTTGTTTATAAAATCCTAAATTGAGTTTTTTTTTAATTATTTTATAAAAGAAAATTCACTTTAACACAATTGGTCTAATGGGCCAAGTCGGAGAATGTTAGAACCCAATTCGTGTGGCCCATTGACCTACATGATTTTAATAATTTTATTTGTACAAAGATTTTAAATGTTAAAGACGTCAATGATAAAGGTTGATTCCTAATATCATTAGAATTATAAATACACTTTTTAAGCTTTTGTAGGAAATCTTGATGGATAGAAATATTACTAAGAAAGGATGTCTAGGCCCTTGATCTCCATCTATTTAAGGGGATCGATACCCCATAATCGTAAGAAGAAGAGAGTGAACGTAGTGATCTCCATCAATCACTAGAACTCTAATTGATCCAAATAGAGAGGAGAGAGAAGGTGAGTCTAGAAATTGAAGAACTCGATTGGGGATTTGCGTACTTCGATTCATTGGCTCGTGAATTGCAAAAGGCATACCTGCATTGCAAATCTTAAATCAATATTTTGACTTATGACACAAGGTAAGTACCTTGAACTTTGATTCTTAACAACATGAATATGTTTTTGAAATATATGAATGATTCTTGATCCATTAGGAATTATAGAATAATAGTTATGTGAATAAGATTTTGTTATGTTTAAAATCTCACACTCAAGTCTCTAGTGTCATCACCTGAAGGCTTTACCAACTAAGTTAGTTGGCATTATCAAAACCCTGTTATATTAGTTAGTCATATTTTCTTTCCTTCTATGACAAGTATAAGTATTTGTTATGTTCTATTTATACTTATATATAACATGCATGTATATTAAATAGTTACATGACAAAGTGGACTAAGATTTACCCAGTATTAGCATTGACATGTTTGAATTAAAATCCATCCTCAAATTATTTTGCTAAGGATTGATTGTATTAATCTACGCACAAAATAATGTCATCCTGTTTAGAACATGACAACCTTAATTGTTTCCTCTTGCTTAGGTTCATTATAATAGAAGTTGATGTTATTTCATAAATGACAATGGTGATAAACCATATCCAAATCAAAGATAACAATGGGTAGCTAGGGTTATGTTTAAATCGGATTACAATGCAACTACCTATTATTTTTGTATTTAATGCAATCTTATGGGAGATCATATATCTCTTAATTATGCAGTTGATCGATAGTCTTACACATTGCTCAATCGTCTTCGATGGCTCTTGTGATTACATCCCAATCTACTAATGTGCTAGTAATTAACCAATACAATGTGTTTTTAGGGAAAAATCAAGAGTTATTAGGAAGAGGTTTAATTCGAAGGTATTTTGACCATTTTAACATGTCATTTTCATCAATCTCTTAAGAAGATTGATGGTTGGAAGGGTATGTGATTTCTCATTGTCTGAGAAAATAGAGTCATCTCAAATATAGACCAAAATTGGAGGGGTATGATAAAATTGAGTCATGATTTTCTGATGCCCCCTCTGACACATGCCCTTGAGGTGGCATGGGCTAGAACCATAGATTTTTTCTCTCAAGATACACAACTATACATCCCCATAAATATGTGTAGTTGTGTATCCTGAGAAAAAGAACTTATGGTTCTAGCACATGCCACATCGGGGGGAAACATTAGAGGGGGGCGTCAAAAAATCATTATTCATTAAAATTACTTATTCTTTCTTTCTTTCAGCGTCGATCCTAGGCAAATGAATGCGAATGATTCAATGCCTATTTACTCAAATCAACCTCTTCACCATTTTCCCAAAGTCATTATTGTCATCAAAATGTAATTAAAAATTTTGGGGTCGGCAAAAACGAATCTCATTCTTCAGGTCTTCAATGACAATTTATGAGTCATCCTCCGTTACCTTTAGAATCATCATCATCATCAAATTTTTATGCCAAAATTAGGGGATTAGCTGAACGAATCTTTTTCTTCCTTTCTTTGGGGGTCCTTGGAACTTATGACTCATCCATCTCTCTCTCCCCCATATAAACAGAGACGGTACAACATTTATTGAGTTGTGGGCTAACACCATGTGAATTTCGCTTTCCTACTAATGTTCCTTTGTCCTTGTTATGTCCCACCACTAAACACCAACCATCCTCTCCTTATTCTTCCACCACTAAAATCTATTCTATGCCTTTGGAAAGTTTTTCTCCAACACAAAAAGCCAAAAGGAACCCCCCCTGCCATTTCCAAAAGCACCCTCACCAACCTAAGCCCCCACTTTCTCTTCCACATGATTCCAATTTTACAGCTAGCACCTAACTTTTCCATTGTCCCCACACCACCACCATCGCCACCAACAACAATTACAACCCTTCCCTCCCCCCCATCTAGATATTTTTTTTTTTTTGTGACTAAGCATCTCTTCCCCTCTAGATACTCTCAGTATATATTTTTTTTCATTAAAAAAACTCTCTCATGATCAGGAGCATTGCTATGGGTACTTAAATTCGCTCTGATCGCTTGGGTTTCAGGCATGGGGTCAAGAAATTTTTTATATGGGTTTGACCCCATTGTCTAAGAATGTTACAAAATTTAGATTTCAATAAATGATTTAATAGATTAAATAGGATTTGAGTTCTAATAAAAAAAAAAAAAAAATACCACCTAGACATTAAATTCTTCATATCAAACGGCATCACCTTATTGAAAAATGTGCCACATAGAATGAAGAACACTATTTTAATGCAATTTAACTTGCTAATTGTACAAGTAAAACACTCCAAACTCAATAAGAATCACAAACTTTTATTCATCTAAGTCAAAATGGTACAAAAGAGTAGAAATGTGCAATAAATCTCCAATCATCTGCATCCTCCCTCACAAACAAAATAACCAAATTAAAATAAAAATAAAAATAAAGTAAAAGAAGAATATGCAAATAATTACCTTAATCTACATCAAATTAAGTAAAAAAATTCAAATAAACAACCATTTGCACTAAACAAGGAGTGCAACTCCTGCAAACAATGCTACAAAGGTCATGCTACCTCCATGAACAAATGCATCTGAGCCAGGAGTGGGGCCAGGTGGAGATCCCATAGAGCCAGGTGCTGCATCTGAGCCAGGAGTGGGGCCAGGTGGAGATCCCATAGAGCCAGGTGCAGGAGGAGAGGGTGGTGGTGCCTCAGTAGAAGACGGAGTGGGTACCATAGGAGGAGGTGGTACCTCAGTAGGAGACGAAGCGGGTGCCATAGAAGGAGATGGTGGGGTCATGGTGGGTGGAGTTGACATAGGTGGAGGGGATGAAACAGGTGTTGGGGTTGGAGGAGGGGTCATGACACTAGGGGGAGGTGTTGTGCTGGTCTTAGGTGGCATTGAGATGCTATTAGGCGGCATTGGCGCCATGGTAGGAGATTGAGCGATGGTTGACGTAGCCACGAGAGCGAAAAAGATGGTAAGAGAGAGCATGGCATGTGTGAGGGCCATGGTTATGGGTTTGCCTATGTGGGTGTGTGTATAAGAAGTAGAGATGTGAGTTACAAAGAGAATTGAAGAGGTGTTTGTGTGAGGGGGAGATGTGAGTCAGGAGGGGACAATATATAGAGTGTGAACTGTGAAAAGGAGAGGGTAGGAAAAATGTGAATGAGAGCTGTCAAATGGATCGGACCAAACTGATACAATAAGAGTTGAACCGAATCCGGATTTTTTGAATGTGACCAATTTCTTATGAGAGCTACTTATTGCACCCCAATTTCTTAAATTATTTATCACACTCAATTGAAGACTTAAAATATACTCTTCAAACATTATTACAAAGGTTTGGCTCAAACTATAATCACAACATTAAAAACATTATAACAGTGTGTTTAAACAATTTCAGTAATTGTTTCCAATATATTATGATTAGGCTCATATAAAATATAAACCCAAAAAATAGAAAGCTTGCAAAACAAAAACCGAGAGATAGAGTTTTTATTGACACACGACTTTTACTTATTCTCAATCATTCACTTATTTTCTTTAATTTTAATTAGGTGGTATAAGCAAAGGTTCAAGTGTCAATAGCAGCTCTCTTTCTTATTTGAACACATTGATCCCAATTTAATTATATACTTGAGACTTGAAAGAAGGGCAGGGTCAACAACCAATTAAATGGCCAACGTTTGAATTTTTTCCTAAATGTTAGAATTTCGGAATGAGTTGATTTTTTGTGAGGATGATCTCTATGATGAAGAGATCATCCTCACAAAAAATTAACCCATTTTGAAACTTTTAACACCAGTTTACTAATTGAAGGATCATATACCGTCTATTTTTTTTTATTTTTTTATTTTTGTAAATCACTTTTGATGGGGTTAGTAGTTTAAGAATGGGCTGATTTTTGATAGGATGATCTCCTCATCACAAAAATCACCTTGAGAAACAATCAGCTCATTTCAAAACTTCTAACCCTTATAGGATAAAACATGTTGGCCAAAATGTCCATCATTTAGTTGGTTGTTGATCATGCTATTGCAAAAAAAAAAAACACTTTTCTTACCAACATAGTGAGATTTTAAGTCTTACTAAGGGTCATTTTGCTCAAATGGATTATCACATTAGCAATCAAACACAACAAACTTCTAAATTTCGTGGAAAAACTCATATCCAAAAAAAGATGACTACAATAGTCCACCTAACTCTCAAATTTAAAAATAATGTAAAATAACTGTTTTTTGGAATTTATTTTTCAAAATTCATAGAATTTTGTCCTCTACAACCCTAAAGCATCAAATCATGCTTTTGGATCTCATAAGGTGAACCCATGGACCGTTGGTTGAACTCTTACAAAAATGGGTATAAACTCTTAGAAATTTCAAAGGGGCCAACTAGCTTAATTGGTAAAATTTATCATTTATAATATAGGCTGGGATTCAATTCTGATCATAATCGAGTTATTGATCTCATTAAAAACAAGGTTACCCGATCAGAACATCAAAAGTTTTGAAGATGAGAACTTGTATAGTTGGTAAAGTGGATGATACTAACCCAAGCTTGAATTCTCGCTCTCACCAATTAAATAACCAAGATATTGATCTCAATAAAAATAGGTTTATCGAATAATTTTTTTATTATAGAAATTACAGAGTCGACTAGATTTTTAAAATATTTACAAAAGTGATACATACACATTTTCATAATATCTATATATATATATATACTAAAAGGGTCAGTTCAGGGCCATATGAGAAAACATATGAGAAAACTTTCGTTTTTCAAAGTAAGGGTTAGAGGTTTTGGATTGAGCTGATTTTTTGCAAGGATGGTCACTATGATGAGAAGATCATCCTCACAAAAAATCAGCTCAATCAGAAACTTCTAAATCCATCAAAAGTGATTTACAAATTTGTGATAAAAATTGGTAAAAAATCGACGGTCCACATTCTAATCACTTTTAATGGGGTTAGAAGTTTCAGATTGGGCTGATTTTTTTTTTTTTTTGGATGATCTTTCCATCATAGAGATCATCCTACAAAAAATCAGCTCAATCCAAAATTTCTAACCCATATTTTAAAATTTTATTTACCGTCGAAAGTTTTCTCATATGTTTTCTCATATGGCCCTTGAACCTGACCCATACTAAAATATATGGAGTCTACTATATGGATAGCTTATTTAAATTACATATGACCTTTAATCAAATTATCTTTCACGTATATCATTGTATTAATATTTTAATGGATCAGGGTATCATTGATCTAGATCCAATCTCCTAAAAAAGTTTCGGTCCAACTCTTATTGCATCCCAAATTCTTGATCTATACCCGAAGTGATTGGATCGGGTTGGTTGATTTCGGATCTGGCTGAGGTCGTGGTCGTCATTGACTTGTCTTTTTCTTTCCTACGCGAAGAGAAGTCTTTTGTTGGTGTGGTAGCCCTTTAGTGTGCTGCACGCTCTGTCTATTTTTGTAAATTTAAAGCTAAGATATTTTCTCTGATGCAACTGAGGCCTATCATTTTTAATGAACCCTAGACCCAACTGGCTGCCAACTGTTCAATCCAAGTTGTTCGATTCCACCTGTAAAAAAGATTGACCGTATAATTTTGAATCCTATTTTGGATTTGGATCACAGATTTAAATTTAAGTCGTGATAATCTGACTTGAAAAAACATATTTAGTCTGTACACGGTTGACAAAGCAAGTACACGGAACGATAGATCTTTGTCAATCGTGTATAGACCACTTATGTTTTAGTGAGTCATCTTATCATGAGTCATTTAAATTTCAATAAGGATCCAATATGATAAAATTTCGATCCAATAAAATAACAGATCGATTTTAGATTAACGAAAATATAATAAAGTACATAAATTACATGATACATTTTATTTAAACATATAAAATTTATTTAGATTTTGTAAATCAAATAAGATTTGATATTTATTCTGAAAAAACCCAATTCATAATGATCCATTTCGATCGGTTCCAAATTCATTCAGATCCTTATCAGATTGGTAAAAAATCAAATGATCCGAACCAATCCATTGACAGCCCTAGTTTTACAATAATGCAGTCAATCTGATTTTCATTCCAAAATGTTTTACATTCTGGAATCAATGGTCCTGATCAATAGGTGCAAGATACGACATGTGGGGTCCATTTAAATGATGATGAATTATAAAGTTTAAAAGTTGTCGCAAATATATGCTTGAGTGGTGACACGTGTAGGTTTAACGAGATAATTAGTTGCGGATGGTGCGTTGAATTATGCTTACTTATTGCACGTAATGCCACCAATGTCCCCCCATTGGTAGTCCGCAAATGAGAAAAAGCTAAAACAAGTTTTGCTGGCTTAATGTGACCGCATAAAGGCCAAAATGATTTTGACACGAGAATAAAGTCAAATTCGATATGGATACTCAAAATAAAATAACCACAATTGGGGCTGATTTAGATATACACCTTCACATTTTGGTGAATATTTGAGATATTATGTGTTCTCAAATCGATGACATGTCCACCTCAATCTTTTTCAAAAGAACTAATGCTAAATGACTTGAATGCCCTCATCTTCAATCTCTAATCTCAATAGAAAGAAAGGCATTTTTTTCTTTTAAAATCTATATAGTAATTTTTTATTTTATCAAATCAATCTTATCTCCAATCCATTATTTTCAATCTCAGCTTCAATCTTTGTTAAGAACCTTTCAATTTTTTATACTAAAATTTTATCATTTTCTAATATCCCAAAAATCTAAATATTTCTTGAGATGTGAAAGTTGAAGTAAATGGAATCTTAATGTTGAAGATAATCGTTTTTTAAGATGAAAAGTTAAAGATTTTTTTGAATTCAAGTTGAAGATGAGAGCATTTAGATTATTATTTTATTTTTGATAATTAAGTATCCTTGTAGATAGCAGTTTGAGTTTGTATTTAACCTTTGTCTAGTCCATAGACCATGATCTTGTCCAAAGATTAGTCTCAGGATACGTGTAACACCCACACATCACACGCACTAGGTAAATGATGGTCTCCCTTGTAGATTACCCTAGAGGAATTAGTGTTCATGATATTGAGTTTGAAACGTGGAAGGGTTATGTTCAAAAGGACTTTTCTACTCTCAACCCATGGTTGAGATGATTGAAAAACCCTCAATTTCCTAAGTTGATTTGTTGGAATGTGTGATTTTTTTTTTCTATCGCAACCGTCGATTTGAGAGAGAGTCTCAATCGTGGGTTATAGTTAGTGTTTTCCACATATAATACATCCAAAGACTTGAAAGAAAATGTGAAACAACAACACTACCACATTAAAATATGGTTGGGATCGGTAGTGTTTACTCATGATTTTGACCATGTGAAATTCGAAGGTGAGGATGAAAAAATATCTAAAGAACATAGCACAAATCAGGAAGATAAATCTCAACAATTGAATTTAATATTTACGCGACTAGGATTACTTGTACACATATGAGTTAATTTTCAAAATTAATTTCTTAATAATAGAACTCTGGGAAGATCACAAATGAAAAACAAGGAGTAAACTGTTGGAGGACAAAAAATTGATAAAGTGATAAGCTAATGGTGATCACAAAATGATGAAAGTGTTACATATTGTATCACAATAGGATTTTTACTAAATCATTCCCTTATTAGTTTCATATGGTAGATGAATTATTCAATAATTAAAATTATCCCCTAAGCAACTGCATGGCACAATTTCCCACCTCTTAGTGGATCTTAAAGTAGGATTGGAATAATTTTCAATGATAATCATTAATGATGTTTTAAAAAAAAATGGATGGAAATATTGGATTGATTGGGTTCCATCGGATTTTCTAATAAAATTGATTCCGCTAATGAACCGTTGGCTTTGAGTAGTATCTTTTCATGAATATAAATAAAACTATTTTATGAAAATATAGTTATATTTTAATTTTTTTAATAAATTTTCATCGGTTCAACTGAATCGAACTAGGTGTTATTAATGATTGGTACTAATTTCTTATTTTTATTTTTTCACAAAACAAGGGTGTGAAAATACATATTAATCTGATAGTATTTAATATATTAACCAAGAGAGTACAGCACACCATATGGTAATTTGGCTCTCGTCGTCTGATTTTTGATAAAGACTTCTTTATAATAATCCAGAGATCCAGGCTCGCAAATTGATCAATTGTCCACTATTCATGGGAAATGGAACCCACATGACGTCAGAGGAATGGCTAAGGCATACGTTACGATCATTAGCTTTAATTGGCAATTAATAGGTAAGGTTACTTTCTGTTTTTTAGAGCTACTATTACATCCCAACTAAAAATATGAGTGCTGATATTATGGTGCCGTTTTTTCTCAAACCTCGTTGACGCCCACTTACGTGTTTGTATAAACGTTTGACATGTGGCATGAATGGCATGACTAATAGAGAAACCTTCTCTCTCTAGCCCCACTCCCCACCTCCTAAATTTATTTTTTTAGATTTCAAATCTTAAAAAGTTTGGTTGCACTCATGTTGATTATGACATTGACAATCCAATAATATAATCCTTTAGATTTTATGAAAATATTTATATTAAAAAAAATATTAAAAAAATTATTATTTTAAAAAATGTTCACCGAACACCCAAATTTAAAAATAAATTTCAACTGTGAAAGATAATTATTTTTAAAATTTCATATAATTTTGTCCTCTACAACTCCATTGCATCCAATCATGTTTTTGAATGTCACATGGTAATTAGATAAAAAAGTTTTCCTTTATTCACTATGGGCAAGAGTGAGAAAGGGGCGTGCGTAAAAAATGATGTCATATTATCAAAATTCTAAAAATAAAAGGCATTTTTTCCAAATCAAACGCAACATATGTCCAAATTTTAGTTATGGTACATTGTTCATTTAATTACCAAAACATGTTTTTCCAATGAATTCATCACTTTTATAATCAACGAATTCATTGATAAATTACCAACAAGATCCTTGATAAGGCAAAATCACCGATATTTTATCTAGGGGTGCACATTGGATTGGGCCAAACCAAGAACCGAACTAGTGCAATAGGATTGGTTTGGTCAATTCGGTTTTACAAAGAATCGGTTTAGTTCTGGATTGAAATTTTGAAAAATCGATTGATTCAGTTTAGTTCAAGGGTGTCATAGAACCGAACCAAAATTTATTATATTAAATAATAAATATAATATATTTATATTACATATATTTAACAATTAAATACAATAGTGTTCGATTCTTCCTTCGTTCTCTTCTTCCCCATCCCATGTACCTTTCGATTTTTTAGAGTGAAACCCAAACTACCATTGTCACCTTTCGCCAGAGAACCAATCCATCGTTTTTGTCAAAAAAGGTACTCTCTCTCTCTCTCTCTCACTTAGAAATAAGGTTGAAGAATTCATGTGATAAGGGTAAATGGTTCTCTCTTTTATTGATTCTAGTACTTTAATTTTATTTATAACCTAATCTTCCAATTATTAAAATTATAGTTAACTTTTGTTTTACTTTACTAGAATGGATCTTTATATGAAGCATTTACTTTAATTGAATACTTTCTCAATGGTTATAGATTTTTCACATCAAATTTCATGAATTTGTGTTAGTGTAGACACCCCATTTTGGCACTCACCTAATTAATTAACTTGTCAACCTGATTGTAACGATTTTCAATGTGGATGAATATTCTAATATTTTTATTTGTTATTAGATGTGTTTTAAAGTTCGGATGAGATATTTCAAGCAAGCAAAACTTTAGAAATCACATTAAGACAGTGTTTGTTTACCCTATTTTTCAGCGCTTATTGCTGAAAATAAGTGAAAAAAATTCAGCACTATTTTGATGTCGAAAAAAAGTGCTAAAGCGGTAAGCATTTCATTTTTTCGACATGGACAAGTATGCCCTTCATTTTTTTTTTGAGCATGGACAGGTATACTCTTATCTTAAAAGGATATTGCCTCTTATATCTCAAGGATAAGTACATAAGCACCCCACAAATTAAAAAACCCACACCATGGTTTATTTTGTCTTATATGGATTACAAGTTTTGGAATGAATTGATTTTTGGTGAGGATGATCTCCTCATTAGTATATAAGCACCCCACAAATTAATAAACTCACACCATGACTACATTATTTTGTCTTATATGGGTTAAAAGTTTTGAAATAAGTTGATTTTTGATGAGAATGATCTCTACAATGAGGAGATCATCTCACCAAAAATCAACACATCCTAAAATTTCTAATCCTATCAAAACAAGATCAAGAACCATAAATTGTCCCATTTTTTTAAAACTATTTTTAACGAGTTAGAAGTTTCAAAATAGACTGATTTTTTGTGAGGATGATCTTTAGACCATATAGACCATCCTCACTAAAATTTTTCACATTCCAAAAACTTTAACCCATATAAAACAAAAAAAAAAATTGGCTATGGTGTGGGTTGCCCTTATTAATTCATAAGGTGTTTTTATAATTACACATCCTTCATTTTCATCGAAAATTATTTATCCAAAATTAAGTTATTTTAATGTTGATTTTAAATTTTGGTGACTTGTATGACATTATTATTTTTAATTTGAAATTTGTGGGCTTTTATAAATGGAAATTATTATTTATAAATTGAAGATTTGAGTATTATTTATTATTTAAAAATGAACTGTATTTTAATTTTATAAGAAATAATATATTTTATTGTGTTTGATAAGAAATAGGCATTTGAAACATGCAAACAATGTATAATATGATTGTAAAGGTAACAATGGCAATTTATCAGCTTCAGCAATGTGTAACAAACATGATTCAACATCTAAACAAACAACTTTTTCAGCACTTAAATTCAGCCCTTATAAGTTTCAGTGCTAAATGCTATTCAGCATTTTTTTTCAGTTTAACAAACAACACCTAAGTTAGAAAAATATGACAAAAACATAGAAATTATCATTTTCAGATAAAAAGAAGTTTTACGAGAAAAATCATTAAAAAATAATCAAATTATAAAAATACTATTGACATCAAAACATCCCCAGAACCTACATTACATTACTTTCTTATAGGGTCCATAATTATTTTATGCAAAAAATCCATAAGTGACACAAACTGATACTCTCATTAAATTCCTCACGAAAAATTGATTTCAAAACATTACAAAACATTGAATAACAATCTCTCAACGAAAAAATCCTTTTTGAGAGCAAAATGATAATTTTCAAACCTTAAAAATAAAAAAATCTGAAATTAATATTTTAAACATTAATTAACGTTAAGTGAAATCTTAATAAATTAAATTAAATTTTTTTAACAAATAAAATTAATAAATTAATCCCACAGATCAAATTTTAAGTTGTGACCCATTTATTTAAGTGGGGCACACATAATATTTTATAAAGAATCCTCTACTGAGGGTCTTGAAGAATTAAAAATATAATTTAATAAAGAACCCTCCATTAGGGGGGTTCTCTAAAAACTTAAAAAATCCTCATTCTATGTAAATCAAAATTTAAAATTCAAATATAACCTAATTATACCATAATTGAAACAACTTAATCTTATTTTTAAGTAACCTAATTTCAAATCCTAGTCTCCCAAAAGCTCTTTAAAAAGGAGTCTTCACTACCTAAATTCACAGGTCAAGAAAAGTCATAGTAAAGAAAGGCCAAAAACTCCCCCCAAGACTTTCCAAAATCTTGAATCTAAAGTCCAAAGTACATACTTAACACCCAAACCTCATTTTTTTACCAAAAAAATACTCAAAACACCTTAAAAAAATAAAAAAAATATTCAGATCTAGAAAGAGAAAATCTCAGCTCGAAGATTGGAAGTAGATCTAGTGATGAAAATAAAAATTGAAAGATTCGTACGAGCAACGTTTTCCGCTAGTTCTGAGGGAATCGATCGTTGCAATCACCAAGGTAAATAAGGTAATTTTTTATTTTAATTTTTAGGTCATTTTTTCCAATATAAAGCTCTTGGAAAAAGTAGAGATTATCGTTCGCCCGGGCAGGATTGGTGTCTAATACCTTCTAATCCCGTAATGTGATCCCTATACCCATTTTTTTTTGTAGTTCAATACTTTTTATCTAGTTAGAGTCATGTTTCGATCCCAGACTGTAAAACTAAGTGGCGACTCCCAAAAAATAAAAAGCAGATTCACACTCGTAGATTGAGGGTGCTTTTAGAGAAAATCTTTTTTTTTTTTTCAATTACTACTACCTATTGACAAAATTCCTCAAAGGATATGTTGTAACTAGCCGCTGCAAACTTGCAATAATAAAGTTTACAAAAAAAAAGGAGATAAGGGTGCCACAAATTTGATGATATGTTTTTGTGACCTTAGAACCAAACCAAATTAAGGTCGGTTTCGGTTTTGATTTAGAATTTGTAGAACCGACCAAGTTTGATTCGGTTCCTGGTGTAATCATTTTGTGTTGCCTTTAATTTTCAAAGAAATTTGGCCATTCTCGAAGGGTTTTTGGTGCTTTCGGGCTCGTCCTATGCAAAATGGGGTGTTTACATTTAGTGTACTAAATGGAGATTCACCCAAATAAAGAAAATAAGTGAGTGGTTGAGAATAAGTAAAAGTCGAGGTACCAATAGAAACTCTCTCAATTTTTTTTTCTAGCTTTCTAATATTTGGGTTTAGCATTTTATATGAGCCTATTCATAATTCTAAAACACTATTAAAACTATTTGAACGAGTATTATAATATTTTGTACTATTGTGGTTATAATTTAAGCCAAACATTTTTAATGTTTGAAGAGTAGGTTTCAATCTTTAATTGGGGTGTGAGAAATAATTTAATAAATTGGAGTGTAATAAGTAAAGGTTGGGGTGTCAATAGGAGTTCTTTTATTTTCTTTTGGTAAATATTCGAGATATTCCCTTAATGTTTTAAAATTGATAACATGCCTCTCTTGACCTTGGTCATTGATAAGAATGACCTAAATGTCTCCATCTTCATTCTCTAACTAAAAATCCTTGATTTTTCTGTAGAAAAAAAAAAACAAAAAAAAAAAAAAAAAAAGATTTTCATCTTTAAACTCTTAACCTCTATGTTGAATAATTTTTAGTTTATTCAAATAACATCATCTTCAACACATTTTTTTCAACCACTCCTTAACCTTTCATTGTGGAAGAAAAACCTAGGATTTTTCTATTTAAAATTCTATTGTCTTCTATTTATCTTTAAAACTAAATTTATAGGAAAAAAAAATTACTTGCTAGTAATTAGTAGGTCAATGCAAGTTTTACTATCAACACTTACCCATTTTGACCAACTTATCAAGTTGGTCCTTTTCTCCTTAAAGCCTACTTTATGAAAGCTGAAGAACATAAAATCTTAAGGGTGAAGTTAGGGTTAAAAACTTTTAGCAAAGAAATTGAAGATGTCTAATTTTGGAATAAATATTGTAACTGCATAAAATAAACTTCCAATTATAACACGCCCAGAGCAACGTAGTCTATTGGGATAGTTGACGGGAGAAGGGCGTTCCGTTAAGCCATTACACCAAATATGTTGAGAAAAGGGATTTGCACAACAGTTGCAACCCAAAATAGAAAATATTATTTACCAACAAATTTTGACGTGTCAAGATAAGACCAAATCTCATGATATTAGGAAGAAAGATCTTAATTGGTGAAATATTTTGAAAGTATAGAGATTGTAAGGCCAACATCTATAAATAAGATCTCAAAGGAAAGATGTGAAAAGATGTGAAAAACAAGTCATGATGCCGCAATCCAGACATGCATAATTAACGTCTAGTCCCTTTTAATTTTGTAATGACCAAATTACCCTTCATATAAGTTAATATGATTCCATTCATTTGCAATCTTTTGCACAACAAACAATATTTTCAGGAGTTGGGTGCTGCAGACCAACATTTTACACGTTGCAAATGCTTAACCCTGACCCACATTTTAAAGCTACTTATCACTGCAAATTTTATTAACGCCTCACTAATTCCTATATATAACATACAATAAATAAGATATAAAGCAAGATATATAGGTCGAGTTAGACTAAACATTATTAGGCCGTAGCCCAGCTCAGCTATAACATTACTTGAAAATTGTAAGCCCAACCTTATTTTTGGGAGACTCAAAAATCAAAATCACGGCTCTATATAAATTTGGTTTTTTTTTTTTAGACCGGGCCTGGGCCAAAGTGGGAAACCGAGTTGAGAGTTGAGACGCAGAAAATGTCATTCTCTGCGAGCACTTCGCACTTTGCAATTGGTGAATTACTATTTCGTGAGCTGAAAATGAGTTATTTATGATTTTGGCTCACTGTTCATTTTAATTACCAAAACATGAACAATCATGTTTTCATTAAAAAAATTCAGAATGAAGTGACTATTTCTCAAGTTTAAAGTGAAATTCGTTACTTTTTTTGTTATCATTCACGTTTTGGTAACTAAAATGAACAGTGGGCAGGAATCGTAAATTCTTCAAAAGTTGGTCACTTTTTTGTAAATATCTCTTTTGCAACTCTTTAGGTAGTAACATTTGCAAACAAACTAGTGTCATAATGCACTCAAAGATGCAACAATTCAGAGCTATTTCATACACTTTTTGAACTCCAAATAGGATTAACAAGAACTCTACAATTGTACCTTTTGTCCATAATATGAAAATAAATTAAAACATGATCAAAAAGTATAAACGATGAAGAATCCGTGAAAAAACAGTAAACTACGAGTGTATTTAATGGAGCAAGGTTTTTTCCATGAGAGAAATAACGTGAGTGACCTTGGAGCCTAAAGAAATGTTGTTATTTTCCATCTAAGATACTAGGGTGGATCAATATAGATGGTGTAAAAAATAAAACTCCCTCAAGCATTAAATATTTTTATATTATAATTTTCTATAACAGATAGTCATTGCTTATCCAAGTCATTCAAGAGAACATATAAATGTGGCGTTGAATCATAAGAAGGAAAAAATAACTTTTTAGGGCACATGTAAAGGGTCTGTTCAAATGTTCCCAACAAATTAAAATAAAAAACCCAACCATTGGATTCATTTTCAAAAATTGATTCTCAAATTCTTCTTAATTATCCCCTCCATATATCTATCCAATAAGTCAATCAAGGGAGCTTCCCTTTGTCTCTAATACGTATTACTCGCTGGGTCCATGGTTTTTGGCTATTGATATGTTTGTTTGCGGGGCTTTGGGAGTGTTTTTTATTGATTTTTGTTGCATGATTGGGTTTGGGGATTTGAGTCTTGTTTGAAAACTATAGGTTGCACTAATGGTTGTCTGATGCAATACTAAATTTGTGTCCTATCAATTTGTCAAAAGGCCAACAATCAATTTGATCAACCAAGCAGGCCCTAAAATTGTATTTGGGTCGAAGATGAGTGGTCCCTCAATTTTTTTTTTATATAGAATATGTTCGTATTAATCTCTTGTTTTAGTCATGTCATAAAATTTGGTGAATGTTTCAAAAAATTTGGAAAAATTGTCCTCTACCGATTATTTGGGCCAATAGAGGAATTAATCGGTAGTTTGCCAATTAATTGTTGTCACACCCCTTTCAACTGTAAGATTCTATCTGTTGGACTTTGTGGAGTCTAGTTATGTTTGATCCGGTTGACAATCCGACCCAACCCGAATAATGTTACGTGATTTTTTATAGGAGATTTTCTAAGGCTTAGTCCATGGGGCGGAGGCTGTCGACAATAAATTTTATAGATCTACGTCGAGATTTGTTAATTAAAATCATAAATGATTTTATTTATTTTGATGAAAATGAGAATTCAAATCTCAATATTTTCCTTTGATTAACAGTCAAGTGCAAAATAGTGACCTATGTAACTTTTCTTCTTTCCAGACTTCGCGCTTTATCGATTGAGAAAGTTATTTTGACGATGATTTTGTTTGTACTTGATCTTATATAGAGGTTTCTTTAGATTTTTTTCTCTTCAGGCTTCACGCTTTATCGGCTGAAAATATTTTCTTGGTTTCCAAAGAAAGATTTTATATTTGATCTTCTCTTTAATCGGAATCCGGATCTCTAAAGAATTTTGCATTGTCTCTAGAGGGGCTTGAGAGCTTCTTCTTCTCTAGAGGAAGAGTTTTTGTCTTCTGAGAAAAAGTAATCCAGACCCCCTCTTAATAAGAGAGACTTTGATATTTATAACATAGGATAAAATGATATTTTCAAATATACCCTTTATCTAACTGGATTTTACATGATTAATTTAAATGGTATTTGGTTATTGATCCAACTCATTTTAATGGACTTTGAATTTAATTGTGGGCTAACCCATTTGTTGGGTGTATAGGCCCAATACTTACTGTAGATTATTTAGATTTATTGGATCATAGGTTTTATCTGTGAAAACTCAAAACTCATGCTCGAACGAGGTACGTTCCCAGTTAATGGACTCAATTTGAATGCAAAACCCATTTATAACTTTAAGGATTTCATTTTTATTTATAAAATTTGTAAATACCTCAAAATTTTGGTGCCTAAAATGTGATTTTGGAAGAAATTCAAAAACATTATTTGTTAATCAGAAAAATATTCTAATTTTTTTTTTCGAAATTAATTTTCCGTATTTATCATAACTAAACCCCTTTTGAATAATTGACAGATTAATCTAAAATTGATTACTATGGTTTTATAATTATGTTGCTACGTATTATCAATTTTTTCAAGAGAAGTTGCAGCTATGTCACAAAGTCAAGAAGCACCATGGGTGATATGCACAGTCCTTATAAATTTTATTTATTTATTTATTATTATTATTATTTATAATAAACTGTCTGTCTTAAATGAATGGAATTGAACCCAATTCTATGGTATCATTATTCAAATACTTTATCAACTAAACTAGTTGGCACCTGTCGTAAAATCTAATAAATACCAATGTTTCAAGATATTAACGTGGCTCTGAGGGATTTAGGCCCATTGCTCAGTTGGTTTGAGACATTAAAAAGCAACTTTGAGGTCACGGTGTCAAGCCCAACTTACAAATTCAAAAATAATAATAATAATAAGTGGGTTACGAGGGATTGGTGATGCTCGTGCACCTAACTTACTGAAAGTTTGTAGCGTTGCACCATCCCCCCTAACCAACCTAAATAGGTGGAGCAGTGTATGGCCTTGGACAATCAACATATTGGTTAGGAGTGGCTTTCTTTCGAAAATCAACAGTTGAAGCTCATGGCCTCGTTCAAGTCAATTATCAATTTTTATTTATTTTTAATTTGTAACATACTTTTCATATGATCTCCGTCTTCAAAAATCATTGACTCATTTTTATGCCAGCATGAACCCCTTGGTGTTGGTATAATTTTAAGACGTGCCAACACTTTTTATAGGTTTTCTAACTCCAATTTTTATTTTTAATTTTTTGAATAGCAAATATATCAACTTAAGAGATCGTGGGTTCAAGTCCACCTTACCCAACCAAAAAGAATATATATATATATATCAATATTAATGGACAAGCAAGAGAACCAATAATATAATGTACTGAAGGGATTCTTACTCATTGAAAATTATGGTTGATTTAATTTGGAAACTTCACTAAGATCATTCTTGGTTTTTAAGAAGTACTAAAAAAAATATTGATTAGTTACACTAATCCATTTTTTCAAGTCATGGGATCACATTCTCACACGCTAAACAATATATCTTAATACCCACCAAACCATAATAAGTGGAGCAGTTTATGGCCACGGGCAATCACCGTATTGGTTAGGAGTGACTTTCTTGTGGAAAATCAAGAGATGAAGCTTATGACCATATCAAAGTTAATTATTAAATTGATTGACTAATTATTTTTTAACTTGTAATGTGCTTTTCGTGTGATCATCATTGTTAAAAAAAATCAACCATTGACTCATTTTTCATGCCGCATGTGACACTTGGTGAGGTGTACTCAAAGACGTGCCAACACTTTCTATAAATTTTCAAATTCAAATTTTATTTTATTTTATAGAGTACCGAATATAGGATAGGCAAGAGGAACCAATAATATAATATAGCAAATTAAGGAATTATACTTTTCCAACTCATTGAAAATTAAGGTGGACTCACTTTGGAGACTTCACTAAGAACATTGCACTAAAAAAATATTGATTAATTAAGCACTAATCCACTTTTTTCAAGTCATGGGATAATGTCCTCACATTAAACAAATATATCCCAATAATTTTTTGGTAGGTATAAATGGAGGCAAGGCAGGCCACCACAACCAACTATATTAAATGATGAACAGACAGCTCCACGACTAGTTATAAGAATCTCTATTGTAAAACGAATTCAGAAAGCTAATAAAAAAATCTATGACAATGACAATGATATATTGGGTTAGTCTATAATCGTTGAAAAAGATCATTTTAGTATATACTTTGAGGTACATTGAATCGAATTTTTTTTAGGTCGTCGTTATTAATTATTCTAATATCATAAGGTAATTTTATTCAAATTAAAAAAATTATTATGTTTTAGAAATTCTACTATCTTGGTAAATATGGTGACAGTACAAAGTAGAGTTAAATTAGATATCTGATAATCTATTTGACTGGTTTTGAGGAATTCTTTTATTAATTCCAATTATCAATAGATTTTTTTTTTTTTTTTTGTTGAGAATTGTTTCTTCTATTTTGCTTTGTTGATTTAAGGTTGTCTTTTTTGGATTCAAAGTTTTTTATCACAAGGAAGAAGATGGTTGTCTACTCCATTTCAACACGTTTCAACTGAGTCAGAATGATTCAATATTGTGTAGGGTACAAATTACATTAATGAATGATGGACAAGTTAACACCTGCCTCAGTGAAAACGGTAAGATACATCTAGGCTTCAAATTGTAAGTTATCTTCAAGGCTAAACTAATTATAATTAATTTTCTTAATATCTATAATTGTAGCTTTATGCACAGCATTACATTACATATGTTAAATTTGGGTCACTTGTTTGCATTTGATGGAGTTCAAAGTGCCAATCAATAATTATGAACACTGGAAAAGGTATGTAGTTTATACTTTAACTAGAGTTTACTCATGCTTACGTTATAGACATCCTCTAAAAAGATAAACGATGAAAAATAATAAAATGGATTAAAGAGTTAAAAGAGAAAATATAATAAAATTAGGGGAGGTGAATAATAAATGAAATAAAGTAGGTTTCAAAAAATTATAATTCAATGAAAGCGGTATTTTTAAAAAAAGAGTCTGGCTGGAGTGACCTCAGCGGGACACATCTTGAAGTGGTGGTACGTGTATCTTAAAAAATTTGAGATTAAAAAAGTAAGAGATTAAAAATAATAAAGTGGATGTAAGGGATAAAAGATAAATTATAGTAAAGTTAGAGAGGGCATATACCTTCTTTAAGGTTATGGTGCAAAAGTGAAAAAAAAAAAAAAAAAATTAGAGTCGGGGGTATTATTATTAAAAAAATTAGATAAAAGAGGTAAAAGATGCAAAATAATAAATGGATTAAAAGTGTAGAAGAGAAAATATAATAAAATTAGAAGATATGAATAATAAAAGAAACAAAGTAAGTCTCATACACTATAACTTGATAGGAGGTTTATCCCACAAAACTGTAGATAATGTTGTAGTTGATTAGACGGTTGTGTTACACACAACTATAATATAGATGGTTTGATTTAATTAGATTATTTTTTGATTTGGTATAAAGGCTTTAGATCTTGTATTAATATACGTGCTAGTGATTCGTGTGGTAAGAGCTGTAAAAACTCTTCAACACCTGTATTTTCTAGTTGGATTCTAGTACCATTTCAATAGCATGAAAATCCTCTAGGCGCTTAGAAACAATGATTATAATGAGACACTTCAGATTATAAACGCAACCACAGATCATAAGAAAATAGTGGAAAAATTTAAAATTCGTTGAAATTAATTACATAATTGATTTGAAAGCCCTTCCACTTAATTTCTACTATCAGTGTAACCAAATAAGTTTCTACAATTATTTTAGATATTGGATTTAACCAATGTTTCGATGAAGGTAATTTAAGAAAAAAGTTTATATAAATTGGCTCAACCCAATTGATCTAGCGCCTGACTGTTTGGTTTAGTCATAGATTCAGTTCTTAAGTTAAACAATGTTGCAACTAGTTTGGGTCATCCGACGCCAGTTATTGCTAAGGCAGATCAACTAATTGCAATGTGGGAGAACAAAAAATACAAGATTATGGAGAAGAGTAGATTATATGCTTTTATTACATATCTTGTATCTTTAGTAGATTTGAATAAATAATTTTGGAGAGCTAAAATTGCCACCTAAATTTTTATTAGAATATATCCCTTAATGAAATTACATATAATACACCTAAAAAGTATATGAACACACCAAAAATAATGATTACATTGTGGAATAGGAGATCAAATACAACTATCTCTGATGTGCATGCATGAAAGTTTGTTTAGATTCAGATGATACATTAGGCTAGGTGTGCAACTCAGTTCAATTTGATTTAGTTTATGGTTAAATTGGAATCAAATTGACATAGGTTGATTCCTCTAAATAAGAATAAAAATCGAACTGAAATGCCAATAGAACCGAAACAACCCAAACCAAACTAAGGTCGATCTGGTTCGGTTTAGTTCCATGGGTTGCCAATATCCTATAAACCTATTTGGAAACGACATATTTTTAATTAAAAATAATAATAAACAAAAAAAATTATATAATAAATAATTAATCTATTCATTAAAAAATCATTAATTTATCCTTAAAGAAGTTATTAATCTATGTCCTAACTCCTAAAATAATTCACATAACTGAATAAATTTATTTATTTTATAAGGTTCGATTCTCGGTTTGGTTCGGTTCTATACAAGCCTTGAATCGGAATCAAACTAAATTTTCTCCATTTTCTAAACCCAGAACCAAACTGCAACTTGTTCCAAACTGAACCAAACCAACCCAAAGGTATCAGTTTGGTTCAGTTCTCGGTATGTACCGGATCAAGTTGCACCCCTACATTAGGCCATACCTTTTTTTTTTCTTCTTCTAAATGAGCAAATCTTGTATGGATGTTTGACTAAGCAATGCAAATTATTTGCAAAAAATTTTTTGTAGACTCTTAGTAGGCGTTTGGATAGGACTCCTTGGCTACTTCTGACTCTTGCGGGGAGTTAGAAGTCGTTTGGATGCGTTTGTATGAACTACTCTTTCGAAGAGTTACTCCGCGCAAGAGCAAGAAATTACTCTTTATGAAGAAGTTAAGAAAATCTATTTCTCAAAACTCTTCTTGCGGGGAGTCAAAATCTAACGGTTCGTTTTACCAAAATACCCCTAACTTTATTAATTTTCTATGAAAATATTTCTAATTCATTTGCCCTTTAAATCAAACAAAAGAAACATTTATTAATATTAATTTTATTTTTTTTTAATTTTGAGTATAATGGATTTAAACACATTATATTAATATTTAATATTTAAAATATTATATTATATTATATTATATTATATTAATATTTATTATATTATTTATATTAATATTTATAGTTAAACACATTATATTAATATTTAATATTTAAAATATTATATTATATTATATTATATTATATTAATATTTATTATATTATATTATATTAATATTTATAGTTAAAATGTCAAAAACAATATAGTTTGAAGGCATATTATGACACTAAAAGACAGTCTGTCAATTTTTTTTTAAAATTTTGAGTATAATGGATTTAAACACATTATATTAATATTTAATATTTAAAATATTATATTATATTATATTAATATTTATTATATTATATTATATTAATATTTATAGTTAAAATGTAAAAAACAGTATAGTTTGAAGGCATCTTATGACACTAAAAGACAGTCTGTCAATTTTTTTTTTAATATTATGTCATATTATATCAAAAACAGTCAGTCAAATTTTTTTAAAATTTTAAGTATAATGGATTTAAACATATTATATTAATATTTAATATTTAAAATATTATATTATATTATATTATATTAATATTTATAGTTAAAATGTCAAAAACAATATAGTTTGAAGGCATATTATGACACTTAAAGATAAAAAACAGTAACTGGTATAATATAAGGGTATTCTAGTTTTTTTTCTAGAAGTCATGAGAAGTCAGTATGGTTCCCAAACAAACTTCCAGCACAAAAGTACTTCTGCCAGTACTTCATAGAGTTGATTGCCAAACGTCATTTCTGCACATAATTACTTTTCCAGCTCCTCCATAAAGTACTTCAGCTCCTGTTCTTTGGAAGAGTAGTTCTGCTCCTGGTATCCAAACATGCCCTTAATTTCTTAAGAACTCCCAATTAATTCCAGCGCAAGGGGCAAAGAAAAAACATGAGAAATATTGTTTGTTGAAAAATAAATAAAGAGATAGACTACTTGCACGGCACCCATTACAAATTGCACTTCATCACTTCAAATTTCTTTCTTGCACTCCAAAAAAAATAAAAAATAAAAATTGTTGCATTTCTATTCTGTTTATCTTTTCTTCTTCATTCATGCCCAAAAATTTTTGTTAAGAAATTTTTACAAAAAAAAAAAAAATTGATAATTTTTTATCAAATTCCTCAAGTCATCAAGACATGTTTCCATTATTAACTCAATTAATTACTTAATAAATAATTAAATATCTTAAAACGAAGAGACTACGAGCATAACCAGGAAGATGAAAAAGCAAGTTATATATCCAAATGCAGTGCAATTTGTAGATAGAAAGATGATTGTAAAAATAATGGTATTTTTAAGATTGGAGTGCAACTGCCCATTAGTTATGTGCAACTAGTCGGTCCCACAAATAAAACTGCGTTTGATTTTTTCCATTACAAAGACCCCTTTCCTTTGGTTTCAAATCATACGACCCTATTCGCAATAACGAATTGAGTTTGTGTAGACATTTTGGGGGCAGATCTTGATATTAATTCTTGTTTATCAAACTGATCTCGAAATTGTATTATTTCCCAAAATTAAGAAATTAAATTCCATAACAAACTATTATAAATTTATCTTATACCAAATTGATTAGCATAGGGTACAGGCCATATGAATACCAATAAAAAAGAAAAAAGGCTGATACTAGACTTATTTTTCTAATTCGAGTGAAAAATCGGAAGTGCAGTACCAATGCTTATGAGATTAGTGACTTCGAAGGCGAATTGGAAGTCCATGTGTTGGTGTCGGCATCATATCAACTATGATCTTCTCATTAGGATAAATAACCTCCCATTTGTACTTCTTAACCACATTATGAAGGTAAGTAAGTATCGCTAATCGAGCATATTCTTTCCCGGGACACATCCGAGGTCCTCCTCCAAAAGGAACAAATGTGTAAGGAGTTGGTCCATTCCCTTCATACCTCGATGGATCAAATTTTCCCGGCTCTGGGAAGTACTCTGGGTTCTTGTTTGTTGTGCTTGCAGTCCAATATATCTGAAATTAGAAAGAAAAAAAATAATTGGGGGAATTAGCGACATCTCTCTCAAGGATCAAAATGAATTTATATACATATTTTGCTCACGAATTATATATATATATATATCACTTACCTTAAATCCTTTGGGAATGGTGAAACCTGCATAAGTGAAATCAGTTATGGCTTCTCTGAAAGTTCCTTGTAGAGGTGGTGTGAGTCTCATGGCTTCATTTGCAGCGTTCCATGAATACTTCATCTTTTGTAAGTCCTCCCATTCTAGAGCCTGTCCAGGTGCTTTGGAGTTTACTATTTCTAATTGCTCTGATTCCCAAAACAAAAAAAAAATTTAATAATTGTTGATAGTAGCAATTAAGTATAGCTTAGGGAATTATTTAAATAATCAAATCTGAATAGTAATATATATATATATATATATATATATATATATATATATATATAGGGTCCCGTTCGCCACCCTTAGTTTTACCACACACTTTAACAAACGCGTTTTGTCTTACATGGGTTAGAAGTTTCGGAATGAGCTGATTTTTGGTGAAGATGATCTCTATGGTGAGGAGATCATCCTCACCAAAAATCAGCTCATTCCAAAACTTCTAACCCCATCAAAATTGATTTACAAAAAATGGACGGTCCACGATTTTTCAACGTGTAAACATGGGGCTAAACATTTCGGAATGGGCTGATTTTTGGGGAGGATGATCTTCTAATCATAGAGATCTATATGGGAAATGTTCAGCACCCTAAGTTTTACCACACACTTTAACAAACGTTTTTTGTCCTACATGGGTTAGAAGTTTTGGAATGAGCTGATTTTTGGTGAGGATGATCTCTATGATTAGAAGATCATCCTCCCCAAAAATCAGCCCATTCCGAAATGTTTAGCCCCATGTTTACACGTTGAAAAATCGTGGACCGTCCATTTTTTTGTAAATCAATTTTGATGGGGTTAGAAGTTTTGGAATGAGCTGATTTTTGGTGAGGATGATCTCCTTACCAAAAATCAGCTCATTCCGAAACTTCTAACCCATGTAAGACAAAACGCGTTTGTTAAAGTGTGTGGTAAAACTAAGGGTGGCGAACGGGACCTATATATATATATATATATATATATATATATATATATATATATATATGGGTCAGGTTCAAGGGCCATATAAGAAAACATATAAGAAAACTTTCGTTTTTCAAAATAAGGGTTAGAGGTTTTGGATTGAGCTGAGTTTTTGCAAGGATGGTCAATATGATGAGAAGATCATCCTCACAAAAAATCAGCTCAATCAGAAACTTCTAAATCCATCAAAAGTGATTTACAAATTAGTGATAAAAATTGGTAAAAAATCGACGGTCCACATTCTAAATCACTTTTAATGGGGTTAGAAGTTTCAGATTGGGCTGATTTTTTTTTTTGGATGATCTTCCCATCATAGAGATCATCCTCACAAAAAATCAGCTCAATCCATAATTTCTAACCCATATTTTAAAATTTTATTAACCGGTCGAAAGTTTTCTTATATATTTTCTCATAGGGCCCTTGAACCTGACCCTATATATATATATATATATATATATATATATATATATATATATATATATATATATATATATATTATATGATCTATCACAAAATAAAGGCTAAACTTTGTCAAAATTTCAGAAAAAAAAATATGGCAACAAATTCTGAAACTTTTTGGCCTACCCTCAGATCTTTTCAACAACAAAAAAAAATCTGAAACTTTCACAGATTTATATAAATTAATCGAACTAAACCCCAACTCATGTTCTAATACGAGTTGACATGATTTGATTTGATAATAATAATAATAGCTTACCACTTCGAATCTTATCATACACATGGGGATTCTCTCCAACATACTTCATGAGGAAAGTTATAGCAGTAGCCACTGCACTCTAACCTGCAACAAGTAAACCCATAATTTTATCCACAATCTCGATCTCTGGCATGAATCGTCCCGTTGGGTCTGTAGCAACGATCATATGCGATAATACATCTTGCATCGGAACACCCTTTGACATAGCCACCTTCTTCTCCTTGATTATCAATTGAAGTTCCTTCCTAATTGAAGTGGCAGCTTTACTAGCTCTATAAAATATTGTCCCGGGGAAATTCAAAGGTATCGAATGGAGCCCTGCGGTCATATCATCGAACTTGCTAACAAATTTCGCGACTCTATCAGGGTCAGCGAGGCCTAAGAAGAATCGACACGCCAAAGACAAAGTGTAAGTTTTCGATAGAGGGAAGACCTTCACCTCATGTTTGCCTTCCCAATACATCTTTATATGGTTTTGGGTGGTTTCATCCATTTTTTCTATGAACCGCATTAGTGCTTCGGGCTTTAGGAACCTAGGGGCACGTAAGATGCGTAAATCATCGGGTCGTGGTGCATTAGTAGCGGTGTCGGATGGTGGGGGAGGGGGAGGGGGTGCCACAGTTTTATAGCTGCAGAAAAGCTTTTGCATCGAATGTGGGCGCCATGCAACAACAAGTTTTTGTTCATTGGAGAAGAGGAATTTGTTGCCTGATGGACCGCAAATGACCGCGGTTGGTTCTCCAAGTATTGTTGTTTTGAAGATATCGGGTGAGTGTTTTTCCATTCTAGCTTCCACAAATTTTTCGGGCTTTTTATATAAGAATTCGATGGTTTCACCTATTATGGGCCATCCATGACGACCCGGAGGGAGCTTGTTAGAGCCACCGCGGGCTGAGCGTTTGTAAGTGAAGATTGCAAGAGTAACAGAGGAGCAGATGAGAAGAAGAGAGAGAGATGTAAAGAAGAATTCCATGGTTGATGGAAATTCTAAGACGGGGACAAGTGTTTGCAAAAGGTGGAGAGTTTGGTTGGTTTAATTAGGTTGCAAACTTCAATTATTTTTCGCTACTTAATTTGGTCAATTTATAGAGATCTAAAAGAATAAGCAATGACATATATATGACATCAGAGCTAGTATAAAATAAAGGAAAAATATATATAATCTCATGGGTAGGGGTGTCAATGGATAGCCGAAATCTGAATTCGAATTCGAAAAATCAGATATTATCCGAAATTTTCGGATATCGGATTCGGATTCGGATGTCATTTTAAAATTCGAATGTGTTTTGGATACGAAGTCGGATATCGCGATATCCGATTCGATAATATCCGCTCCGATATAATATATATATCATGTATTTATGTTTTACAACAAAATGTTTACTTATGTATATATGGTGATGCGTATTCGTGTTATACAATGAAATATTCTCTTTTAAACTTTATCTTCTCTAACGAGACAACTAGTGACGGAACGTTGGATTTTGATCGAACTCTGTAACACTGTCTTCTCCGGCCGGCAAGCATCAGGTACCTCTCTCTCTCTCTCTCTCTCTCGCTCTCTCTCCGATCTGATTACCAGTCGGTCGGAGTGATTTTTTAGGAGGAAATAGGCAGGTTTCGAGTTTCGACTGTGCGAACTTCGACACGTATTCTCCAACCGACAAGCATACAAGTACATATTCACTCACTCTCTCTCTCTCCGAACCAGTCGTAGTGATTTTTCGGGGTTTTCGACTGTGCGAACTCCGACAGAGTAAGGACGATGGTATTTTCCAGGATTTTTTTTGAATCGGATAGTATCGGATATCCGATATATTTTTTGGATTCAAATTTGAATGTTTGTTAGGGATATCCGATCGGATTCGGATAGTATTAGTTTTTTTTCGGATTCGAATTTGGATATAGTAATATCCAATCGGATACATATCCGTTGACAGGCCTACTCATGGGGAGCCTCCCCAAGGACTTTCCATGTTAATTTTAAAAACAGGACCAAATTTTGTTTCAATTTAGTTGGACCTTGGTTCAAGGTTGTTGTGCCGACTTATATTCATTTAAAATTTGAAATATGTTTACTTTTTTCCTGAAGTACCTTCATTTATTCATAAAATTGATGGTTCAACAAACCAATTAGTGACAAATATTCCTTTCAAAGCACTGTCAATTAGTTGTTTAATTCTTAAATTAATGTGTCTTGCCAGCTCAGTTAGCTGATCAAAGTTGTTCCCTGGCCTGGGCATCATTCAAGGACTGCACACTACGTGAAAATCCCAAATTTTAGCGAAAAAAATTGTTGGGCCTGGCCCTTCAAATTTTAATACTCAACTTCCGCAGTCAATGGACCACGAATTTCGTGTCCACAGTTGTCAAACTCATCGTCTCAACTCGTTTTATCGATCTCTCTCTATCACTCTATTTGATTGCTTAATCTTTCTCTATGTGATTGCTCGATCTCTGATCTCTCGATCTCTCAACATTAGAAATGATGGAGTGAAGGTGAAGTCCTTTGTTGTTTTTTAAGGTGAGTCTTTCTCTCTCTCTCTCTCTCACTCACTCAGTCACTCAGGTTGATAGATCCATAACCCTATTCAGGTTGTTGACGATGAGATTAGGAATTTGTAATCCCACAAAATACATTAATTTTGGTTTCTATTTCACAAATGTATTTACCTTTAAGTTGAAAGGTAATTTTATTATTTGATTTTTTTTCCCACTGATTAAGATTTCATGTCATTTTAACTTGATTTACAAAAGCGAGACACATGCATGCACATCAACACTATTTCTTCTCCTTTTGATCTGTTTAAGAGTTTTTTGAAATCTACGAGATTTTGATAGTCTGTAGGTGTTCTTAATCTCTAAAAGAGATTGATTCGATTACTTCGTTATCAATTTTTAGGGTTTTATTAAACATTATAAGCTTTGGAGATCAGGTAAGTTGTTTCATAAATTTTTTAGAACTTGAGATTTTGTTTCAATGCTTGATCTAAATATTTTGGTGATCTGTCGATGATTTTGAATTGGATGTCGTAGGGTTATTTGATTCATTATTGAATTTTCATATATAAATGTGTGTGTGTGTGTGTGTGTGTGTGTGTGTGTGTGTGTGTGTGTTCATTCTTTTAACATTGCTCTCAGATTTGTTGATTTTCTAGAAATTAATTGCATTTCTCTAGTTAATATTTTATATAAAAATAGATCATTTATGTGATGTTTTACGTATTTAAAATTTTATTAAAAGTTTTTTTGTTCTCAGTGGGTGTCATATATAAATTATGGTCATTACCATCACTTTCTGTTTGGTGCATCATACTGTTTTTTGTCTTGGCTATTTGTTTTACAACTTCGTTCAATGTTGATTATGGTTGTTACCATCACATTCTATGAGGTCGTGAATTCCAATTGAATGCCAACACGGATATCCGTATAAACAAACTCGAATTTGTTAAAAGATCAGTTATCTCTTCATTTTAGAGCTTTTCGAAAAGTTTGACATTGGAAAGCAAACTATCCATACTAGTGAACTCTGTTTGCCACCATTTATCAAGTCTAATTACGATGACAATGGCAACTATTTTTCGAAGATGGTACATTATGCTACCCTTCTAGTAAATTTATATACTTTGAAACTCTGTTTGATGCTATATAAGTTTACTTTAGTTTTAATCATCTATACTATAAGTTGGTGGCTCATGGGCCATTGGTGATGGAAATGTAAGTTGTTTGAGTTATTAATTTCTTTTACGTGTGATTTGGTTTTTGATATAGTTTTTTTATATTTCGACTTGGATCCTTTCTATCTCATTTTTAGATAACTATTTTTTTAAACTCTAATTCATTCTTTCTTTCTTCAAAGTTCATAGTTAAATGTTCTGATATTTTATTGTAGTGAACAAAATTGTACTTTTAGCTCACGTAAATGGTAACTATAATTCAATCTGTGTTACTTAGTGTACTAGAAATTCAATTCTAATCTTTTAGTAATTCCACATTTACTTTATATTGAATTCACAAGGTCTCTCTTTCCAATGCTCACTAGGCCGATTTAGTTTAGTCATTGTTAATAATTTTTCTATTTGGGAGGCCCCAAACTTGGTTTAATCCGGAAAATTGATCATGAATTGAACTTGCCACATCTTGGCTATTTGTTTTTCAACTTTGTTCAATGTTGATTATGGTTGTTACCATCACTTTTTATGAGGTCATGAGTTCCAATTGAATGCCAACATGGATATCCTTATAAAAAAACTCGAAAAGTTTGACACTGGGGAAATATTTTCCCATAGTCCCATTTTTAGCTTTATGCATTGTAGTATGTCAATGTGATCCTAACTATATATCTTCGGTATTTCTTCAATAAAAGACCATCAATGTTGCTAGGGAGACCTAAAGACCCCAAAACAAACTGTAGATTCTTTGTTTCATTTTCTTTTGTCAATCAACTACACATTCATGATGTACTTAATATAGTTACATCTTTAGAAGTATTATGTGGTTAGTACTGAACATAAGTATTATTAAGGGGTAGTATTTAGGGGTGTAAAACATGCGGTAAACAATGACCCTGGTCTAGCAACGATGTTTACTAGAAAGTTTGATGTCAATAACATAACTACCATGCTTGCAAACACACATAACCCAGTGTAATCTAACTTGAGCACTGGAGTCACCTACAAGGAAATGGATGACCACCCTGGACTAGGAAACAAGGCCATGCCTCTGCTTGTATCTCTTTGGACACATACATTCCCTACTGTTGGAAAGAGCAGTAGGGTGGCTGAACCTCTGCAGAGAGCTATCTCTAATGCAGACATGGCATTCCATCCTCAAACCCAATTATGGCATGGTAGACCAAGTGCAATCGAGCGTCTTGGCACGAATGACGAGTTAAATGAGCAAGCAGAGCACACAATTGAGAGAGGCACCGTAAGCATTGCGGGTGTTTACTCTCAAGGGTTAGTCATGGAACTTTACAGTTCCGCTGGTTTGTTTAGTTCTTATTCAAGTGGTGAAACTCCCTTGGTTATGGATAAATTCATCAAAAAAATAAATATATTCTGAACCACATGTAAGTTTTTTAATTTTATTTTCTAGATGAATATAATATGTATTATGAAAGAAAGGAAAATGAAGTCGAGAAGACCTGCCTAATGATAGATGAGTTTGGAGTAGGTTGTTGAACAATTTGACGCAAGCACTGCTGAACTTGGGTGTTGATTTGTCACAAGCACTTTTTCCTACAATTCCTGACCTGGTAACTCTCCAGACACTTTTAATGATGTTATAAACATGTTTACTTAACTGTGAATACTTATTTGATCACTTTCTGATTATGTCATTTTAAATTGCTAGATGTTGTTCACTTTAAGCGATAATTTTATATTTTTTCTTATCATCCTTATATCATGCTCATAAATTTGTTTTGATTTTTTTGAGTTGCTAATATGTTGTCCTATGTGTGCTCACAGGTAATCAGTGGCATCAACAAGGGTACCAATTGTGGGTATCACGTGTTATTACCAGATCTAGTGTTTTGCCTTCTTTATGATAGCTACCTTACTACTGACTGAACTAAAGAAATATTCTTGATCATAATGTATGGCTTTTAGCATTCTTGCACTCTCTGATTCTCAAATTCCTGATTATACAAGGAAAGTCAATGTGTATAGCTTTGGGAGCTCACGACAGCTCTACTTCCATTTCAAAGGATGACTCCTGTGCAGGCTGCATTTGCTGTGTTAGAGAAGGTTGGTTATTTGATACTTTTCTAGTTATTTTTGGCATATTAACATTTCAGATAATTTTCAGTAACTCCTATCATTTTATATTAGATGATTTGTTTATTCTATATATTGCCTTGGGATTTTAGATTGGATACAATACTTTTATTGATGCGGATTGCTCATTTTCTTTGAAAATCAGTCTCACTATTATAACTGTTTATTAAGTCTCATCTACCAACCTTATTAGAAGATATCTCTGATCAATGTGGATTTTGTATCACATAACTTAATATGAATTTTAAAGAAATTTTAATTAATAAAAGTTCACCTGATCATTTAAGCTGATTTGAACTCCATTTGAACATGAGAGATATAATGTACCTATTGATTCTATATACATTTTACTACAATATATCTTATCTAATAATAATTCTTGATTACTCTATATGTTGCAGCTGTGGTAGGGGAAGGGCTCTTAGCCCGGGGCGTAACCTTCCGAAACACAACAGGGCCCTCCAAGCACCAAGCTATGGCACTCCGTGTTGGATCCGATAAGTCAGCATTCTACCAATGTGATATGTTAGTGTACCAAGATACCCTCTACGTACACTCCCTTCGTCAATTCTACATAAATTGCCTAGTAGCCGGTACAGTGGACTTTATATTTGGAAATACAGCAATGGTATTACAAGACTGCAATCTCCATGCACGACATCCGAATTCAGGGTAGAAGAACATGTTCATAGCCCAGGGACGAACTAATCCAAACCAGAACATAGGAATTGTAATTCAGAAATGTAGAATCGGTGCAACTTCCGATTTGAAACCCGTTCAAAGTAGTATCCCGTCTTATCTTGGGAGACCATGGAAGGAGTATTGAAGGACAATTGTGATGTAGACGGCTATAAGTGATGTCATTGTTCCAGCGAGGTGATCGGAATGGACGGGTACTTTGATTCAGTTTTCTCTTCTTTGTTCTTCAATCAATATGGATGCCCATCATATTCTTGTTTTATGATTTTTATTTTGTTTTTTATTTTTCTGATTTGTTTTACTATTATTTCGTTCATTGTGATTGATGAATTAGAGAATCGTGGTATTGTTTGTTAAACCTCCAAATTCGATGGTCATACTCTTATGGATTTTTTTTTAAACCCATTCTCCAATAATTTGATTGTCCAGTGTCTATGTCCCATTGACACCCTAGTCGCAGTCAACAAATTGCAAGTCGGGTAATACAAGTAATTGGCTTGTGAAATTACATATGAATTATATAGATGAATATTTAAGTTTCCAATGTTGACTGCATCACATGTGCCCCGTTTTCTTCCACTTTTTTAGTTTTTTGTTTTTAGTTTTTAATTCTTTTTGTTTTCTTTTTTTCCTGACTAAGAAGCAACTTAGAAACTGACTAAGAAACAACTTAGAGAAGATGTTAGGAAGGGCAGAAGAGAGAACCTTTTCCCATCTTCTAAAGATGGTTGGAAAGCAGATTCTTTCATAAAGTGACTAGTAATAATAATCTGTTGAACAAATAAAATTAATCTTTCACTTTTCAATCCACGGAAGACTTTTAAGACTTTGAAAAAACTAATTTCTCTTTTTCTTTATTATTATTTTTTATTTCTTTTTAAATGGTTTTATTTAAATTAGAATATAGAATAACTGGAACATTTGAATAAATTCTCCAAACAATTTAAAAAGAAGCAAACCAACCACGGAAAAATAAAGTTAATATCAACAGAATTCAAATAATACAATAACTGTTAAGTTAATATCAATAGTCAATACGTATCCATGGATAGAACAAGATCAAGGTTGAACGTGGATGGGTTCATCTGCTTACAAATCACTGAAACTTTCACCAAGAAAAACACTATGAACAGATCAAAAGTTTGGAGGCTCATTATGCTATTTGACTTAAATGTCAACATCTCAAGGCTATTTAGACTTCATTGATTTTACAAATTAAAGGTATCAAAACTACATAGTCTTAGTCCTAACAGTTAAAACGGTTTGGCTTTTTAATATTTTAATGGTTGGAAGATGTACTAAAAGCCACATAAACTCCAGAATTTTCATTATGTTATAATTCTGGAATTGCTAAAGTTTCAAGAAGGGTTTCTTCTCTAGAGAAAAGTGATTTCTCTTATTGTTCTCGTGCCACTATCGTTTCTACTAGTGTCTTCTTCTCTTTTTCTTTTTTTATTTTATTATGGTTTTTTTAATAATATGAAGCCTTGGCGCACGCGCAGACACCCTACCATCATTGCTTGCAACCAAGGCACAACCTATGAAATCAAACATTGGAAAGCATAACCAAGAACCCAATCAAGGTCACACACAAACATGATTAACAGTATCCGAATTATAAAATAAGAAGCCAATGACAAAGCCCCCAAAATGTGGCCTTCTGCCTTCACCTCAAGATAATATAACACCCCAGGGAAAGTTGTGTTGACATTCAAAACAATCTGTGTTATATTCCAGAACGGCCAATTAAATCATCAAGTTCACTAGGAAACTTGGCATTGAACTAAGAAGAAAAGTCTCCTAACCGTCTAAAACTCCTTACAAATTGGCTTCCAAAGGACACACTAACAAATAAAATGAACATGTTCGACGCTTGCCAAAATATAGTAATAAGGCAAAAGTTAATTGTATTTTAATATTCAATGAGTACAACCAAGATTTCATCAGAGGGTGGGTGTCACTACACACCAACATAACAGTGCGTAAGGTACGATAGTGTATATGATTGTCCACAGGGCCATCTCTGATAATCTCCCTCTGAGCTATAAAGAAGGGTGGTGTTGCCACATGTTTCCATGACATAATGCACATTCTTCTTGGAGATCAAACCATTATTGTTTTGTTATGTAGTGTTTCTTTTAGAAAAAATTGTAGATTCCGCAATTAGATGAATACAGAGGGTTATGACAGGTTGGCAACCAGCATCATCTCCTAGCATTGATCCTAATCCTTCTTTTCATTCAGTTCATGTTGAGGTCGTCCCCAGTTAACATTCAAATTTTCAACTTCTCTAGCTTGGCTTGCCTTCCTTCCCCTTTTTATGCACAGCTTTGTGCACAGCTTCTCCACTTGTTTTTAGTCCTTAAGTTTCAGCTTGCAAGCTGCATTGTTGAGGTTGCTAACTACCTTTAATGTCTTAGCCTGTTTCTTCTCTTCTTCACTGAAGTTAGAATCGTACTCGATGAACTTTGCAGCCTAAGTTCCAGCAGAGATTTATTAGATTTGTCTTGATGTATAAGCCTACTAACGACCACATCAATGCCTAGACAAGGGGAAAAGACCCAAAACTCCATAAACGGATTTTTCACCTTTTCATATCTCTTAGATGCTTTGGCATATTTTCCAGTTTTAAACAATGCATTTCCTTCCTCCTTTTTCTTCCCAGCAGCTTCAATCTTCTCCAGTGTGTTCGTATCCCATGGCTCTTTCTCCTGAATGGGTAAAATACAAAAAGTTTATATTTATATTCCTTCAACATCCTCAACCAAATGAAGCAAACCAACCACGGAAAAATAAAGTAGAGACACAAGTACCCACTACTGACCTTGACAAAGGAGACAAGCTCAACCTCGTAGAACACAGTTGAATCTGGTGGCACAATGGCCAATTCTTGCTGCGATTCAGCTGAACCAAAAGCATATTCGGGTGCAATAGTTACGAATGCAACCTCACCCTTCTTCGTAGTCATCATGGCTTTATCAAGTCCATCGATAACTTGATCTGTTTGCTTGTTACAATTAGTACCTACATCATACTCCCACCACCCACCCCCCCTCCCCCACCCGCCCAAAAAAAAACGGCAATCACAAGTTACAAGAAAATATAGTTACCTTCATCAATCTTTAACTCAAATGGCTCCTCATCATCATGACCCTTCTTTAAAAATATTGTTCCATCATGTAACTCCCCAATTAGTTTCACTGGCAATAAATATAAATATGTTAAGACACCACATTCCTCCCTTCGTCAACTCCCAGATAATAAAATGAAGCATAAATAACTACTTGGACTGTTGGTCAATTTACCTTTAGTCACCGTTCCATCATTTGGGCGCTCATAGCCTTCTCCTTCCTTGAGTATCTTCTTTATAACCTTCTTGTCATCAGTTACCTATGTCACAGTCTTCCACGAGACTAACTCAACAGTTATGTGAAGTGTGGCATTGGGTGGGATGGAACCTTCGTCAGCAGAAGTTGGGCTACCCTTCTCCCCAAATCCATCTGTAACCATGCAACAGAGGTCAATAACCCAAACTAAAGCCATATCCGATGTTGTGGACAGATTAAATGGAATCAAACCTACATTGTGCCTTCACAGTTAGGATGACTTTTTCTCCTGTTTTCATCATTTTTACATCTTGTGACAATGCGGGGCAGAATTGTCTTGGATGAAACAAAACACTCTCTATCAGAATTGTTCATACAAACAATTAGAGAACTTGTATTAGGCGAGATATTGGGTATTAAAAACAAACCATCTCTGACTGTGAACTCCACTCCTTCAGATTTTGAAACTAAGGTTCCACTTTCAAGACAAGCTTCATACTTAACTCCATTGACAAAGGAAATAAATGCAAAAGTTCAGTCAGTCCAATTCATCTCACTAAATTGTTATTCGGTTAGATATTTAGATTAACTAAATACAACACAAATAATGCAAACAAAAGCATACAGATTCATCAAATATTAGCACATACATTAGACCTACATAAATATGTGCATGCATCCATGTACATAAAAGTAGAAACAGATGCAAGAGTGTCGATTTACATGGATATAATGATAGTTTTTGAGAAGCATCTTCTGCTTGTGATTTTAGGATAAAGAAGTGTATTGCAAAATACACTGGTGAATTAGAGAAGCTATTTTCCCAACAGAGAGAGAGAGAGAGAGAGAGAGAGAGAGAGAGAGAGAGAGAGGGCATGTTTTGAGGGTAGGGTTGCAGCAACTCCCTCAACCCCGCGTTACAAGCAGGTCATAAGAGTTGTTCATTGAACCTTTTTTATTATCAAATTGGCCTCACAGTAGGAAAACAAATGGCACTTGAACGTGAGTTCAACTATTGAAGTGTCTACATTTAGCATAGCATTGCTCTCTGAAGAATGCAATAGAAAATTAAAAACTAGATCAAAATGAAAACGATTACAGTTTGATATTAAGAAGCACCTAGATCAAAAAAGGATTTAAGTTTGTTTTAGTCTTCCTAAAGTTCAAATTCCTAGTTTCTTAGATTTGTAAATGTTTGATTGATTTTAAACAAAGTAAATAAGAAATAATGGATTTGAGCACCACCATCCAAACAAGTAGTAAGGTAAAAAGGCACAAAATAGGAAACAAAAAGGGTTACTAATGAACAAACATTGATTATGTCTTGTTAAAACAGATTTTCTCTCTCCTTTTAATGAGGACAGAGTGAGATTTTTGCAATAGCTACGTAAATAAAACTAAATATAGGAAATCCAGTTTTGCTATCAATGAAGACAACCATTTAGAATATATGCATTTCAGTCAAGAATTTTGAAGCCTGTTTGGACGACCATTTGCTGAATAAATAAGATTGAAGATTTCATTTCGCAAAAGTATATTTTTCAGTAACAATTTGAAATTCCGCAAAATACATATTGATATAATTCAAGCACTAAACTAACATATAAAATGTAAATGCGGGAGAAACAAACATTTCACGTATGCAACCCAAAAGGCTCGAGAAGGCTAGAAGTCTAATAAAAAACCAAGTCAATGAAGCATTTTTGATATTCATTCTATATGAGGAAAAAAATTTACACGAATTATAGGTATTCATGTATGTACTTCAAAAATACCAGGAGCACTGTGCATTACAACCCGATGATAATAACAAAGAGATGAATCAATCAATGGAATCTAAACTGTACAGTTACAGATCAATCTGCCTTATTTCCTAGAACAAAAAATGCAATTTTAAAGAACTATTAAGGACCCAAAGAATTATAGAATTCTGAACTGAGACCCATACTCACATGTGGAATATACATGGTTACCAGGGTAATTGAATATAGCTAGCTAACATTATAGCTTCAAGTACAGGTCTTCAAGGGCAGAGTACAATGGATCCATAGCTTTTGGTCTATCCATTGTTCCAAGAAGAATCTCACTCGTAGTAAAATAAAAATTTCCGTAGAAGCATAGGTTAGTATCCTTCCGTGTCACAACAATCTTCCCTTCTAGTGAAACTCCAACAAATGCACTTATGCACCTGTTTTGTCTACACCACATGGTGTCAACTCTTCATATCTTTATCCTTACTATTATAATGAGAGATGGTGGAATAGAAGTAGTTCGACATTAAAAGTTGAGTGGTCATAAATGCCCTTACTTTTATGTTTAAACTCAATATAATTGGGTCAATTTGGTCAAAAATCAAGAAAATTGCAATCAACCACCCTACTATAGTCCCGTTGTTTAGTTTTCAAATATACGAAAATATCATTTTTACTATGTAATTTTCAAAATCCTTTAATCAATATTTTAACTTACAAAAAAAACCCTTATTTGGTGAGATCTCAATATCAACATAGTTTTTAGCTACCATATAAGATTATTTCTTTCTTATTCTCATCTATGGGGATACCCAACCTCAAAACAATCTATCAACAATCAACCCCAAATTACTTTATAAAGAGTTGAATCCAGGGGATCAATCCTCACTAATCAAACAAATCTAATTCGAAACACATCAAACATCCAACGAGAACAAACAAACAAACAAGAACAATAGATGAGGTCAGCATCCCAGTGTCAAATCATTCAACTATTATTTCAATACTTCATCTTTTGTACGTCCTCCCATTCTAGAGCTTGTCCAGGTGCTTTGGAGTTTATTATTTCTAATTGCTCTGATTCCCAAAAGACAAAAAAAAAAAAATTGAAAAAAATTAATAATTGTAGATTGTAGTAATTAGTATAGCTTAGGGAACTATTTAAATAATCAAATCTGAATAGTTATATATATTATATGATCTATCACAAAATAAAGGCTAAACTTTGTCAAAATTTCAGAAAAAAAAAATGGAAACAAATTGTGAAACTTTTTGGCCTACCCTCGATCTTTTCAACAAAAAAAAAATCTGAAACTTTCACAGATTTACATAAATTAATCGAACTAAACCCCAACTCATGTTATAATCCGAGTTGACATGATTTGATAATAATAATAATAATAATAGCTTACCACTTCGAATCTTGTCATACACATGGGGATTCTATCCAACATACTTCATGAGGAATGTTATAGCAGTAGCCACTGCACTATAACCTGCAACAAGTAAACCCATAATTTTATCCGCAATCTCGATCTCTGGTATGAATCGTCCCGTTGGGTCGGTAGCAACGATCATATGCGATAATACATCTTGCATCGGAACTCCCTTTGACATACCCACCTTCTTCTCCTTGATTGTCAATTAAAGTTCCTTCCTAATTGAAGTGGCAGCTTTACTAGCTCTATAAAATATTGTCCCGGGGAAATTCAAAGGTATCGAATGGAGCCCCGCGGTCATATCATCGAACTTGCTAACAAATTTCGCGACTCTATCAGGGTCAGCGAGGCCTATGATGAATCGACACGCCAAAGACAAAGTGTAAGTTTTTGATAGAGGGAAGACCTTCACCTCATGTTTGCCTTCCCAATACATCTTTATATGGTTTTGGGTGGTTTCATCCATTTTTTCTATGAACCGCATTAGTGCTTCGGGCTTTAGGAACCCAGGGACACGTAAGATGAGTAAATCATCGGGTCGTGGTGCATTAGTGGCGGTGTCGGATGGTGGGGGAGGGGGAGGGCGTGCCACAGTTTTATAGCTGCGGAAAAGCTTGTGCATCGAATGTGGGCGCCATGCAACAAGAAGTTTTTGTTCATTGGAGAAGAGGAATTTATTGCCCGATGGACCACAAATGACCGCGGTTGGTTCTCCAAGTATTGTTGTTTTGAAGATATCTGGTGAGTGTTTTGCCATTCAATCTTCAAGAAAATTTTCGGGCTTTTTATATAAGAATTCGATGTTTTCGCCTATTATGGGCCATCCATGACTACCCGGAGGGAGCTTGTTAGCGCCACCGCGGGCTCAGCGTTTGTAAGTGAAGATTGCAAGAGTAACAGAGAAGCAGATGAGAAGAAGAGATAGAGATGTAAAGCAGAATTCCATGGCTGATGGAAATTATAAGACGTGGACAAGTGTTCGCAAAAGGAGGAGAGTTTGGTTGGTTTAAATAGGTTGCAAACTTCAATTATTTATTGCTACTTAATTTGGTCAATTCATAGAGATCTAAAAGAATAAGGTGATGAACATATATCTGACATCAGAACTAGTATAAAATAAGAATAAATATATATAATCTCAATTCTCAGGTGGAGCCTCCCCAAGGACTTTCCTTGTTAATTTTAAATATAGGACCAAATTTTGTTTCAATTTGGTTGCACCTCGGTTCAAGGTTGTTGTATCAATTTATAGTCATTAAAATTTTGAAAATATGTCTACTTTTTTCATACCCTCCCGACCATCAATCTTCTTAAGAGATTGATGAAAATGGCATGTAAAAATGGACAAAATACCTTCGAATTAACCATTTTGCTAATAACTCTTGATTTTTCCCATACAAACACATTGTATTGATTAATTACTAACATATTAGTACTTTTTTCCTAAAGTATCTTCATTTATTTATAAAACTGATGGTTCAACAAACACCCTCAGGCCATGTGCCATTGAAAATAAATAGAAAAATTTATCAAAATAATATAATTTTCATAATTATTTATTAAAATGATAAATTATAATAATTATTTCTGAAATGATAATTATTCGTCAAGAATTAATGTCTAAGTGGTATTTTTTTATTAGAAGTCAAATCCTATTTTATTTATTAAATCTTTTATTGAAATCTAAATTTTGTAACATTCTTAGACAATGGGGTCAAACCCATTTAGAATATCCACGAGGGAAAGATGCTTAGCCAAAAAAAAAATTTATTCCGGAGATGTAATTGTTGTTGGTGGCGATGGTGGTGGTGGTGTGTGGACAATGGAAAAGTTAGGTGAATCATGTGGAAGAGAGTGGGGGCTTACATTGGTTAGGGTGCTTTTGGAAAAGGGTGTTAGAGGGGAAGATACAAAAAAAAAAAAAAAATCTAGAGGGGTAGATGTTGGGGGAAAGAGTTGTAATTGTTGTTGATGGCGATGATTTGGTGGTGTGGGGACACTGGAAAAGTTAGGCGCTAGCTGTTAAATTGGAATAATGTGGAAGAGAAAGTCATGACAAGGACAAACGTACATCAATAAATGTTGTACCGCGTCTGCTTGCATGAGTTGATTGAGCAAAGATAGGCTTTTTCTAGCCTCGAAATTCAACTGATATTATCCTCTTTTAGAAACCAATATTTTTCCTCCTTTCTCAGCTGATGAGAGTAGAATGAATTTTTCTTAAACGAGGCAACGAAGTTTTCGCTTGAGCCATCGACCTCATTTATAATTCTCCACCTTTAATCATATTTGACATTGACAAGACAGTGTATTAAAAAGAGAGTATGCATCGACCGACTTAAATTAAGCTAAGACATGTTTTCACTATGATTATAATTATAATTTTCAAGTTTGAATTTTAGTTTTTTTGTTTCTTAGATAGGTATTTTCTAGTTTGATTTGTTTCCCATAATTATCAAAGAATCGTGATAATCTAATCCTCATTTTTTATATGCTCCCTTCACAAAACCATACAAAATCACAAATATTTGTCTTTATCTAACTCAAAAATGATAGATTTACAATTCTATGAAGGGAGCGTATCAAAAAAGAGTGTCATACTGTCACAATTTTTATCAGATGGATTTAGAGAGGTTCTTATCAAGCATAAGGAAATGATTTAGTTTCAAAGACAAGGATTTTAGTTATCGATCAAACAATCAAAAAGATTCTAGAACGCCATCAAGGTCTGACATCCATGAAGCATATGCATGTGCTATTGAAAATAAATAACCATAGTGCTTTGACTTTCAAACTTTGGCATCCTAATTAAAAGAACAACCTTAATGCTTTGAGTCAAATTAAGAGGGCAAAGCAAAGTTGTGCTTTTGGGGAGTGGATCCTATGTAGCACCATTTTCTTGTAGTGTCCTGTAGCATTGTATCTACGATTAATAGAGTGACACATCAACAATACACTAAAACTACACCGCTCAAATTTTATTGGAAATTGGAGGTTCAGGACTTGTGTAGATTGACTTTTTTAAGTGCTTCCAACTCTTGCAAGGAGTCAGAAGTACTTTAAAGGTGTTTAGATAAGTAGTTCCAGGAGAGAACTACTTTACTGTAGAATCATTTTGGTGCTTTTTCACGAAGTATCAATGGTGCTACTTCTCTAAACTACTCTTGCGCAGAGCCATAAAACATCGTCAAAATGACGTGATTAAGATAAGTATGCCCCTCATAAAACTTGAAAATTACTAGCATACTCTCGAAAAGGCAATTAGAATAATATTATATTACTAACCATTGATGTGGTGGTAGCATTTTGGTGTAGCATTTAGGACAAGTATGTCTCTCATAAATTTTGAAAATTACAAGCATACCTTAAAAGTGCAATTGTAATAATATTATATTACTATTTATTGATGTGGTCGTAACTTTTTGATGTAGCATTTGGGACAAGTGTGCCCCTGATAAATTTTGAAAATTACAAGCATACCCTCAAAAATGCAATTGAATAATATTATATTACTATTTATTGATTTGGTGGTAGCCTTTTAGTGTAGCATTTGGATTTGAATTTCTAGCTCCTCCAATTATTTACTCAATGATTTATCTATAAGGGTTCCAATCATGGTTAAAAGTTTCTTCTTACAAGATTGATGTGAATAATTACACACAAATTTACTAACCATTGATGTGGTTAAAGCTTTTTCATATTTTTAGTGGTTGTATATATTTGCTCACAATATCTTTCATTTGTTTATAATTATTAAGAGTTTATATAAGTTTATATGGATAAAAACAATATTTACTTTTATTTTTTTTTGAGTATAATTTGAGTTATAGTATTAAAAATAGTAAAGGATACTTATAAGGGCCTTCTGATCATTTTAACAAAATTCATATTAGTTCCCAAACACAAAACTCTATTAAAAGTATTTCTCACAATACGTCTAAAAATCTGCATCCAAACACATAATAATTATCTATTTACTTTAGACAGTACTTTAAAAAGTACTTTTAGGAGTACTTATATTCGAAGTACTTCTGGCTCCTGTATCCACATCGGACCAGGATGATCGTTCATTTTCAAGGTCTTGGATTATTAAAATAAAGCTATTTTTTTTTTAATAAATCAGAGCTAAGCCTTCAACACAAGGGGGCTGTGGTGGTGTTTTTTTTTTATGTTGCTCTAATGCTATATGAAAATGGTGTTATAGAGGATCTACCCATGTTTTAGAGGGCTATAGGACCAAATTCTTCTTGTCAACCACTTAATATTATTTTTCTAATCAATAAACTTATTTTTAATAAGATTAGTAGCTCAAGTGTGATGCACATCCAAGTTTATGGTATCATTACTTATAAACTTTACCAACTAAATTAAATGGTACTTTGAGATTGCTCTAATATTAGAGCTAGTCTGGCTCTTAGTGAATAGAACGTGAGCATGTGCAAGTGTGCAATCTGAAGCGCTAAGTTCAAAAATAGCTTAGGGCTTGTGTGGAGCACCTTTAGAGCGTTGCAAATAATATACTCAAATATCAATTTTATTTTTGCATGATTCATTTGTTTACTTATTCCATCATCACTGGCTCTATGTAGCAAAAAAATATCTCATTAACAATTTAAAATTGACAAATTGAAATAAAATAAATATATTTCATTCAATAAATTTTGTATTGGAAAGTATAATCATGTATCCACTATTGTCCATAACTATTATATTTTCACTTGCCCTATGTCCATGGATTGGTTTAATTTTTTTTTTTTTTTTTGTACCATTTATATAACTTGACTAGCATCACTAGTGTTAATATGTTATTCCTTTTCGTAATTTATTACAATAATACAATATTGATCAATATTCTTATTTATTAGTAATTCAATAATTAATATATATTTTACTAATTTAAGTTTCTTCAACTTTGAAGTGTTTAGATTAATTTTGTAATTATAATAATATTTTAAATTTTTTTTCATTGTTACACTATTGTGTCTTTTAATTCTAATGTTAATAAATATTTCATTACAATGATTATTTTTTATGACATACATGACTAATTATTATCTAAGAAATAAAACTTAATATTATATATATATGGAAAGGGAATCTTCATGAAGAACAGGCTTTCAATGTTTTGGGAGAGTTTGGTGAGCTGGGTGGCTCACTAATTAGTTGATTTATTGTTTTTTTTATAATAGTATTATAAAAGAAGAAAAAAGTATTTACATGAAGTGAGCCATCGGGGAAAAAAATTTATTGTTGGAATTCTAAGTCAAGACAACATCAGCCTAATACAGTCCTTCCATCTTGAGTGCAAATATATTTATTTTCATAATTAAAAGTTTGTTTACATGTGTCACCGTATTATTTAAATTTACGATTGGAAAAAAACAATTAAATGCTCAATACTGTTTTCAAATGTTTACATGGAAAGAACACGGAACCATAGATTTTTTTTGGGATACACAAGAATAAAGATCAACAGTTCTGTGTCCTTATCACGTTAATCCCGGGCAGACTGCATATGTTTTGTATGTCGATTTATAATTAGTCTTGGGTCAATAATATGGGATATATTGTCGTGTTTTTGAACTGATAGCATGTGCCTTTGACCTACGGGTCTACTCAGTTAAATGACTTAAATACCCCCATTTTCAAATTCTTTGAAAAAATCCTTTAATTTTTTTTTCTCTAAAACTGTTTACACTTCCATCTTAAGATAAAAGTTTCTATTCTTAATGAGATATTGTGATAGATAAACAAATATGCCTTTATTGCCCTTAAAAAAAAATTCACTCTTAATTGACCTCACAACTATTTATTTTCTCAATTTTAGTTGTCCCACAAAAATTTTTCTACTCTTAACTGCCCCTATATGAAGAAAATCCTAGCTCTATTCCTGCCTCAGTGTTAATATTTTATTTTCTTTAATATTTAAAAATCTCAATAAGATATAATTTAATAGTACAAGTATGATTTTTCTCAAAATCATGCATATTGAATCTCATAGGTTAAATCTTTTACTATCATCTTGAGCTTGAAAACTCTACCCACTTCAAAATACAAACCTCATCAATGACAAAGGATTTTGAGGAAGGAGAAGATGGTAACTAATGATGAATAGAAAAATCAAGGGTTTTTACAAGAGGTAAATGTGAGGTTAAAAATGAAGTTGTATAGCTTATATATTATTATTTACAATTCCCCCCCGTTTGAGAAATTTTCTATAAACATTATTATTCAAATTTCATTACAAATTCTTCCTCCACAAAATCATTTAAATAACATGATTCTCTCTCTTTTCAAATTGGATATAAATTACAAAAGTATTGTGACTTAAAAATTCTAATCCAGTCCTTTAATATTTATAGTCCCCCTTATTTGAATTGTGTATTTCTTCTTTGTCTATGAATGCACAATAATGATTAAGTCAATAATAAAAACTCCAATATATTTTAAAATTATAATAAAAAAATATTAGTTATCTTTCATTCAAATGAATTCTTATTTATGAAACTTTCACTGTCTAACTATGTCAAATAATGTTTAGATGAGAACTCCCATAAATGTCGACATGTGATTGAATTGATAAATGCTAACATCCTATCAATTTTGTGTAGATTAGCTATCTCAATAATTTAGCAACTTAGCAAGAAAAATGTCCACAAATTAAAGTCAAATCAATTATCATGATTGCTCAAGACAAAGATATTTTGATTGGGATCATTAATTCACTTCACAAGAAATAATGAAAGATTCTCTAGGGGTCATACCATCATTGTTCTTCATGATGTTTGATGAGATGCTTTGAAACTTTCTTGGACTTGGTAGTGGATTTTTCCTTCACCCATAATGTTCAATGGTATGGGATGCAAGACATCCAATATCACTAAAATTATTATTATTATTTTTAAAAATGTAAATATATTCCTCATAAGAGATTCATTTATTTGTAAATAAACATAAAAGGAATATCATAACACGTTCCTTGTTTTTTTTTTTTTATTATTTATCCTTTTATCCTTTTTTTCCATCAAACTCTAAAACACTAAAAATCTATATAATAAAACACAAATGTCCAATCAACTAGAATGTTGTAGGAGGTAAATCCAACTAGGATAAACCTATTCATTTAAAGTTTTGTGGTTAAATCTCTCATCAAATTATAATGTCATGGGAGCCATTTTATTTTTTTTATTTTTCACCTCTTTTAATTTTACTATATTTTCTCTTCTATCCCATTAATTCATCTTATTATTTTTCATCTTTTACTCCTTTAATAACATTTTTTTAAATAAACCCCACCAATTTTATTTTTCTACTTTTACCGCCTTAACTCGAAAGAAGATGCTCTTCTCTAACTTAACTATATTTTCTCTTTTACCTATTTAGTCTACTTTATTATTTTTCATTTCCTACTCATTTAATCTCAATTTTTTTAATAATACATTTTCCATCAAGCTATAGTTTCTTAGGATCCACTTTATTTCATTTGTTCTTTAGCTCCCCTAACTTTATTATATTTTTTCTTTTACCCTTTTAATATCAAATTTTTTATAATAATTTTTTAGGTTAAATCTCCAATTAAGTTATTATTTCATGAGAATCATTTTATTTATTTTATTCTTCACCTCCTCTAATTTTTTTTTTTTTTTTTTTGTCTTCTTCCCCTTTAATCCATTATATTATTTTTCATTTTTTATCATTTTAATCTCAATTTTTTTTAATAATATTCCTCAAACTCTCTATTTTTTTTTTTTTACTTTTACCTCTTTTAACCTGAAAGAGGATGCCCTCCTATAACTTTACTATATTTTCTCTTTTACCTCTTTATTCTCAATTATTTTTAATAAAACTCCTTCAATCAAATTATAATTTATTGGAACCCACTTTATTTCATTTATTCTTCATCTCCCCTCACTTTATTATATTTCTTATTTTTAACCTTTTTAATCTCAATTTCTTTTATAATAATACCTTTTAACTTTATGCATGTTCTGAGTCTTTCCTAATTTGGAAATCAATTATATACGAAAATTTTGTCAATTATGATCTGATTTATTCACCAATTGGTCTGATTGGCTTGATTTCGATTGCGGGATCAATATGTTGATTTTAACCTGTTTAAATTCTCGATTAGTGATTGATGTTATTAATTTTGAAATTGATAGAGATTGGTGATGGACTTATTAATTTTGAAATTGATCGAAATTGGTGATTATTTATTTTTTTATTTTAACTAAGATTTTGATTTTTCAGATTTAAAGATTTTATTCGATTGAGGATTGTCATTCCACGTGGTGGAAATTGTCATTGTATGTGAATTTCAATTTTTCTAAGTGTAAGGCCTCTATATTTTTTTGATATACACGAATATTATTGGAAACTCATTTTCAGTCACGTTTTCCTAATAATCGAAGTCTCTAAATAAAAGTTGACGTCAAGGGACTTTTTGATTAATTTTGTAATTTTTTGTAAAATTCTTCATTTCATCAATTTTAGTTTAGTTACACTCGAAATCACATTCTGAGCGTAATATTGACATTTTCAAGACATTTCGGAGGTGTGGGATCCCATGAAGGGTATTTTTCTCATCTAGTCAATTTTTCCAAATTTTATTGTGTAGGTTCTTTATGTCCTAATGTGATTATTTCTAAGTCTTGAGGTCATATTTTTCTAGCATTATGAGGTATATAAGTTATCAAAAAGTGTGATGAACCTAAGTGTGCGTACTGTCTAAATTAAGTGTATAGTGTAACGATCCTAAGATTGCATAATTTCTATGTCAAGCGTGCCAAGTAAAAAAGAGATTCCAAATTACGAAGACTAGAAAAGAATTAAAGGGAATTGAAAGAGAGTCTCTTACAAGCTTTTGAGTCTTCGCATACTCAATGCTTGTCATTCTGAATTCACAGTAATCAGGTGACGAATTATCCGATCAGACAAATGCAAAAATGGGGTGTCTACACTTATTTTTATGTAATTAAACTTATTTTAACTTTAAGAGTAATTTGCACTTAACCTTGTTTTGTTGAATATTAGATATAGCCTCCATTTTCAAATTGATGTTACACCCTTGATTGTCGACCTCCACGAGGTCCATGAAAGATCAAGGGTTTCTATGATTGCACGGAAGTCATTTTTAAGAAAATTGTAAATTCCTCGGCAATATATAGTCATGGAAAAATTGAATTCCGTCATTTGAATACACTTAGGAAAATCTTAAAATAAAACCATTTTGCCTAGGAATGGCATTGAAAAGTATTTTTCCACATCAAGATAAAAATCGCTTTGGTCAAAAATTGATTTTTTTTTAAACAAAATATTCAATAAAATCATCTCTCTCTAGAAGAAGAAATAAAATAAAAATAGATAAAAACATTCACGAAATCGAAATCGAATCGTTACTAGTCTAAATCGAACCAAACTAATCCAAAATTCACGGTTTGAACCGAATTAAGTTGCACCCCTAATTGAAATACTCATGTCATCTTCAAAGTTGTTAGCCAAAAATCCTTAATTTTTCTTCCAAATATCCGACATCTTCAACCTTTATGATAAATTATTTTCAATTATTTCATCCTAGTTTGCAATCTATTTTTTTAAATCTTACCTCTTGTAAAAAATCCTTAATTTTGTTTAACCAAAATCAATCATCATCTTGCACTTTCTGTGGTAAGATTTCACAATGCAAGAAAGGTGAGTATCATTGACAAATACTCAAATTAGTTAATTTAAATTTAAATATTAAATGATGGATAATGAGAATAATCTTTAAATTAATTAAAATAAACTCCCGTCAAAACACAGTCGAGGAAAAACAAAAATCTGGGATCCACACTAATCACATGTACGCACGTGTATTAAATGGCATTTCTAATTTATAAAAGTACCCTTATTAATTACAAAACTACCCTCATATTGTTGACGTGGCAAGCACTGAGATTCTGTGAGCAACAAACGACTCCCAGTTGAGATGACAATATTCTCTTTTTATTTGTTTGTTTTCTATCTTATTCTATAAGAACGGCTTTCGGTTGTTGGAAGAAGAGATGTGCGCAGTGTAGAGAAGATGTTACTAAGGACACCCCAGAGAAATCCTTTTCCCATTTTGGTCAAGAGTAAGCTGATTCTTTCGTAAAGTGCCAAGAAATAAGAAATCTAGAACATGATACCCACGTTCAAGGAAGACTTAGATTTTGAAAAAATTAATTGCTCTACCTTTTATTCTTTAAAAATTCCTTCATTCAAATTAGAATATAAAATAGTAGGAACATATGAAAATTTTTAAATCAGTATAGTGTATTTATAGATCATCATCACCAAAAATCAGCTCAATCTGAAACTTTTAGCCACATAGGACAAAACACGTTGTAGATATACGAGTAAATATATGTGTACACAAAACCTAACCCTATATATATATAGGGTAGCGTTCGGATGCCCTAAAGAGAGCTAAACATTGTGCTAAACATCTTTCAATCTATAGGTTAGATGTTTTAGAATGGGCTGAATTTTTGTGAGGATGATCTCTATGATGAGGAGATCATACTCACCAAAAATCAGCCCATTTTTGAAACTTTTAACCCCATCAAAACTGGTTTATAAAATCGGACGGTCCATATTTCTTCAATTTGTAAACTAGGTTTAGAAATTTAGGAATGGGCTGATTTTTTATAAGGATGATCTCTTCACCATAGAGATTGTCCTCACAAAAAATCAGCTCATTCCAAAACTAGGCCCTAAAGAGAGCCAAACATTATGCCAAACAAATTTCAAAAATGGGTTAGAAGCTATAGAATGGGCTGATTTTTTTGTGAGGATGATCTCTACAGTGAAGAGATCATCCTCATAAAAAATCAACTCATTTTGAAACTTCTAACCCTAGTTTACAAGTTGAAGAATTGTGGACTGTCCAATTTTTGTAAATTACTTTTGATGGGGTTAGAAGTTTTGGAATGGGCTGATATTTTGAGAGGATGATCTCATTAGGGCCTCCGAACGCCACCCATATATATATAAGGGGTGGTTCAAAGGACATATGTAAAAATAATGGTTTTTCAAAATATGGGTTAGAGATTTTGGATTGAGCTGATTTTTTGCGAGGATGGTCACTATGATGAGAAGATCATCCTCACAAAAAAATCAGCTCAATCTAAAACTTCTAAATCCATCAAAAGTGATTTACAAATTATTGGTAAAAAATCGACGATTCACATTCTAAGTCACTTTTAATGGGGTTAGAAATTTCATATTAGACATATTTTTTTCTTTTTCGGATTATCTTCTCATCATAAAGATTATCCTCACAAAAAATCAGCTTAATCCAAAACTTCGAACCAATATTCTAAAAATTTATTAATGTTACATTGTTTTTACATAAGTTTTTTCATATATATATATGGGAATAGATCGAGGGACATTTGAAAAAACATATGTAAAAACAATGTAACATTAATAAATTTTTAAAATATGGGTTAGAAGTTTTGGATTTAATTGACCTTTTGTGAGGATGATCTCTATGATAGGAAGATCATCAAAAAAAAAAAAAAAAAACCAGTTCAATTTGAAACTTCTAACCCCATTAAGAGTTATTTAGAATGTGGACTGTTGATTTTTTGTCAATATTTGCCAATAATTTGTAAATCACTTTTGATGGATTTACAAGTTTCAGATTGAGCTGATTTTTTGTGAGGATGATCTTCTCATCATAGTGACCATCCTCGCAAAAAATCAGCTCAATCCAAAATCTCTAACCCATACTTTGAAAAACCATTGTTCTTACATATGGCCCATGAACCTCCCCCTATATATCTACGGATTAGGATCCGTGTAAAAACCATTGTTTTTAGATATGTGTGTACACAGATCCCGAACCATATATATATATATACACACAAATATAGATACATACATATGGGTCGGGTTCCGTGTACACATATATCTACTCATATATCTACAACGTGTTTTGTCCTATGTGGTTAAAAATTTTGGGATTGAGCTGATTTTTGGTGAGGATGATCTCCTCGAGGAGATCGATCATCCTCACTAAAAATCAGCTCAATCAGAATTTTTTAACCTCGTCAAAAGTAATTTAAAAAAATGAACGGTCCATGATTTTTCAACTCATAAATATGGGATTAAAAGTTTTAGAATTTGCTGATTTTTGGAGAGGATGATATCCTCATCATAAAGATCATCCTCATCAAAAATCAGTTCAATCCAAAACTTTTAGCCTACATAGGACAAAACACATTGTAGATATATGAGTAGATATGTGTGTACACGGATCCTGATACTATATATATATATGGGCAGTGTTCGGAGGCTCTAAAGAGAGTCAATCATATTGCCAAAATTTTTTCAAAATAGGGGTTACAAGTCATCCTCACCAAAAATCAGCTTGTTCCGAAACTTCTAACAATTTACAAGTTGAAGAATCATGGACCGTTCAATTTTTGTAAATCACTTTTGATAGGGTTAGAAGTTTTGCAATGAGCTGATTTTTGGTGAGGATGATCTCCTCATCATATAGATCATCCTTACAAAAAATCAGCAAGTTTCAAAACTTGTAACCCCTGTTTTGAAAAATGTTTGGCTCTTAGGGCCTCCGAACGCCACCTTATATATATATATATATATATATGTATGTATGGGTTAGGATCCATAGACCCTATATATATATAAAGAGTAAATTACCATTTTGTGACCTAAATATAATGAAATTTTAATTTCGGCTAATTGTTCATTTTAATTCTCAAAATGTGAATCGTAACAGATTTATCAATTGACTCTATCGCAACTGTTGAGTAATTAGATCATTGATAATTTTTACAAAATGATAATCTCGCTAGTTTATATATAGTGACGATTTAGCTAAAAAGTAGTGAACTTGCAAGATATCACTTTTATAACTAGCAAGATTCACTATGAAAAAAAAATATTAACGATCTAGTTACTTTATAACTGCGAGATAGTCACTTGAAAAACTTGCAATATTGTTATTTACGTAATTTTATCAAAAGTTGATCACGTTTTTGGAAATTTTGTGTGGATGCAAAAAAATCAACCATCTTCCTCTATATTTGGAAATTTTTGATGATGTCCTCGAAGACACTGAAGAAAAAAAAAAAACGTCAAGGGGTGTACTTGTGAGGCACGAATCAATTTTTTGATGACATACACTCTACTCCATCGCCACATAAATGAAAGGGGGACGTGGATATCAGAACATGAAGGGATGAGGGGGGTCACGACCAATCCCACCTTATAAAAACCATAGGAATAGTAGGAGGGGAACCTTCTTTTCCTTATTCATCACCACCTCGCAATAATAACTAATCGGCCAATGTGTGTGGTTTAGCCAGCCATCATAGTCACCTCAACGAACAAAGTTGTAAACAAAAGCCTTAGCCCATCATTGTTTTCGACTCTTTAGGACTCGGTAAAGTTTCCCGGACCATATCTCCTATTTCAAGTATTGGAGTATTGTTTATGTAAATCCACATTAATTATTTTTTGAAGGGTCAAGATTGACAAACTCAAGAAAAATGACTTTGGGCAAAAACACATGATCCTGAGCAGAAACACAAAATCCAACAGTCAAATTTTACCATAGAGATATGTATAAATCTCAATTGTTGGAGATCATATTGTAACGGTTGGGATCATGTGATTCCAATTCTTTTTAAAATTAAGAAGAGATTCCACATTATTTTTTTAAATTACAAAAATATTAGTTTGTTACATCTTATTTAATACTGTAATGAGAAAAAGGTGTCTATCATTGATGATACATACCCACATTAAATAAATTTTTAAATTACAAATATACCATTATATTTTATACTAAATGACACAACACATTGTAAAACTATACAATCTGGTTGACATTTTTAAAGCAGTCTTTTTAATTAATTAACAAAATTGTTGGTTTTGGATCCATTTCTTAGGTACTTAATTAGAATTGGAACCATCATTTTTTTTTTTAGTTTCAATTCTTGTCGGCTCTTGTTTTAGATCTAAAATGAATGGAACCAGATCCACCAAAAACTATGGATAACCATCAGTTCCTTTTCTCAAGAATCAGATGAGATTAAAAACCACCTAGAGGGATGGTAGAATTCCATCTTCATTATATACAAGTCGGTTTTCATAAGAAAATCCGGGAGATACCGAAAAATGTCTTCTACAAGTACAAATCATTTCAATGCTTTTTTTCCTTCCAAAAAATAACACGTTATCTACAAAATTATTAACAACTACAATGCTTTTTCAAAAACTATAATACTGCTTTACAAGTATTAAACTTGTAGAAGAGATGATCTAATTTATGGTTAAATGTATAGTTCATATGAAAAGTTGAAAAACTTTACCAAATATCCAGCTACATAAAAGGTGTGGAAGCAAGCTTTCAGCTTTTGCACATCTATGTACCACATTTTGATTGATTCGATTCCTTTTGAACCAATTTGCCATAGAGATATGTATAAATCTCAATTGTTGGAGATCATATTGTAACGCACTACGTCAAAAAAGCCCAAATTCTGCACTTTTTTAACGTTAAATTCGACGGCCTAAAACCCACGTTTATATTTGCCGGCCCAAAAGCCCGCATTTAAGCCCAACACACTTATTCGACAGCCCTGGCCCAACGACCCACCGGTTTTTTTATATTTTATATTTTATTTTTATTTCATCCAACAGCTGCTTCGATCTTCCTTCTCAAAGAAAACCGTCTCTGCGCTAAAACCCTGTCGAAATTTCTTCTCAATCTCCCTCTTCGATCTACTCTTCTCAAGCTCCCTCTTCGATCTACTCTTCTCAAGCTCCCTCTTCGACTCTGAATTTCTTACCAAACCAGTCTTTGGAGAGGCATTCGAGCAGACTTTCGAGAAGCATTCGGGAGGCATTCGAGCAAACTTTGGAGAGGCATTCGAGCGGCATTCGAGCAGAATTTCGAGAGGCATTCGAGAATACTGATCACCGATCAAACCAGACATTCGAGAGGCATTGGAGAACACCGATTGATCAAACCGATCGATCGATCACTTCGTCGATAGATTTCTTATCTGCTTCAAATCCAGAGTTCATTAGTGTTTTTGCAAATCAAATTTTCTTCCTGCCTCGTTTTTGCTTTTTAAGAGGTACATCTTATAATTTTCTCTCTGATTTCAGTTTAATCTTGTTAAAATTCTGCTTTAGATGCTTTAATCTAATTTACCGAGCTTGTTTGTGCTAAAATGAACTTATAATCGTAGAGTTATTAGCGATTTTTATGTAAAAACCCTAATTTTCCAGTCTGCCATCTTCACTTCTTTTTATTTCTTATATTTTTATTCTAGTTTCTTTACAGCTTCTATTTTTCACTTTAATATTCTCTAATTATTATGTTTTGATGGTGATTTATAGTTTTTTTTTTGTGGAGCTTTTCTGATAAATTTGGATCTAAGATTGGAGAAACCTAATTGGATGCATTTTTCTATGAATTTAGTTCGTTAAGAGTCTATGTTTGGAGCTCTCTGCCAATGGTCCATCTCACTGTCTTCTTGTTAGCCATGTCCAACGGAGATTGTTTTTTGAATTTTGTTTTTATTTTGGATCCGAGATTTTCTCTGAGATGTATAGGGCTGTTGTGTTGGTTTGCTAATGTGATGATTTATTTGAGCAAAACGACCCTTAAAATCTTATCAAGCTAGTAAAGAAAGTGTCACGTTAATTGATCAGAAATTTTCAAAGTGGAAAAATTTTCAATTGTCGAAATACAATATGACTAATAAATAATAATATTGATCTGACTTGTTTAGTGGTAGTTAGTTGGAGATTCTGAATAAACTGTAAAGTAGTATTGGTTATGTAAGTCAAATCACATAATTAATGGTAACTTGGTATATATTTGATATATATACATCTTGAATGAATTTTTGAAACCATGATACCAACACCCATATCAAGGGCTACCAATGAGCCAGGCTAAGCCTTATTGGACCTCAAAATCATAGCCTAAACCTAGACCCTCCAATAAGTCGGGCAGACCAAATAAAGAATGACTAGGTCTTTAGCCTGAATTAATGTAATCAGACCTATTTAAACATACATGTTATTGTAAAAAAGGATACCAACATTGCTTCTCTAGCATTTCATGAAACTTACAAATCTAAATTACTTTACCCATATTTTCATACAAGCAGTGGCCATAGAGCATTCAATAATTCCCTAAAATATATACACTTCATTCTTAGAAGTCACTTGGAAGAATACATTATGAGAAAAATAAAAGAAAAGCTACACAAAACAGAACATAAACCAAACTTGCTGGCAAAACAGAAGAAGAAGAATTGTTCAAAGCCCTCTAAGAATAAACCCATGTATTTCGACCCTATGGACTTGTTGGAGTTACCACCAACTTCAATTATGTCTGTTGACGCTAGAATCATCTCTTCTGATCTCATTTGGTTACCTGGGCCATCTAATTGAACTAGATGAACATCGAGCTAGATACATACCTCTGTGGACATTTGAGCAACTAGATCAAACTGTTGGTCCAACTCACAAGCGGACTGGGCATTAAACATTAGAGTTGCTGGGCAAAACAGAACACAAAACAGAACATAAATTGCTGGCAAAACAGAAGAAGAAGAATTGTTGGAGTTGAACCAAGCTTGAATTGAGAGAAGGAGATTACATGAGAAGGAGATGAGTAGAGCATAAACCAAGACAAATAAACAAACCCATGTTCTCTTACCCATTAATCTCCTCATAAAAGAAATGCTGGTTTTGGTGTTTGGGTTTTGTTCTACAAACTCACGAGCCATTGAAGTCTGAAAAATGAATGAGTGATTGTTCTTTGATAACTGTTAATAGAGATTTGAGTAGATAGTGTTGGATGGGTTTTAATGGCTGTTGGGTTCTCAAATCAAAGCTGTATTGTTTGGACCATAATCTTATTTTGGGGATCTGTTCTCTCTGCAAGTCTGAATTCCATTTTAGGACTTCTTTGTGGTCTTGAAAGGGTTGCCTACATTTCGCTTTAGTGCAATGTGGTCCGGTTCAAACTGAAAACCGAACCAAATTGATGCTTTTGGACTGATTTAGTTTGATTCGATTTGGAACAAAGTGCGGTTCAAGAATTGTATAGAACCGAACCGACTCAAACCGAGAAACGAACACTTATAAAACAAATAAATATATATTAATTTATTATAAATTATTTTAAACGAACACTTGTCCGTCTCTCCCTATAGTATTTTTTTTATTATGCTTATAACTTATGAATTAGTACAAGATTAATGATTTCTAATATAAGATATTACATGTTTGTTATTTATTTATTTTTTATTAATATATATGTTATTTCTAAGAAGATTTATAGTTTATTGGCAACCCATAGAACTGAAATGAATCAAATCGACCTTAAATATATGTGGTTTGTTTTGGTTCTATGAGCAATTTGGTTCAATTCTAGTACTTGCTTATTAGGATTGACTTAGGTCAGTTCAATTTCAATTTTGCTACAAATCGAATCAAGTTGAATCCTTCTTACTCTTAATTGGTCTAGTAAGGTCATTTATTGGTTGTTATATGGTTTAAAGTTTTGGTTTGTGTTGGAATGTATTGTATTATTTCGGAATGATTAGAGTCATATCTAAAAAATTTGAACCAATTGAGAATAAAAAACTATCGATTCTACAAGTAGGGTGTCTGAAGGTATTTGGTTCGAACCAAACATATTTAGTTTCACAAAAACCTTAATCAAAGCAACATATTCACTTCTGTAACTTACAAGATTCATGACCATTCTCATTTTCTTTTTTTCTTTTTTATTTGTTATTTGCTATTTATTATTTATTTGTAGTCTTTGCTTCTATTCTTATTCTCAATTAGATATCTTTTATGGTTTCCATAGCTTTATTATTGGTTTAAATCTCAAATTAGATTAAGAATTTAAGTACCCATTTGAGAATTGAAACCAATGGTTATCCTTAATTTTTAACGGCATTAGAAGTCCAACATCATTAGTCCATAGAAGTCTACTGATTTGATGGTCATGATCACATCAAATGATGTGAAAGACTATGATTAATGACAGTACCAACAATATATTTTATAATTAGCTTAGACATCTTTCTAAAAATATGTTGTTTTTTTTTCCTTTTACTTATCAGTTGTATGCTTGATGGAGAGGTCTGAAGTTCCAAGCAAAGAGTGGATGTCGAAACCTAGGCTATCAGCGGAATACATTGATGGTGTAGTGTCATTTATTGAGTTCTTGAAATCGAATAGACAGAATTTGGGTAATGATGATCATTATTTTTGTCCTTGTGTAAAATGTCGTAATACCTTATCGAGGAGGAAAAATATAGAAACAATCGCAGAACATTTAGTCTGTGACGGTATAGATACTTCTTACAAGAGATGGACATTCCATGGAGAACATTGGAGGGATGGGATTCATGCAACAGTCGGAGATAGTACGTCTGTTCGTCAGTGTGATGAAGATATGATCCCAAGAATGACAGACATGTTGAATGATGCGCTTGGACATTTTTCCAACGAAGAAGATGAAGTTACTTGTATGGATGAGTGTTCTGATAGAAACGATGACCAAGTTCATGATGATTCAACAGATGATACTCAATATCGCCAAATGATAGAGGAAGCGATGCAACCCTTATATCACTCATGTCGAAAAGAGGATACAAAATTGTCAGTTATAGTTGAGTTGCTGAGTATGAAGACTAGACATCAATGGTCTCAGAAGAGTTTTGATGAATTATTGCAAATGATTAAAAGGATATTGCCACATGATAACTCCTTACCAGAAAACACCTACTCCGCGAAGAAAATGATCAAGACTTTACGGATGAAGTGCGAGATTATTCATGCGTGTCCTAATGATTGTATATTGTATTGGAGAGAGAATGAAGATAGAGATAGTTGTCCAAAATGTGGCGAGAGTAGATGGAAACCGGTTAATGAAAAGAAATCGAGGAAAAAACTTTTACCGGTGAAAATATTGAGGTATTTTCCACTAACGCAAAGGTTGAAACGAATGTATAGTGTGCCATGGATTGCGGAGAATATGAAATGGCATTTTAAAGGTGGTCAACAACGAAAAGAGTTTATGTGCCATCCAGTAGATTCATCTTGTTGGAGAGGAGTGGATAGTAAATGGGAAGATTTTGCTATTGAGCCACGCAATGTTCGGTTGGGACTTGCAACAGATGGATTTAATCCATTTGGGATGAAAAACAACTCATACAGTTGTTGGCCTGTTATGGTTGTTCCATATAATCTGCCACCATCTTTATGCATGCGAAAGGAGTTTACGATGTTGACACTTTTGATTCCTGGGAGAAATGGTCCAGGACATGATATTGACGTGTACTTGCAACCACTTATTGCAGAGCTGAATGAGTTGTGGTCTACAGGAATTGAAACATATGATGCCAGCACTAAACATATGTTTACAATGAGAGCAATTTTGTTATGGGCTATACATGATTTTCCAGCGTACGGTCATTTATCGGGTTGTAAAACAGCGGGAAAATTTGCATGTCCTGTTTGTAGTGAAGGAACAGATTCAATGTGGTTAAAACATGGTGGAAAATTTGCTTATATGGGGCACAGGAAATTTTTAACTGATCTCAACCATCCTTTTAGAAGTCAAAAATCTCAATTTAATGGGTATGAAGAAAAAGAGAAGCAGAATCGTCGGTTAAGTGGAGTTGATTTATTAGTCAAGTTGGAAACAATTCATACAGAGTTTGGAAAATTATCAGGTAAGAAAAGGAAAAAATCTACGAATGATGAGACTCCATGGTCGAAGAGATCAATATTTTTTGACTTGCCTTATTGGAGGGATTTGCCACTTCGTCACAATCTTGATGTGATGCACATTGAGAAAAATGTGACTGAAAATCTCTTCGCAACAATTATGAAGACGAAGGATAAGACCAAGGATGGCCGTAAAGCTCGATTAGACTTGAAAGAAATGAAGATAAAAAGGAATTTGTGGCCGGTGAACATTAATGGCAATGAGGTTTTACCGAAAGCTCTTTACGAACTATCTAATGAGGAAAAAGAATTAATTTGTAAAACCTTATGGGATTTGAAAGTTCCTGTCGGATACAGTTCAAATTGGAAACAAAATGTGAGTTTACAAGAACTTCAATTGAAAAATTTGAAATCACATGATTATCACATACTTATGCAACATTTATTACCGGTGTTGCTAATGCACGCATTCAAGATGAAGAATCAAAAGCCGTTGCGTGCCGCTATTCGACAACTCTCGATATTTTTCAATGTCTTATGCTCGAAAAAAATCAATCGTTTGGAGCTACAAAGTTTTAAAGGACGTATTGTAGAAACAGTGTGTGTATTCGAAAAATATTTTCCACCTTCTTTTTTTGTTTCTATGATACATCTCCTTGTGCACTTGGTGGAGGAAGCGCTGATGTGTGGACCGGTTAGATATCGATGGATGTATCCTTTTGAACGGTATGTGATGATCAATAAGCAATGAATATTTTTATTTGTCTTATCGTTGTCTAATTCGTAAAATATTATTAGGATGATGAAGAGTTATAAACGATACGTGGTGAACCAAACATTCCCAGAAGGTTCTATTACAGAATGTTATCTTATGGAAGAAGCAATGATGTATGCTATGCATTACATGCCTGATGATTTACGTAGAATAGGAAGTCATCAACGAGGCCAACATATGATTATGAATGATGACTGTGAACCTGCCTACCCTATTGATAAGAATGGGAAACGTTATGTTCTGAACAATGTGGAGTACGAGCAAGTTCGCAAATGGGTACTTCGTCAGTCTGCTGAGAATTCTCAATGGGAAAAGTATGTAGCAACAACTCAAAATTATTTCTATATTATATGAATTTAAACCTCATTAATTTATACTATCTTCTATAGGAAATATAATAAATACCTTCAAAGGCTTGCGTCAAGGGCTAATAGTCAAAAGACCAATTCACAAGCAGAGAAAGAAATGTCATACACTCATTGGGTAAGAGAACAACTACATGACGATTTCAGCCCCTCAATCACAAAAAGGCTTGCTATCGGCCCGAATGCTTCTGCAATTTCATATAACGCATATGCAGTAAATGGGTATGTTTTCTATACAGCGGAATATGAAATGAATTTATCAACACAAAACTCTGGGGTGTCAATGAAAGCTGTAACGAGTTTCCGGGCAAATGCTAGAGATACGAATTATGTAGATGAAGAAGTTACCTATTATGGTATTGTAAAGAAAATACTTGAGTTGGACTACTTAGATTTCAAAGAGACGGTATTTTATTGTGATTGGGTGCGTATAGAAGATTCAAATGGGTATATGGTTGATCGAGACACAAATTTACGATATGTTAATCTAGAGAGATTGATGAGAAATACAAAAGTGGATGATGAACCATTTATTCTTGCCTCACAAGCAACTCAAGTTTTTTATTGTAAAGATCAAAGTCGGCCTACTGAAGCTTGGCACGTGGTTTTAGAAGCTCCAAAGAGATTGAATAAAGATGTAGACGCTTTTGAAGATCCTTTAACATTTGCTGCAAGTAACGTGGATGCTTTATCATCTGTTCTTAAAGAAGATATCATTGAAAATGATGATGAAAACTAACTATATTGGTACGTTATGTATATATTTATGAAAAATAGTGTGTTATAATAGTAATGATCTACTTTTATTTCTTTCAAATACAAATTCATTGTTGATATTGTGTAATATTTCTGTTATTTAACTCACTATTTGATTTATTGCTTTCATTTTTAATCTTATTGCTTTCAAATATCTATATTATTTGATTTATAGCTCGTCGATGGAGAATTCTGATAGCTCGTCGACATCGGATTCTGATAGCTCGACACCCTCGATTCCTATACGAGATAGTCATCAGAGTTCGTCGACATCAGATCCACATTCATCATCTGATTCACGTCTTCATGTGGAATTCAATGCTATGGGGCAATGCATTGGGGATAATTCGACAGACTTATCGACTAATATAGGCCGCTATGCGATGGCACACGTGCCACCTTTCTATTCTTCTTGGAGGAAGGTACCGACGGAGTTGCTTGAACTTATTTGGCGTCTTCTCCAGGTAGTTTAAAAATTCTATTGATTAGTTGTAATAATGATGAATATTTTCATTATATTAGAATTGATTTATTTGTTCATATTTTGACAGTCCCGTTACGACATTTCTGAGGACTACAAGAAGTTCTGCCTACAGAAAGCTGGTCATGCATGGAGAGATTGGAAATATCGATTGGGGAAGGAATACTGCAGAGTTGGTAATACTGATGCAGAACGAAAATTGAATAAGCCCAAAAGTAGATGGATCAAACAGGATGATTGGGAGAAGTTTGTTGATTTAAAATCGACATCAACTGATCAAGAAAAATGTGATAAAATGAAAAAGCTTCGTAAGCAAAATAAAACTCCACACACAACCGGTAGAAAGGGTATAGCAAAAAAGGCAGAAGAAATGGTAAGTATTAATCTAATTATTAATTTACATACTCTGTTTCAAATGTTCATTAATTTGTATTGCTTTTAAGATTGTATGCATTTTTGATGTGGCACATTTTTGATATAAACAGAAAAAATATAAGACGGATGGTCGGCAGCCCACAAGAACAGAGCTTTTCATCGATAGTCATACGAGGAGTGATGGTAGTGCTCCCACTCCTGAGTTGGCCAAATCTCTCGTACGTGATGTCATTTTTTTAGTCAAATTTTTTATTTTTATTTTTGAAAATATTACTTATCATCGTAATGTTTTCATTGTTTTGTAGGGTCAATTAAACAATCTTATTAAAGAAGATCCTAGTTTTACCCATAAGGATATTGATCATGATCCTATTTCCATTGTATGTATGACTTATATTATTTAATTTTAATTTTTTATTTACATACATTATATTAATCATAGTTATGCATAGGTGTTTGGGAAAGATGGAAAAGGCAGAATAAGAGGTATGGGGGGCGGAGTTTCAAAGACTTCATTACGTTATACAACTCAAAGTCGAAATTATACGGATAAGTTTGAAAGAGACATGGTTAACTTAACTCAACTAGTTCATACACTAATGAAAGATAAGAAGAAGAAAAAGAAGAACAAGAACAAGCACAAGAAGAAAAAATCATCTACATTTGAAGTTGGAGGTCCTTCTACTCAGGTAAGATGTAAAAACACTTTAACTTTAGAGATTCTTCATTTAATTTTTCATTAATATTTAATTCATATAAATGATGGATTTCAGCTTACATATCTAATCATAAACAATAATTCTATTTTATAGGCGACATCAGATTCCACAATTCCTAATAGGCGAGGAGGTAAAGAACCAGTATCAGAATCATTACCATCATTGAATAATGGTAGGGTATGCTTATTGATGAACTTTAGAAGGAATGTGATCTACGCCAAAGGAGCACTAGTAGATCCTGAGAAGCCAGATATGGAGTATTATTCAATTTGTATCGATGAGATCATTGACTCTTCGGCTGAGCTAATGGATAGAGATGGACCCCAAGGGACTTTACTTGATATTCTTTGTGGTGAGGTGATTAGATGGCCTAGGAGCCATTGTCGTGTATTTTGAGGGTTAAGTCAAGACAACGCTTAGGGTAAGAAGGTTTTTTACTTTTTGTTTGATAACTTCATACGGTAATGATGATATGTGTCTAATGATGATCTTAGAAATGGCACCAACCAGATACACATTCAATTAACTGTTTTCTTTTTTACAAGAAGCCTGACTTGAATGTTATGGTTTGCATGCCAATTCATGCACACACACATTCTTGATTAATTATGGATTTGAAACTAGATAATTGGAAGCGACTTTAAATTAATAGTAAACTCACCAACTGTTTTGGCCATTGCAGGTGGATGAAGCTACAAAGAAGTTAGATGAGCATGCTCCCCCTTTGGCAACTCTGTCAAGAAATCTGAACAGTACTTGTCGGAGAAAGCAGTGAAGGTTTGGTTCAAGCTCAATAAGATTCCAGCTTTCCAGATGGTGGTGGATGCGGTAGTTCCCACAGCTGCTCAGTGGTCAGACAAGTAAAACCAGGTTGTTGCAAGCTTCATCAATGTGTCAATGTCCACCATCACTTCAAAATGGTTTGGAGAAGATGAGAAGAATGTAAGAGCTTTATTCACCCTTGCAGAAAAAGTGGAAAATACTAGTTTTCTACCTTTGACAACATCTTTTCTCTGGTTCTCATATGTGACAGTTTGCCATGGGTTTACACATGCCTGCAAAAACTGTTGTTTTCACATCTTGTAAGAAATTTGATGGTGATAGTCATCATTGTATTGGATCCAGGGAATATATCCAGGTAAGTGAAGATTTTTTGAAGCATTTTTTCTAGTATGATTGATGGATTTGGTTTTCATTTTCTCTCATTGTTCGTTTATATCTTTATTTTAATGTTTTTATAGATGAGTGGAAGAGCTGGGCGTCGTGGCAAAGATGAATGTGGCATTTGTATTATAATGATTGATGAACAGGTGTTTTAATGGCTTTCTATATCACTTTGTACTGTTCTCTTGTCATGTTTATTTTACCCATTGGAGCAGTTGTGGAAGCATGTTTATTTTACCCATTGGAGCAGTTGTGGAAGCTCTAGTCTTCAATGGTATCACTCTTGCTTCATTAAACTGTTAAAAAGCCTTTGAAGTGAAGGAACAATCTTTAGGGATGTTTTTTATTTTAGTGTAAGCTATTTGATGAAGTTTTTTCATTTTCATTTTTTTTAAAAGGATATTCTGTTTAAATGAGACCTTATGTGTTTGGTTCCGGGCTAGATGTAGAATTGTATCATTCTAATGATTTGTATCCAAGGATCAACTTGAAGTTGAAAAATTAGATTCTGGACAGTAGAAGTATGATTTGTTACTTCTTTTTTGTCATTTGGAACAACAATTCTATATCTAAGCATGTATGGTCATTGTGAAATGCAGATGTTTCCCAGCAGTTGATGGAGCTCTATGTAGCATAATTGCCATAGCATAATTGCCATGCTGTTATTTTGGGTTATTCTGATAATGGGTTTGGTGAAGAAGCCCTTAGGCTTTTTAAGTAAATGAGTTCACAGCAGATTTCATTACGATTATGAGTTTGATATCAGCATGTTCAAGTACAGGATGTCCACAAATAGGGAGAGGTTTTCGTAATTATACTATAAAAAATGGGTTTGAAAACGATATGCTTGTTCAGACCGCTCTGATGGACATGTATCTGAAATTTGGTTGCATTGAAGATGCTTATCGAATATTCAACGAGGAGATTCCGGTGAAGGATGTGGTCACATGGACATTGATGTTATCGGGCTTTTCAGAAATTGCTTTTGGGCTAATGAGGACCAAACCAGGAACAACCATTCGGTTAATGAAGAACCTCCGTATCTGTGATGATTGCCACACAGCTAGCAAGTTCATTTCCAAGGCTGTTGGAAGAGAACTTATCATAAAGGACAGCAATCGTTTCCACAGTTTTAAGGATGGAATCTGTTCTTGCAAAGACTATTGGTGAACTTGAGATCCATCAACCTTTATTGCTCCCTTCACCAATCTTAATCAGGTATGTATTCCCTATCTGAAAACTTCTGTATTCCCATTACCCCCACTCTAAATCCGCCCCTGAATTCAGGGACTTGTTCATAAACGATCAAAGTTGTACCCTTAACAACCACACGACCATCAAAATTTTGGCCATTAGCATATTCAACCAACCAACTTCACGGTCCAAAATCAATTAACTCGACTTTGTTTGGATCAACCATTATAAAAAAGAGATTTACTTATAAGGGATTTACTTATATTAAGATTAGATTCATTGAATTTATTTTTATATACAAATCCTAACACTATTTGTTATTTTTATAAACAACAGCAGCGACATAGTGGTAGTTTTGTTGGATGGAGATGAATTATTGGAACAGTGGAACACAACAAAAGAGGAAGGAGATTGTCGAGCGTGCTGCGCAGCTGAATGTTGTTGTTACCAATAATGTTGTTGTAGCTCCGGTCCTTTACAGGCTTGGACTAGTTGAGCAGTTACGAGGGAGAAACACGGGTCATGTTGGTGCCTTTAGCTTTGACAAAGCAAGTGCCATGGCAGAGCAGCTTGAGGTAGCTAGGCAGGAACCCCTTGATTTCTCTTGCACCATCATGATTATCGGAAAGATAGCTGGTCACAAAGAAGGTTCAGGATGTCCATTTCAAGGAACTTGATCCATTTCAGATTGAAAGTGTGATTTTTTTTTTTTAGACTTCGTTACATTGATGTATGTGAACATAATATTAGGAATTCTTCCAACATGTGAGATTAAAAGTTAACTTATAATTTTGACTTATATAAGTAAATTTTTTTTTTTAAATTTTATTATTCGTTGATACTATAAATTGCATGCAAATTGGTGTGAATGGAGGGGATGATAGTGGATTGGTGTGAATGGATGGGATGAGATGTGAATGTTGATGTGGATGGGATGGGATGGGATGTGAATGTTGATGTGGATGGGATGGGATGTGAATGTTGATGTGGATGGGATGTATGAATTTTTTTTTGCAGGTATAGGTTGAAGACAAAGCTAGCATTTGAGTATGTTCTGACTGGTCTTTAATTAAATCGACGGTCTTTATTCGACGGTCTATAACCGTCGAATATATGATATTATTCCAGATTCGACAGACAAAAACTGTCGAAAATATGTTATTCGACGGCTTAAAGACCGTCGAATATATGTTATTCGACGGTCTAGAACCGTCGAATTTTATAAAAATTCTATGGTTTTTAACCGCCGAATTTTTTTTCGACAAGGCACAATTCGATAGGCTAGTTCGACGGTCTAGACTCAAATTTTACCATAGAGATATGTATAAATCTCAATTGTTGGAGATCATATTGTAACGGTTGGGATCATGTGATTCCAATTCTTTTTAAAATTAAGAAGAGATTCCACATTATTTTTTTAAATTACAAAAATATTAGTTTGTTACATCTTATTTAATACTGTAATGAGAAAAAGGTGTCTATCATTGATGATACATACCCACATTAAATAAATTTTTAAATTACAAATATACCATTATATTTTATACTAAATGACACAACACATTGTAAAACTATACAATCTGGTTGACATTTTTAAAGCAGTCTTTTTAATTAATTAACAAAATTGTTGGTTTTGGATCCATTTCTTAGGTACTTAATTAGAATTGGAACCATCATTTTTTTTTTAGTTTCAATTCTTGTCGGCTCTTGTTTTAGATCTAAAATGAATGGAACCAGATCCACCAAAAACTATGGATAACCATCAGTTCCTTTTCTCAAGAATCAGATGAGATTAAAAACCACCTAGAGGGATGGTAGAATTCCATCTTCATTATATACAAGTCGGTTTTCATAAGAAAATCCGGGAGATACCGAAAAATGTCTTCTACAAGTACAAATCATTTCAATGCTTTTTTTCCTTCCAAAAAATAACACGTTATCTACAAAATTATTAACAACTACAATGCTTTTTCAAAAACTATAATACTGCTTTACAAGTATTAAACTTGTAGAAGAGATGATCTAATTTATGGTTAAATGTATAGTTCATATGAAAAGTTGAAAAACTTTACCAAATATCCAGCTACATAAAAGGTGTGGAAGCAAGCTTTCAGCTTTTGCACATCTATGTACCACATTTTGATTGATTCGATTCCTTTTGAACCAATTTGCCTCGTCCAAGTCAATTATCAATTTTTATTTATTTTTAATATGTAACATACTTTTCACATGATCTCCATCTTCAAAAATCATTGACTCATTTTTATGCCGGCATGAACCACTTGGTGTTGGTATAATTCTAAGATGTGCCAACACTTTTTATAGATTTTCTAACTCCAATTTTTATTTTTAATTTTTTGAATGGCAAATATTAATGAACTCAGACCCATAACTTAGTTGGTTTAACCTATTGTAGAACAACTTAAGAGATCGTGGGTTCAAGTCCAGCTTACCCAACCAAAAAGAATATATATATATATATATATATTAATGGACAAGCAAGAGAACCAATGATATAATGTACCGAAGGGATTCTTACTCATTGAAAATTATGGTTGATTTAATTTGGAAACTTCACTAAGATCATTCTTGTTTTTTAAGAAGTACTAAAAAAAATATTGATTGGTTACACTAATGCATGTTTTCAAGTCATGGGATCACATTCTCACACGCTAAACAATATATCTTAATACCCACCAAACCATAATAAGTAGAGCAGTTTATGGCCTCGGGCAATCAATGTATTGGTTAGGAGTGAAAATCAAGAGATGAAGCTTATGACCATATCAAAGTTAATTATTAAATTGATTGACTAATTATTTTTTAACTTGTAATGTGCTTTTCGTGTGATCATCATTGTTAAAAAAAATCAACCATTGACTCATTGTTCATGCCGCATGTTACACACAACTATAATATAGATGGTTTGATTTAATTAGATTATTTTTTGATTTGGTATAAAGGCTTTAGATCTTGTATTAATATACGTGCTAGTGCACTACAAAACAAAGGGGTTTTAGAGGCTGTTTTTTGGGCGATTTAGTGAAGCGCCACCTATATATGTACATCAACGGCGGTTTTACACTCTGAACAGATTAAATCAATGGCGTTTGGTGAGAAACGCCTCAAACGATCGGAAAATAGTGGCGATTTTTGGTAAAACGCCTCCAAAGGGATGAGTAGTAGAGGCAATTTTGCGAAACCGCCGACGAAAACCCTAACCCTCTTACTCTCTATTGCGACGACGACGACGACGACGACTCAGATTTCTATTTGGGTCTCTTCTCTTCTCTTCTCTTCTCCCTTATTCTCTTCTATAAGCCCTAACCCCAAACCCTAGTTTCGTTGTCTTCTCCACTCAACGACGACGACGAAGACGGCTTCACCTCATCTCCTCTGTTCTCTTCTCTCTTACTCTATAATTTGCGATTATATATCTCATCCGACGACAATGATCAAAGAAGTTCATCTCAACCTAGTCTTCAACAAATTTCATTGCCATCATCATCTTCGAAGAACTTCATACCAGCTCGTCTGTTGCACTTTCTAGGTATGAATTTTAGTTTGTTTTTTAAGGTTAAATCTGATGAATGTTTACAGTATTTTTCTCTTCTTGTTTCTTTCTTTAATTTTGTTTGGATAGTTTGTTTGTTTAGTTAAAATCTTTGTGAAGTTCTCTCCATATAGATTTAAATAGATGGTGGCCAAGATGTTGCTGGTAACACAAACATAGTGAGAAAAAATCTTTTTTTTCTTCTTCTTTCTCTTTATTTTGATTTCTCCTTTGTTTTCCATGATCTCTGTTCTATTCTTTTTATAGTATAGTTTGATTTTTGTTTTCATTTTTCCATGATTTCTCTTTTGTAAATTCCCATTCTTTTTATTTGTTTATATTATTTTAATTTTTCCTGACTTTTTAGGTTAATTTTAAGCTAATCATTGTGGGTTTAAGTGTAAAAATTTAGCTTTTGGGTACCCATTTGCGTTTGACGGCATCATGCAATTTAGTGAAGCTTAGGATTCATAGATTCTCCAAGTGCGCTCTGTAAATAGGCGCCATGCCCGAAATGCACATGTCAACAAAACAATCCGCCATTACAGGTTCGTGGAAATTGGTTACAGCGTGACATAAACGCCTTACAAAATCAGTAAGTGTTTCCTGATCGTCCTGTCTTATGCGGCTCATATTCACCACGGTAACTTGTTCTTCAACGAAAAAAATTTATGGAGGAAGGAATTCACCATGTCCTTCCAAGAGGCGATGAACCTAGGTTGCAAATATATTGTTATACGAATTATAGGTCAGACTGGTTAGAGACTTAGAGAATTCCCTAAGGCACAGATCGTAATCTGATTCATATTCACCCATGGCCATTAAAGTACCTGTAGAAAGAGCTTGGGTTTTATATTTTTGAAGAGCTTTCAATGATTGGGATGTCAAGGTAGTAGCTAGCTTATCATCTTGCATTTCATCTAGTTTAATTTCTGCAAGTGTTGAAGAACGTCACAAATGGGTGAAAGCTGGGATGGGGCTTTTTCTGCTTAGTCTTTTTTACTTTCCCCTTCAATTTGTATACCAGCACTTTGAAGCTCTTTAGCTTTCAACCTAATATAGACCGACCATTTTTGTCTTCCAATATTGCATTTTTCATACGCCTTATGGAATTTTTATTGCCATTCGAAGTAGAAGATGGGTTAGATGATATCTACTTTGATGATTGTATAATGTAGACAATAGGTTAAAGTGAACCTCACATTCCTTACCTACAATCTTTGCAGTAGTTTCCCAAATCTCTCTAAATTCAATTACTTACCATCCCTTGTCAACTATTTGCCATTTACTTTGGTAATTAAGAAAAGAGGAATGTTGGAATGATAAATCTCTCTAATAAATTGGAGGGGTAATGGTCCTTAGTTGTTTCTATCCATTTGTACAGTGCTTTATGCAGACAGTTATAATATGAGGATGAAACATTCTCCTTTTGATTGAAATTCCTTAGGGGACGTTTGTTTGCAGTTGTAACACTATTCTGAAATTTAATTGAAATAGCTCCTAACTAATATAATTGTGTTCTGAATTAATTTGCCTTTATTGTTTTACTGATACTGGAAGTAATTGAAATTTGATGATTTTATGTTCTGATTTTGGGTGATCGAAAATCAGAGAGCTTTGTAACTTAATAGCTAATACACTCCAACTTTTAAAAAAGAGTTTGTGTGTCATATACACTCTCTCATATCGAAAATTGGAGAACTTTGAAACTTAATAGCTAATCCACAACATTTTCTCTTGTCTATACCTCTTTTTGGTTGGACATGTTGAATAGGGTATTTGGACTAATTTTACATTTATGTATTTTGGTTGGGGGTTTTAAGGGAGCATGCAATCATTTTTATAGATACCAATTTTATGTTTTAGTTCACATTTTTCTTGATTTGGCAAAGTTAATTACTTGGTTGTCATTCTGCCCAGCAACCATGAGGGTGTGGGACATAGACCTATTGAACCTGCACAATTTGCCACTTTGTGAACTACTAGTCCTTAATAAGTCAATACTGAACTCGAGGAAAACTTCTAACCTTCTCGGATTGGTGATGGCAGGGCCAATTGTCCAAGCTACATAACAAGGAACATAGGCTGGGACCAATACCCACATGGGTGATGGGGTGATTCTCGTAATCCCTTCTATGCAGCATTGACTAACCATCAAGTAATTAGCTTTACATGCTGAATAATCCTTCCTTTGATTATTACTTCTTGGGTTAGTTCATAATTTAGATGAGAACACTAATGTCATAATCCCATTGATAAATAATACAATATTATCTCATCCCAGCTGTTAGATGTGGAATATGTTGTTTTGCGTTATTGTTCTCCAATCCAATAGCTTGCACACTATAATTTTTTTCATTCTCCAATCCAATGAAAAGGAGAATGATTAGGTGTACACACAAGTGACACTCTGCCCTCAATATGATTTTGCTTCTTTCTTGCTAGTTTTCTATCTTGGGACATTCTCAAATGGGGTTATTAGTAGAAATGTCTCATCAAAACCTGCTGCTGTGAACATTGAAGCTATTTTGTCTTTTGATTTACTATTGGCAATGTTGCAAAGGTAATTATCTGTAAAAGAATTCAGGTATGCAAAATTGTGGAGGGCCAAAGATCCTCCAAGAAATTGAATGATAGACAGATTACTGCTCTGCTGAAGGTGAATTGTCAGCATCCTCAAGAAAGAGAGCTTGACATTTTACAGGTGTGTCTTTATTTAAAATATTTAGTATTTTGCTCATTATCTTATTTTTCATACATATAATGTGGCTTAAGAAAGTTGAAAATGTAATTCCATACAAGCTATTATCAGTAGCTTCTTAGGCAAACAATGTCCTATCATTTTAAGTGGGATTTGCTTTGGGATGCATAAGGGCCTTGTAATCTTCTGTTTTTTATTGCTATTTTGTTTTCTCTTTCTTTTTGACAGAATTTTATTCTATCAAAATACACACACTCTGTCCTGTTATGTTTGCTGGAGGAATGAATGTAAGACCTCACTTGACTAAATTTTGTTCATAGGATTCAGGTGTCTTTTTTTCCATCCTGGGATTGATATAATGGTCTATGGATAAATTATTGTTCTATAATTAAAAAGAATGCTCAACTCCAATAGTTGGAAATCACCAATTAGGCTTAGTGTTTGCCATATTGGTCTACCAAGAAGTGGGGCTTACATGGGGTCATTGACCGAGGGAAAGTGTGCCACATGGAATTTTTGTTTCCTGAGTTCATTGATTGAGCAAAGCTTTTATGGAAATTCAGTACTACTTGGTGGAACACAGGCATCCTATGCTTCTCAAAATTTAAGGATCCTCTTCACCATTGATCGACATCATTTACTTGTGGAAAGTTAATGTGTTTGAACCCCATCAACAATGTCTGGATTCCCTAGCCAAATTACAAAATGCACCCGTCCCTCACAAGGCTTGCATGTTCTTCTTGTACATTATTATAGGCATATAAATTGTGACTTTATGGGACATTTTTTCTTGTTATTAGTCTGGTTAGTTGATGAATTTCAAAGGTGCATGAAGTTTTAATAAGAGTCAACATCATTGACCTATGGTCAAGGGTGACTCACTAATTTCACAAAGTAAAGGAAGTGTTATTTTTCATGTTGGTAGTAATAGATTAAATGCTCATAAAATTTTCCAAGCACACTAGAGATATATCAAAAGAAGAGACCTTTCTCGTGAGTGAAGCCTCTTGTTATTAAAAAATCATCACAAAGTGAATTTACAAAATAGTTTCTTGTGCTGAGTATAGAGGATCTTAACCCTTTCTGTTTTTGGTTAAGGCTCCTATTGTCTACATGAAAGATGCATTAATAATGCCCAGGAAACAAAACTAGTAAATATTATTATTTCAATACTTGATGACCTAAGCCCAATTCGAACCTGATCGAATCGTTTTTTGATTTTTAGCAGTGAGTCGGGCTACAACCTTTTAGATAGGTAGTGCACTTGTTAGTTGCATTTTTGGAATTTTGGGCTTAACAGATCTACTAGTTCTTTTATTACATTTAGTAAGAGGGTTCTTGAGTTAAGAAACATATCGTAGATGTTGTATGATGGACAAATTCTTCTTGGGTATGGTGCCCTAAGGCTTATTTTTTCTATTAGACTGTTAATCATAATGCTTACCATCAAGACCCTTACGCAAAGGAATTTGGCATCCAAACCAGTGAGAAACTTACTTCAGTTGAAGCACACATTCTGCCTACACCCAGGGTAGTAAATGTGCAACTATTTTTATCTGCACGATATCATTTTTCTATTATATGGAACCACCTTTTGCCACTTCAGTTCAGGTTTTTTAATGGTTCGTGATTGGTTGTATTGTTCATGCAGATTAAATACCATGATACATGAAAAGAAAAGGAGTGCTTGCCAGTAGTTGGTCAATGGAACATGATGAATAAGGTTTCACCTTCTCATTATTCAAGAATTTCACAATTTAATATTTCAATAGTTGTAAGTGATATGGTTCATTTTTTTCTTCCAATTGACACTTGTGTAAGCAAAAATAAAATTAAAATTCTAGGTACATATTGTAATCATCATTTCTTGCGAAAGCTAGTACTAATTGGCAGAGGTTATTATGATGTTACATATGATGCAGGTCAGTTTTGTTCTTTCATACAAATAGTTTTGTTATAAGTACTCATTTTGAGCTTCAGGTAGGGCCAGCAACATTTTCAAATTAGATTCTAATCTGGTGCTATCACATAAAAGTTGGTTAAGGTCAGTCTCTTATACCTTGGCTTAGTTTGGTTTTCGTGGTTGAAGTATGTGAGATTTTTCAAATATGCCTGTCGGTTTCAAGAAAGTTAATGCAATACCCATTAATGCTACGGCGTATTCAGTTGTTGACCTACAGATGGCTACAAACAGCTTCAGCGTAGAAAACCTCATTGGGGAAGGGTCTATCGGACGTATTTATGAGGCTCAATTTGATGATGGAAAGGTATACATTTCTCCTACATACATCAGGTCTTGTTTGGTTTAGTTTAAATTGTGTGAATCTTCTCCTTCGTAGGACTATACTTTCATGTCATTATAACAATTATTAATGAGAACGTAAGAAGGAAGATTGCACTATTTTTTTCCCCTAGTGTTTGTTGTGGAAAAGTGGAGCTTTTTTTTATTTTATGAGTGTTCTTTTGGCATTCCTAAAAGAACGTGTTCAGTTGATTTATTTGTTTGAACATTGTTATTTTTATCCTTACAAAGTAATAGTTCTGATTTTGCCAATGATACTCATCAATTGCTTGGTACTTACAAAAGGGAATCTATTCAGGTATTTACATAAAGTTTGCTCACCATCTGTTGTTCACAAGAATTTCAAATCAGCCAACATTTTGCTGGACATAGAGCTCAATCCTCCCCTTTCAAATTGTGGGTTGGCAAGCTTTGTTCCAAATGCAGAACATCAGGTAAAAACTCATGCTTCCAAAGTTTCATTTCTAGTGCATGACCAAAATATATCCTTATGTATTATCAAAAAATGAAATATGTTGGAAGTATGTTACTGGTTAGGTGTTACTCATTATACCCTCTTTTGTCAATCTTTACTGCACCAAGTTGTTATTATAGTCACTATGTTAAACTTTTCATATTCCTGTATTCAAGGAATAATAACGTCAGGATGTTAGGACAGGAAGATATAATCCACCCCACTTACGCAGTACATTTGATGTATGTGCATGGAGTCTTCTTGTAACTCGACTGTCATATTCCACTATAACCTTATTTATTACATTTTTTCTGTCATACATTTGTTTGTAGAGAAAACTGTCTAAACCCAAGTTTCCTGGACCCTTCATATCCCTTTGTATATCTATGTTGTGGGTATGGGTATGGGATCCTTGTTGCTTGAGGCTCAGTTGAATCCAAAGATTTGACATTGAGTAATATTAAAGTAAAAAAGTTGTATTGAAAAATAAAAGAAAATAGCAAAAAGAATTTCCTTATAATAATATTAAAAATAACAAAAGATATGTGGGTAAAGCAAGTCTAACACTTGTGTGTATAGATGATTTCAGGTTTTCAAGTTTGAATCGATGTGTGTATGGATGACTTAAGATTTTCGAAAACCATTTGACAGGTAAAGCTATCTATTATACAAGAGATGATTTCACTACAAATTTTTGGAGATGAAATGATATTCTGATATCATTCTTTCTTACTTCCTAATTACTATAGGGATGTGCACCTGACAGTTCAAGGCCGAGATTGGAGCAATCTTTGGTTTGATGGGTGACGCTTTAGCTCCATGACATTGATGCTTTGGCTAAGATGGTCGATCCAACACTCAAAGGGTTCTACCCAGCAATTTTTCTATTGAAGGAGTAACATCGATATCGGTTGATGTACATAAGTATGGGTTGGCTCCAAAGGGAACTAGTTTAGTTCTATATAAAAATCACACCATTAGAAAGGTAGTGTTGTCTATCGATCAATGTTTGAGTTACTTATTTTGTTTATAATTCATAGAGTTGCCTCTTATTTTATAGTGAAAATATTCGTGAATACGTACTTTGTTTTTGGATTTCGTAGATATATGTTTGGTACATTGTAGTTTATGTAGCGTAGATCTCCATACAACACATTTACAGGTTGTGACATCTTTTTATAAACATGTGATAAGTGAAATGTGGGGTGCCAATAGCAGTTCCTTTTCTTTATATAATTGCAGGTTTTATTTTGGAATGAATATTTTATTAATTTTTTTTTACAACATTAGAGGCGGTTTTGAACTGCCTCTAATGTTGTTTTTTTTTAAAACTAATTTATTATTAGGGGCGGTTTTCAAATTGCCTCTAAAATGTAAAAACCGCCCTTAAATAACAATATTTAGAGGCGGTTTTAAAATTGCCTTTAAATTATTATTATTAGAGGCGGTTTTCAAATAGCCTCTAAAATATAAGAACCGCCCTTAAAACATATTCTTTAGAGGCGGTTTTTAAACCGCCATTAAATTATTATTATTAGAGGCGGTTTTAAAATAGCCTCTAAAAATATAAAAAACACCCTTAAATCATTATTTAGAGGCGGTTTTAAAACCGCCCTTAGTCGGCCACTAAAAGGAATCAGCGACGCCACTATAGTGGGCGGTTTGACTAAACCGCCCTTAAATATATTGGAGGCGGTTTAGTCGAAATTGGAGGCAGTTTAAAATCGCCTCTAAATACCTCATATTTTGTAGTGGTGGTTCGTGTGGTAAGAGTTGTAAAAACTCTTCAACACCTGTATTTTCTAGTGGGATTCTAGTACCATTTCAATAGCATGAAAATCCTCTAGGCGCTTAGAAACAATGATTATAATGAGACACTTGAGATTATAAACGCAACTACAGATCATAAGAAAATAGTGGAAAAAATTAAAATTCGTTGAAATTAATTACATAATTGATTTGAAAGCCCTTCCACTTAATTTCTACTATCAGTGTAACCAAATAAGTTTCTACAATTATTTTAGATATTGGATTTAACCAATGTTTCGATGAAGGTAATTTAAGAAAAAAGTTTATATAAATTGGCTCAACCCAATTGATCTAGCGCCTGACTGTTTGGTTTAGTCATAGATTCAGTTCTTAAGTTAAACAATGTTGCAACTAGTTTGGGTGATCCGACGCCAGTTATTGCTAAGGCAGATCAACTAATTGCAATGTGGGAGAACAAAAAGCTAAGGCAGATCAACTAATTGCAATGTGGGAGAACAAAAACTACAAGATTATGGAGAAGAGTAGATTATATGCTTTTATTACATATCTTGTATCTTTAGTAGATTTGAATAAATAATTTTGGAGAGCTAAAATTGCCACCCTAAATTTTTATTAGAATATATCACTTAATGAAATTACATATATTACACCTAAAAAGTATATGAACACACCAAAAATAATGATTACATTGTGGAATAGGGCATCCCTCAAACCTCTTTTATATTTGGGCAGTATGTAAAGGAGATCAAATACAACTATCTCTGATGTGCATGCATGAAAGTTTGTTTAGATTCAGATGATACATTAGGCTAGGTGTGCAACTCGGTTCAATTTGATTTAGTTTATGGTTAAATTGGAATCAAATTGACATAGGTTGATTCCTCTAAATAAGAATAAAAATCGAACTGAAATGCTAATAGAACCGAAACAACCCAAACCAAACTAAGGTCGATTTGGTTCGGTTTAGTTCCATGGGTTGCCAATATCCTATAAACCTATTTGGAAACGACATATTTTTAATTAAAAATAATAATAAACAAAAGAAATTATATAATAAATAATTAATCTATTCATTAAAAAATCATTAATTTATCCTTAAAGAAGTTATTAATCTATGTCCTAACTCCTAAAATAATTCACATAACTGAATAAATTTATTTATTTTATAAGGTTCGATTCTCGGTTTGGTTCGGTTCTATACAAGCCTTGAATCGGAATCAAACTAAATTTTCTCCACTTTCTAAACCCAGAACCAAACTGCAACTTGTTCCAAACTTAACCAAACCAACTCAAAGGTATCAGTTTGGTTCAGTTCTCGGTATGTACCGGATCAAGTTGCACCGCTACATTAGGCCACAAAATAATTTTAATTACGAGAAGAATAATAATAATAATAATAATTCCAACATGGTGATGCTCGTGCACCTAATTTATTGAAAGTTTGTAGCGTTGCACCATCCCCCTAACCAACCTAAATAGGTGGAGCAGTGTATGGCCTTGGACAATCAACATATTGGTTAGGAGTGGCTTTCTTTCGAAAATCAACAGTTGAAGCTCATGGCCTCATCCAAGTCAATTATCAATTTTTATTTATTTTTAATTTGTGACATACTTTTCACATGATCTCCGTCTTCAAAAATCATTGACTCATTTTTATGCCGGCATGAACCACTTGGTGTTGGTATAATTCTAAGACGTGCCAACACTTTTTATAGATTTTCTAACTCCAGTTTTTATTTTTAATTTTTCGAATAGCAAATATTAATGAACTTAGACCCATAACTTAGTTGGTTTAACTTATTGTAGAACAACTTAAGAGATCATGGGTTCAAGTCCACCTTACCCAATATATATATATATATCAATATTAATGGACAAGCAAGAGAACCAATGATATAATGCACCGAAGGGATTCTTACTCATTGAAAATTATGGTTGATTTAATTTGGAAACTTCACTAAGATCATTCTTGTTTTTTAAGAAGTACTAAAAAAAAATTTGATTGGTTACACTAATCCATGTTTTCAAGTCATGGGATCACATTCTCACACGCTAAACAATATATCTTAATACCCACCAAACCATAATAAGTGGAGCAGTTTATGGCCTCGGGCAATCAATGTATTGGTTAGGAGTGACTTTCTTGTGGAAAATCAAGAGATGAAGCTTATGACCATATCAAAGTTAATTATTAAATTGATTGACTAATTATTTTTTAACTTGTAATGTGCTTTTCGTGTGATCATCATTGCTAAAAAAAATCAACCATTGACTCATTGTTCATGCCGCATGTTACACACAACTATAATATAGATGGTTTGATTTGATTAGATTATTTTTTGATTTGGTATAAAGGCTTTAGATCTTGTATTAATATACGTGCTAGTGATTCGTGTGGTAAGAGCTGTAAAAACTCTTCAACACCTGTATTTTATAGTGGGATTCTAGTACCATTTCAATAGCATTAAATTCCTCTAGGCGCTTAGAAACAATGATTATAATGAGACACTTCAGATTATAAACGCAACTACAGATCATAAGAAAATAGTGGAAAAAATTAAAATTCGTTGAAATTAATTACATAATTGATTTGAAAGCCCTTCCACTTAATTTCTACTATCAGTGTAACCAAATAAGTTTCTACAATTATTTTAGATATTGGATTTAATCAATGTTTCGATGAAGGTAATTTAAGAAAAAAGTTTATATAAAGTTTATATAATTTAAGTTTCTGTTTGGTTTAGTCATAGATTCAGTTCATAAGTAAACAATGTTGCAACTAGTTTGGGTCATCTGACGCCAGTTATTGCTAATACAGATCAACTAATTTCAATGTGGGAGAACAAAAAATACAAGATTTTGGAGAAGAGTAGATTATATGCTTTTATTACATATCTTGTATCTTTAGTAGATTTGAATAAATAATTTTGGAGAGCTAAAATTGCCACCCTAAATTTTTATTAGAATATATCACTTAATGGAATTACATATAATACACCTAAAAAGTATATGAACACACCAAAAATAATGATTACATTGTGGAATAGGGCATCCCTCAAACCTCTTTTATATTTGGGCAGTATGTAAAGGAGATCAAATACAACTATCTCTGATGTGCATGCATGAAAGTTTGTTTAGATTCAGATGATACATTAGGCTAGGTGTGCAACTCGGTTCAATTTGATTTAGTTTATGGTTAAATTGGAATCAAATTGACATAGGTTGATTCCTCTAAATAAGAATCAAAATCGAACTGAAATGCCAATAGAACCGAAACAACCCAAACCAAACTAAGGCCGATTTGGTTCGGTTTAGTTCCATGGGTTGCCAATATCCTATAAACCTATTTGGAAACGACATATTTTTAATTAAAAATAATAATAAACAAAAGAAATTATATAATAAATAATTAATCTATTCATTAAAAAATCATTAATTTATCCTTAAAGAAGTTATTAATCTATGTCCTAACTCCTAAAATAATTCACATAACTGAATAAATTTATTTATTTTATAAGGTTCGATTCTCGGTTTGGTTCGGTTCTATACAAGCCTTGAATTGGAATCAAACTAAATTGATCGATTCTCCATTTTCTAAAACCAGAACGAAACTGCAACTTGTTCCAGACTGAACCAAACCAACCCAAAGGTATCAGCTTGGTTTAGTTCTCGGTATGTACCGGATCAAGTTGCACCCGTACATTAGGCCATACCTTTTTTTTTTTTTCTTCTTCTAAATGAGCAAATCTTGTATGGATGTTTGACAAAGCAATGCAAATTATTTGCAAAAAACTTTTCGTAGACTCTTAATTTCTTAAGAACTCCCAATTAATTCCAGCGGAAGGGGCAAAGAAAAAACATAAGAAATATTGTTTGTTGAAAAATAAATAAAGAGATAGACTACTTGCACAGCACCCATTACAAATTGCACTTCATCACTTCAAATTTCTTTCTTGCACTCCAAAAAAAAAAAAAAAAAAAAATTGTTGCATTTCTATTCTGTTTATCTTTTCTTCTTCATTCATGCCCAAAAAATTTTTGTTAAGAACTTTTTACAAAAAAAAAAATGATAATTTTTTATCAAATTCCTCAAGTCATCAAGACATGTTTCCATTATTAACTCAATTAATTACTTAATAAATAATTAAATATCTTAAAACGAAGAGACTACGAGCATAACCAGGAAGATGAAAAAGCAAGTTATATATCCAAATGCAGTGCAATTTGTAGATAGAAAGATGATTGTAAAAATAATGGTATTTTTAAGATTGGAGTGCAACTGCCCATTAGTTATGTGCAACTAGTCGGTCCCACAAATAAAACTGCGTTTGATTTTTTCCATTACAAAGACCCCTTTCCATTGGTTTCAAATCATACGACCCTATTCGCAATAACGAATTGAGTTTGTGTAGACATTTTGGGGGCAGATCTTGACATTAATTCTTGTTTATCAAACTGATCTCGAAATTGTATTATTTCCCAAAATTAAGAAATTAAATTCCATAACAAACTATTATAAATTTATCTTATACCAAATTGATTAGCATAGGGTACAGGCCATATGAATACCAAAAAAAAAGAAAAAAGGCTGATACTAGACTTATTTTTCTAATTGGATTGAAAAATCGGAAGTGCAGTATCAATGCTTATGAGATTAGTGACTTCGAAGGCGAATTGGAAGTCCTTGTGTTGGTGTCGGCATCATATCAACTATGATCTTCTCATTAGGATAAATAACCTCCCATTTGTACTTCTTAACCACATTATGAAGGTAAGTAAGTATCGCTAATCGAGCATATTCTTTCCCGGGACACATCCGAGGTCCTCCTCCAAAAGGAACAAATGTGTAAGGAGTTGGTCCATTCCCTTCATACCTCGATGGATCAAATTTTCCTGGCTCTGGGAAGTACTCTGGGTTCTTGTTTGTCGTGCTTGCAGTCCAATATATCTGAAATTAGAAAGAAAAAAAATAATTGGGGGAATTAGCGGCATCTCTCTCAAGGATCAAAATGAATTTATATACATATTTTGCTCACGAATTATATATATCACTTACCTTAAATCCTTTTGGAATGGTGAAACCTGCATAAGTGAAATCAGTTATGGCTTCTCTGAAAGTTCCTTGTAGAGGTGGTGTGAGTCTCATGGCTTCATTTGCAGCGTTCCATGAATACTTCATCTTTTGTAAGTCCTCCCATTCTAGAGCCTGTCCAGGTGCTTTGGAGTTTATTATTTCTAATTGCTCTGATTCCCAAAACAAAACAAAAAAAAAATTTAATAATTGTTGATAGTAGCAATTAGTATAGCTTAGGGAATTATTTAAATAATCAAATCTGAATAGTACTATATATATATATATATCATATGATCTATCACAAAATAAAGGCTAAACTTTGTCAAAATTTCAGAAAAAAAAAAATGGAAACAAATTCTGAAACTTTTTGGCCTACCCTCGATCTTTTCAACAACAAAAAAAAATCTGAAACTTTCAAAGGTTTATATAAATTAATCGAACTAAACCCCAACTCATGTTATAATGCGAGTTGACATGATTTGATTTGATAATAATAATAATAGCTTACCACTTCGAATCTTATCATACACATGGGGATTCTCTCCAACATACTTCATGAGGAAAGTTATAGCAGTAGCCACTGCACTATAACCTGCAACAAGTAAACCCATAATTTTATCCACAATCTCGATCTCTGGCATGAATCGTCCCGTTGGGTCTGTAGCAACGATCATTTGCGATAATACATCTTGCATCGGAACACCCTTTGACATAGCCACCTTCTTCTCCTTGATTATCAATTGAAGTTCCTTCCTAATTGAAGTGGCAGCTTTACTAGCTCTATAAAATATTGTCCCGGGGAAATTCAAAGGTATCGAATGGAGCCCCGCGGTCATATCATCGAACTTGCTAAGAAATTTCGTGACTCTATCAGGGTCAGCGAGGCCTAAGAAGAATCGACACGCCAAAGACAAAGTGTAAGTTTTCGATAGAGGGAAGACCTTCACCTCATGTTTGCCTTCCCAATACATCTTTATATGGTTTTGGGTGGTTTCATCCATGTTTTCTATGAACCGCATTAGTGCTTCGGGCTTTAGGAACCCAGGAGCACGTAAGATGCGTAAATCATCGGGTCGTGGTGCATTAGTAGCGGTGTCAGATGGTGGGGGAGGGGGAGGGGGTGCCACAGTTTTATAGCTGCGGAAAAGCTTTTGCATCGAATGTGGGCGCCATGCAACAACAAGTTTTTGTTCATTGGCGAAGAGGAATTTGTTGCCTGATGGACCGCAAATGACCGCGGTTGGTTCTCCAAGTATTGTTGTTTTGAAGATATCGGATGAGTGTTTTGCCATTCTATCTACCACAAATTTTTCGGGCTTTTTAAATAAGAATTCGATGGTTTCGCCTATTATGGGCCATCCATGACTACCCGGAGGGAGCTTGTTAGAGCCACCGTGGGCTGAGCGTTTGTATGTGAAGATTGCAAGAGTAACAGAGGAGCAGATGAGAAGAAGACAGAGAGATGTAAAGAAGAATTCCATGATTGATGGAAATTCTAAGACGTGGACAAGTGTTTGCAAAAGGAGGAGAGTTTGGTTGGTTTAAATAAGTTGCACACTTCAATTATTTTTGGCTACTTAATTTGGTCAATTTATAGAGATCTAAAAGAATAAGCAATGAACATATATATGACATCAGAGCTAGTATAAAATAAAGGACAAATATATATAATCTCATGGGTAGGGGTGTCAATGGATAGCCGAAATCCGAATTCGAATTCGAAAAATCGGATATTATCCGAAATTTTCGGATATTGGATTCGAATTCGGATGTCATTTTAAAATTCGAATGCGTTTCGGATATGAATTCGGATATCGCGATATCCGATTCGATAATATCCGCTCTGATATAATATATATATATCATGTATTTATGTTTTACAACAAAATATTTACTTATGTATATATGGTGATGCGTATTCGTATTATACAACGAAATATTCTCTTTTAAACTTTATCTTCTTTAACACTCTGAAACGAGACAAACTAGTGACGGAACATTGGATTTTGGCCAAACTTTGTAACACTGTCTTCTCTGGTCAGCGAGCATCAGGTACTCTCTCTCTCTCTCTCTCTCTCTCTCTCTCTCTCTCTCTCTCTCTCTCTCTCTCTCTGATTACTAGTTGGTCGGAGTGATTTTTTAGGAGGAAATCGGCGGGTTTCGAGTTTTGACTGTGCGAACTCCGACACGTATTTTCCAACCGACGAGCGTACAGGTACATATTCACTCACTCACTCACTCTCTCTCTCTCTCCGAACCAGTCGGAGTGATTTTTCGGGGTTTTCAACTGTGCGAACTCCGACAGAGTAAGGACGATGGTATTTTCCAGTATGTTTTTTCGGATCGGATATTATCGGATATCCGATATTTTTTTCGGATTTGAATTCGAATGTTTGTTAGGGATATCCGATCGGATTTGGATTCAAATTCGGATAGTATTGTTTTTTTTCTGATTCGAATTCGGATATAGTAATATCCGATCGGATACATATCCGTTGACAGGCCTACTCATGGGGAGCCTCCCCAAGGACTTTCCATGTTAATTTTAAAAACAGGACCAAATTTTGTTTCAATTTAGTTGGACCTTGGTTCAAGGTGGTTGTGTCGACTTATATTCATTTAAAATTTGAAATATGTTTACTTTTTTCCTGAAGTACCTTCATTTATTCATAAAACTGATGGTTCAACGAACCGATTAGTGACAAATATTCCTTTCAAAGCATTGTCAATTAGTTGTTTAATTCTTAAATTAATGTGTCTTGCCAGCTCAGTTAGCTGATCAAAGTTGTTTCCTGGCCTGGGCATCATTTAAGGACTGCACACTACGTGAAAATCCCAAATTTTAGTGAAAAAAATTGTTGGGCCTAGCCCTTCAAATTTTAATACTCAAATTCCGCAGTCAATACTGACATGAATTAAATAGAAATGACATGAAAATATGACTTAGAAGTCAATGAAAAGTGTAAAGGAGTATGCCCAAAAGTGGCGAAAATCTACCTTTAAAGTAAATCCATCGATAACAAAAAAAAAAAAAAAGGATGAATACCATATTTATCTCAACTCTAGGCCACTCATTTTACACACACCTGGTGGGTTACATGACTACAAGTTTTTTGTTATTGGTTCAAGTAGTAGATCGAGTTGAAGATGGTATCCGATCAGGTTTAATTTACGAACTGTCCACACTAGGAGTACCAATAAGGGGGTCCACCTAACGACTACATATATTTTTGAGCAAGAAGAAGGAAGCACAAGTAACAATTATAGCTTGTTTAACCTTCTTTATCTCAACACTAGCAATAAACCAGAGGTCACCAGCACCTCAAGTTCCCTTCAGGGTTAATCTACCTTAAGTGGCACCGGTTCCACAAGCACCACAGTTTGGTCAGAACCCGATATTTGATTAAAACCCATAGTTCGTTCAAAACCATCAAGCTGAGCAATGCAAACCCAACAAGATCCCTTAAGTTTTCATTCATCTACTTATGAAACTATCATAACTACTCCTAATACTAATCAGGGAAGAATAACTTACCAAGAGTCAACCAAACCCAAAAACGATAAATGGACCAACGTACAACCCCAATTAATTTTGTGAATTTCATATGGGTATACCAGGGTATGCTACTGACTAATGTTGGTTGCTAAAACACCAAGTTCAGAATCTGATTGATAAAAATAATATTTTTCTAGATGGTCTGGCAACCCAAACACCTCAGCAGAACATCAATCAAAACCCATTACCAGCATACAATGGGGTAGGCAATGATTTTATAGTAAATGCTATATAAAGGGACAGACCAAACTTCAATCCTTCAATTTTGATAGCATTCGTTGGTTCAAGGGTCAAGATCAACTTGATGAGAAAGTTAACGTCCTCGAGTATAAACGCTTTATCCCAAGGTATAAATAACCCATCACCATCTCAAATCTTGCAACTCCCCATTAGAATGGTTGGTCTCACTATTTACCCCAACTCCAGAACCATGAACCCTTCGTAACTACCCTTCATCATACCTTATACCTTACCAGCTTTAAGTTCTTCTTCTCGACTACCCTTTGTCATATCCTACAGTACACCAACCTCTCAAACCTCAAACTTTTCCTTTGGGCCACCTTTTATCCCACCTTGTACTATACCACAAATCCTTGACCCTGTGACACTGATCACCATACCTAGTCCATCATTTTTTATCCTCATCTAAAGTCAGAACCTTTACCCATGACCATCATATCCCATAAACCTTTCCCATACCAGTCAAATCAAACCGTCTCATATAGTTATGACACAATGATCGTTACCTCCTTTGGGATTGAGAAATCGAAAGAGGTTATGGTTACGGACATTGGTTACATTACCAAATTAGGGAGATGCTACAAAGTGCCAGAGAAAAACAAAGAAAAGATGAGATGAAAAAAAAGACAGAGGATGAGGAGAAAAGGAAAAAAAATGAAAAATAGCAGCTTGTGGACAAGGAACAAATACCACAAAAGGGAGCCAAAAAAATAAGAAGATCAAGGTAACCAACAAGGAAACAACTTATATCCTCAAACTCATTCTAAAAAGTGAGAATAAGATAGTGAAGCAGTTGAACACAATACCAGCTCAAATTAGCATCTTCAACTTTTTACTAAACTTTGAACAACATCGAAAGCACTACTTAAATTTAATAGTATTGCACATGTACTTGAATTACCTTACTAGAAGAGTTGGAGAAGACAGTGGGACAGATCATGACCTCTAATCTGATCACCTTCACAAAAGTTGAATTTATCAATAGAGGAAGTGGCCACATTGAGCCATTTCACATCATATTAATATGTAAATGCATGATGGTAGCACGAGTATTAATCAACAATGGCTTAACTTTAAATGTGTGCCCTCTACAAACCGTACACGAGTTAAATACAAATTTGTCTCATATCAAACTAACTAAGAGAACCACCAGAGCGTTTGATAGTAGGAAATCGAGTCACTAAGAGAGTTGGACCTACTTGTCACTATCGGATCATACACTTTTGAAGTAACGTCGAAATCCTAGACTTATCCTCGACATTCAATCTCCTTTTCGGAAGACCTTAGATACATATTGCAAAGATAATACCTTCTTCCTTGCAAGAGCAAGTTAAATTCATCACGGGATAGAAGGTGATCTCCTTCTTTACCGAGAATCTCATACCAACTGATTGATTGCCAGATGTACCTTATATCAATTTGGAAATGACTGGGATAAAGAGGGATATCATGCCTTCACTTCATACTCGTCAATTATATCCCAAAAGAAAAAGAGAGGACAATGACAGAATTGTCAAAAACAAATTTGATGATCAGACAAATGATGTAATGCCCCAAGCTTTTAATTTGTATCTCGAGAAAAGTTAAAAGTAAAATAAAACTGTCAAATTTTATCCAAGATTCCAAATGAGTTTCGTGCTATGAAGTTGAGGATTTCAAAAAAAGCCTAAAACTGTTAGACCCCATGCTTGGTTAGTCACATTCTACAAAAAAAATTTCAATCCATTCGTGTTTTCAATCGTTTTACGATGAATCATTTCGGGTTCATACAAATAAGGGTCAAATCTATTTTTTGCAGTTCTTTGTAAGCCATTCCTACAAAGAGGGGCAATAATAGACACCATAATTTACATGAACCAATTAGAAAGAGCCAAAATTTTTAAAATCTTAAATTAATTTCAATTAAGAGTCTAAAACCCATCAACGAGCCCACGTTGCATAATAATTGTCACTTAACACATTTTTTCATGCATACATGCACACATGCATCATTTCATATTGTTTTGCATTCCAAAATCTTGTCCCTAATCCATATATATAACCCATCTAACTCCATATCCACTTTTCTAAACCATTACTTCAAATCCATATATCGACCCAAGTTCATACCCGCTTCCTAATCCAAATTCATACTCTATTAGCCAATCTATTATCCCTATCCTGACCCACTACTAAGTCTACATTCAAACCTAGTCAAAATATCTAAACCTAAACTATCCAAAGCCCATAACCTAAGCCCAAAATCAAAATCTAATGCCTAGCCCATTCTAAGCCCATGATCTTACACCTTCCCCAAGAAATGACACAGGTTGGTTTCTCATAAGTTTCAACATTGAAGAATGATCCTCATTAGTAGGCCAATGCTCCAACCTAACTGGAGAGTCAACCCTCTTGAGAAAAATCCAAGAATGCCCTCTTCATTTTTGAGATCAAACAAAAAATGTATTTTGATCTTTGGTAAAAATTCCTAAAATTTAGAGAACATCCAATCCTACCTTCAAAAGATAAGAATCTTTAAGTACATACATGGAACTCTCAAATTAGTTCATTTCAAGAATATATATCTACTATTTCTTTTGGTAATATTTATAAGAGCATCCAATTCTACTTTTTGACATATCACTTCACTTTTACACATGTCACTCTCCTATCTACTCTCTTAAAAAAACTTTTGTTCTCTCACTTCTATTTATCAAAAACCAAATATCAAAAATATATTTAGGATTTCATCTCACAAATTCTAAATCTATTATCATGAAAATGAAAAATCCAAAAACAAACAATTTAAACCTCATGTCATTTCTCTTTGTTTTTACTGTTGAACCACTTTATCCCCAAAAATTCTTTAAAAACTCTATAAATAACTCTATTTCTTATGAGCAATTAACATTATACTCTACAAAAATCCCAACTCTACTTCTCTAACCCTCACTCAATTTAACTATCAATTCAAGAACTTATATGTATCTCTCAACTCTCAACCAACAACCCTTATTTCCTTTAACCTTCTATCCTTGATTAAAACTCTCAACTTTTAAGTTCTTTCTTTCAAGATTCAATATTACTCAAGAGCATCAAGGGATAAAGTGCATATAGATTATGTCTATTTTTTTCAAGTACTTGCATATTTTACTTCTAACCTTCTATTTATTTTATGTTCTAGAAAAATTTTAGGATGTAATGCATACCTTCTCCCACTTCCTATAGGTTGGACTTCAATTCGGTTGAATAGGTAGGGGTTGAAGCCTTATTGTCCTTATAATGTGTCTCATGCATCATATTATACATCATGTACTTACTCACATATGTTTGGCAATGTTGAAGAAATGTGTTACCCTCTTATTGAGGTTGAAATACTAAGTTTCTAACTTTTATACATGCATTAAGATTGTTGCATTAAGGGAACTCCATCATGTAATCTCTCCAAAAATTCTAAACTAACATTCCTACTATTGAAAATAATGTAAACTATATGGATTATCTTTCTCTATAGGATATTTCTAATGTCTTACATTGATATCAAAAACTTTCTCAAGGTTACATTTTCACTTATCATGCACATCACCTCTGAACATGCATCTTCATGCATTTTTTACTTTCTTAAGTTTTTAAAAAATTGGCAAAGTTTCAAGGTAACCACCCTTGGTGGAAATGATGGGGTGCTTAACACCTTCCCCATCTTTTAACTAAACCTCCCTACTTAGATCATAGGTAAACCACACTTTTTTCATGTACAAGAGTTATTATAATATAAAATAATTTCAAAATCATTTTGAGTACCTATTCACGCCCATTTCTAAAAAAGAATGGTGGCGACTCTAAATAACATAATATTGAGTTTTTATGATGAATATCTTATATTTACATTAAGATTTCAATGTTTTCAAAAAATCCTAACCCTAATTACACAACTTCTAACAAGAGAACAAATTCAACGCCTTTTAAACACGCAAATCCACGAGAATCTAACCCCTCTGGTAAGTCTACCAACGCTGCTGCCATATTGGGTTCTTTGCTTTCCAACTTTGGGCTGGAACAATGTCTTGGTTTCTAAGGTATTTTCGCTTGTTAACTAATCTTGGTTCTTCCATCATGATCTTGATAATATTTTGAATTGAAAATAATTAACAAATCACTTTCATTAGACCCACAATTTAACTAAAATTAAATAAACTAATTATTATATGAGCTTAAGCAATAAATTAAGTTAAAATAAAGAATTGGTTAAATAAACTGTGCTAAGGTCTTGCATAATTGGGCCTTAAAGTCTTACTACTAGGCCTTGATTAGTTCCAATACTACCCTCAACCCGAACCGTGTGTACCCCTTATTTTATCAAGACATTCGCAGATTATAAAAGTGATGATTTCATCGTAAAAATATGTTTTGGGAATTAAAATAAATATAATACCGAAATCAAAATTTTTTCATATCCAATATAGATACGTGAGAATTCAAAACCTTTTTGGAGGTTTGAGCTCATCTACGTTGGTTTATTAGTCACTACCATTCAAAGAATTTGGGTGTAAACATACTCCACAAAAGTGTTTTAAAATTTTATTTTTTGTTGGCTAATATTGACTCGTATATTTTCTTATAAAAATATATCCAAAAGATAAAGGGTAAATATCTATCTATAGAACTAAGGTATGGAAGTTTGATTAATGGACCAACTTCAAGCTAAGGAAATTATAAATCTACATTTCTTAAAAGTAAAGACTTTAAATAAAAGAATAAGGAGGTAAGAGACGGGATTTATGAGGAAACTACACAGAAAACCCAAAAAATTACAACTACACCCCACCTTGGTCTCTTTTTCTTATTTTTTCTTTCTTTTCTTCTTGGTTTAGGCTTTTTAAAGATTTAAGGATGCATTTTGACAAAATTTTGATAGGCTAAAGAGCATTGAGGAGAAAGTTGGAAAATTTTTTGATCACTTAAGCTATCATTTTCTTTTACTTTAATTTTGTATCATATTTATAGGCTTTTGGGAGACCTTTGGGGGTAAACTTGTCCTAGATCATAAAATTCTCAATATTCTCACTTAAACCACACATGATGACTCGGAAGACCCTCCATCATGTAGTCCTTGATTATATTTTATAATATTATGAGTTTAATGATTAAAGGATAAGATAGTAAAAGACAACAAGTTCTAGAGACTTCTCAAATGAGGCTAAAGTCTAAATGTTTTAGCTTTGAGTTAACCAAGAAGGAATTAAGCTAGATCGAATGTAAATATGGATTTGGTTTGGGATACTAATGTCATTTAGTTTGAAAGAACTTTCTAACAAACTATAGATAGTTTAGTCTTTGTACTCAAGTCCTAGAGCCTTCTAATAACTGAACAAAATTATCAATGCTCTTAGAGAATGATCAAATTACATTTAATCCCTTTGGATTGGGGATAAACTTGGGGGCATAAGAATAGATCACCTTAATTTGACTCTAACAAGATGAGGTTAATATAATAATTACACTCATGTGGGGACTAACACTTGACCAAGGGTATTTTTTAGAAGATTTAAGAAAGTATTTAAAGATCAAAATGAGGGGGGATTATTAGAACATTAATGGAAAGATAAAACGGTAAAATGAAGAGATTTCTTAGGGGGAAAATCATTAAGTAGAGGGATTAGGAGGTCATTTCCTTTAAGAAGATTCGAGCTCACATGGGTTTGTAACTGCCTAACAAAATTGACCTTGAGTGAGCCATGGCCTAAACAAACTTATGCCTGGTGTAGACACCCCAATTTGCATGGACCCATTAAAAAAAATTCAAAACTTTCCCGAGTTGATATCAATTTAGAGCTTAAACCCTCTAACGGGCTCGCATTGTCACTTGGCACCATTTTCATGCATACATGTATCATGTCATATAATTTTACATACCCAAACCTTATCCCTAATCTATATCTACTTTCCATGAATCAACTCATTACCCTTATCAAATCCACACTCAAGCGTAGTTTAAATATCCAAACTTAAACTACCATAAGCCCACATCCCAAGTCCATATCCTAATCCCATACTAAATCCATTGTCAAACCAAGCCATCATAAGTCCATAACCTAAGTTTATAACCCAAGTCCAAGACAAAGTCCATACTAAACTCATTCTCAAAACAAACCATCTTAAGTCTAAGTTCATATCCTAACCTAAAACCAAGTTTATTCTAAGCCCAACACTAAGTCCATTATAAGTTCATGATCTATATATCCTCTCAAAAGGTGACATATGTTGATCTCTTATAAGCCTCTAATGCTCAATGCTCTAACTTAATTTAAGAGTCAACTCCCTCTTGTGAAAACTCAAGAATACCCTTATAAAAAAGTGTAGTTAAATAAAAAATATACTTTGGTCTTTGGTAAAAATCTATAAAGTTAGGAGAACTTCCAATTTTACCCTCAAAAGGTAAAAATCTTCAAGTACATACATGAAACTCTTCCATTAGTCCATTTCAAAAATATACATCAACTTTTACATTATGAATTATTTACAAATGAACCAAGGTCTATTTTTTACCTATCATTTTACCTTTACAAATGTCACTCACCTACTCACCTCCCAAAAGTACTTTTATTCTTTTACCTCTATTTACCAAAAAATCAAAAATCAAAAAAATATTTTTAGTATGTCTTCACAAATTCCACCTTTACCCTCATACAAATGAAAAATCCATAAAGAAATAACCTAAACCTTATGTTCATTCTCTTTATTTTTAGGGTTAGACCACTTTATTCCCAAAAGTTCGTCAAAAACTTTATAAATAGTCCTATTTTCTATGAGAAATTTATGCTCTCAAGTCTCCATCTCTCAACCTCAAACTCTACCAAAATCCCTACTTACCTCTCACTATTATCTCAACCCAAGCTTTTATTAAAAAATTTTCACCCATCTACTCACCTCTCACCCTTTTCTCAACTCAAGCTTCTACTCAAGAACTCTCACTCATATCTCAACCTTCAACCAATAACTCTCATCCTCTCTAATCATCTACTCTCAACAAAAGCACTCAACCTTTAAGTTCATCTCTCAAGATTCAAGTACATTCAAGAACCTCAAGGGACAAGTTGGGTTAGAATAAGTTTTTATTTTCAAGTATTTGTATCTTCTACTTCTAATCCTCTTTTTATTTTATATTTTTAGAAATATTTTAGAATGTAATGCACACTCTCTCCCACCTTTAGTAGGTTGGACGAAGGTTCGATCGAAAAGGTGAGAGTTGAAACCTTCTTTTCCCTATCACATATCTCATGCATCATATTGTACATAATGCACCCACCCACATGTACTTGGCAATGCTGAAGAAACGTGTCACCTTCTTGTTATAGTGAAATACTAAATTTCTAGCCTTCCATACAAACATTAAGATTGTGGCCTCAAAGGAACTCAATCATGGAGTTTCTCTAAAAAATCCTAAATCAACATTCTAATTCATGAAAAATAATGTAGACTATATGGGTCATCATTCTCCATAAGATGTTCCCAATGTCACATTGACATCCAAATCCTTTTTAAGGGAACATTTTCACTTATTGTACATACTATACCTAACATACATTTTTCTTATTTTCTTAAAATTTGAAAAGATTAATCAAGTTTTAAGGTAATCACCTTTGGTGGAGAGGATGGGGTGCCTAACACCTTCCTCATCCTCTAATCGGACCTATTTACTTAGATCATAGGTAGACCATACTTTTTTCATGTATGAGAGTCACTATAATGGCAAAATCAATTTCAAAATCATTTTGGGTGCCCATTCACACCCATTTCTATAAAAGAATAGTGACGACTCCAAATAACGTAGCATTGAGGTTCATAACGAATATTCACATGTTTACACCTGGCCAAATGTGACCCCCATACTATGAAAAATATACTTCTAGCTATGGATCACTTTCATCCTACGCAAAATTTCACTTTGGTCATATGTGAGGTGCGACTAAGCTAGTAAATAACCTGGCCAAGAGGGCTACCCATGGTTAAGCTTAGAATCTTAACTTTAAAATGGCCCTTGGGCCTTGTGGCTACTTGAATAATAGGGCTTTAAAGCCTCTTTGAGAAAAACCTTGAGTCAAGCCCATTCTCGAAAAGTTTTTTGTGCTTTCAGGCTCGACTTAAGCAAAATGGGGTGTTTACATTTAGTGCACTAAATGGAGATTCACCCAACTAAAGAAGATAAGTGAGTGGTTGAGAATAAGTAAAAGTCGAGGTACCAATAGAAGCTCTCTCGAGATTTTTTTTTCTAGATTTCTACTATTTGGGTTTAGAATTTTATATGAGCCTAATAATAATTGTAAAACACTATTAAAACTATTTGAACGAGTATTATAATATTTTGTACTATTAAGGCTATAATTTAAGCCAAACATTTTTAATGTTTGAAGAGTAGGTTTCAATCTTTAATTGGGGTGTGAGAAATAATTTAATAAATTGGAGTGTAATAAGTAAAGGTTCGGGTGCCAATAGGAGTTCTTTTCTTCTCTTTTCTTTTGGTAAATATTTGAGATATTCCCTTAATGTTTTAAAATTGATAACATGCCTCTCTTGACCTTGGTCATCACTAAGAATGACCTAAATGTTTCCATCGTCATTCTCTAACTAAAAATCCTTGATTTTTCTGAACAAAAAAAAAAAAGAATAGATTTTCATCTTTAAGCTCTTAACCTCTAGGTTGAATAATTTTTAGTTTATTCAAATAACATCATCTTCAATATACGTTTTCAACCACTCTTAACCTTTCACCGTGGAAGAAAAACCTGGGATTTTTCTATTTAAAATTCTATTGTCTTCTATTTAACTTTAAAACTAATTATAGGAAGAAAAAAAAAAAAATACTTGTTAGTAAATAGTAGGTGAATGCAAGTTTTACTATCAACACTTACCCATTTTAACCAACTTATCAAGTTGGTCCTTTTCTCCTTAAAGCCTACTTTATTAAAGCTGAAGAACATAAAATCTTAAGGGTGAAGTTAGGGTTAAAAACTTTTACCAAAGAAATTGAAGATGTCTAATTTTGGAATAAATATTGTAACTGCATAAAATAAACTTCCAATTATAACACACCCAGAGCAACAAGGGCGTTCCGTTAAGCCATTATACCAAATATGTTGAGGAAAGGGACTTGCACAACGGTTGCAACCCCAAAATAGAAAAGATTATTTACCAACAAATTTTGACGTGTTAAGATAAGACCAAATCTCATGATATTAGGAAGAAAGATCTTAGTTTGATTCCTTCGTTAATTGGTGAAATATTTTGAAAGTATAGAGATTGTAAGGCCAACATCAAAGGAAAGTAAATATACGCAATTTTTTTATACTTATATTGTTAAGCATCGGAGAGCTTTTTTGACAGTGCGATCAAAGAATCTCAAAGCTGATCTAGATCCATCTAAGGAGGGCCTGCGAAAAGATTGGAAAACCCCCCACACAAATATCAAGGGTTTTTTTTACTAGATCTTGAAGATGAGGATATTAAAGTCATTTCAAATAATTTATTAAAGAAGACCAAGATCAAGGGATATGTCTTTAGTTATGATGTGCTTTAATTACATTTTATTAAAATCAGAAATCTATATATATATAACATACAATAAATAAGATATAAAGCAAGATATATTGGTCGAGTTAGACTAAACATTATTAGGCCGAAACCCAGCTCAGCTATACCATTGCTTGAAAATTGTAAGCCCAACCTTATTTTTGGGAGACTCAAAAATCAAAATCACGGCTCTATATAAAACATTTGTTTTTTAGACTGGGCCTGGGCCAAAGTGGGAAACCGAGTTGCGAGTTGCGATGCAGAAAATGTCATTATCTGTGAGCACTTGGCACTTTGCAATTGGTGAATTACTATTTCGTGAGTTGAAAATGAGTTATTTATGATTTTGGCTCACTGTTCATTTTAATTATCAAAACATGAACAATCATGTTTTCATTAAAAAAATTCAGAATGAAGTGACTGTTGAACCACTTTTTTGTGAACCACTTTTATAAACATGAACAGGTTTAAAGTGAAATTCGTTAGTTTTTTGTTATCATTCACATTTTGGTAATTAAAATGAATAGTGAGTAGGAATCGTAAATTCTTCAAAAGTTGATCACTTTTTTGTAAATATCTCTTTTGCAACTCTTTAGATAGTAACATTTGCAAACAAACTAGTGTCACAATGCACTCAAAGATGCAACAATTCAGAGCTATTTCATCACTTTTTGAACTCCAAATAGGATTAACAAGAACTCTACAATTCTACCTTTTGTCCATAATATGAAAATAAACTAAAACATGATCAAAAAGTATAAACGATGAAGAATCCGTGAAAAAACAGTAAACTACGAGTGTATTTAATGGAGCAAGGTTTTTTCCATGAGAGAAATAACGTGAGTGACCTTGGAGCCTAAAGAAATGTTGTTAGTTTCCATCTAAGATACTAGGGTGGATCAATATAGATGTTGTAAAAAATAAAACTCCCTCAAGCATTAAATATTTTTATATTATAATTTTCTATAAAAGATAGTCATTGCTTATCCAAGTCATTCAAGAGAACAGATAAATGTGGCGTTGAGTCATAAGAAGTAAAAAATAACTTTTTAGGGCACATGTAAAGGGTCTGTTCAAATGTTCCCAACAAATTAAAATAAAAAACCGAACCATTGGATTCATTTTCAAAAATATTCTCAAATTCTTCTTAATTATCCCCTCCATATATCTATCCAATAAGTCAATCAAGGGAGCTTCCCTTTGTCTCTAATACATATTACTCGCTGGGTCCATGGGTTTTGGCTATTGATATGTTTGTTTGCGGGGCTCTGGGAGTGTTTTTTATTGATTTTTGTTGCATGATTGGGTTTGGAGATTTGAGTCTTGTTTGAAAACTGTAGGTTGCACTAATGGTTGTCTGATGCAATACTAAATTTGTGTCCTATCAATTTGTCAAAAGGCCAACAATCAATTTGATCAACCAAGCAGGCCCTAAAATTGTATTTGGGTCGAAGATGAGCGGTCCCTCAATTTTTTTTATATAGAATATGTTTGTATTAATCCCTTGTTTTAGTCATGTCACAAAATTTGGTGAATGTTTCAAAAAATTTGGAAAAATTGTCCTCTACCGATTATTTGGGCCAATAGAGGAATTAAGCGGTAGTTTGCCAATTAATTGTTGTCACACCACTTTCAACTGTAAGATTCTATCTGTTGGACTTTGTGGAGCCTAGTTATGTTTGATCCGATTGACAATCCGACCCAACCCGAATAATGTTACGTGATTTTTTATAGGAGATTTTCTAAGGCTTAGTCCATGGGGCGGAGGCTGTCGACAATAAATTTTATAGATCTACGTCGAGATTTGTGAATTAAAATCATAAATGATTTTATTTATTTTGATGAAAACGAGAATTCAAGTCTCAATATTTTCCTTTGATTAACAGTCAAGTGCAAAATAGTGACCTATGTAACTTTTCTTCTCTCTAGACTTCGCGCTTTATCGATTGAGAAAGTTATTTTGACGATGATTTTGTTTGTGCTTGATCTTATATAGAGGTTTCTTTAGATTTTTTTCTCTTCAGGCTTCACGCTTTATCGGCTGAAAATATTTTCTTGATTTCCAAAGAAAGGTTTTATATTTGATCTTTTCTTTAATCGGAATCCGGATCTCTAAAGAATTTTGCATTGTCTCTAGAGGGGCTTGAAAGCTTCTTCTTCTTTAGAGGAAGAGTTTTTGTCTTCCGAGAAAACGTAATCCAGACCCCCTCTTAATAAGAGAGACTTCGATATTTATAACATAGGATAAAATGATATTTCCAAATATGCCCTTTATCTAACTGGATTTTACGTAATTAATTTAAATAGTATTTGGTTATTGATCCAACTCATTTTAATGGACTTTGAATTTAATTGTGGGCTAACCCATTTGTTGGGTGTATAGGCCTAATACTTACTATAGATTATTTAGATTTATTGGATCATAGGTTTTATCTGTGAAAACTCAAACTCATGCTCGAACGAGGTACGTTCCCAGTTCATTTTGACTCAAAATTTATTGCCTTTATAAGTTTAAGACTTTATTTTTATTTATAAAATTTGTAAATACCTCAAAATTTTGTTGCCTACAATGTGATTTTGGAAGAAATTCAAAAACATTATTTGTTAATCAGAAAAATATTCTAATTTTTTTTTTCGAAATTAATTTCCCGTATTTATCATATCTAAACCCCTTTTGAATAATTGTCAGATTAATCTAAAATTGATTACTATGGTTTTATAATTATGTTGCTACGTATTATCAATTTTTTCAAGAGAAGTTGCAGCTATGTCACAAAGTCAAGAAGCACCATGGGTGATATGCACAGTCCTTCTAAATTTTATTTATTTATTTATTATTATTATTATTATTATTATTATTTATAATAAACTGTCTGTCTTAAATGAATGGAATTGAACCCAATTCTATGGTATCATCATTCAAATACTTTATCAACTAAACTAGCTGGCAACTGTCGTAAAATCTAATAAATACCAATGTTTCAAGATATTAACGTGGCTATGAGGGATTTAGGCCCATTTCTCAGTTGGTTTGAGACATTAAAAAGCAACTTTGATGTCATGGTGTCAAGCCCAACTTACACATTAAAAAATAATAATAATAAGTGCCCAACTTACACATTAAAAAATAATAATAATAAGTGGGTTACGAGGGATTGGTGATGCTCGTGCACCTAACTTACTGAAAGTTTGTAGCGTTGCACCATCCCCCTAACCAACCTAAATAGGTGGAGCAGTGTATGGCCTTGGACAATCAACATATTGGTTAGGAGTGGCTTTCTTTCGAAAATCAACAGTTGAAGCTCATGGCCTCGTCCAAGTCAATTATCAATTTTTATTTATTTTTAATTTGTAACATACTTTTCACATGATCTCCGTCTTCAAAAATCATTGACTCATTTTTATGCAAGCATGAACCCCTTGGTGTTGGTATAATTTAAGACGTGCCAACACTTTTTATAGATTTTCTAACTCCAATTTTTATTTTTAATTTTTTGAATAGCAAATATTAATGAACTTAGACCCATAACTTAGTTGGTTTAACCTATTGTAGACCAACTTAAGAGATCGTGGGTTCAACTCCACCTTACCCAACTAAAAAGAATATATATATATATATCAACTTAAGAGATCGTGGGTTCAAGTCCACCTTACCCAACCAAAAAGAATATATATATATATATATCAATATTAATGGACAAGCAAGAGAACCAATAATATAATGCACCGAAGGGATTCTTACTCATTGAAAATTATGGTTGATTTAATTTGGAAACTTCAATAAGATCATTCTTGTTTTTTCAGAAGTACTAAAAAAAAAATTGATTGGTTACACTAATCCATGTTTTCAAGTCATGGGATCACATTCTCACACGCTAAACAATATATCTTAATACCCACCAAACCATAATAAGTGGAGCAGTTTATGGCCTTGGGCAATCAATGTATTGGTTAGGAGTGACTTTCTTGTGGAAAATCAAGAGATGAAGCTTATGACCATATCAAAGTTAATTATTAAATTGATTGACTAATTATTTTTTAACTTGTAATGTGCTTTTCGTGTGATCATCATTGTTAAAAAAAATCAACCATTGACTCATTTTTCATGCCGCATGTGACACTTGGTGAGGTGTACTCAAAGACGTGCCAACACTTTCTATAAATTTTCAAATTCAATTTTTATTTTATTTTATAGAGTACCGAATATAGGATAGGCAAGAGGAACCAATAATATAATATAGCAAATTAAGGAATTATACTTTTCCAACTCATTGAAAATTAAGGTGGACTCACTTTGGAGACTTCACTAAGAACATTGCACTAAAAAAATATTGATTAATTAAGCACTAAGCCACTTTTTTCAAGTCATGAGATCATGTCCTCACATTAAACAAATATATCCCAATAATTTTTTGGTAGGTATAAATGGAGCCAAGGCAGGCCACCACAACCAACTATATTAAATGATGAACAGACAGCTCCACGACTAGTTATAAGAATCTCTATTATAAAACGAATTCAGAAAGCTAATAAAAAAATCTATAACAATGACAATGATATATTGGGTGAGTCTATAATCGTTGAAAAAGACCATTTTAATATATACTTTGAGGTACATTGAATCGGAATTTTTTTAGGTCGTCGTTATTAATTATTCTAATATCATAAGGTAATTTTATTCAAATTAAAAAAAATTATTATGTTTTAGAAATTCTACTATCTTGGTAAATATGGTGACAGTACAAAGTAGAGTTAAATTAGATATTTGATAATCTATTTGACTGGTTTTGAGGAATTCTTTTATTAATTCCAATTATCAATAGATTTTTTTTTTTTTTTTTTTTTTTTGAGAATTGTTTCTTCTATTTTGCTTTGTTGATTTAAGGTTGTCTTTTTTGGATTCAAAGTTTTTTATCACAAGGAAGAAGATGGTTGTCTACTCCATTTCAACACGTTTCAACTGAGTCAGAATGATTCAATATTGTGTAGGGTACAAATTACATTAATGAATGATGGACAAATTAACACCTGCCCCAGTGCATGTGGTAAGATACATCTAGGCTTCAAATTGTAAGTTATCTTCAAAGCTAAACTAATTATAATTAATTTTCTTAATATCTATAATTGTAGCTTTATGCACAGCATTACATTACAATTGTAGCTTTCTAAATTTGGGTCACTTGTTTGCATTTGATGGAGTTCAAAGTGCCAATCAATAATTATGAACACCGAAAAAGATATGTAGTTTATATTTTAACTAGAGTTTACTCATGCCTACGTTATAGACATCCTCTAAAAGGGTAAACGATGAAAAATAATAAAGTAGATTAAAGAGTTAAAAGAGAAAATATAATAAAATTAGGGGAGGTGAAGAATAAATGAAATAAAGTAGGTTTCAGAAAATTATAGTTCAATGGAAGGGGTATTTTTAAAAAAAGAGTCGGGCCAGAGTGACCTCAGCGAGACACATCTTGAAGTGGTGGTACGTGTATCTTAAAAAATTTCAGATTAAAAAAGTAAGAGATGAAAAATAATAAAGTGGATGAAAGGGATAAAAGATCAATTATAGTAAAGTTAGAGAGGGCATATACCCTCTTTAAGGTTATGGTGCAAAAGTGAAAAAAAAAAAAAAAAAAAAAAGAATTAAAGTCGGGAGTATTATTATTAAAAATAATAGATTAAAGAGGTAAAAGATGCAAAATAATAATAGATTAAAAGTGTAGAAGAGAAAATATAATAAAATTAGAAGAGATGAATAATAAAAGAAACAAAGTAGATCTCATACACTATAACTTGATAGGAGATTTAACCCACAAAACTGTAGACAATGTTGTAGTTGATTAGATGGTTGTATTACACACAACTATAATATAGATGGTTTGATTTAATTAGATTATTTTTTGATTTGGTATAAAGGCTTTAGATCTTGTATTAATATACATGCTAGTGATTCGTGTGGTAAGAGTTGTAAAAACTCTTCAACACCTGTATTTTCTAGTGGGATTCTAGTCCCATTTCAATAGTATATATGAAAATCCTTTAGGCGCTTAGAAACAATGATTATAATGAGACACTTGAGATTATAAACGCAACTACAAATCATAAGAAAATAGTGGAAAAAATTAAAATTCGTTGAAATTAATTACATAATTGATTTGAAAGCACTTCCACTTAATTTCTACTATCAGTGTAATCAAATAAGTTTCTACAATTATTTTAGATATTGGATTTTAACTAATGTTTCGATGAAGGTAATTTTGAGAAAAAAGTTTATATAAATTGGCTCAACCCAATTGATCTAGCGCCCGACTGTTTGGTTTAGTCATAGATTCAGTTCTTAAGTTAAACAATGTTGCAACTAGTTTGGGTCATCCGACGCCAGTTATCGCTAAGGCTGATCAACTAATTTCAATGTAGGAGAACAAAAAATACAAGATTATGGAGAAGAGTAGATTATATGCTTTTATTACATGGGTTAGAGGTGTAGGAATGAGCTGATTTTTGGTGAGGATGATCTCTACGGTGAGGAGATCATCCTCACCAAAAATTAGCCCATTCCAAAATCTCTAACCCATGTTTTGAAAAATGTTTTGCCAAAATGTTTGTTGCTAAACATTTCCCTTATTACATATCTTGTATCTTTAGTAGATTTTAATAAATAATTTTGGATAGCTAAAATTGCCACCCTAAATTTTTATTAGAATATATCACTTAATGAAATTACATATAATACACCTAAAAAGTATATGAACACACCAAAAATAATGATTACATTGTGGAATAGGGAATCCCTCAAACCTCTTTTATATTTGGGCAGTATGTAAAGGAGATCAAATACAACTATCTCTGATGTGCATGCATGAAAGTTTGTTTAGATTCAGATGATACATTAGGCTAGGTGTGCAACTAGGTTCAATTTGATTTACGTTATGGTTAAATTGGAATCAAATTGACATAGGTTGATTCCTCTAAATAAGAATCAAAATCGAATTGAAATGCCAATAGAACCGAAACAACCCAAACCAAACTAAGGTCAATTTGGTTCGGTTTAGTTCCATGGGTTGCCAATATCCAATAAACTTATTTGGAAACGACATATTTTTAATTAAAAATAATAATAAATAAAAAAATTATATAATAAATAATTAATCTATTCATTAAAAAATCATTAATTTATCCTTAAAGAAGTTATTAATCTATGTCTTAACCCCTAAAATAATTCACATAACTGAATAAATTTATTTATTTTATAAGGTTCGATTCTCGATTTGGTTCGATCCTATACAAGCCTTGAATCGAAATCGAACTAAATTGATCGATTCTCCATTTTCTAAACCTAGAACCAAACTACAACTTGTTCCAAACTGAACCAAATCAACCCAAAGGTATCAGTTTGGTTTAGTTCTCGGTATGTATTGGATCAAGTTGCACCCCTACATTAGGCCATACCTTTTTTATTCTTCTTCTAAATGATCAAATCTTGTATGGATGTTTGATTAAGCAATGCAAATTATTTGCAAAAAACTTTTCGTAGACTCTTAATTTCTTAAGAACTCCTAATTAATTCCAGCGCAAGGGGCAAAGAAAAAAAACATAAGAAATATTGTTTGTTGAAAAATAAATAAAGAGATAGACTACTTGCACGGCACCCATTACAAATTGCACTTAATCACTTAAAATTTCTTTCTTGCACTCCAAAATTTTTTTAAAAAAAATGGTTGCATTTCTATTCCGTTTATCTTTTCTTCTTCGTTCATGCCCAAAAAAATTTTGTTAAGAAATTTTTACAAAAAAAAAAAAAAAAAAAAATTGATAATTTTTTATCAAATTCCTCAAGTCATCAAGACATGTTTCCATTATTAACTCAATTAATTACTTAATAAATAATTAAATATCTTAAAACAAAGAGACAACGAGCATAACCAGGAAGATGAAAAAGCAAGTTATATATCCAAATGCAGTGCAATTTGTAGATAGAAAGATGATTATAAAAATAATGGTATTTTTAAGATTGGAGTGCAACTGCCTATTTGTGATGTGCAACTAGTCGGTCCCATAAATAAAACTGCGTTTGATTTTTTTCCGTTACAAAGACCCCTTTCCTTTGGTTTCAAATCACATGGTTCTATTCGCAATAAGGAATTGAGTTTGTGTAGACATTTTGGGGGCAGATCTTGATATTAACTCTTGTTTATCATACTGATCTGGAAATTGTATTATTTCCCAAAATTAAGATATTAAATTCCATAACAAACTATTATAAATTTATCTTATACCAAAATGATAAGCATAGGGTACAGACCATATGAATACCAATAAAAAAGAAAAAAGCCTGATACTAGACTTATTTTTCTAATTCGATTGAAAAATCGCAAGTGCAGTATCAATGCTTACGAGATTAGTGACTTAGAAGGCGAATTGGAAGTCCTTGTGTTGGTGTCGGCATCATATCAACTATGATCTTCTCATTAGGATAAATAACCTCCCATTTGTACTTCTTAACCACATTATGAAGGTAAGTAAGTATCGCTAATCGAGCATATTCTTTCCCGGGACACATCCGAGGTCCTCCTCCAAAAGGAACAGATGTGTAAGGAGTTGGTCCATTCCCTTCATACCTCGATGGATCAAATTTTCCCGGCTCTGGGAAGTACTCTGGGTTCTTGTTTGTCGTGCTTGCAGTCCAATATATCTGAAATTAGAAAGAAAAATAATAATTGGGGGAATTAGCGACATCTCTCTCAAGGATCAAAATGAATTTATATACATATTTTGCTCACGAATTATATATATCACTTACCTTAAATCCTTTAGGAATGGTGAAACCTGCATAAGTGAAATCAGTTATGGCTTCTCTGAAAGTTCCTTGTAGAGGTGGTGTGAGTCTCATGGCTTCATTTGCAGCGTTCCATGAATACTTCATCCTTTGTAGGTCCTCCCATTCTAGAGCCTGTCCAGGTGCTTTGGAGTTTATTATTTCTAATTGCTCTGATTCCCAAAACAAAACAACAAAAAAAAATTGAAATAAATTAATAATTGTTGATAGTAGTAATTAGTATAGCTTAGGGAAATATTTAAATAATCAAATCTGAATAGTTTTATATATATATATATATATATATATATATATATATATATATATATTTTTTATGATCTATCACAAAATAAAGGCTAAACTTTGACAAAAATTCAGAAAAAAAAAATATATGAAAACAAATTCTGAAACATTTTGGCCTACCCTCGATCTTTTCAACAACAACAACAAAAAAAAATCTGAAACTTTCCCAGATTTATATAAATTAATCGAACTAAACCCCAACTCATGTTATAATGCGAGTTGACATGATTTGATTTGATAATAATAATAATAGCTTACCACTTCGAATCTTATCATACACATGGGGATTCTCTCCAACATACTTCATAAGGAAAGTTATAGCAGTAGCCACTGCACTATAACCTGCAACAAGTAAACCCATAATTTTATCCGCAATCTCGATCTCTGGCATGAATCGTCCGGTTGGGTCGGTAGCAACGATCATATGCGATAATACATCTTGCATCGGAACACCCTTTGACATAGCCACTTTCTTCTCCTTGATAATCAATTGAAGTTCCTTCCTAATTGAAGTGGCAGCTTTACTAGCTCTATAAAATATTGTCCCGGGGAAATTCAAAGGTATCGAATGGAGCCCCGCGGTCATATCATCGAACTTGCTAACAAATTTCGCTACTCTATCAGGGTCAGCGAGGCCTAAGAAGAATCGACATGCCAAAGATAAAGTGTAAGTTTTCGATAGAGGGAAGACCTTCACCTCATCTTTGCCTTCCCAATACATCTTTATATGGTTTTGGGTTGTTTCTGTTAGATATTTTTTATGTCCCACATGACAGTTTTAGTCTTTAATAAAAGGAAGTTACTGATCTAATCTCTAGAGTAGTGGTTACTAACATTTAGAGAAGTAGTTTTCCTTATCTATTAACTTCTAACTTTGATGGGAAGTGGAGGGGCAGTTACAAAAACTACTCAGCAGTTACTAAAGGAAATGGGTCCTCTATTAAGAGGCATCATACTATTTTCCATCATCAGTGAGTAAAATGCATTTTTTCTTTTAAGAGAAAGGGTCAAGAGAGAGAAACTCATTGCCTGAAGAAATCCATATTTTCAGATCAACAATTAACAAAGAAATTGCTATGGATTCAGGTATGTTGTTTATCTTTATAAAATCATATATGTTATTTAAATTTGTATTTGAAAATCATGATAGTCAAGATCATAGAATATATTGATTGATGAATTTAAAATTTTACATGTGGTATCAGAGCCACAGGTTAAGACTTTCTTGATTTTCCATTATGATCTATTTGTTGCAATCAATTATTTGTGGAAGATTTCATATATATATATGATATGATTTAGTTTTGATTTTAATTTTTTCTTTTCCGCTGCGATTATTAAAGTTTTCCACAAAATAAAATCTCATTTATTTTATACCCAACGTGTTTTCTATGGATTCTCATATATAAAGCATGATGTTGTTGGTTGCTTTAATTAATGGAGAAAATTACATATTTTAGTACATTTTCTACTTTCCATTTTCAGCATGATGTTACATATCAATTTTATTTTATTTTTATTTTTATTTAATTGATAATATTGCTCATGATTTGTTCTACAGTATAGAACACAACACACAAAATGTGTATCATTTATAAAAATCTGAATCATGTCCGAAATTTATGAGTAACATCTCTTGTATTGATTTGTTATAATAATAATAATAATTATTATTATTATTATTTTTTATAGTTTATTTGAACATGAAATTGTCATATGTATGAAACTGTTTAAATGATGATTTGATGTGATTAATGATAAATTATTTTTTCAAAGTGATTATTTCAACTTGAAATCCTATTTTATGAAATAGTTTGGTAATCACCAAAGTGATCCAACTAGAAAGTCATAGGTTTCAAGTTGTAGTTTTGATCTTAATACTCATATCCCAAGTATTAAGAAAAATGACTTTGCAAATTTTGAATAGATATTTATATGTATTATTAATCATGAGAATATTTTGGCTTGGCCCAAAGGTGCACCACTTTTCTTGTGATTAATATACTAAGGTAAAATAATTAATGTATATCCTTAATTGAGAAGTGGAATCGGATACCCAAAGGTAACGGACCTATCAGATTATGGATACATTATTAATTATTTATTTTATTTTAATAGGTGAAAGGGAATTACCATAATAGTTAAAAGTTTAATTTTTTGTATGTTGTAATTTTCATCCAAGATGTGTTACAACAATACTATTTATTGTTTATTATTTAACTCAAAGCATTAATGTGTGAGCATATATTTACTTGCAGTTTCAATTCCTGTTTCGTTTCATTCACATGCTTCATCTGTTCCGATCCTTAATGGAGCAAATTTCTCAGATTGGTCTGAACAAGTCCAGTTTCACCTAGGTGTACTGGATCTTGATTTAGCACTTCGGACTGAGAAACCGCCTGCTATTACTGAAGTTAGTAGTGCGGAAGAAAAGACTCTAAGTCATTCTTGGGAAAGATCGAACAGATTGAGCATTATGTTTATGCGAATGAGTATAGCGAACAACATTAAATCTACACTTCCTGTACCTGACACTGCTAAGGAATTTTTTAAGACTGTGGAAGAACGTTTTCGTTCAGCTGATAAGTCTCTTGCTGGGACATTAATGGCTGAACTCACCACCATGAAGTTTGATGGTACTCGTGGGATGCATGAGCACATCCTTGAGATGTCAAATCTAGCTGCTAAACTGAAAGCTCTTGGGATGAATGTGGATGAGTCTTTTCTTGTTCAATTTATTTTGAACTCCTTACCTCTTCAATATGGGCCATTTCAAATTCATTACAACACTATTAAAGACAAGTGGAATGTAAATGAATTGGCTAATATGCTTGTTCAAGAAGAGACAAGGCTTAAGCAACAAGGACATCATTCAGTTCACCTTATAGGCAAAGGAGCTAGTAAGAAGTGGAAGAAACCTAAGAAGGGCAAAATGGTAGAACCACCTAAATTCAATGGGCCTCCTCAAGGTATAGAGGCTCATCAGAGGGGACAAAACAGTATCAAGTGCCGTTTCTGTAAGAAGTTTGGGCATGTACAGAGAGATTGCCACAAACGTAGAGCATGGTTTGAAAAGAAAGGTAAGCCTTTAGCTTACGTTTGTTTCGAATCAAACCTTACTGAAGTTCCTTCTAATACTTGGTGGATTGACTCAGGTTCCACTGTTCATGTTTCTAATTCGATGCAGGGCTTCCTTACAATCCAGACTTTAAACCAAAATGAAAGTTCCATAGTCATGGGAAATGGAGTCAAAGTTCCAGTGGTTGCTACCGGAACATTTCGTTTATTTTTAGACACTGATTGTTATCTAGATTTGTTTCAGACACTTTATGTTCCTTCTATTTCTCGTAATTTGGTTTCCATGTCTAAACTTGACCTTGAAGGTTATTCTTTTTCATTTCGTAATAGAAGATTCAGTTTGTTTAAAAATTCTTCTTTCGTTGGTTCTGGTAGTTTATGTGATGGTTTATATAAACTAAATCTTAATAGTCGTTTTGCTGAAAGCCTTTTAACCCTACATCATAATGTTGGAACTAAACGTAACCTGATCAATGAAAGTTCTTCTCACTTGTGGCACAGACGTTTGGGTCATATATCCAAAGAAAGAATTGAGAGATTAGTAAAAGATGGGATTTTGCCTAACCTAGATTTTACTGATCTCAATGTATGTGTGGATTGTATTAAGGGAAAACAAACCAAACACATAAAGAAAGGTGCTACAAGAAGTAGAGAACTTCTTGAAATTGTCCATACAGACATTTGTGGGCCTTTTGACTCGCCATCTTTTGGTAAAGAAAAATATTTTATCACTTTTATTGATGATTTTTCACGTTATTGTTATATCTATTTATTGCATGACAAATCTCAAGCAGTGAATGCTCTAGAGGTGTACATTGTTGAGGTTGAAAGGCAATTAGATAAAAAGGTGAAAATTATCAGATCAGATAGAGGTGGTGAGTATTATGGAAGATATGATGGATTGGGTCAACACCCTGGCCCATTTGCTAAACTCCTAGAAAAGCATGGTATATGTGCACAATACACTATGCCAGGTACGCCTCAGCAGAATGGAGTGGCTGAAAGGCGTAATCGTACATTGATGGATATGGTTAGGAGTATGTTAAGTAATTCATCTTTACCCATTTCATTATGGATGGAAGCCCTTAAGACCGCTGTTTATTTATTAAATAGGGTTCCTACTAAAGCAGTTCCAAAGACTCCTTTTGAACTGTGGACAGGAAGGAAGCCAAGTTTAAGGCACCTACACGTTTGGGGTTGCCCAGCGGAGGCTAGGATATATAATCCACATGAAAAGAAATTGGATTTCAAAACCATTAGTGGTTACTTTATTGGCTATCCAATGAAATCCAAAGGGTATAGATTTTATTGTCCTAATCATAGTACGAAGATTGTTGAAACGGGTAATGCCAGATTCATTGAGAATGGTGAAATCAGTGGGAGTAATCAATTACAAAAAACAAATATTCAAGAAGTTAGGGTGCAAGTCCCACAACCCATAACTTCTAAAGAAATTGTTGTTCCTATAATTGCAGAATCATCTGACAATGTTGAACAACAAATTATTGATCAATCACTCCCCAATGAGATTATCACTAATGAACCAATTATGGAAGAACCACAAGAATCAACATTAAGAAGGTCTCAAAGAGAACGAAGACCTGCTATTTCTGATGATTATGTGGTGTATTTACAAGAATCTGATTATGATATTGGGACCAGTAAAGACCCGATTTCATTTTCACAAGCCATTGGTTGTAATGATTCTAATAAATGGATTGATGCCATGAATGATGAATTGAAATCAATGGATCAAAACAAAGTTTGGGAACTTGTCGAATTGCCTGAAGGATATAAAGCAGTTGGTTGTAAATGGATCTTTAAGACCAAACGCGACTCAAAAGGCAATATCGAACGACATAAAGCCAGACTTGTGGCCAAAGGTTTCACTCAGAAAGGAGGTATTGATTATAAGGAAACCTTCTCTCCTGTATCAAAGAAGGATTCACTTAGAATCATTATGGCTTTAGTTGCTCATTTTGATTTAGAGTTACACCAAATGGATGTGAAAACTGCTTTTCTGAATGGGAGTTTAGAAGAAAAGGTTTATATGGATCAACCTGAAGGTTTCTCCATAAAGGGAAAAGAACACATGGTTTGTAAATTAAATAAGTCAATATATGGACTTAAACAAGCTTCTAGACAGTGGTATCTTAAATTCAATGATATTATTACTTCCTTCGGATTTAAGGAAAACATCGTTGATCGGTGTATATACTTGAAGGTTAGTGGGAGCAAGTTTATATTTTTGATCTTATATGTTGATGATATATTGCTTGCCAGTAGTGATCTTGGTTTATTGTACACAACTAAAAAATTTCTCTCTGAGAATTTTGAAATGAAAGATATGGGTGAGGCAACTTACGTGATTGGAATAGAAATATTCCGTGATCGCTCACGTGGTTTGTTGGGGTTGTCTCAAAACCGATATATTGAAACAATCTTAGAGAGATTTGGTATGGAGAACTGTTCAGCTAGTGTTGCCCCAATTCAGAAAGGGGATAAATTTAGTCTCATGCAATGTCCACAGAATGAATGGGAACGTAAACAGATGGAAAGAATTCCTTATGCTTCTGCTGTAGGAAGTTTGATGTATGCACAAACTTGCACCAGGCCAGACATCAGTTTTGCAGTTGGTATGTTGGGCAGATACCAAAGTAATCCTGGAATGGATCATTGGAGAGCTGCAAAGAAAGTAATGAGGTACTTAAGGGGAACAAAAGATTACATGCTTACTTTTAAGAAGTCTGATAATTTGGAGGTGATTGGCTACACTGATTCAGACTTTGCTGGATGTGTTGATAGTAGAAAATCAACTTTTGGTTATGTATATTTGTTGGCTGGAGCAGCAATTTCATGGAAAAGTGCTAAGCAGACTACTATTGCTGCATCCACAATGGAAGCTGAATTTGTGGCATGCTTTGAGGCCACAGTTCATAGTTTATGGCTGCGAAATTTTATCTCAGGACTTGCTATTGTCGACACTATTGAGAAGCCGCTGAGAATTTATTGTGATAATTCTGCAGCTGTATTTTTCTCCAAGAACGACAAATACTCTAATGGTGCTAAACACATGGAGTTAAAGTATTTTGCCGTTAAGGAGGAAGTTCAGAAACAACGGGTGTCTATTGAACATATTAAAACAGAGCTCATGGTTGCAGATCCACTAACTAAAGGGTTACCACCAAAGACATTTAAAGAACATGTTAAAAGAATGGGTCTTGATTGTAACCTTTGATGCCTGTTATGTTTTGGATTGCAATGTTTATGTTATTAGACATTTTGAGATCTCATTATTCATGTTTCTGATTTTTCCTGTTTTCCATTTTGTACGTACATCTATGAGAATGGATAAAAGATAACAGGAAGTCTTTTACAAAGACAATTTTGTCGGACCAATTATGGATACTTCTCATTTATGAACTATGGTTGATTGAATTGCTAGTTTTATAGTACATGGAAGGGACTATGTCGTCTTATTGATGTACAACCGCCATGACTTATACTAGTGATTTATTTAACTATAGTATTTATGATGACCAATTTAAGTTAGAGATTGATTAGTGTTTTATGCGCATAATGTTTACTTCATTGAGGCTAAAATGAAATTAGTCATATGGGCCAAGTGGGAGAATGTTAGATATTTTTTATGTCCCACATGACAGTTTTAGTCTTTAATAAAAGGAAGTTACTGATCTAATCTCTAGAGTAGTGGTTACTAACATTTAGAGAAGTAGTTTTCCTTTATCTATTAACTTCTAACTTTGATGGGAAGTGGAGGGGCAGTTACAAAAACTACTCAGCAGTTACTAAAGGAAATGGGTCCTCTCTCTACCCATATTAAGAGGCATCATACTATTTTCCATCATCAGTGAGTAAAATGCAGATTTTCTTTTAAGAGAAAGGGTCAAGAGAGAGAAACTCATTGCCTAAGAAATCCATATTTTCAGATCAACAATTAACAAAGAAATTGCTATGGATTCAGGTATGTTGTTTATCTTTATAAAATCATATATGTTATTTAAATTTTGTATGTGAAAATCATGATAGTCAAGATCATAGAATATATTGATTGATGAATTTAAAATTTTACAGTTTCATCCATTTTTCCTATGAACCGCATTAGTGCTTCGGGCTTTAGGAACCCAGGGGCACGTAAGATGCGTAAATCATCGGGTCGTGGTGCATTAGTAACGGTGTCGGATGGTGGGGGAGGGGGAGGGGGAGGGGGAGCCACAGTTTTATAGCTGCGGAAAAGCTTTTGCATCGAATGTGGACGCCATGCGACAACAAGTTTTTGTTCATTGGAGAAGAGGAATTTGTTGCCCGATGGACCGCAAATGACCGCTGTTGGTTCTCCAAGTATTGTTGTTTTGAAGATATCTGGTGAGTGTTTTGCCATTCTATCTTCCACAAAATTTTCGGGCTTTTTATATAAGAATTCGATGGTTTCGCCAATTATGGGCCATCCATGACTACCCGGAGGGAGCTTGTTAGCGCCACCGCGGGCTGAGCGTTTGTAAGTGAAGATTGCAAGAGTAACAGAGGAGCAGATGAGAAGAAGAGAGAGAGATGTAAAGAAGAATTCCATGGTTGATGGAAATTCTAAAGACGTGGACAAGTGTTCGCAAAAGAAGGAGAGTTTGGTTGGTTTAAATAGGTTACAAAAGTTCAATTATTTTTTGCTACTTACTTTAGTCAATTTATAGAGATATAAAAGAATAAGGCAATGAACATATATCTGACATTAGAACTAGTATAAAATAAAGAACAGATATATATATAATCTCAATTCTCAGGTGGAGCCTCGCAAGGACTTTCCATGTTAATTTTAAATATAGGACCAAATTTTGTTTCAATTTGGTTGGACCTCGGTTCAAGGTTGTTGTACCAATTTATAGTCATTAAAATTTTGAAAATATGTCTACTTTTTTCCTACCATCCCGACCACCAATCTTCTTAAGAGATTGATGAAAATGGTATGTTAAAATGGTCAAAATACCTTCGTATTAACCCTTTGGATAATAACTCTTGATTTTTCCCGACAAACACATTGTATTGGTTAATTACTAGCATATTAGTACTTTTTTTCTAAAGTATCTTCATTTATTCATAAAATCGATGGTCCAACAAACACCCTCAAGGCCACGTGCCATTGATAATAAATAGAAATATTTATCAAAATAATATAATTTTCATAATTATTTATTAAAATGATAAATTATAATAATTAATTCTGAAAATGATAATTATTTGTCAAGAATTAATGTCTAAGTGGTATTTTTTATTAGAAGTCAAATCCTATTTAATTTATTAAATCTTTTATTGAAATCTAAATTTTGTAACATTCTTAGACAATGGGGTCAAACCCATTTAGAATCTCTAAGAGAGGAAGATGCTTAGCCAAAAAAAAAAATTCTCGAGAGTGCAAATATATATATTTTCATAATTAAAAATTTGTTTACATGTGTCACTGTATTATTGGGGCCCAACCACATTTAAATTAACCATTGGAAAAAAAAAAATTTATGAACTTGGAAGACTAAGTCAAGACAAAATCACCTTAAATGCTCAATACAGTCCTTCCACTAACTTTGTGATAATTGATGTCGAACCAGTCAATTTTGGCAGGCAGAATAGAATGACTAATAGAACAGTGTACGTCCCATCACTGTTTTCAAATGTTTACATGGAAAGGACACGGAGCCATTTTCAATAATATGAGATATATTCTCGTGTTTTTGAACTGATGGCATGTTGACCTACGGGTCTACTCAGTTAAATGACTTAAATACCCCCATTTTCAAGTTCTTTGAAAAAATCCTTTTGTTTTTTTCTCTAAAACTGTTCACACTTCCATCTTAACATAAAATTTTCTATTCTTAGTAAGGTATTGCGATGGATAAAAAAATGTCCTTATTGCCTTTGAAAAAAAGAAATTCACTCTTAATTACCCTCACAACTATTTATTTTCTCAATTTTAGTTGTCCCACAAAAAAATTTCTACTCTTATATGAAGAAAATCCTAGCTCTATTCCTACTTCATTGTTAATATTTTATTTTCTTTAATATTTAAAAATCTCAATAAGACATAATTTAATAGTACAAGTATGGTTTTTCTCAAAATCATGCATATTGAATCTCATAGGTTAAATCTTTTACTATCATCTTGAACTTGAAAACTCTACCTACTTCAAAATACAAACCTCATCAATGACAAAGGATTTTGAGGAAGGAGAAGATGGTAACTAACGATGAATAGAAAAATCAAGGGTTTTTACAAGAGATAAATGTGAGGTTAAAAATGAAGTTGTATAGCTTATACATTATTATTTACAATTTCCCCCCTCCTCCCCCCGTTTGAGAAATTTTTTATAAACATTATTATTCAAATTTCATTACATATTCTTCTTCCACAAAATCATTTAAATAACATGATTCTCCCTCTTTTCAAATAGGATATAAATTACAAAAGTATTGTGACTTAAAAATTCTAATCCAGTCCTTTAATATTTATAGTCCCCCTTATTTGAATTATGTATTGTTTCTTTGTCTATGAATGCACAATAATGATTAAGTCAATAATAAAAATTCAAATATATTTTAAAATTATAATAAAAAAATATTAGTTATCTTTCATTCAAATGAAATCTTATTTATGAAATTTTGACTGTCTAACTATATCAAATAATGTTTAGATGAGAACTCCCATAAATGTCGACATGTTATTGAATTGATAAATGCTGACATCCTATCAATTTTGTGTAAGTTAGCTATCTCAATAATTTAGCAACTTAGCAAGAAAAATGTCCACTAATTAAAGTCAAATCAATTAGAGTGTTGTAGGAGGAAAATCCAACTAGCATAAACCTATTCATCTAAAGTTGTGTGGTTAAATCTCTCATCAAACTATAATGTCATGGGAGCCATTTTATTTTTTTTTATTCTTCACCTCTTTTAATTTTACTGTATTTTTTCTTCTATCCCATTAATTCATCTTATTATTTTTCATCTTTTACCCTTTTAATAACATTTTTTTAAATAAAACCCCACAAACTCTATTTTTCTACTTTTACCCCTTAACTCGAAAGAGGATGCTCTTCTCTAACTTAACTATATTTTCTCTTTTACCTCTTTAGTCTACTTTATTATTTTTCATCTCTTACCCATTTAATCTCAATTTTTTTAATAATACATTTTCCATCAAATTATAGTTTCTTAGGATCCACTTTATTTCATTTATTCTTCACCTCCCCTAACTTTATAATATTTCTTCTTTTACCATTTTAATCTCAAATTTTTTATAATAGTTTTTTAAGTTAAATCTCCCATCAAATTATTATTTCATGGGAATCATTTTTATTTATTTTATTCTTCACCTCCTCTAATTTTTTTTTTTTATTTATCTTCTACCACTTTAATCCATTTTATTATTTTTCATTTTTTATCATTTTAATCTCAATTTTTTTAATAACATCCCTCCAACTCCATTTTTATTCACTTTTACCTCTTTTAACTTGAAAGAGGATGCCCTCTATAACTTTACTATATTTTCTCTTTTACCTCTTTAATCTCAATTATTTTTAATAAAACCCCTTCAATCAAATTATAATTTATTGGAACCCACTTTATTTCATTTACTCTTCATCTCCCTTAACTTTATTATATTTCTTATTTTTTACCTTTTTAATCTCAATTTCTTTTATAATAATACCTTTTAACTTTATGCATGTTATGAGTCTTTCCTAATTTGAAAATCAATTATATGCGAAAATTTTGTCAATTATGATCCGATTTATTCACCAATTGGTCTGATTGGCTTGATTTCGATTGCGGCATCAATATGTTGATTTTAACTTGTTTAAATTCTCGATTAGTGATTGATGTTATTAATTTTGAAATTGATACAGATTGGTAATGGACTTATTAATTTTGAAATCGATCGAACTTGGTGATTAGTTATTTTTTTTATTTTAACTAATATTTTGATTTTTCATATTTAAAGATTTTATTCGATTGAGGACTGTCATTCCACGTGGTGGAAATCGTCATTGTATGTAAATTTCAATTTTTCTAAATATAAGGCCTCTATATTTTTTTGATATACATGAATATTATTGGAAACTCATATTCAGTCACGTTTTCCTAATAATCGAAGTCTCTAAATAAAAGTTGTCGTCAAGGGACTTTTTGATTAATTTTGTAACTTTTTGTAAAATTCTTCATTTCATCAATTTTAGTCTCGTTATACTCGAAATCATATTCTGAGCGTAATATTGACACTTTCAAGACATTTCGGAGGTGTGGGACCTACGAAGGGTATTTTTCTCATCTTGTCAATTTTTGCAAATTTTATTGTGTGGATTCTTTATATCCTAATATGATTATTTCTAAGTATTGAGATCATATTTTTCTAGCATTATGAGGTACATAGGTTATCAAAAATTGTGATGAACCTAAGTGTGCGCACTGTCTAAATTAAGTGTATAGTATAATGATCCTAAGATGACGTAATTTCTATGTCAAGTGTGTCAAGTAAAAAAGAGATACCAAATTACGAAGACTAGAAAGGAATTAAAGGGAATTGAAAGAGAGCCTCTCACAAGCTTTCGAGTCTTTGCATATTCGATGCTTGTTATTCTGAATTCACATTAACCGGGTGACGAATTATCCGATCAGACAAATGCAAAAATGGGGTGTCTACACTTATTTTTATGTAATTAAACTTATTTTAACTTTAAGAGTAATTTGCACTTAACCTTGTTTTGTTGAATATTAGATATAACCTCCATTTGCAAAATGATGTTACACCCTTGATTGTCGACCTCCATGAGGTCCATGAAAGATCAAGGGTTTCATGATTGCACGGAAGTCATTTTTAAGAAAATTGTAAATTCCTCGACAATATATAGTCATAGCAAAATTGAATTCCGTCATTTGAATACATTTAGGAAAATCTTAAAATAAAACCATTTTTTCTAGGAATGGCATTGAAAAATATTTTTCCACATCAAGATAAAAATCGCTTTGGTCAAAAATTGATTTTTATTTTTATTTTTAAAACAAAGTATTCAATCATACCTCCAAATATCATATCTTTCTAGAAGAAGAAATAAAATAAAAATAAATAAAAACATTATGGGTCTTTGACTAAAGGTTGAAGATTCCTTACAAAAGACTGCAGTTAAGATTAAATGATGAAGAGATAGGTTGCATTCCCCATTGCAAATACTCACCAAAATCTAGATGGGTTAAACAAATTGAAGTGGATATCTTTATTATTATAATGAGAGAAGGGTGACCATTATTTAATTAAATCCACATTAGTTATATTTAATTAAATCCACATTAGTTATTGTTGACAACAAATTTCATGAATTCTACTTTGAGATTAGTAAAATAAGATTGCAAATGATTTTATATTGAGTTGATAAAAATGAGAGTAACATCTCAATGTTTTCCTTTAATTAACACTCAAGTATAAAAATAAAGATAACATGTGTAGTTTTCTTCTTTTTAGGTTTCATGTGTGATTGACTAAGAGTGTTGTTTTGACGGTAGTTTTGTTTGTGTTTGATTTTCTGTAAAGGCTTTTATAGATTTTCTTTTCTTTGGGCGTTGCACTTTCTTGACTGAAAATGATTTCTTAACTACAAGAGAAGGGTTTTAGACTTGATCTTCTCTTTAATTGGAGTCTGAGTCTTTTGAAGAACTTTGCTTCATCTCTGGAGGAGGGCTTGAGAGTTTTTTTTTTCCTAGAGAGAGAGCTTCTGTCTTTTGAGAGAGAGTTATCCTGATCCCCTCCAACTGAAGGAAGTTATGGTATTTATAGATTAAAGGATAATTCAACTTCCCCATTATGCTTGGACTTAAAGAGCTTTTATTGATTTGTCTAAAGGCTAAATTCGTCCAAATTCGATTTTAAAGATTCTATGGACTCTCGGTGGGCCAAATTCATTTGTTTATATGTAAGGCCCAATACTTAATATGTGGATCACTTGATTTTTGTTTAGATCACGGACTTTATCTATGAAAGTCCAAACCCAAATCATATGAGGTCCATGTCGATCAATGGGTCCTAATTAAAGGTGTAGGCCTAAGTCTGATTTTAGAGACTTTCTGATAATTTATAGAATTATAAGGTCTCTTTAAATTTAGATGCCTACAATTATTTATTTAAAGATCTGGTTTGGGTGACTCATGTAAAATGATTTTAGTTGGACATGTTCCTCAACGTTTTGGTCAATATTAAAGATACCCGCAATTTTAAAATGTCTCCTTTATCTAAGGTTTGGTTTTAGATACTAAAGTTAATTGACTGAAATTAGGGGTGCAACTTGATTCGGGTTGGTTCAGTTTAGAGCAAAAAGAATCGAATCGATCAAGGTCGGTGCCATTATATGTGAACCAGAACTGTACCAACCCAAACCGACTTTAATTTGGTTTGGTTCAGCTCGGTTCCATGGGTTAAAAATACTAACCTCTTTCTCAAAAATGCTTAAGAATTGGGTGAACCTTATCGTACACAAACGACAATCCTGTCCATCTATTCTTCCCTCTTTCTAGTCCAAACATCAGATGAATACTACAATAACTAATAATCAAAACATGAATCTAACTAAATTCTTCAATTTCAAAAATTACAGTAATGGAAAGAGGGGTTCGAGTTCTTCGACTTATAATGATTTGAACATTGAAGATGGCATACATGCAGACTATCGAGGAGAGATCGTTTTCTTGGAAACCTAACGAGATTTGAGAAGTAGCCCAGAGCTGCACCTTGGCTTGCAAGAGACGAGAGAGAGAGAGAGAGATAGAGGATTATCTGTCAGCCACCAACCGCCGGAGTTGAGAGGCAGCCCGTAGCACCTCAACTTGCAAGAGACGAGACGAGGGAGAAAGAAAGAGAAAGGATTATCCGCTCGTCGCCAGCCGCTGGAGTTGAGAGGCATCTCACAGCACCTCAGCTTGCAAGATAGTAGAGGAGGGAAAGAAGAAAAGAGGAAACGCCCCTAGGGTTTTAATAAATCTTTATTATATTAAAAAAAAAAAAAACATGTTAGTTTAGTTTGATTTCGTTTTTTACAAAGTTTGAATCGAGAATCGAATCGAATCCATCGATTTTTCATTTTTAAACCCGAAATCGAATTGTTACTAGTCTAAACCGAACCAAACTAATCCAAAATTCACGGTTTGGTTCGATTCTCGGTTTGAACCGAATTAAGTTGCACCCCGAATTGAAATACTCATGTCATCTTCAAAGTTGTTAACAAAAAATCCTTGATTTTTCTTTCGAATATCTGTCATTTTTATCCTTTGTGATAAATTATTTTTAACTATTTCATCCTAGTGTCCAATCCAATTTTTTTTTTCAAATCTTACCTCATGTAAAAAATCTTTAATTTTTTCTAACTAAAATCAATCATCATCTTGCACTTTTTGTGGTAAGATTTCACAATGCAAGAAAGGCGAGTATCATTGACAAATACTCAAATTAGTTAATTTAAATTTAAATGTTAAATGATGGATAATAAAATTAGAGTATGGATGTTTAAAATTTTTCTAGAATAATCTTTAAATTAATTAAAATAAACTCCAATCAAAAACACAGTGGAGGAAAAACAAAAATCTGGGATCCACACTAATCACATGTACACACGTGTATTAAATGGCATCTCTAATTTATAAAAATACCCTTATCAATTATAAAACTACCCCTCATATTGTTGACGTGGCAAGCACTGAGATTCTGTGAGCAACAAACGACTCCCAGTTGAGATGACAGTATTCTCTTTTTATTTGTTTGTTTTCTATCTTATTCTATTAGAACGGCTTTTGGTTGTTGGAAGAAGAGACGTGCGCAGTGTAGAGAAGATGTGACTAAGGACACCCCAGAGAAATCCTTTTCCCATTTGGGTCAAGAGTAAGCTGATTCTTTCACAAAGTACCAAGAAATAAGAAATCTAGAACATGGTACCCACGTTCAAGGAAGACTTAAATTTTAAAAAAATTAATTGCTCTACCTTTTATTCTTTAAAAATTCCTTCATTCAAATTAGAATATAAAATAGTAGGAACATATGAAAATTTTTAAATCAGTATAGTATATTTATTTTTATTTGGTGGGCTCATTGTCATAATTGACCATGCTAATACCTACTAGTGGCTTGAAGCATGATTAAAAGTTTTAGAATGTTTTGGATTTTGATGATCGAACCAAAACATTCATTGACCGGGGACATTTATTATTTTAAGAATGTTTTGGATTCACAATCAAGGTTGTCTCAATTATTCTTCATATTGGGTAGTTATCCCAAAAACTAGACATGCAACATTTAGGTGATGATCAAATATTATAATATATATACACACATGGAAACACATATGCGGGGAAAGGATCTCCTAAATATTGGGTAGTTGTCGTGAAATCGAGTCAAATACTTTATAAAATAGTTGACGTGTCTAAAAATACAATCAGGGAAGCTATTTTAATAGTTGCCGGCAAAATGCCTATATATATAAGGAAATGTTTGGAAGTCTTAAAGAGAGCCAAACATTTTTTCAATGTAGATATCATCCTCACAAAAATTCAGCTTATTCCAAAACTTCTGACCCCATCAAAAGTGATTTATAAAAATCGGATGGTCCACGATTTTTCAATTTGTAAACTAGGGTTAGAAGTTTCGGAACGAGCTGATTTTTGGTGAGGATGATCTCTTTACCATAGAGACCATCATCACCAAAAATCAGCTAATTTTAAAACTTCTAACCCCATACTTATGAGTTGAAGAATCGTGGACCGTCCATTTTTTGTAAATCACTTTTGATAAGGTTAAAAATTTTAGGTTGAGTTGATTTTTGGTGAGGATAATCTCCTCATCATAGAGATTATTCTCACCAAAACTCAGTTCAATCTAAAACTTTTAGCCACATAGGACAAAACACGTTGTAGATATATGAGTAAATATATGTGTACACAGAACCTAACCCTCTATATATATATATATATAGGGGGGCGTTCAAGGGCCAACTTTTTAGCCAACTTTTTGGCAAAACATTTTTCAAAACATGGGTTAGAGATTTGGAATAGGCTGATTTTTTGTGAGGATGATCTCTACGGTGACGAGATCATCATCACCAAAAATCAGCCCATTCCCAAACTTCTAACCCCATCAAAAACAGTTTATAAAAAATGGACGGTCCACGATTTTTCAACTTGTAAACATGGGTTAGAAGTTTTGGAATGGGCTGATTTTTGGTGAGGATGATCTCTTCACCGTAGAGATCATCCTCACCAAAAATCAGCCCATTCCAAAACCTCTAACCCATGTTTTGAAAAATGTTTTGCCAAAAAGTTTGCTAAAAAGTTGGCCCTTGAACGCCACCCATATATATATATATATATATATAGGGTAGCATTCGGATGCCCTAAAGAGAGCTAAACATTGTGTTAAACATCTTTCAATCTATAGGTTAGATGTTTCAGAATGAGCTGAATTTTTGCGAAAATAATCTCTATGATGAGGAGATCAAACTCACCAAAAATCAGCACATTTTTGAAACTTTTAACCCTATCAAAACTGGTTTACAAAATCGGACAGTCCATATTTCTTCAATTTGTAAACTAGGTTTAGAAATTTGAAATGAGCTGATTTTTTGTGAGGATGATCTCTACTGTGAAGAGATCATCCTCATAAAAAAATCAGCTCATTTTGAAACTTCTAATCCTAGTTTACAAGTTGAAGAATCGTGGACCATCCAATTTTTGTATATCACTTTTGATGGGGTTAGAATTTTTGGTGAGGATGATCTCTACGGTAAGGAGATCATCATCACCAAAAATCAGCCCATTCCAAAACTTCTAACCCCATCAAAAATAGTTTACAAAAAATGGACGGTGAACGATTTTTCAACTTGTAAACATGGGTGAGGAGATCACCCTCACCAAAAATCAGCCCATTCCAAAACTTCCAACTCATGTTTTGAAAAATGTTTTGCCAAAAAGTTAGCCATTGAACGCTACGCATATATATATATATATATATATATATATATATATATATATATATATATATATATATATATGGGTCAGGTTCAAGGGCCATGTGAGAAAACATGTAAGAAAACTTTCGTTTTTCAAAATAAGGGTTAGAGGTTTTGGATTGAGCTGATTTTTTGCAAGGATGGTCACTATGATGAGAAGATCATCCTCACAAAAAATCAGCTCAATCAGAAACTTCTAAATCCATCAAAAGTGATTTACAAATTAGTGATAAAAATTGAAAAGAAATCGACGGTCCACATTCTAAATCACTTTTAATGGGGTTAGAAGTTTCAGATTGGGCTGATTTTTTTTTTTGGATGATCTTCACATCATAGAGATCATCCTCACAAAAAATCAGCTCAATCTAAAATTCTAACCCATATTTTAAAATTTTATTTACCGCCGAAAGTTTTCTTACATGTTTTCTCACATGGCCCTTGAACCTGACCCTATATATATATATACCTTAAAGTTTGCCAAACATTGTGCCAAACATTTTTTTAAACATGGTTTAGAAGTTTTGGAATGAGCTGATTTTTTGTGAGGATGATCTCTATAGTGAAGAGATCGTCCTCTCCAAAAGTCAATTCATTTTGAAATTTCTAACCCTTGTTTACAAATTGAAGAATCGTGGACCATCCAATTTTTGTCTATCACTTTTGATGGGGTTAGAAGTTTTGGAATAGGTTGATTTTTGGTGATGATGATCTCCTCATCATAGATATCATCCTCACAAAAAATGAGCTCATTCTAAAGCTTCTAACCCATGTTTTGAAAAATGTTTGACAAACTTTAGGACTGGTGAACCACTCCCATATACATATTGGAGGCCCTAAAGAAAGCCGAACATTATACCAAACATTTTTGAAAATAAGGGTTAGAAGTTTCATAATAAGCTAATTTTTTTTACGATGGCCTCTATGGTGAAGAGATCATCCTCACCAAAAATTAGGTCGTTTCGAAACTTCTAACCCTAGTTTACAAGTTGAAAAATCGTGGACCATATGATTTTTATAAATCACGTTTGATGGGGTCAGAAGTTTTGGGTAGTTGTTGTTAAATCGAGTCAAATACTTTATAAAATGGCTGACGTGTTTGAAAATGTAACCAAAGAAGCTATTTTAATAGTTGCCTGCAAAATGCCTATATATATATATATATAAGGAAACGTTTGGAGGCCTTAAAGAGAGCTAAACATTTTTTCAATGTATGGGCTAGAAGTTTCGGAATGGGTTAATTTTTTGTGAGGATGATCTCTATGATGAGGAGATCATCCTCATCAAAAACTAGCTTATTCCAAAACTTATGACCCCATCAAACGTGATTTATAAAAATCGTACGGTCCACGTGAGACCATCGTCACAAAAAATTAGCTAATTCCAAAACTTCTAACCCTTATTTTCAAAAAATTTTGTCATAATATTGGCTTTCTTTAGGGCCTCCGATATTATATATATATATATATATATATATATATATATATAATATATATATATATATATATATATATATATTATATATATATAGAGGGCGGTTCAAGGGCCATATGTAAAAACATATGAAAAAATAATGGTTTTTCAAAATATGGGTTAGAGGTTTTCGATTGAGCTGATTTTTTGCGAGAATGGTCACTATGATGAGAAGATCATCCTCACAAAAAATCAGCTCAATCAGAAACTTCTAAATCCATCAAAAGTGATTTACAAATTATTGACAAAAATTGGTAAAAAATCGATGGTCTACATTCTAAATAACTTGTAATGGGGTTAGAAGTTTCAGATTGGACTGATTTTTTTTTTTTTCGGGATATTCTTCCCATCATAGAGATCATCCTCACAAAAAATCAGCTCAATCCGAATCTTCTAACCCATATTTTAAAATTTTATTAATGTTACATTGTTTTTACATATGTTTTCTCATATGTCCCTTGAACCTGACCCATAAATATATATATGGGAGTGGTTCAGCGGCCCTAAAGTTTGCCAAACATTGTGCCAAGCATTTTTCAAAACATTGGTTAGAAGCTTTAGAATGAGCTCATTTTTTGTGAGGATGATCTCTATGATGAGGAGATCATCCTCACCAAAAATCAGCCTATTCCAAAACTTTTAACCACATCAAAAGTGATTTACAAAAATAGGACGGTCCATGATTCTTCAATTTGTAAACTAGGATTAGAAATTTCGGAATTAGCAAAAAATGAGCTCATTCTAAAGCTTCTAACCCATGTTTTGAAAAATGTTTGGCACAATGTTTGCCAAACTTTAGGGCTACTGAACCACTCCCATATATATATATGGGTCAGGTTCAAGGGACATATGAGAAAACATATGTAAAAACAATGTAACATTAATAACTTTTTAAAATATGGGTTAGAAGATTCGGATTGAGCTGCTTTAATATCCTATATATATGGGAAATGTTCAACACCCTTAGCTTTACCCTACACTTTAACAAACGTGTTTTGTCCTACATGGGTTAGAAGTTTTGGATTAGGCTGATTTTTGGTGAGGATGATTTCTATGATTAGTAGATCATCATCACCAAAAATCAACCCATTCCGAAATTTTTAGCCCCAACAAGTTGAAAAAACGTGGACCATCCATTTTTTGTAAATCATTTTTTATGGGGTTAGAAGTTTTGGAATGGGCTGATTTTTGGTGAAGATGATCTCCTCACCATAGAGATTATCCTCACCAAAAATCAGCTTATTCCAAAACTTCTAACTTATGTAGGACAAAACATATTTGTTAAAGTGTAGGGTAAAGCTTAGGGTGCTGAACGGGACCCTCTATATATATATATATAGGATTAGGATCCGTATACACATAAAGCTACTCATAAAGCTACAACACGTTTTGTCTTATATGGGCAAAAATGCTTGGAATGGGCTGATTTTTTGTGAGGATGATCTCTATGGTGAGGAGATCATCATAGCCAAAAATCAGCCCATTATGAAACTTCTAGTCCCATGTTTACGAGTTGAAAAATTTTAGACCGTCCAATTTTTGTAAATCATTTTTGATAGGGTTAGAAGTTTTGAAATGGGATGATTTTTTGCAAGGATGATTCCCTCACCATAGAGATAATACTCACAAAAGATCCACCCATTTTGAACCTTTTTAACCATATAAGACAAAAACGTTTTAGCTTTATGTGTATGCGAAACCCAACCCATATATATATAGGGTCCCGTTCCCCACCCTAAGCTTTACCCTACACTTTAACAAACGTGTTTTGTCCTACATGGGTTAGAAGTTTTGGAATGGACTGATTTTTGGTGAGGATGATCTCTATTGTAAGGAGATCATCCTCACAAAAAATCAGCTTATTCCAAAACTTCTAACCCCATCAAAAATGGTTTATAAAAAATGGACGGTCCACGATTTTTCAACTTGTAAACATGGGGCTAAAATTTTCGAAATGGGCTGATTTTTGGTGAGGATGATCTCCTTACCGTAGAGATCATCCTCACCAAAAATCAGCCCATTCCAAAACTTCTAACCCATGTAGGACAAAACACGTTTGTTAAAGTGTAGTGTAAAGCTTAGGGTGTTGAACATTTCCCATGTATATATATATATATATATATATATATATAGGGAAATGTTCGGCACCCTAAGTTTTACCACACACTTTAACAAACGTTTTTTGTCCTACATGGGTTAGAAGTTTTGGAATGGACTGATTTTTGGTGAGGATGATCTCTATTGTAAGGAGATCATCCTCACAAAAAATCAGCTCATTCCAAAACTTCTGACCCCATCAAAATTGATTTACAAAAAATGGACGGTCCACGATTTTTCAACGTGTAAACATGGGGCTAAACATTTCGGAATGGGCTGATTTTTGGGGAGGATGATCTTCTAATCATAGAGATCATCCTCACCAAAAATCAGCTCATTCCGAAACTTCAACCCATGTAAGACAAAACGCGTTTGTTAAAGTGTGTGGTAAAACTAAGGGTACCGAACGGGACCCTATATATATATGGGTCCCGTTCGCCACCCTTAGTTTTACCACACACTTTAACAAACACGTTTTGTCTTACATGGGTTAGAAGTTTCGGAATGGGCTGATTTTGGTGAGGATGATCTCTATGGTGAGGAGATCATCCTCACCAAAAATCAGCTCATTCCAAAACTTCTGACCCCATCAAAATTGATTACAAAAAATGGACGGTCCACGATTTTTCAACGTGTAAACATGGGGCTAAACATTTCGGAATGGGCTGATTTTTGGGGAGGATGATCTTCTAATCATAGAGATCATCCTCACCAAAAATCAGCCCATTCCAAAACTTCTAACCCATGTAGGACAAAAAACGTTTGTTAAAGTGTGTGGTAAAACTTAGGGTGTTGAACATTTCCCATATATATATATATAGGGAAATGTTCAGTAACAAACATTTTGACAAACATTTTGGCAAAACATTTTTCAAAATATGGGTTGCAGGTTTTGGAATGAGCTGATTTTTGGTGAGGATGATCTCTACAGGGAGGAGATCATCATCACCAAAAATCAGCCCATTCCAAAACTTCTAACTCATAAAAAATGATATACAAAAAATGGACGGTCCACAATTTTTCAACTTGTAAACATGGGGCTAGAAGTTTTGGAATGAGCTGATTTTTGATGAGGATGATCTCCTCACCGTAGAGATCATCCTCACCAAAAATCAGCCCATTCCAAAACCTATAACCCATGTTTTGAAAAATGTTTTGCCAAAATGTTTGTCAAAATGTTTGTTGCTGAAAGGGACCCATATATATATATAGGGAAATGTTCAGCACCCTAAGTTTTACCACACACTTTAACAAACGTTTTTTGTCCTACATGGGTTAGAAGTTTTGGAATGAGCTGATTTTTGGTGAGGATGATCTCTATGATTAGAAGATCATCCTCCCCAAAAATTAGCCCATTCCGAAATGTTTAGCCCCATGTTTACACGTTGAAAAATCGTGGACCGTCCATTTTTTGTAAATCAATTTTGATGGGGTTAGAAGTTTTGGAATGAGCTGATTTTGGTGAGGATGATCTCCTCACCATAGAGATCATCCTCACCAAAAATCAGCTCATTCCGAAACTTCTAACCCATGTAAGACAAAACGCGTTTGTTAAAGTGTGTGGTAAAACTAAGGGTGGCGAACGGGACCCATATATATATATAGGGAGCAGTTCGGCAGCCCTAAAGTATGCCAAGTTTTGTGCCAAACATTTTTTGTAAATCACTTTTGATGGGGTTAGAAGTTTTGGAATAAGCTAATTTTTTGTGAGGATGATCTCTACGGTGAAGAGATCATCCTCACAAAAAATCAGCTCATTTTGAAACTTCTAACCCTAGTTTACAAGTTGAACAATCGTGGACCGTCCAATTTTTGTAAATCACTTTTGATGGGGTTAGAAGTTTTGGAATAGGCTGACTTTTGGTGAGGATGATCTCCTCATCATAGAGATCATCCTCACAAAAAATCAGCTCATTCCAAAGCTTCTAACCCATATTTTGAAAAATGTTTGGCACCAAACTTAGCAAACTTTAGGGCTGCTGAACCGTCCCCATATATATATATATATATATGGGAACGGTTCGGAGGCCCTAAAGTTGTACAAGTTTTAAGCCAAGGTTTTTGGATTGTTAGATCTGGACAGATCCGACGATTTGCAAGCGTCTGACTGTTTTAAAGATAAAACAGTAAAAAATTAAAGTTACCCCTTGTATAAGTTTTTAATTCTTTAAAAACTCCCTCCCTACACTCTCTTTCTCCTTTCTCTCTCTCAACTTACAGAAAGAGAGAGAAACTTTCTCTTTCTCTTTCTCTCTCAAAAAGAGTTCAAACAAGAGCTAAATGGAAAATCTGTTTTTTTTCTTTAGAAAATACGATTTTTTTTCTCCCTAATGGTTAGTTAAGAAGGGGAGATGTCGAGAGCCATGAACACAACTCTTCCCCAGGTTAGAGTTTCAACTCTCTCTATCTCTCAAAGACTTAACAACAGCCATGCTTCCATGGCAGTGTTCCTCCAAACCAAACCCTCAACAACAGCCATGCTTCCATTTGATTGTGAGTGTAACGAAGGATGGAAGAAAATTTCCCTTCTTGTAGGTGTGAATCCATTAAACCCACCACGTGTTTGACTATATTACTATGTGAGATAAAAATTTTCTTTGTTCATGATGTGGGATTCTTTGAGATGGTAAGTTAGAGGATTGATTGGAGATTATTGTATAGAATAACTTACGCTAGTCCAGCCCGCTTGGTAGTGATTCAAAATGATTTGAAAAGAGAGATTCTGTAATAAAATGAAAGCTAAACTTATTTGCTTCATCTCCTCTCCCAAGAGATTAAGGAGAGAGAAAGTTTCTCTTTCTTTCTGTAAGTTGAGAAAGAGAAAGGAAGAAGAGAGTGTAGAGAGGGGTTTTTAAAGAATTAAAAAATTAAATAAGGGGCGACTTTAATTTTTACTGTTTTATCTTTAAAACCATCAGATGCTTGCGAACCGTTGGATCTATTTAAATCTAACAATCCAAAAAACTTGGCTCAAAACTTGTACAACTTTAGGGCCTCCGAACCGCTCCCTATATATATATAGGGTCAGGTTCAAGGGCCATGTGAGAAAACATGTAAGAAAACTTTCGGCGGTAAATAAAATTTTAAAATATGGGTTAGAAATTTTAGATTGAGCTGATTTTTTGTGAGGATGATCTCTATGATGGGAAGATCATCCAAAAAAAAAAAAATCAGCCCAATCTGAAACTTCTAACCCCATTAAAAGTGATTTAGAATGTGGACCGTCGATTTCTTTTCAATTTTTATCACTAATTTGTAAATCACTTTTGATGGATTTAGAAGTTTCTGATTGAGCTGATTTTTTGTGAGGATGATCTTCTCATCATAGTGACCATCCTTGCAAAAAATCAGCTCAATCCAAAACCTCTAACCCTTATTTTGAAAAACGAAAGTTTTCTTACATGTTTTCTCACATGGCCCTTGAACCTGATCTTATATATATAGGGAAATGTTCAGCACCCTAAATTTTACCACACACTTTAACAAACGTTTTTTGTCCTACATGGGTTAGAAGTTTTGGAATGGGCTGATTTTTGGTGAGGATGATCTCTATGATTAGAAGATCATCCTCCCCAAAAATCAGCCCATTCCGAAATGTTTAGCCCCATGTTTACAAGTTGAAAAATCGTGGACCGTCCATTTTTTGTAAATCATTTTTGATGGGCTTATAAGTTTTGGAATGAGCTGATTTTTGGTGAGGATGATCTCCTCACCATAGAGATCTTCCTCACCAAAAATCAGCCCATTCCGAAACTTCTAACCCATGTAGGACAAAACGCGTTTGTTAAAGTGTGTGGTAAAACTTAGGGTGCCGAACGGGACCCTATATATATAAGTCCACAACCAAAGAATGACCCCACTTTAATAAATATGGGCACAACTCATTTGGTGTATTATTGTGTTTCTTCTACTTTTATCAAATTCTTGAAGACTCTGCACTTCCTTTTTTTCCCTTAGATTATTAGACCTTGACCTCACCTCACAATCCATCACCCATCTTTTCAAACTTATCATACTCTTTTTTTACTTAATCCAAGATACCCCTTGCTTACACACTTGCTTTCTTTCTCTCTCTTTCAATGTTATGTTTTAATCCAATTCCAAACCCAATAACTCCCTCCCAGCCCTAGCCCCAGTCCCAGTCCCATGTATTGTTGTTGTTGGATTAGGGGAGGTTCCACATACTATTTTGAGAACCGATCCCCAATAAGCATCAGATTGGTCCTAGATCAATCCCCACCAATCAAAACCAGATCCATTGGCAGTCCTAGGCTTCTCAATTTGGACTTGCATATAGAAGCAAGGTGAGAAAAGCTGAAAAACTAAAGAATGTAGTCAGTAATAAGGCTTGTGGTGTGTGGATACCACGATCGGGTGGTTCAAAACCAAACCAATAGAGCCTACCTTCAACTCTGTTGCCTAGCCATAAAATAAAAAATAAAAAAAGACAACAAAGAAGCATAGATAGCAAACAATATATTGGATAAGAAAATATTCAAAATGGTAGTAATAGAAAAAAGTGGGTTAGCTTCGAACAACAAGACCTCTCTAAAAACTTGTAAACTATGGAATTTGCCTGAAATCATACAAAGCCTTCTATTATTGACCTCTCACCATTCAATCCCACACTGTTCTCAGGAAACACTCTTTACATAGCTATTCATGGTGTGCACAGCTAAACATGTATAAAACTTAAGATATGAAGCATTTGGTCTTTAAATCAAAATTTATTGAGTTGTAAATGTCATAAATAATAACAGGTAAAATTAGTAAATTAATACTTTTGAGTTTGCATTCTTAACACATGATCAAAGTATGAAGCTACAATATGCTCACAAGACGAAAAACTGGCCCATTTTTCTCTCCATTATTTTTCTTTTCTCTCCTCAACTTAACAATCCAAACAAGAGAAACTCACATCTCCATTTCTCTCAATCCAACTAGAGAAATAGAGAGAAACTGACTTTTTTTTCTGTTCTTTTTTCCAATAAATGATTAAGAAGATAAAGGAAAGATTGATTTAGAAACAAAAAGGGCAAAAATGTACTCTAAATATTGACAACAATTAGCATGGAAACCTTCATAAGACAAGGAAAAATGAAAAGAAGAAGAAATCAATACGTGTAGCTTTTTGAATAGTTTATTTTTCTTATATATTTGTTTTTCTATCTCTCCAATCTAGCAAGAAAACAGAGGCAAGAAAACCACTCAACAATTTCAAATAATAAAACATAAAATTAAATTCTCATATATAAATAAAAATATGGCAAACAAACTTGGTGACTACTACTACTCTTCATGTTCAGCATAAAAATGAATTAGTAAGTAAAATAATCCATAGCCACCTGTTTGAAAAAAGTCTCTAAGCCCAGATCTCTGGAATTCATTGGAGCATTCATTCATAATTCTCATATATACACATCTAACTAAGGACTATGAACACCAAAATTTGACTGAAAGTCAGTCCCAATATTGGAATATTTATTGTTAATTTTACCACTAATCCAACCCACTTAAACCCTATTGGAAGTAAAGAAGATCTTTCATTCAACAAAGCTTTAAAGGAAAAAAGGAAAACATAATTATTTCTTGCATTTCTAAGTATTTAAAATTCTTAATCATACACATTGTAACCAAGGCACATATTTATAAGAATTTTACAAATTATAAATCAACATATAGATCTTAAATTCTCTTCCATAGCTGCTCCACAGAACAATATTAAGAGATTAATCAAAAGGCACAAAAGAACAAAATACAAGTAAATATTTACTGTATGTTTGGTCATACTTCTTAAGTCTGAAGTCTGAATTCTAATTTCTGTTTTCTGAAATCTGGAATCTGAAGTCTTGTTTTGACAAGATTACCCTTTTGTAATTCTAATAAATTGTTAACCGAAAAACATAACATGTTATACATAATGAAACCATCTACACATTTAATTTCAATTTCTAATAAATCAGAGACCCCAAAAGTATTGTTTTCAAATTGATTTCATACTTGAAAAATTATATTCTAACAAGGTAAAACTCAAACAATAAATAATCATGCATTTTTTAGTTCAATTGCAATCTGATCACATAAAGTGATGTGAACTACTTACAAATTTAGCAAATAAAATCAAAAGGAAAAGTGGATCGAGATGTGAACTACCTAATGAAAAGGAAAAGTGGAGAGACCTTAACAACACAATTGTAGAGGAAGAAGGGATATAAGAAAAGGGAAAAGTAGAAAAGTTAAAAATAAGGATTTTAGGGTTTATATAAAGAAGAGATAAGTGATAGAAATCAGTGTTTTGAGGAGGGTATTTTAAGAAAAAATAATAATTCAGGATTCAGAAGTTTCATTTAGCATCCCCCCATTGCTTAATCAAAAGTTCTGAATTTTGGTTCTTAAGGCTGAAATCTGAAACGAAACAAACAACAATAAAGCTTCTAAAGTCTGAATTTTAAAGGTGGACCACCTCTTTTCAGACTTCAAAAGTGTTATCAAACACACACTTAGATAAAATAGAAGTTAAAATATGAGAAAACAAAAAGTACTCAAATAAAACCTTCCACAGTCTCATACCAAACTCATCAAAATCTCCAAACAATTACTTTTGCCCCACAAAATCGAGCCTCCTTGATGCCTCCTCAAACAAATCTTTGAAATCAAAACCTTAAGATCGAATGTAACCGAAAGAGAACTACCATACTTCAACCATAACTCAATCATAACCACTATTTACCTAAGATTTTGTGCTTTAATGGCGAGTTTCAACAAAAAGAGAAGATTTAATAGAGGATTCTAGGGTTTCTTCTATTCTTTTTTATTCAGAGATCGAAAAAGAAGATTTTTTGGTAGAATTAAAGTATGAGAGAGTGAGAGATAAAAACTCACTGATTTTTGTGCAAGATCCTTTTACTCACGATCCATCGATTTCTTTGCAAAACAACCGAATCAGACGAATGGGCTTTTAGTTCATTCTTGAGAGAGAGAGAGAGAGAGAAAGAGATTTAGATGGAAATACCTCATCTTCACTCCATCATTTTCAGTGTTGAGAGATCCAAATGTCGATTGGATATATAGAGAGAGAGATGTGGTCGAGAGAGCCTAATAGAGAAAGAGATTCTCATAATCGAGAGAACTTCTCCCGAACTAGAGAGAGAGAGAGACAGAGAGAGTAAGAGAGAGGGAAATATTTTTTCGCAATTTTTCTCTAAAATTCGTGGGCCTGTGACCGTCAAATTTGATTTTCCAAAATTCGTCGGGCCAAGCCCAACAAATTTTTCATTCAATTTACGTGGTTTTCACGTAGTGTAAAAAAGAGCGTCCGATTGTCTCGATTCTTATCAAATGGATTTAGTGAGGTTCTTATCAAGCATAAGGCAATGATTTAGTTTCAAAGACAAGGATTCTAGTTATCAATCAAACAGTCAAAAAGATTCTAGAACACCCTCAAGGCTTGGCGTCCAAGAAGCATATGCACGTGTCACTGAAAATAAATAATCATAGTGCTTTGGCTTTCAAACTTTGGCACCCTAATTAAAAGAACAACCTTAGTGCTTTGAGCCAAATTACGGGGGCAAAGAAGTGTTGTGCTTTAGGGGAGCGGATCCTATATAACACCATTTTCTTATAGTTCTTAGTAACGTTGTATCTACGGCTAATAGAGTGCCACATCAACAATACACTACCACTACACCGCTCAAATTTTGTTGAAAATTGAAGGCTCAGTGACCATGCATTTTCGAGGTCTTGGATCATTAAAAAAAAAAAAAAAGCTATTTTTTATAAATCAAATCTAAGCCTTCAACACAAGGGGGCTGTGGTGTTGTTTTTCTCTGATGTGGCTCCTGCGCTATATGAAAATGGTGCCAAAGAGAATTCGCCCCCATGCTTTAGAGGGTTATAAGACCAAATTCTTCCTGTCGACCACTTAATATTATTTTTCTGATCAATAAACTTATTTTTAATTAGATTACTAGCTCAATTTTGATGCACATTAAACCCAAGTCTATGGTATCATCACCTATGAACTTTACCTACTAAATTAAATGACACCTTAAGATCGCTCTACTATTAGAGTTAGTCTGGCTCTTAGTGACTGAGCGTGAGCATGTGTAGGTGTGCAATCGGGAGCACTAAGTTAAAAAATAGCTTAGGGCATGTGTGGAGCACCTCTAGAGCGCTGCAAATAATATACTTATATATCAATTTTATTTTTGTATGATTCATTTGCTTACTTATTCCATCATCACTGACTCCATGTAGCAAAAAAATACCTCATTTACAATTTAGAATTGACAAATTTTAATAAAATAAATATATTTCATTCAATAAATTTTGTGTTGGAAAGTATAATCATGGATCCACTATTGTCCATAGCTATTATATTTTCACTTGCCCTATGTCCATGGATTGGTTATATTTTTTTGTACCATTTATATAACTTGACTAGTATCACTAGTGTTACTATGTTATTCCTATTCGTAGTTTATTACAACAACACAATATTGATCAATATTCTTATTTATTAGTAATTCAATAATCAATATATGTTTTACGGATTGAAGTTTCTTCAACTTTGAAGGTTTTAGATTAATTTTGTAATTACAATAATATTTTAAATTTTTTTCATTGTTACACTATTGTGTCTTCTAATTCTAATGTTCATAAATATTTCATTGCAATGATTGTTTCTTATGACATACATGACTAATAATTATTTAAAAAATAGAACTTAATATGACATATATGGTAAGGTAATCTTCATGAAGAACAAGTTTTCAATATTTTGGGGCTGGGTTCCCATATTTTGAGAATGGAATTGGAGAAAGATTCTCTCTCAAAGTGTCAAAATGAGGATTGAACGCATAAGCGGCACGTCTAATAGAAGAATTTGGTGACTACGGCCTGGCTAATTTGATAACATAACTAAACCTGCCATCCTTATTGATATTCTTGGATGTGTCACATATAGAAAAACCCAACTATTTCCATTTGTGAGAGCTCGAGTGGGAGACTTAGGTGGGATGCGTGCCTGACTAAATTAGTTAATTTATTGTTTTTTTTTTTTTTTGCTAATATTATTATAAAAGAAGAAAAAAGTATTTACATGGGACAAGCATATGAAGTGAACCATTGGGGAAAATTTTTTATTGAACTCGGAATTCTAAGTCAAGACAACATCAGCTTAATAAAGTCCTTCCACCTTGAGCGCAAATATATATTTTCATAATTAAAAGTTTGCTTACATGTGTCACTGTATTATTGATTAACCATTGGAAAAAAAAATTTATGAACTTGGGAGCCTAAGTCAAGACAAAATCCGCTTAAATTCTCAATACAGTCCTTCCGCTAGCTTTGTGATAATTGATGTCGAACCAGTCAATTTTGGCAGGCAGAATAGAAAGACTGTTTAGATAGTGTTCGTCCTTTTGAAATTTCTACCGAATGGATGATTTACATATGCCCCTCTACATTTTGGTCAAGAGCTGTGATAAATTCACACCACAAAACATAAGGGGTCTGTATGTGACTGACATGGCAAGGGCATAGAACCATAAATCCTTTTCTTCGGGATACACAAAAAAAAAAAATCAATGATTATGTGTCCTTGCCACGTCAATCCCATAAAGACCGCATACATTTTGCGATGTTGATTTATCATAAGTCTTTTGTCAATAATATGAGATATCCTGTTGTGATTTTGAATTGATGGCATTTTCCTTGACTTAGAGGTCTTGTCAGTTAAATGACTTAAATACCCTCATTTTCAATTTCTTTAAGAAAATCCCTTGATTTTTTTCTCTAAAACTGTTTACACTTCAATCTTAAGGTAAAGTTTTCTATTCTTGGCATTCAACACAGATCCTATGTAGATATAATGCCCCTCATTTCGGATATAGGGACTACAAGGTTAAATGTCAAATAAAATAGTATCATACCCATTTTATTGCATATAATGAATACTCTTTATTTCAGAAATATGGATCACTTTAACGTCATGGAACAATTTTTACCATTCTAAAAATAAAAAATGTTAGCGTAACATTTTCCAAAATAATGATTTTAAAGCCTACATGTCAGTGTTATTTAAAATCTTAAAGTTTAAATTTCTAGTTTGATCTTAAAATTTGGGATTAGGCTTTGATGATGATTCGAAACTCAAAATCTTCTAGAAACTCAATATTTTTGCTATTGATAAGTCCCACCAACACAATATAACACCATTGGTGAATGGGTCATGTCAGCATGCTAACACAGAGTTATGGTGGTCCCTTTAATATGGAAATGTGTACATCCTTACCTAAGCATTCCTTGATTTACTAGTAAAATTGGAGACGTTACCTGAATTCATTACAAGTTCTTCAAATATTTGTGAGAGCATTCACATTTGTCCTTATGTTGTATTGGCAGGTTGCATTATCTTCTTTTCCTCCAATGCTAGTAATTAGCCTGCAAGTTGAAAATTCAAAAAAGTGAGAGCAAACCCTAAAAAAGGCATGAATTAGCGTAATTAAAGTGGATATGAACACAACTAAATTAACAAAAGACACGGTTTAAAGCAAAATTTAATAGAGGAACAAGATTTGTTCAGCCAACCCCCAATTTTTGGGATAAGTCTTTGATGATGATGATGACGACAACAATGATCTATTACTCATTATTATTAATATTGTTGTGATTTTGCTTTTCACCCCCCAAAACTCTCAATTTAGATCATGTAGTCCTATAAACAAGAAGTTCCCTAGCTAGAATATGCAAACATGCTCATCGGGAGACAGAAAAAAAAAAAAAAAAAAGAAGGGGTAGAACAGAAATGATGTCCAGATTGAACCACGAGAGCTTTTAGACTCAAAAGATCAATGTAAATGGGAAACATTTACTTGACCAAGTATGACGTATCCATGCAAGAAACATGGTCTGGTGGCAAATGGCATTATCATCATAGCAATCCTCTATTATGACATGAAGACAATACTTCAAAATTATCCTTGAAGTTTGGCATGAAGTTCCCCAATGCTCCTGCAACTATACCACACCTTAAGAGGAACCAATAATATAATGTAGCAAATTAAGGAATTATTCTTTTCCAACTCATTGAAAATTAAGGTGGATTCACTTTGGAGACTTCACTAAGAACATTCTTGTTTTTTAAATACTAAAACAAATATTGATTAATTAAGCACTAATCCATTTTTTTCAAGTCATGGGATCATGTCCTCACACTAAACAAATATATCCCAATATTTTTTTGGTAGGTATATATGGAGTCAAGGCAGGCCACCACAACCAACTATATTAAATCATGAATAGAAAACTTCATGACTAGTTATAAGAATCTCTAATATAAAACGAATTCAGAAAGCTAATAACAAAATCTATGACAATGACAATGATATATTGGGTGAGTCCATAATCGTTGAAGAAGACCATTTTAGTATATACTTTGAGTTACATTGGATTGGAATTTGTATTTTTTTTTTTTTTTTTTTTTGAAGATAATTGGATTGGAATTTGTCGTTATTAATTATTCTAAGATCATAAGATAATTTTATTCTAATTAAAAAATTATTATGTTTTTAGAAACTCTACTATCTTGGTAAATATGGTGACAGTACAAAGTAGAGTTAAATTAGATATCTAATAATCTATTTGACTCGTTTTGAGGAATTCTTTTATTAATTCCAATTATCAATAGAATTTTATTTTGTTTTGTTGAGAATGGTTTCTTCTATTTTGCTTTGTTGATTTAAGGTTGTCTTTTTTGGATTCAAAGTTTTTTATCACAAGGAAGAAGTTGGTGGTCTACTCCTTTCAACATGTTTCAAATGAGTCAGAATGATTCAATATTGCGTAGGGTACAAATAACATTAATGAATGATGGACAAATTAACACCTACCCCAGTGAATGTGGTAAGATATATCATGGCTTCAAATTGTAAGTTATCTTCAAAACTAAACTAATTATGATTAATTTCTTAATACTCTAATTGTAGTTTTATGCACAGCATTACATTACACATGTTAAATTTGGGTCACTTGTTTGCATTTGATGGAGTTCAAAGTGCCAATCAACAATTATGAACACCGAAAGGGGTATGTAGTTTACACTTTAACTAGAGTTTACTTGTGCCTACGTCATAGACATCCTCTAAAAGGATAAAAGATGAAAAATAATAAAATGAATTAAAGGGTTAAAAGAGAAAATATAATAAAATTAGGGGAGGTGAAGAATAAATGAAATAAAGTGAGTTTCAAGAAATTATAATTTGATGGAAGGGGTATTATTAAAAAAAGAATCGTATCGCCATTTGATGTAGCGATGCACGCATCTTAAAAAAATTAAGATTAAAAGAATAAGAGATGAAAAACAATAAAATAGATGAAAGGAATAAAAGACAAAATATAGTAAAGTTAGAGGGGGCATATATCCTCTTTAAGGTTAAGGTGCAAAAGTGAAAAAAAAAAAAAAAAATATATATATATATATATATATATATATATATATATATATATAGGGGACGGTTCAGCTGCCCTAAAGTTTGCCAAGTTTGGTGCTAGGGTTAGATGAGCTGATTTTTTGTGAGTATGATCTCTATGATGAGGAGATCATCCTCACCAAAAATCAGCATATTCCAAAACTTCTAACCCATCAAAAGTGATTTACAAAAATTGGACGGTCCACGATTCTTCAACTTGTAAACTAGGGTTAGAAGTTTCCAAATGAGCTGATTTTTTGTGAGAATGATCTCTTCACCGTAGAGATCATCCTCACAAAAAATCAGCCTATTCCAAAACTTCTAACCCCATCAAAAGTGATTTACAAAAAATGTTTCGCACCAAACTTGGCAAACATTAGGGCTGCCGAACCGCTCCCATATATATATATATATATATATATATATAGGGTCAGGTTCAAAGGACAACCATTTCTACACACATATAGACAACGTGTTTTGTCTTATATGGGCAAAAATGTTTGGAATGGACTGATTTTTTGTGAGGATGATCTCTGTGATGAGGAGATCATCCTTGCCAAAAATCAGCTCATTATGAAACTTCTAGACCGTCCAATTTTTGTTGAAAAATTATAGACCGTCCAATTTTTGTAAATCAATTTTGATGGGGTTACAAGTTTTGGAATGGGATGATTTTTTGCCGGGATGATCCCCTCATCACAGAGATCATCCTCACAAAAAATCAGTCCATTCCAAATATTTTTGCCCATATAAGACAAAACACGTTGTCTATATGTGTGTAGAAATGGTTGTCCTTTGAACCTGACCTATATATATATATATGGGTCCCTATCCGTGGCCAACAGTTTGGCAAACATTTTGGCAAACACTTTTTCAAAACATGGGTTAGAGGTCTTGGAATGGGCTGATTTTTGGTGAGGATGATCTCTACGGTGAGGAGATCATCCTCACCAAAAATCAGCTTATTCCAAAACTTCTAGCCCCATTTTACAAGTTGAAAAATCGTGAACCGTCCATTTTTTGTAAACCATTTTTGATGAGGTTAGAAGTTTTGGAATGGGCTGATTTTTGGTGATGATGATCTCCTCACCATAGAGATCATCCTCACCAAAAATCAGCCCATTCCAAGACCTCTAACCCATGTTTTGAAAAATGTGTTTGCCAAAATGTTTGCCAAACTGTTGGCCATTGAACACTACTCTATCTATATATATATATATATATATATATATATATATATATATATATATATATATATATATATATAAAGTTTGCCAAGTTTGGTGCCAAACATTTTTCGTAAATCACTTTTGATGGGGTTAGAAGGTTTGGAATAAGCTGATTTTTTTGTGAGGATGATCTTTACGGTGAAGAGATCATCCTTACAAAAAAATCAGCTCATTTTGAAACTTCTAACCCTAGTTTACAAGTTGAAGAATTGTGGACCGTCCAATTTTTGTAAATCACTTTTGACGGGGTTAGAAGTTTTGGAATAGGCTGATTTTTGGTGAGGATGATCTCCTCATCATAGAGATCATCCTCACAAAAAATCAGCTCATTCCAAAGCTTCTAACCCATATTTTGAAAAATGTTTGGCACCAAACTTGGCAAAACTTTAGGGTTGCTGAACCGTCTCCATATATATATATATATATATATATATATATATATATATATATGGGAAATGTTCAGCACCCTAAGTTTTACCACACACTGTAACAAACGTTTTTTGTCCTACATGGGTTATAAGTTTTGGAATGAGCTGATTTTTGGTGAGGATGATCTCTATGATTAGAAGATCATCCTCCCCAAAAATCAGCCCATTCTGAAATGTTTAGCCCCATGTTTACACGTTGAAAAATCGTGGACCGTCCATTTTTTGTAAATCAATTTTGATGGGGTTAGAAGTTTTGGAATGAGCTGATTTTTGGTGAGGATGATATCCTCACCATAGAGATCATCCTCACCAAAAATCAGCTCATTCCGAAACTTCTAACCCATGTAAGACAAAACGCGTTTGTTAAAGTGTGTGGTAAAACTTAGGGTGCCGAACGGGACCCTATATATATATATATATATATATATAGAGAGAGAGAGAGAGAGAGAGAGAGAGAGAGAGAGAGAGAGAGAGAGAGAGTGTGTGTGTGTGTGTGTGTGTGTGTTGGGAGGTATTATTAAAAAAAAAAGGATTAAAGAGGTAAAAGATGCAAAATAATAAAATTAGAAGAGATGAATAATAAAATAAACAAAGTAGGTCCCATGCACTATAACTTGCGAGGAGGTTTAACCCACAAAACTGTAGACTATGATTACATATTAATCACTATCGGAAAGAGCTTACATTGTGGAATAGTGCATCCCTCAAACCTCTTTTATATTTGGGCAATATGTAAAGGAGATCAAATACAACTATCTCTAATGTGCATGCATGAAAGTTTGTTTAGAATCAGATGATACATTAGGATAGGGGTACAACTCAGTTCAGTTTGAGTTAGTTTATGGTTAAATTGGAATCGAATCAACATAGGTCGATTCCACTAAATAAGAACCAAAACCAAACCGAAATGCCAATAGAACCGAAACAACCCAAGCCAAACTAAGGTCAGTTTGATTCCATGGATTGCCAATATCCTATAAACTTATTTGGAAACAACATATTTTTAATTAAAAATAATAATAAACAAAAAAATTATATAATAAATAATTAATCTATTCATTAAAAAATCATTAATTTATCCTTAAAGAAGTTATCAATTTATGTCCTAACCCCTAAAATAATTCACATAACTGAATAAATTTATTTATTTATTTTATATGGTTCGATTCTCGGTTTGATTCAATTCTATACAAGCTTTGAACCGAAATCAAACTAAATTGATTAATTCTCCATTTTCTAAACTCATAACCAAACTGCAACTTGTTCCAACCGAACCAAACCAACCCAAAGGTATCAATTTGGTTCGGTTCTCGGTTTGAACTGGATCAAGTTGCACCCATACATTAGGCCATACTTTATTTTTTCTTTTTCTAAGTGACCAAATCTTGTATGGATGTTTGGTTAAGCAATGCAAATTATTTGCAAAAATCTTTTCATAGACTCCTAATTTCTTAGGAACTCCCAATTAACAAAGGGCGAAGAAAAAAAGATAAGAAATATTGTTTGTTGAAAAATAAATAAAGAGACAAACTACTTGCACACCACCCATTACAATTTGCACTTCATCACTTAAAATTTCTGTCTTGCACTCCAAAAAAGGTTTCAAAAATTTTTTTTGTTGCATTTCTATTCCCTTTATCTTTTTCTTCTTCATTCATGCCCAAAAAAAATTTTGTTAAGAAATTTGTACCAAAAAAAAAATGATCAATTTTTTATCGAATTCTTCAAGTCATCAAGACATGTTTCCATTATTAACTCAATTAATTACTCAATAAATAATTAAATATCTTAAAACAAAGAGACCACGAGCATAACCAGGAAGATGAACAAGCAAGTTATATATTCAAATGCAGTGCAACTTGTAATAGAAAGATGATTATAAAAATAATGGTATTTTTTAAGATTGGAGTGCAACTGTCTATTAGTGATGTGCAACTAGTCGGTCCCATAAATAAAACTGTGTTTGATTTTTTCCATTACAAAGACCCCTTTCCTTTGGTTTCAAATCATACATCCCTATTCGCAATAACGAATTGAGTTTGTGTAGACATTTTGGGGGCGATCTTGATATTAACTCTTATTTATCAAACTGATCTAGAAATTGTATTATTTCCCAAAATTAAGAAATTAAATTCCATAACAAACTATTATTAATTTATCTAATACCAAATTGATAAGCATAGGGTACAGACTATATGAATACCAATAAAAAAGAAAAAAGAAAAAAAAAGGCTGAGTACAATTTGAACTATACTTATTTTTCTAATTCGATTGAAAAATCGAATTTACAATATCAATGCTTACGAGATGAATCCAGAAATTCAAGATTAGTGACTTCGAAGGCGAATTGGAAGTCCTTGGGTTGGTGTCGGTATCATAACACCTATGATCTTCTCATTAGGATAAATAACCTCCCATTTGTACTTCTTAACCACATTATGAAGGTAAGTAAGTATCACTAATCGAACATATTCTTTCCCGGGACACATCTGACGTCCTCCTCCAAAAGGAACAAATGCGTAAGGAGTAGGTCCATTCCCTTCATACCTCGATGGATCAAATTTTCCCGGCTCTGGGAAGTACTCAGGGTTCCTGTTTGTCGTGTTCACAGTCCAATATATCTGAAATTAGAAAGAAAAAAATAATTGGGGAATTAGCGACATCTCTCGAGGATCAAAATGAACTTATATACATATTTTGCTCGCGAATTATATATATATCACTTACCTTAAATCCTTTTGGAATGGTGAAACCTGCATAGTTGAAATCAGTTATGGCTTCTCTGAAAGTTCCTTGTTGAGGTGGTGTGAGTCTCATGGCTTCATTTGCAGCATTCCATGAATACCTCATCTTTTGTATGTCCTCCCATTGTAGAGCCTCTCCAGGTGCTTTGGAGTTTATTATTTCTAATTGCTCTGATTCCCAACAAAAAAAAAAAAAAAAAAAAAAATTTGTTGAAAAAAATTAATAATTGTTAATAGTAGTAATTAGTATGGCTTAGGGAACTATTTAAATAATCAATCTGAATAGTTATATATATTACATGATCTATCACAAAATAAAGGCTAAACTTTGTCAAAAAATCTGAAGAAAAAAAAATATGGAAACAAATTCTGAAACTTTTTGGCCTACCCTCAATCTTTTCAACATCAAAAAAAAAAAAAATTCTGAAACTTTCACAGATTTATCTAAATTAATCAAACTAAACCCCAACTAGTTAATTGTTGAATCCAAACTTGGTTACCATAATTATATGAATAGTGGGTCAGGCTCTTTGGACCCACCATTTGTGCTAATTACACCCACCAAAAGCACATTTTAGAGTGGGATGCATAGAAGAAAGCATAAAGGTGGGTCTAATTGATCATTATATTGGCCTGGTCTAGGACAGTTATATTTTAAACCTAGGAGTCAATTACAGTTGGAGCTTTGCATGCCCCCTTGACTAGGATAATAACTGTCCAGGAAGGATGGAAATCGACCTTAAAATAAAGTTAATTTGATTTGAAAACTCATCAAGTTGATTCGAAAAGCTGCCAAATACTAATGCTTGTTATATTTAATATCATTTTTGAAAATAGATTTTAAATATGATTTTAAATTATATACACGATTTCCAAACCTGTCACGTAAGGGGTGCCGATTGAGTATGCTACGTGGGTAACTTATATTATCACGACTCTATAAAAAATTATATCAAAAATAAATTAATATGTAAATATGGACTTGACCAAGTCAACTCATGTTATAATGCAAGTTGACATGATTTGATAAGAAGAAAGAATAATAATAATAATAATAATAGCTTACCACTTCGAATCTTATCATACACATGGGGATTCTCTCCGACATACTTCATGAGGAAAGTTAGAACAGTAGCCACTGCACTATAACCTGCAACAAGTAAACCCATAATTTGATCCAAAATCTCGATCTCTGACATGAATCGTCCTGTTGGGTCGGTAGCAACGATCATATGCGATACTACATCTTGCATCGGAACACCCTTCGACATAGCGACCTTCTTCTCCTTGATTATCAATTGAAGTTCCTTCCTAATTGCACTGGCAGCTTTACTAGCTCTATAAAATATTGTCCCAGGGAAATTCAAAGGTATCGAATGGAGCCCCCTGTACAAATCATCGAACTTGCTAACAAATTTCGTAACTCTATCAGGGTCAGCAAGGCCTAAGAAGATTTGACACGCCAAAGATAAAGTGTAAACTTTCGATAGAGGGAAGACCTTCACCTCATCTTTGCCTTCCCAATACATCTTCATATGGTTTTGGGTCGTTGCATCCATTTTTTCTATGAACCGCATTAGTGCTTCGGGCTTTAGGAACCCAGCACGTAAGATGCGTAATAACTCGGTTCGTGATGCATTAGTAGCGGTGTCGGATGATGGGGCTGCGGGAGCCACACCTAAAAGCTTTCGCGTGGAATTTGGGTGCCATGTAACAACAAGCTTTTGTTCATTGGAGGAGGAATTTGTTGCCCAATGGACCGCAAATGACCGCGGTTGGTTCTCCAAGTATTGTTGTCTTGAAGATATCAGGTGAGTGTTTTGTCATTCTATCTCCCACAAATTTTTCGGGCTTTCCATATAAGAATTCGATGGTTTCACCTATTATGGGCCATCCATGACTACCCGGAGGGAGCTTGGTAGCGCCACCACGGGCTGAGCGTTTGTAAATGAAGATTGCAAGAGTAAGAAAAAAGAAGACGAGAAGAAGAGATAGAGATGTAAAGAAGAATTCCATGGTTGATGGAAATTATAAGACGTGGACAAGTGTTTGCGAGAGGAGGAGAGTTTGGTTGAACTTCAACTTTTTCGCTACTTAATTTGGTCAATTTATAGAAACCTAAAAGAATAAGTCAATGAACATATATATATATATATGACATCAAAACTAGCACAAAATAAAGAACTATATATAATCTCATGTGGAACCTCCCCAAATGTCAAATAATAAAGTCACTTTTGTTTAAGAAAAGTCAAATTTGACGACTAGATAGGTTAAATATGACGATTGAATAAGTTAATGCTTTAGAGGGCTATAGGACCAAATTCTTCCTATCGACCACTTAATATTATTTTTATGATCAATAAACTTATTTTTAATTAGATTCGTAGCTCAATTTCGATGCACATTAAGCCCAAGTCTATGGTATCATCACCTATGAAATTTACCAACTAAATTAAATGACACCTTAAGATCGCTCTACTATTAGAGTTAGTCTGCCTCTTAGTGATTGCGCGTGAGCATGTGCAGGTGTGCAACCTGGAGCACTAAGTTAAAAAATAGCTTAGGGCCTGTGTGGAGCACCTCTAGAGCATTGCAAATAATGTACTTAAATATCAATTTTATTTTTGTATGATTCATTTGCTTACTTATTCCATCATCACTGACTCCATGTAGCAAAAAAATACCTCATTTACAATTTAGAATTGACAAATTTTAATAAAATAAATATATTTCATTCAATAAATTTTGTGTTGGAAAGTATAATCATGGATCCACTATTGTCCAGTTATTATATTTTCACTTGCCCTATGTCCATGGATTGGTTATATTTTTTTGTACCATTTATATGACTTGACTAGTATCACTAGTGTTACTATATTATTCATATTCGTAGTTTATTACAACAACACAATATTGATCAATATTCTTATTTATTAGTAATTCAATAATCAATATATATTTTACTAATTGAAGTTTCTTGAACTTTGAAGATTTTAGATTAATTTTGTAATTACAATAATATTTTAAATTTTTTTCATTGTTACACTATTGTGTCTTCTAATTCTAATGTTCATAAATATTTCATTGCAATGATTGTTTCTTATGACATACATGACTAATAATTATTTAAAAAATAGAGCTTAATATGACATGTATGGTAAGGTAATCTTCATGTAGAACAAGTTTTCAATATTTTGGGACTAGGTTCACATCTGTGCCTTTTTCTTGATGTTGAAGAAACCATGTCCTACAAAGGATGAGCCATATTCTACTAAGCACGCCCCCTCCCCTCTATTTTTTTTCCTTTTGAAACTTGTCCCATTTCAGACCTCGTATTACATAATATCTTAGCACTGCAACACTCACATGTCTTCTTTAATTAGTATTTGGCACACTATCGGGAAAACGTGTTCAATCCCAAAGATAAATTTAAGTTGTTCATCCAGTTGTAATAATGTTACCTATGAATTCAAGTAGGGAAATAAAATAAAAAAGAAATTAAAGATGGTATGTCTACAACACACAAAAATCACAATGATCTAAAATAAACTTTCGACTCCCAAACAGAACTGGAAATGAAAATTTTGGAGATTACAACATTTTTTCTTGTCTTTTGCTCTTTCGCACAAGAAAACTCCTAAAATTGGAATCTAAAGACCCTCAACATTGAGCAAGTAGCATCCTATAAAGCATTGATCATATTTCTTTAAAAGAAATTCTAGTCATAAATATGAGATTATAAAGATTGATCAAGAACCAAGAATTGAACACTTATCCCACTCCAAGATGGTTTACTTATCCAAAATTTGTTTTGGGAGATCCATTATCTTAAATTCCCAATGTCAAATCAATATAAGTGAAGAAACTATAAATGTGTAAGACTATAGTCTAAAAACCAATAATTCAGATCAATTCCACTTTGTCTGATCAAACTTCCCTACAAGGCTCGCTCTAAGCAAACATTGATATTTGACCAAAATAATATGTATTAAAAGACATGAAACTGGTGATAATCATCAAACACGCACCAAACCAGCATACCCACTCATAGATGAAAGTAAGTTTTAAGTATTACATTTCCTTCTCTAGTTGTTTCTAGATGAATTATTTGGTGTGTGCAGTCACTTTGTCAGTCTTGTTGCACAATATGAGCATTGGGATCTTCTTCTTCACAATGCTTGCCTTAGTCAAGATATCATACAATGTGCTGATTTTGTAACTCAACCTAACAGGGTAACTTAAAAGCTCATTGACGTGGCAGATGCAAGAACCATAGATTTTTCCCTTGAGATACACAATTGCACATGTTTTATGGGGATGTGTAGTTATGTATCCCGAGGGAAAAGTATGTGGTTCTTACAGGGTACATGTCAGTCAAGTTTTTGAGTCACCCTGTCAGATTGAGTTAAAAAATCATTACACAAAAAGAAATTATTAGCGTCTATTCTATAAAACAGTAAATACTTTCCATTGTTTCAACGTCAACAACAATTTTTTGCAAAATGGATAACACTGATTCCATTGCAAGATTCACCATCGACACCTAAATAAAATTAAACAAATAAATGCAACACTTAATTTGGAAACAAATACACAAAGAAACACAAACAAGATTCATTTATATAAATCCTATTGATCAATAAATTTTATCAAACATAATTGGATGGATTAATAAAATCCGTTTACCTGACCTTAAATTTTAGAATAGGTCTTCATTAATGACAACGCTGAAGAGCTTTACTCTCCGGTTATTACTGATGTGACGGTCTGAGTTTGCGTAGATAAACTCACCTGAAATTTGTCGAAAACGTGATTGAGATCAGAACTGAAGTATCCTAATCTCAACCAACAAAATCCTAAAAAACCTAACTGTTGCTGCGGAAGCTCAACTTAGTCAATCCCGTCTCGATATTAAAAACCTAGAAAATGAAATATATGATTTAGGGATCAATTGCTACACCGTAAAATTGAATCAACACTATAGAACTAGGGTTTTTATTTAAATCAAACCAAAAAATAAAACCAAAACTATACTATCGAACTTGATTAAAGTTTTGATATCAGATCGAAAACTTAAAACCAAAGTTGTTGAAGATATATATATATATATATATATATATATGGGTAGTGTTATTTGGCCAATAGTTTGGCAAACATTTTGGCAAACACATTTTTCAAAACATGGGTTAGAGGTCTTGGAATAGGCTGATTTTTGGTGAGGATGATCTCTACGGTGAGGAGATCAACATCAACAAAAATCAGCCCATTCCAAAACTTCTAACCCCATCAAAAATGGTTTACAAAAAATGGACGATTCACGATTTTTCAACTTGTAAACTGGGGCTAGAAGTTTTGGAATGAGCTGATTTTTGGTGAGGATGATCTCCTCACTGTAGAGATCATCCTCACCAAAAATCAGCCCATTCCAAGACCTCTAACCCATGTTTTGAAAAAGTGTTTGCCAAACTGTTGGCCAAATAACGGGACCATATATATATATATATATATATATATATATATAGAGAGAGAGAGAGAGAGAGAGAGAGAGAGATATATATATATATATATATATATATATATATATATATATATACGGGACCCTATATGGGAAATGTTCAGCACCCTAAGTTTTACCACACACTTTAACAAACGTTTTTTGTCCTACATGGGTTAGAAGTTTTGGAATGGGCTGATTTTTGGTGAGGATGATCTTTATGATTAGAAGATCATCCTCCCCAAAAATCAGCCCATTCCGAAATGTTTAGCCCCATGTTTATACGTTGAAAAATCGTGGACCGTCCATTTTTTGTAAACCATTTTTTATGGGGTTAGAAGTTTTGGAATGAGCTGATTTTTGGTGAGAATGATCTCCTTACCATAGAGATCATCCTCACCAAAAATCAGCCCATTCCAAAACTTCTAACCCATGTAAGACAAAACACGTTTGTTAAAGTGTGTGGTAAAGCTTAGGGTGCTGAACGGACCCTATATATATATATAGAGAGAGAGAGAGAAAGAGAGAGAGAGAGAGTGAGTTCAATATGAAGGAATAACAAATAAAAAACCAAAATCATTGAGTGAGACCGAGAGCTCAAACCCTAGAACAGTTCAAGAGCGAGAAAAAAATAAACCTGATGACCAACGTTATGGATCCAACTTGAATAGATCGAGTTGAGAGAGTGCGCGAATTTATTTATTTAAGGAGAAATGAATACAGAGGAATCCAAGAATCAAACCTCTTAGACAGGGAAGAATGGAGAGAGAGAGAGAGAGAGAGAGAGAGAGAGAGCAATTCGTTTTTCTCTCTTAGACGGGGAAGAAAGGGAATTTTAAGAGAGTGGCTATTGGCACCCCAACTTTTACTTGTAACGATAAAAACGACATTTAAACGACTGCTAAAAACTGTCGCAATTAACGACAGCCTTTAGCAGTCGTTTTAAGCGCAATTGTGGCGTCGCTAAAAATGCAATTTGACGTAGTGGAACGTATAAGCAACACCTCTAATAGAAGGATTTGGTGACTACGGCCTGGCTAATTTGATAACATAACTAAACCTGCCATCCTTACTGATATTCTTGGATGTGTCACATATAGAAAAAACGAACTATTTCCATTTGTGAGAGCTCGAGTGGGAGACTTAGGTGGGATGCGTGCCTGACTAAATTAGTTGATTTATCGTTTTTTTTTTTTTTTCTATTATTATTATAAAAGAAGAAAAAAATATTTACATGGGTCACTTTATCGTTGGGGCACAAGCACATGAAGTGAGCCATTGGGGAAAAAAATTTATTGAACTTGGAATTCTAAGTCCAGACAACATCAGCTTAATAAAGTCCTTCCACCTTGATCGCAAATATATATTTTCATAATTATTAGTTTGTTAACATGTGTCACTGTATTATTGTTTAACCATTGGAAAAAAAATTATGAACTTGGGAGCCTAAGTCAAGACAAAATCAGCTTAAATTCTCTATACAGTCCTTCCGCTAACTTTGAAATAATTGATGTCGAACTAGTCAATTTTGGCAGGCAAAATAGAAAGACTGTCTAAATAGTGTTCGTCCTTTTGAAATGTCTACTGAATGGATGATTTACATATGCCCCTCTACATTTTGGTCAAGAGCTGTGGTAAATTCACACCACAAAACATAGGCGGCCTGTATGTGACTGACAGTCAATTTTGGTAGGTAAAATAGAAAGACTGTCTAGATAGTGTTCAACCTTTTGAAATGTCTACTGAATGGATGATTTACATATGCCCTTCTACATTTTGGTCCAGAGCTGTGATAAATTCACACCACAAAACATAGGTGGCCTGTATGTGACTGAATCAATTTTGGCAGGCAGAATAGAAAGACTGTTTAGATAGTGTTCTTCCTTTTGAAATGTCTACTGAATGGATGATTTACATATCTCCTCTACATTTTGGTCAAGAGCTGTGATAAATTCACACCACAAAACATAGGCGGTCTGTATGTGACTGACATGGAAGGGCATATAACCATAAATCCTTTTCTTCGGGATACATAAGGAAAAAAATCAATGATTCTGTGTCCTTGTCACGTCAACCTCGTAAATACCACATACATTTTGCTAGGGGTGCACATGGTTTGGATTGGTTCGGATTTTGGCAAAAATGGAGCCGAACCAAATATGATCGGTTCTACAAATTTGGAACCGAACCAATCCAATTATCCTATAGAACCAAACCAACCTTGGTTCGAATCGGTTCTCGGTTCTCATACTTTCAAAATAGAAAAACTAATATTTTTTGTTTCAAAAAAAAAAAAATCATTTGGATCATATCATAAATAATACCTATATTTTAAAATGAAAATGATTCTATGATTAAATTTTGATTGAAATCTGTATAAATAAAAAATTAGAGAAAGTTCAATGAGAATAATAAAAAATTATAATTTTAAAATTGGTATTTTGGATGGATTAAATGGTCGATTAATGAATCCAAGTCTAAGTTCGTATAGTATATTTCATTTAATAAACATGGCATAAAGGTTCTTATAAAAAAAATAAAAAAATCAAACTCTTTGAAAAAGTTTTCCATAAATAAGTTGATCCATTTAAAAGTTAAGAGAGATGTGTGTGAAAGCACCCTCGATCCGCGGGGTGCGCAGATCCGCTTTTGACCTTTGAGGTTTGGGAATCGCCACCTAGTTATTACGGTCTAAGAACCAAACATTGACTTTAAAAGACAAAAAAATTAATCTACGAAAAATAAGAAACTAAGTCAGGGGATCACGTTACGGAGTTGGAAGGTGTTAGGCATCAACCCCGCCCGGCAAACACCAGTCTCTACTAATTCCCAAATATAACTACATTGCTAAAAAGACCTAATCAATAAAAAAAAATTAGATATTTACCTTTACGAAGATAACGGTCTTATTCTCTTATATCTAGTAGAATAGTTTTTCGTACAACAATCCTCGCTTCGTTCTGTCATCGAATTCGTTTCGGATCTCCAAAATAAAGTATCTCCTTCTAAATTTTTCTAATTTTTTTATGAATTTCTGAGGTATTTTAAAAAGATTTCTAGGTGTTTTTTGAGATAAAGTTAGGGTATGGATGTTAGGTAAGAGTTGGGGTTTCAAAATCAAGGTTTATGGGAGGTTAGGGAAGCTTTTTGACATACTTTTTCTAGGATTTTCTCTTATATCTGAAAATAAGGTGTGAAGGCTCCTATTTATGCCTAACTTAGTCTTATTAGGGTTTTAACTTAAGTCTTATGAGATTGACTTGATTAAGGTTTTAATTAGGGTTTTGACTTTCAGTCTCATTTGATTGACTTTAATTTTTTTTTACTTTAATCTTACTTGATTAATTTTTTGACTTTAGTCTTACTTGATTGACTTTCAGATTTCTTTGGAGAACCCTCCTTTATTATGTTTTAATTCTTTGGGCCCCAAGATGGAGGGGTCCTTTAATAAATATATGGGCAACCATCAACAATTTTTCCTGAGAACCTAATTGATCGATTTTTTTGTTCAAATTTCTAAATTAATTTTATTAATGTTTCACTTTACATTATTTAATGTTTTATTTATTAATTTCAAAAAATTTTAATTTTTTAATTTGAAAAATTACTGTTTTGCCCCAAAGAGAACTTTTGCGTTTCAAATCAATTTTTGATGTTCCAAGATGTTTTAGAATCGATTTTTCGTAAGGAATTCAATGAGAATATTGGTATATATCATTTATAAAAATTTTGTGCGTAATGTTCGTGAACTTTGTGAGGGGAATTTTCGTAATTTTGTCAAATTATGTGAAAATTGGCAAAATGATTTATTTGATTTCGATTTGTTATTTTATGTGTTTGAATGGATTTTCTTAAGTGTAATGTAGGCTCTAGAGATGTTTTAAGGTTAGGGGTATTTTGATAATTTAGTCATTTTTTTAGTGATTTTTATCGTGAAACTTCTTTTTGTCTGAAAAAATGATGATTTCTAAGCTTTTGGAGTTATATTTTCCTAGCATAGCGTGATTTCTCTAGTTTTTGTCAGTTCGAGATACCTCATCCAGATTTCTGAAACATATCTAATAACAAATAAAGCATTGGAATAAACATCCATCATTAGGAACCGTGACGATCGGGTTGACGAGTTGATTAATCAGGCAAATGCGAAAATGGGGTGTCTACAGATGCCCCTCTTTGGCAGAGGGTTGAAGCAAACTAGATAGCAAATCTATTTTGATAGATAGTGCGATATTCAAATGCCAAAGCTAGTGACAGTTTATTTTGCAGCCTGATTTAGTAATTCGTCAGGACGTTCGGATCCTTGAGGGTAAAACTCTCCCCGAACTAAAGGTAGTCAAGTCATCGAGCGAGAACTCTCATTGACAGTGTCAGATCCTTGAATTTTAAAAAATTATCCTTGACTATGTAACAACTGTGTAAGTGTGTGCACTTAAAATTTGAGATAAATTTCAAAGAGTTTAAGTTGGAACTGAGTAAACCTGAGCACAAAGTGAATATAAATTGAGCAAAAACTGAGCATAATTTGAGCATAATCTGAGCATAAACTGGGCATAAACTGAGCATAGACTGGGTATAAACTAAGCATAATCTGAGCATAATTTGAGCATAAATTGAACATAATTCCGAGAAAATCCTCAGCGGTAACTGAGTATAATTCCGAGAAAACCCTCGACAGCATCTGAGCATAGTTCCGAGAAACCCTCGACGATAATTGAGCATAATTCCGAGAAAACCCTCGACAGTAACTGAGCATAATTCCGAGAAAACCCTCGATGACAAAAAGAATGATTAAAAAAAAACAAAATAAACAAACAACTAAAAATCAAATAAAAAGGTCCTCCAATGCATCCCATACTTGAGGTTTTTCAAGTCTGATCCTCAATGGTCCCCAGTGGAGTTACCACTGAAAATGCCATCGATTTGCGGGTTGCGCGGATCCGCTTTTGACCTTTGAGGTTTGGGAGTTGCCACCTAGTTATTACGATCTAGGAACTGAACATTGACTTTAAAAGGCAAAAGAAACTAATCTACGAAAAATAAGAAACTAAGTCCGGGGATCACGTTACGGAGTTGGATGGTGTTAGGCCCCAACCTCGACCGGCAAATGTCGATCTCTACTAATTCTCAAATATAATTACATTGCTAAAAAAATCTAATCCATAAAAAAAAATTAAATATTTACCTTTACGAAGACAATAGTCTTGTTCCCTTAAATCTGGTAGAATAGTTCTCCGTACAGCACTCCTCACTTCGTTCTGTCACCGAATTTGTGTCGGATCTCCAAAACAAAATATCTCCTTCTGAATTTTTCTAATTTTTTATGATTTTCTGGGGTGTTTTAGAAGGATTTATAAGTGTTTTTTGAGATAAAGTTGGGGTATGGATGTTAAGTAAGGAGTTGGGGCTTTAAAATCAAGATTTATGGGAGGCTAGGAAAACTTTTGGGTAGAGTTAGTGTTTAATTAAGTTTCCTTTTAGGTTTTAATTAGGGTTTTGACTTTAGTCTTATGAGATTGACTTAGTCTTATTAGGGTTTTAATTATGGTTTTGACTTAAGTCTTATGAGATTGACTTGATTAGGGTTTTAATTAAGGTTTTGACTTTAGTCTTATGAGATTGACTTAGTCTTATTAGGGTTTTGCCTTAAGTCTTATGAGATTGACTTGATTAGGGTTTTAATTAGGGTTTTGACTTTTAGTCTCATTTGATTGACTTTAAATTTTTTTTACGTTAATCTTACTTCATTAATTTTTTGACTTTAGTCTTACTTGATTGACTTTAAGATTTCTTTTGAGAACCCCTATTTATTATGTTTTAATTCTTTGGGCCCCCAGATGGACTATCTAGGCAACCATCAACAATTTTGCCTGAGAGCCTAATTGATCAATTTTTTTGTTCAAATTTTTAAATTAATTTTATTAATGTTTCACTTTACATTATTTAATGTTTTATTCATTAATTTCAAAATTTTTAAATTTTTTAATTTTTTAATTTGAAAAATTATCGTTTTGCCCCTAAAGAGAACTTTTACGTTTGAAGTTGATTTTTGATGTTCCAAGATGTTTTAGAATCGATTTTTCGTAAGGAATTCAATGGAAATATTGATTTGTATCATTTATAAAAAAAATTTGTGCGAAATGATCGTGAACTTTATGAGGGGCATTTTCGTAATTTTGTCAAAATCTATGACAATTGGCAAAATGATTTATTTGATTTCGATTTGTTGTTTTATGTGTTTGAATGGATTTTCCTAAGCGTAACATAGGCTCTAGGGATGTTTTAAGGTTAGGGGTATTTTGATAATTTGATCATTTTTTTAATGATTTTTATCGTGAAGCTTTTTTTTGTCTGAAAAATAATGATTTCTAAGCTTTTGAGGTTATATTTTCCTAACGTAGCATGATTTTTATAGTTTTTGTCAGTTCAAGATACCTCATCCGGATTTCTGAAACATATCTAGTATCAAATAAAGCATTGGAATAAACATCCATCATTGGGAACCGTTGCGATCGAGTTGACAAGTTGATTAATCAGGCAAACACGAAAATGGGGTGTCTACAGTGTGTAAATTTTTTATTAATTTTTGTTAGAAAAAAATGGAGGAGATGAAATTGAAGACCTTGATAAGTTACCTCTTCGTAACATACTAACACAGTTGAGAGAGAGAAGTAGATAATAGAAGAACGAAACTAAGAAAGAACTTTATTTTTAAATATATATATATATATATTATAATAAATACTTCGGATTAGTTCGGTTCTCGGATTGGTTCGGTTCTATTATACCCCTAATCCGGAACCGAACCAAATCAATCGGATTTGTTTATATACAATCCACACCCGAACTAAACCATGCTCAATCCGAACCAATCCAATCCAAAAGGCTTCGGATTGGTTCGGTTCTCGGATTTACCCAATCCAATGTGCACCCCTACATTTTGCGATGTTGATTTATCATTAGTTTTTGGTCAATAATATGAGATATCTTCTTGTGTTTTTGAATTGATGGCATGTCCCTTGACCTAGAGGTCTTCTCAGTTAAATGACTTAAATACCCTCATTTTCAATTTCTTTAAGAAAATCCTTGATTTTTTTCTCTAAAATTGTTTACACTTCAATCTTAAGGTAAAGCTTTTTATTCTTGGCATTCAACGCAAAGGTAGATTTACAGTGGAGGCTGTGTGGGGTAAGTGCCTCACAAGAATTTCAAAGTCTATGAATTAAAGAGTTATTACGATGGATAAAAAAATATGCATCTATTGCACTCACAAAAAAATAAAAATTCACTCTCAGTCACTCCCACAACTATTTTTTTTCTCAATCTTAGTTGTCCCACAAAACAATTCCTACTCTTGGTTGCCACTACATGGTGAAAATCCTGGCTTTACCCCTGCTTCAACGTTAATATTTTATCTTCTTCAATCTTTAAAAACCTCAATAAGACATAATTTAATAGTACAAGTATGGTTTTTCTCAAAATCAGTCATATTGAATCTCAAAGATTAAATCTTTTACTATCATCTTAAACTTGAAAACTCTACCTACTTCAACATACAAACTTCGTCACTGAAAGGATTTTGAGGAAGTAGAAGATGGTGACTAATGATGAATAGAAAAATCAAGGTTTTTACAAGAGGTAAATAAGGTGAGGTTAAAAATGAAGTTGTATAGCTTAAACATCATTATTTACAAATTTCCCCCATGGTTGAGAAACTTTCTATTAGCATTATTATTCAAATTTCATTACAAATTCTTCCTCCACAAAATCATTTAAATAACATGATTCTCTCTCTTTCCAAATTGGATATAAATTACAAAAGTATTGTGACTTAAAAATCCTGATCATGTCCTTTAATATTTATAATCATCCTCATTTGAATAGTGTATTGTTTCTTTGTCTGTGGATGTACAATAATGATTAAGTCAATAATAAAAAATCAAATAGATTTTAAAATTATAATTAAAAAAAATATATTAGTTATCTTTCATTCAAATGAGTCCTTATTTACAAAATTATGAATGTCTAACTGTATCAAATAATGTTTGGATGAGAACTCTCTTAAATGTCGACATCTTATTAATTTTGTGTAGGTTAGCTATCTCAAGAATTTAGCAACTTTGCAAGAAAAATGTCCACAAATTAAAGTCAAATCAATCATCATGATTACTCGAGACAAATATATTTTAATTGGGCTCATCAATTCATTTCACAAGAAATAATGGAAGACTTTGAACTCTAGGGGTCATACCATCATATTGTTCCTAATTACTTGATGAGATGCTTTGGAAATTTCTTGGATTTGGTAGTGGATTTTTCTGTCGCCCACTGAGGATAATATAATGCTCATAGGTGTGAAAGCGCCCTCGATCTGTGGGTTGCGCGGATCCGCTTTTCACCCTTGAGGTTTAGGAGTCGCCACCTAGTTATTACGGTCTAGGAACCGAACATTGACTCTAAAAGGCAAAAGAAACTAATCTACGAAAAATAAGAAATAAAGTTTGGGGATCACGTTACGGAGTTGGAAGGTGTTAGGCACCAACCCAGCCCTACAAACGCCGGTCTCTACTAATTCCCAAATAGAACTACATTGCTAAAAAGACCTAATCAATAAAATAAATAAAAAATACTTACCTTTTCCGAACGCAATGGTTTTTTCCCTTAAATCTGATAGAAAAACTTCATGTACAGTATTCCTCGCTTCGTTCTGTCACCGGATCTGATTTCTAATCTCCAAGTTGAAGTATCTCTTTTTCAGATCTGAATTCTTTGGATTTGTATATGGGTTTGGAGGTATTTTTGAAGGGCTTCTAGGTGTTTTTTGAGCTAAAATTGATGTATGGGTATTAGGTAAGGAGTTGGGACTTCAAAATTGAGGTTTATGAGAGGTTAGAGAGGCTTTTTGACCTACTTCTCTTAGGATTTTTTGATTTTATACGAAAATAGGGTGTGGGGACCTCTATTTATAGATTTTTTTAAGAGTTGATTTAGATAGCATTAGTGTTTGATTATAATTCTTTTAATTAGAGTTGTGTTTTAGTTAGAATTGTTTTAGGTAGAGTTGTGTTTTAATTAGAATTATTTTAGGTGGAGTTGTGTTTTAGTTAGAACTTTATTAGATAGAGTTATTATTTAATTAGAACTCTATTAGGGTTTTGACTTTTGGTTTTATTTGATTGACTTTAAGATTTTGACTTTAATCTTAATTGATTGACTTTCAATACCTTGACTTTAGTCTTGCTTAATTGACTTTAATTTTGACTTTAGTCTTACTTGATTGACTTTAATACCTTGACTTTAGTCTTTCTTGATTGACTTTAATTTTTTAGAGAACCCCCTTCTATTATATTTTAAATTCTTTAGACTCCCAAATAAGGGGTCCTTAAAGAAATATCTCACGAACCCTCAACAATAGTTCATGAGAGCCCGATGATTGATTTTTTAAGTTCAAACTTTTAAATTAATTTCATTAATGTTTCACTTTAATTATTTAATGTTTTATTTATTAATTTTGAATTTTTTAATTATGAAAATTGTGAAATTACCGTTTTACCCCCAGAGAGGACTTTTCACGTTTTAAGTCAGTTTTTAATGTTCTAGGATGTTTTAGAATCGATTTTTCGTAAGGAATTCAATAGAAATATTAGTTTGTATCATTTATGAAATTTTTTGTGTGAAATGATCATGAACTTTATGAGGGGTATTTTCATAATTTTGACAAATTCTGTGAAATTGGGAAAATGATTTATTTAGTTTCGATTTCTTATTTTATGTGTTCGAAAGGATTTTCCTAATCGTAACATAGGCTCTAGGGTTGTTTTGATGTTAGGGGTATTTTGATAATTTGGTCAATTTTTAGTGATTTTTATCGTGAAACTTCTTTTTAGGTCTGCAAGATGATGATTTCTATGTTTCTGGAGTCGTATTTTCCTAGCGTAGCGTGATTTCTAAGGTTTTGTCAGTTCGAGATACCTCATCCGGATTTCTGAAACACATCTAGTAACAAAATAAAGTAATAGAATACACATCCATCATTGGAAACCGTTGCAATCGAGTTGACAAGTTGATTAATCAAGCGAGTGCAAAAATGGGGTGTCTACAGATGCCCCTCTTTGGCAGAGGGTTGAAGCAAACTAGATAGCAAATCTATTTTGGTAGATAGTGTGATATCCGAATGCCAAAGCTAGTGACAGTTCATTTAGCAGCCTGATGTAGCAATTCGTCGGGACATTTGGATCCTTGAGGGTAAAACTCTCCTCGAACTAAAAGGTTGTCAAGTCCTCGAGCTTGAACTCCTACTGACGATGTCAGATCCTCGAATTTTAAAAAATTCTCCCTGACAAATGCAAAAGTGCACGTGTGTGCAATGGTGTGATGCTTGCTGAGTAAAAATGTGTCAAGTCCTAGAGATCTTCTCTCATTAACAATAATGATTCAAAATTGAAATGTGCTTATGCAACGAAAGCAATCATGACAAAGTTGAACAATGATGTAATTGGAGTCATAACATTATAGGAACTTCACTAAATCATATTTGAAATTCTTTTTTAGAGTTCGAAAAAGTTTGAGTCCCGTTTATCGAACTTGAACCTAACGTAACCACGCTCTTGGGCTAAAGAACTTAAACAATCATGTTAATTCAATATCATTCAAACAAAGCTAGAGTCTCGTTTCTCAGACTTTGGCTAAGGTTTATAGGCACTTCAAAAAAACCTATTCATTCTATGATTCAAAAAGTTTGAGTCTCACTTCTCGGACTCGAATCTAGGTTTGTAGGCATTTCAAAAAGCCTACTCATTCTATGATTCAAAAAGTTGGAGTCTCGTTTCTCGGACTCGAACTTAGGTTTATAGGCACTTCAAAAAGCCTATTCATTTTATGATTCAAAAAGTTGGAGTCTCGTTTCTCGGACTCGAACTTAGGTTTGTAGGCACTTCAAAAAGCCTACTCATTTTATGATTCAAAAAGTTGGAGTCTCGTTTCTCATACTCGAACTTAGGTTTGTAGGCACTTCAAAAAGCCTATTCATTATATGATTCAAAAAGTTGGAGTCTCGTTTCTCGGACTCAAACTTAAGTTTGTAGGCACTTCAAAAAGCTCATTCATTCTATGATTCAAAAAATTGGAGTCTAATTTCTCGGACTTGAACTTAGGTTTATAGGCACTTCAAAAAACCTATTCATTCTATGATTCAAAAAGTTGGAGTCTCGTTTCTTGGACTCGAACTTAGGTTTGTAGGCACTTCAAAAAGCCTATTCATTCTATGATTCAAAAAGTTGGAGTCTCGTTTCTTTGACTCGAACTTACTAAGCCACGTTTCTCGGGCTTAGATTTATAGGAACTTAAGCAATCCTATTAATTCATTCTATGATTCAAAATCGAGCTCAAAATTTGAAAGATCAGGCGTTTATTGGCTTATCATGCATCTGTATTCATAATTATCATTGAGCTTCGTCGGACTTTTAAGCTTTTGTAAGATTTTCTTTTTATCATGTGATTAAGAACAAAAACTTTGGAACTAAATGACCTTCAAAAATGCACATAGTTTAAAGGTTGGCTTTAACTGGGACTTCACTACGAGACTGATGGAATGGATTACGCTTGGAAAAATATGGACTCTGATGTATGACAGATTGAAGAACTGACATTCTCTTAAATTTAGGACTCTTAAGATTATCATATGTGCAATAAAGAATTGATCATTATTTTTTTAGAAATGCTTGAGCTGGACTTAAAAAATCTTGATAAATATTAGAATAAAAGATCTTTCTCTTCAAAGTGGTTGATGATTCTACATCTTCCATTAGCAGACACTTGAACAAGTAAACATACTTTTGAAGATCCTACAATGTTCAAGATGGCTTCTGATTTTTTTTTACTTCAGCATTATCTTCGTCGGATGTGAGCTCTTGGTTGAAAAACGAATATTGTGACTTGAATGGTTGTGCATTTTTTAGTTTCTACACAAGCTTCCTTCTGAATTTTTCTTCTTGATGAGACATTTCCTCCCATTTGATGATGTCCTAATTTTTGCCTAAATCGCCTCTTCAAGTTTTCAATCTAGCGGGCTTTATTTTTCTTTTTCTAATGATGCCTTGATTTTTGCCTAGGTCGCATTTTCAGGTTTTCAACTTAGCAGGCTTTCTTTTTATGGTTATACCTTAAATTTTGCCTAAATCGTATTTTCGGGTTTTCGACTTAGCGGGCTTCTTTTTTTTTCTTGATGATCTTGAATAACCAACTCAACAACTTCTTGGTTCCCTGTACCTTAACCGAGTCAATTAGCATTTAGGAGGACTTAATAGGTGGGCTTAGGATATAGTATATAAAGAAAAGATATAAGGCTCAACTTCCCAAAATGCCCCTAGTTTGATATTCTCTCTTTTCTGTCAATTATTTTGATTTTTTCTAAATGCCCCTAGTTTGACATTCTTTTTTTTCTGCAAATTTCTTTTTTAATGCCCCTAGTTTGGCATTTTTTTTTCTTTTGAATCTTCAATAGGGGATTTTCCTTTTGGATGACACTTTTCTTAATAGAATACATTTTTTTGCGTGACCGGGCCTGAAGTAACTTCTCAGGTTTCCTACGTACCCCAAATATTTCTTTTTCTTTTGGGATCAAGTCAAAACGTAGTTCATACTAAGATTCCCTCCCAAGGTTGGTCAGTGTGGTTTAGAAAGAAGAGGCTATTGATTTTTTTAAAGGCTGCGAGGAGCTAAAGAAGGTTATCTTCATCTTGGTAAGACAAGAAAATGGTTTGACCAATGAAGACCTCCTTTTGTGAAATACTACTTGATTTGGCCAAGGTTTTAGGAACTTGATGTCTTAATTGCTCTATCGAGTAAGATCTTCTTTTGAGAATGAGTAATCTTCAATCTTCTTTTGAGAATTAGTAATCATCAATCTTCTTCTGAGAATGAATAATCTTCGATCTTTTTCTGATAAAGAGAAATCTGTAGTCTTCTTTTACAAAGTTGAGTGTGATTGACTTCTTTGTATTTGACATCAACCCTTTCCAAACTTCGAAAAAAATCTTATATTCTTTCGCGAATGAAAACTCTTCTTTCTTAAGTGAAAAATATGATGAATCCCTTCTTATAGATCTTAACACCTTTGTTGATGGTTTCAACTACATCATTCTTGATAATCTTTGATTTTGAAGTTCACCCTTAACTTTATGTCTTGATCTGTATTTTTATACGATCCATCCATATATCCTTATGAGACCATCCAAGAACATTGTTGAATTTCTCTAGTAAATTTATTATTCTCTCATGTTCTCTTGAGGATAACGTATCACCAATTTGTACTTCTTGAGTGTACTCTTTAATTCCAATATTTATCAAATTTGGTTAGTGAGCTTTAAGTCAATCCTCGTGTTAGATATTATGCTCAAATCATTATTACACGAATGATAATCAGAAGATTCTATATTTTATTGGAATTGAAAAACATAGATTGAGAAACCCGACTAAAACTCGAAAATTAAAGAGAAACTAAAGTAACTGAAAAGATTGACGAAAATTGAATTGAAACTAAAAGAAAACTCAGGGATGCTTATTACAAAACGGAAAGATCCTTATGGGTGGATGGACATAATACTATGGTGCAATGGTAGACTTCTTGGACTTGACATTAGTATTTTGCCTAGATGACTCTTTTGACAGACCCAAAGTGGCATAGACAGGGGTTCAGAACGTCTAGGAGCAATTCTTACCTGATTGGAAGTAAACCAAAGTTAATCATTGACTCTACAGTTTGACTCTTATCCACATGATTAAAGTTTCGATATAGAATAGCCCAAGTCCGATGGAAAATATCGAATCCAAATGCATTATAAATTTATAGTGACCACGAAAGTGAGAAAGGTTAGACGCGGGTCTACCCCTGATTGGGATTGCACCTTTGATCAGACAAATTAATTTGATCCTAAGATCGAATCTTTCTATACAAAGTGATCTGGATCTTTAAAAGTGAAATCAATTAGTCCAACTGATTTGGTATTAATCAGTTTGATCCATTTGTCAATTGGGCTAACTGGCTTAAGTGGTTCAAATTAATCGGTACATTTCACCGATTGGGTCGAATCGATATTGCGGGTTTTGTTTGATTATTTTGGATCGGTCTGCCCACTTACCTGCTGGTTGGATTGAATAAAGCAATCCGGAAACACTCATAGTCAGTTTGGGTCGTGACCTATAAGAAGGCTTCTAGACTCTAGGCTTACTACGTGCAATGTATTTTATCTAGCCACCCTTGCCCAAATACACCTATATACCTCTCGATACGTGGTGACTTGGTTTGATATACCGTATAGGTGATAATCTAAAACCTCAACTCACTTTTCTGAAGTCAAAAACAGCCAGTTTGATCTCCAATTGCTGAGCGCACGATGCTGAGCAAGGGCCCACTTAAATACCTCTCGTCTAGAATAGACGTAGTCTATCCCCCTCGTACAATAAGGTACAGTGGGGCAAGATCTCGCTTAGGCACCGGTTTTGATCATGAAGTGCAATTGATATACTTAGATTATCTTTTACATACCTATGGGTACGGGTCAAGAGTTGTAGCTTTCATAAATTGTTTGGCATCACACGAGGGGACCGACCACGTACTAGTACTACGTTGGCAAACGGGACATGTGACTGTGTGGCTCACAATAGGTCAAAAGCTCAGGTCGCTCCAGCTTGAGTGCATCAATATACCTCTCAGAATCACCTGATCAGACAGTATTGATGCCCCAGTTTGATATACCCTAAGGCACGTGATTGGAGTTGTGATTTTCATGAATGACGTCGCATCTCCGAAGAGATCGGGCCACGCACTAGTGCCACGTTAGCTATATAGGACGTGTAAGTGTGCAAAATAGTAAACGTGCATGTGGTGTGTGCAAAATAGGGTAGGGTGTGCCCGAGACTTTTTCAGATAAATGGACCCACAGGTCCAATCAAACCAATCATTATAACATGAGTCACATGAATATTTAATCAAAACAAACACCATTCCGATCACATGAATATGTAATCAAGACCGACACCATTTTAATCATATGATTAAAGATAAGCATATCAAACATATATCCATGTTAGAAGCAAACATTTAATCCAAAATATTTCTTTATATGTTCCAATCAAGGGTTATTTTGGATGATCCAAAATAATTCAAAATTTCAAAGCATATTGAATTGAGGATAAACAGAAATTTTTAAAATCAAATGACCCTTTTTTTTAAACAATAAAAGAAAATCCTAAAAAAAAAAAAAAAAAGAAGTCTATTAATAAATAAATTAAATAAATTAATTTTTTTTTAAATAATTTAATTTGACCAACACAAAGAGAGTTCAAAATTTATTAAGGGTCACTAGGCCAACGTGATCATCTCAACGGTAATCCAATGCCATAGCTTTCTAGATTTAATGGAGAAACTTAAATCCAAAAGTGAAATTCATATTTTTTAATTTTAATCCAATGTTTTGAAAATGAGGACTATGAAATTCAATTTAAAATCAAAATTCACAATGAAAATTAATTTTTTTTTTAAATTTTAAAAAGATTCTCAAAATTTCACCTGCCACACGTAGTGGTATTGGATTACTCTTGGATGTCACATGGCGAGGTCAATGACCATTTGTAAGGAAGAAACCTTTCTAAGCTAGTAAGACTAGCTCATTCCCTGTTTTTCTTTTATATATATAAAAAAAATTGAAACTCTTCACAATCCAACCCCTTAAAATCAATGATAAAAGAGCCTAAAAAACTAGATCAAAATTCGATTTGTCTGGATAAAAGAACGGGAAAACCCCTTAAAATCATGTAAAAATTGGGTTTTTCATGTTAATCAAATCCAACCCCCTTTTAGCCAATATCACAAGAGACAAATTCGACTATAGGAACAATTCTACTAAAACAGAAAATAAGAATATAAAATTGAACGAAGAACCACTGGTTTCCACAACCAATCTCATTGTGATCAATCAGATGAAACAGATCAGATCATTAGATACGTGCAGCAATGGAGGTGTGGCAGCAGTGACGACAGATGAAGTAGCGCCACCAAGAAACGAGAGGAATCCAACAGAGGTTCGTTCTTGATTATCAAGAAACAAATCTTCAAGAACCCTTAGTGCATCATGAGCACAAACAATCACCAATCCAATCATAAGAGCAGAGATCAGTAAAGATCCAACACTTGTGAGAAAGATTACAACAATCGTGAGCACATTAACACTCCAAGAGTTTTTCGATCTGAGAAAGTGCGACTAAAGGGAACGATAAGCGAATCAAAAAGGGTTTGAAAAGGTGGAGAAAGAGTTGTGAAGAGAGAGAGAGAGAGAGAAAAACAAGAAAAACGACCTCTGTTGTTTGCTGGTTTTTCATTTTTTTAACATGGAGAAGGAGATAAAAACAGTAAAAGTTGTTTTCTGCTAATGGCACACCACGTTAAAATTTTTTTTTTTATAATTTTTTTTTTCTTGAAATCCTCTCCACATCACAAACAACATTAAAAAAAGGCAATTTTTTTGTTTCTTAGTGCATTACTCACAAATAATTTTTTTTCACAACTCGTCGCATATGCTTAGTAAGCACCAAAAAAAAAATTCATCCAAATTTTTTTTTTTTTAAATAATCATAACTCTATCATTCCATCCTCAATTTATATCAATTTGAATCTTTCATTATTTAGGGTCATCCCAAAACGACCCTAGATTGAATCCTAAAATGTAATATTCCAAATGACATACCCAAAATCAATCCAAATAATGCCAAGAAAAATAATACAACCCAAAAATAATAAATAAACCAAACAATGAAAATGGTTCAACAACCATTTTTTCACACTATTATCCTCTTAACATCCTGCATTATTTAGGGTCAGTCCGAATGATCATAACTTGAACCATGAAAATGTACCAAAATAAAATATTCGGAATCTAAACAAATGATCCATAATTAGGCCAAAGAGAATGATAAAAAAAAATAAATAAACAAATAAACAAATAACTAAAAATAAAAATAAAATAAAATAAAATAAAAGGTCCTACTAGCAATGAATCCCACACTTGGGGTTTTTCAAGTTTGATCCTCAATAATCCCCAGTGAAGTCGCTACTGAAAGCTCCCTCGATTCGCGGGTTGCGCGGATCCGCTTTTGACCCTTGAGGTTTAGGAATTGCCACCTAGTTAGTACGGTCTAGGAACCGAACATTGACTCTAAAAGGTAAAAGAAACTAATCTATGAAAAATAAGAAACAAAGTTCGGAGATCACGTTACGAAGTTGGAAGGTGTTAGGCACCAACCCCGCCCTGCAAACGCCGGTCTCTACTAATTCCCAAATAGAACTACATTGCTAAAAAGACCTAATCAATAAAAAAAATTACTTACATTTTCCGAACGCAATGGTTTTTTCCCTCAAATCTGATAGAACAACTTCATGTACAGTATTCCTCACTTCGTTCTGTCACCGGATCTGATTTCTAATCTCCAAGTTGAAGTATCTCTTTTTCAGATCTGAATTTTTGGATTTGTATATGGGTTTGGAGGTATTTTTGAAAGGCTTCTAGGTGTTTTTTGAGTTAAAATTGATGTATGGGTGTTAGGTAAGGAGTTGGGGCTTCAAAATTGAGGTTTATGGGAGGTTAGGGAGGCTTTTTGACCTACTTCTCTTAGGGTTTTTTTATTTTATACGAAAATAGGGTGTGGGGACCTCTATTTATAGATTTTTTTAAGAGTTGATTTAGATAGCATTAGTGTTTGATTATAATTATTTTAATTAGAGTTGTGTTTTAATTAGAATTGTTTTAGGTGAAGTTGTGTCTTAGTTAGAACTCTATTAGATAGAGTTATCTATTAGGATTTTGACTTTTGTTCTTATTTGATTGACTTTAAGATTTTGACCTTAGTCTTAATTGATTGACTTTCAATATCTTGACTTTAGTCTTGCTTAATTGACTTTAATTTTGACTTTAGTCTTACTTGATTGACTTTAATACCTTAACTTTAGTCTCTCTTGATTGACTTTAATTTTTTGGAGAACCCCCTTCTATTATATTTTAAATTCTTTAGACTCCCAAATGGAGGGGTCCTTAAAGAAATATCTCACGAACCCTCAATAATTTTTCATGAGAATCCGATTGATCGATTTTTTTAGTTCAAACTTTTAAATTAATTTCATTAATGTTTCACTTTAATTATTTAATGTTTTATTTATTAATTTCGATTTTTTAATTATGAAAATTATGAAATTACCGTTTTACCCTCGAAGAGGACTTTTCACGTTTTAAGTCAGTTTTTAATGTTCTAGGATGTTTTAGAATCGATTTTTCATAAGGAATTCAATGGAAATATTAGTTTGTATCATTTATGAAATTTTTTGTGTGAAATGGTCATGAACTTTATGAAGGGTATTTTCGTAATTTTGTCAAATTCTGTAAAAATTGGGAGAAATGATTTATTTGGTTTCGATTTGTTATTTTATGTGTTCGAAAGGATTTTCCTAATCGTAACATAGGCTCTAGGGTTATTTTGATGTTAGTGGTATTTTGATAATTTGATCAATGTTTAGTGATTTTTATCGTGAAGCTTCTTTTTAAGTCTGCATGATGATGATTTCTATGTTTATGGAGTCGTATTTTCTTAGCATAGCGTGGTTTCTAAGATTTTTTCAGTTCGAGATACCTCATCCGAATTTCTGAAACACATCTGGTAACAAAATAAAGCAATGGAATACACATCCATCATTGGGAACCGTTGCAATCGAGTTGACGAGTTGATTAATCAGGCGAGTACAAAAATGGGGTGTCTACAAAGTGTGGGACGCAAGACATCCAATATCATTAAAATTATTATTTTTCTTTAAAATGTTAAATATACTCCTTATAAGAGATTCACTTTTTTGTAAATAAACATAAAAGGAATATCATAACATGTTCCTTTTTTTGTTTTCCTTTTATATTTTTTTTTTTTATCAAACTCTAAAACACTAAAAATTTATATAATAAAATACAAACGTCCAATCAATTAGAGTGTTGTGGGAGACAAATCCAATTAGTATAAACTTATTAATCTAAAGTTTTGTGGTTAAACCTCCCATCAAGCTATAATGTCATGGGACCCATTTTATTTTTTTTATTCTTTACCTCCTCTAATTTTACTATATTTTCTCTTATACCCCATTAATCCAGCTTGTTATTCTTCATCTTTTACCCCTTTAATATCAATTTTTTAAAATAAAACCCCTCCAACTCTATTTTTTCTACTTTTACCCTCTAAACCCAAAAGAAGATGCTTCCCTCTAATTTAACTATATTGTCTTTTACCCTTTTAATAAAACATATTCCATCAAGTTATAGTTTCTTAGGATCCACTTTATTTCAATTTTTCTTCACTTCCCCTAAATTTATTATATTTTCTCTTTTACCCTTTTAATCTCAAATTTTTATAACAGTTTTTTGGGTTAAACCTTCCATCAAGCTATTATTTTATGTGATTAATTTTTTTTTTTATTCTTCACCTCATCTAATTTTATTATTTTTGTTTTCTACCCCTTTAATCTATTTTATCATTTTTCATTTTTTACTCTTTTAATCTCAATTTTTTTATAATATCCTTCCAACTTTATTTTTTTCACTTTTACCCTTTTTAACTTGAAAGAGGATGCCCCCATCTAAATTTACTATATTTTCTCTTTTACCTCTTTAATCTTAATTATTTTTAATAATACTCCTTCAATCAAACTATAGTTTCTTGAGACCCACTTTATTTCATTTGTTCTTCATCTCTCCTAACTTTCTTATATTTCTTATTTTTTTCCTTTTAATCTCAATTTCTTTTATAATAATACATTTTAACTTTATGCATGTTGTGAGTCTTTACTAATTTGGAAATCAATCATATGTGAAAATTTTGTCAATTATGATCCGATTGATTCACCAATAGGTCCGATTGGCTTGATTTCGATTGAATGATCAATTTATTGATTTTAACCTGTTTAAATTATCGACTGGTGATTGATGTTATTAATCTTGAAATTGATTGAGATTGGTGATGGACTAATTAATTTTGAAATCGATCGAAATTGGTGATTAGTTATATTTTTTTTATTTTAACTAAGATTTTGATTTTTCGGATTTTATTCAATTGAGGATTGTCATTCCACGTGGTAAAAATCGTCATTTTATATGAATTTCAATTTTTCTAAGTATGAGATCTCTAAATTTTCTCAATATAAGCGAATATTATTGGAAACTCATTTGCAGTCGCGTTTTCCTAGGAATCAAAGTGTCTAAATAAAAGTTGACGTCAATAGACTTTTTGGTTATTTCTGTAATTTTTCGTAGCATTTTTCATTTCATCAATTTTAGTCTCATTACACTCAAAATCACATTCTAGGCGCAATATTGACACTTTTGAGACATTTCGGAAGTGTAGAATCACAAAGGGTATTTTTCATCATTTTGTCAATTTTTGCAAATTTTGTTGTGCGGATTTTTTATGTCCCAATGTGATTATTTATAAGTCTTGAGGTCATATTTTCCTAGCATTGCAAGGTATTTAGGTTATTAAAAAGTGTGGCGAACCTAAACGTGTCTACTTGCTAAATTAAGTGTATAGTGTAGCGATCCTAAGCTTACTTAATTTATATGTCGAGCGTGTCAAGTAAAAAAAGAGATATCAAATCACGAGAACTGATAAGGGATTAAAGGGAATTGGAAAAGAACCTCTCACAAGCTTTCGAGTCTTCGCATATTCGATGCTCGTCATTCTGAATCCACAGCAACCGGGTGACGAATTGTTGGATCAAGCAAATGCAAAAATGGGATGTCTACACTTGTCTTTATGTAATTAAACTTATTTTAACTTTAAAAGTAATTTGCACTTAACCTTGTTTTGTTGAATATTAGATAGTCTCCATTTTCAAAATGATGTTACACCCTTGATCGTCGGCTTCCAAGAGGTCCATGAGAGATCAAAGGTCTCTATGATTGCAAGGAAATCATTTTTAAGAAAATTGTAGAATCCTCGACAATACAGTCATGAAAAAATTGAATTCTGTCATTTGAATACATTTAGGAAAATCTTAAAATAAAATCATTTTGCCTAGGAATGGCATTGAAAAGTATTTTTCCACATCAAGATAAAAATTGCTTTGGTCAAAAAATGAATTTTTTTTAAATCAAAATATTCAATCATACCTCCAAAAATCAAATCTTTCTAGAAGAAGAAATAAAAAAAATAAAAAATAAAAACATTATGGGTCTTTGACAAAAGGTTGAAGATTCCTTACAAAAGTCTGCAGTTAAGATTCAATGATGAAGAGATAGATTGCATTCCCCATCGTAAATATTCACCAAAAAGTGGATATCTGTATTATTACGAGGGGCATACTTATCCTAAATACTACACCAAAAGGCTACCACCACATTAATGAATAGTAATATAATATAATACTTGTAATTTTAAAATTTTATGAGAGGCATACTTGTCCCAATCCTATCATTTTAACGATATTTTGTGACTCCGCGCAAGAACAGTTTAGAGAAATAACACCATCAATACTTAATGAAAAAGTACTAAAATGACTCCAAAGTAAAATAGTTCTCTCCATGAACTATTTATCCAAACATTCTTAAAGTACTTCTAACTCCCTGTAAGAATCAAAAGCATTTAGAAAAGTCAATCTACACAAGCCTTTGAATGCTCCTTCGAACTTTCTTTTCACTTTTCGAAGGGTGGACCAACAATGTCTTCTCCCTTTTAAAAGGGCACCTTTGGACGATTCTTCAATTGATCGGCCAATGCTTGCACTACGTGAAAACTGGAAAATTCCACAGAAAAAATTGACAAGCTAAGGTCCACGAATTTTAGAAACCGAACTTTGACACTCTAGAACTGTTGAAATTCTTGATGTTCCCAGATTTGACAATTTAAAACTATCAAATTTCTCTCATCCTTCATTAATTTGACAGATTCGACATGTCGGAAAAAAAAATTTGACAATAAAAAATTCAATACCAATTCGACCTCTTAGTCCGTTGAATTTTATGAAATTTGACGACCCAAGACCTTCAAATTTGGGCTTTTTTTTCTCATTGTGTTGGGACCTTTGAAAAGAAAAGTTAAATTTTGTTGGTAGTCTTTTTTTGAGGATTTTATATTCAGATGAGATTATTTTTGTACTTTATATTTTTTATTTTACTGTATTTATGGAGATCTGGGCTCTTCTCTACTTTTGATCCATGTTGAGTACAAATTTTGTTGGAATCTCTTTTTGAGGATTTTGTATTCGTATGGGATTCTCTTTGTACTTTATATATTTTATTTTATTTTTGGGGGTGGTGGGGAGGGAAATCTCATCCTATTTTCTTTTCTTTTAATTAATAAAATATTTAAACCAAAAAAAATTTCAGACAACCACACCAAGAAAAATCCAATAGCAAACCAACAGCAAGAGTGATAGCCGTTGCACAAGAATATCTTTAAAAGTCAATGAACTTCTAAATACAAGTATTTTTATTAATCTTTCCTAAGGAAAGAAGACTTGGACAAAGCATGAAAACATTGGTCCAGCTTTCAATAAAACAAAAAACACTTCATCCACAAACCTTACACCATGAGCAGGAAAGTCATGGTTATAAAACACTACTCTGTAGTACTCACCAGACATCAGGTCGGAGCTCACCAGTTGCTGGGGGCATCCATCGTCCTGAGTGGTAGACGCTTTCGCCAACCTTCCACCCGGGCACATTCTTCATTATTCTGGCTTCTTCCTCGAGATACTTCTTCCACTCTCCAACGAATCTAATTGGAAGCAGACAGACAGACATGGACCAGTGCTCAAATTTACTTGCATGGGATTGGGAGGAAAACCAAAAAAGAGAGAGAGAAGCACAACACACTAAAATGTTTTTACCTTTCATCCTCTTCAGCTTGAAGCAAAGGTGTAATTGCTCTACGAGCCGCGTATTTCTCTTCTTTGATCGCCCTACAGAATTCAAATAATACAATAACTGCTAAGTTAATATCAATAGTCAATACGTATCCATGGATAGAACAATATCAAGGCTGAACGTGGATGGGTTCATCTGCTTACAAATCACTGGAACTTTCACCAAGAAAAACACTATGAACAGATCAAAAGTTTGGAGGCTCATTATGCTATTTGACTTAAATGTCAACATCTCAAGGCTATTTAGACTTCATTGGTTTTACAAATTAAAGGTATCAAAAGTACATAGTCTTAGTCATAACAGTTAAAACAGTTTGATTTTTAATATTTTAATGGTTGGAAGATGTACTAAAAGCCGCATAAACTCCAGAATTTTCATTATGTTATAATTCTGGAATTGCTAAAGTTTCAAGAAGGGTTTCTTCTCTAGAGAAAAGTGATTTCTCTTATAGTTCTCATGCCACTATCATTTCTACTAGTGTCTTCTTCTCTTTTTTTTTTTTTTTTTTTGATGATTTTTTTAATAATATGAAATCAAACATTGGAAAGCATATCCAAGAACCCAATCAAGATCACACAAACATGATTAACAGTATCCAAATTATAAAATAAGAAGCCAATGACAAAGCCCCCAAAATGTGGCCTTCTGCCTTCACCTCAAGATAATAAACACCCCAGGGAAAGGTGTGTTGACATTCAAAACAATCTGTGTTATATTCCAGAACGGCCAATTAAATCATCAAGTTCACTAGGAAACCTGGCATTGAACCAAGAAGAAAAGTCTCCTAACCATCTAAAAATCCTTACAAATTGGCTTCCAAAGGACACACTAACAAATAAAATGAACTTGTTCGACACTTGCCAAAATATAGTAATAAGGCAAAAGTTAATTGTATTTTCATATTCAATGAGAACAACCAAGTCTTCATCAGAGGGCGGGTGTCACTACACACCAACATAACAGTGTGTAAGGTACAATAGTGTATATGATCGTCCACAGGGTCATCTCTGATAATCTCCCTCTGAGCTATAAAGAAGAGTGGTGTTGCCATATATTTCCATGACATAATGCTAAATTCTTCTTGGAGTTCAAACCATTATTGTTTTGTTATGTAGTGTTTCTTTTAGAAAAAATTGTAGGTTCCACAATTAGATGAATACAGAGGGTTATGACAGGTTGGCAACCAGCATCATCTCCTAGCATTGATCCTAATCCTTCATTTCATTCAGTTCATGTTAAGGTCGTCCCCACTTAACATTCAAATTTTCAACTTCTCTAGTTTGGCTTGCCTTCCTTCCCCTTTTTAGGTCCTAAAATAATCTCTCTCTCATCATTCATTTCCCTTAATAATCGACCTGACTTATTGTCACCCACATTCTTCTTCTCGTAGTACCCACTACCCAAATTAGAGATCTAGAAACTCTACTCTCTCTTACCTTTTTCCTCACGCATAAAAGTCTAAGAAAAGAAACCTTTGACTCCTTTCCTTGGAAAAAGGATAGAGCCAACGTATCCTTTTTTTTTTTACATAAATGCAAAGATTTCATGACCAGAAAGAAGCTTACAAAAAAAGTCACACTCAGAGAACAAGAGTACCTACCAAGCGACAAACAAGTAAAACCCGAGACCTAACAAAGCAGATGTTTCTTGCTCACAGAGAATCCCAATTAATGATGAACTCCTCAAAGAACACCCCTTTATAACTTGGACCAGAAGGATAACATTGCTTTTATATCTAAGATTACCCTGTGCACTTCCTTGTTATTGCCTTCAAAGACTCCAGTATTTTCTCTTTCCAAACACATCAAAAAATTGCAAATAGAATAAGGTTCCATTAGACCCTCCATCAAGCATTAAAAGCATATGCAGGGCAACTAGCGGAAATCAGATAAAGAATGGTAGAAACCAAGACACATGGAAAAGAGAGAAGAAATGTGACCAAATAATAGAACACTAGGGCAATGAATTAAAAGGTGGTTAACACTTTCAACATTGCTTTTGTATGAGATTTAACAATAGACTAATATTTTATCACAAGAGTCTAGGTGGTCAATGGTTATAATTTTATCCAAAACTGTTGACGAAGCGAAAAAGGCCACTTCAGACGAAATTTTTGCTCTCCAAATGAAACTTTTTCAAGAAAAAACAATATAGGAAAGGAGGGCAAGTCCTCTTATCTTCTGATCCAAGGGAAATATAAACCTAACGCAAAAGATTCCATCAAACAAACTATCAAACAAGGTTTAAAATCTCGTCTCGATGTAATACTTCGATCATCAACAAAAAAACAAACGACATAGTATCAACCAAAACATTCCCGAAACATTCAATGTTTTGAGGGAAATGTTTTATACCAGTTTCGACTGGTACTGATGCATATCGATTGATAAATTCCAATATTTTGAACCATGCTATCAAGTCCAATCCCAATCATTTAAGTTCCTTTTGTAACCAAGGTTCCAAGAACTACCATCCCTAGAAACCCCCAAAACATTGCAATCTTAGAAGACAAAAATAATAAAAGGAACATCAAAGCTTAAGAGGTGAATCATCACTCCACCTATCTTCTCAAATTCTCTCTACTACTTTTCCAAAATTTGACGCCAATCCCCCTATTAAAGATGTCTTCCCCATTGAGAATACCCCTCCACGCACCACAACCATAAAGTCCTCTTGCCAGCCTGCTCTCCCACCCATATTTATCAATAAAATGACCTTCCACCAATCAAACACCTCTTCACCAAAACTCCATTTTCATTTCCCATTAACACTTTGTTCATACTTCATAGTCTTAATACTATGAATCCCAAAACTTTCATTCTTATTTGGAACACACATCTTCCCCATATTACCAAATGGAATTTTCGAGTGTCTTTCCTATCATCCCCCAAGAATCAATTAACTTTCCACTCAATGACCCCCCACATCATTTGCTATTTGCAAGGATAAAGAATAAGGACATTTGATAAACCAGGATGAGTTTTATCAACATTGCTTTACCAAAATTACTCTTCTCCCTTCTGATAAATAATAACTTTTCTACAATGATCCCAAACGGATTAACCATAGACCAAACCCCAAGAGATAATCCAATATATGAAGGAGACAGAGCCCCACTTTGAAACCTAAAACCTATGTGAGACCACTCAAAACGCCATACGATACACTCTTGTGTATCGAAAAACGCAAGGCACACTTGAAGCAATAGGTAGGGATGTAACGCTTCTAAGATATTTATGATCCTCATTGAAACCACCCAAAAAATGAGTGTCATCTGCAAACTGCACATAGGGAACCTCCAAATCCCTCTAACAATCAACCTACACCTATCCAACACTCTTGCAATAAATTTCTCCAAAGCTTCCACCACCAACAGGAAAAGAAAGGAGGATAGGGGATCTCATTGACAAAACCGTCACGATCTCTTGAAGAAGCCCACGAAACTTCCCAAGATTTAAAAGGAAGTGGAGGATACACAATTCCTAATTACTAGTGCATCTTCACCAAACAATCCCAAAACCTAATCTACCCAGCAATAGCCCAAAAAAATTGTATGCTTCTCCATTTCGATTTTACACACAAACCCTTCCTTAAGCCTCCAATCAATACATGCATTGGCCAATTAACGCATCCAAAATTTTCCTATCTTTCAAAAAGTACATCGCTTTTTGGTAATAATATTGAGGCAATACCACCCAGATCCTTAGGATAACAATTTCTTATGATTGTGTAACTACTCCACTCTCAAGCTCTTTTTATGAATAAAAAATTATTAGAAGAGGACAAGGTGGCCTCAAGAGAAAAAACAGACAACAAGATTAACTTCTCCCTTCACAAACTACTCCCCGCCAAGCTTATGGGCTTTAAGTCTAATGTGTTTCCATACGTTGCTTATTTGGTATAAGAAACATGAATGTGTAGTTCAGCCCATAGTCATGGGGAGCTCAATATTGAAATTCAATAAGCATTTTCATAAATCGGTCCTAATAATCTCCCAATAGAACATATATAACTCCATGGTATATTCATCGTGTCCCAGAGCTTTCTTCCCATCCATTCTCAAATTACTTCTCCTAGTTCACCTTCCTTGAACAAACTCCACAATGTCCCTTTTTACACTCATCAAAATATGTTCTCCCCTACTTTCTCCCCATCTAATTTGCTTTCCTTTTTTATCCACTTTACATATTTTGGATATTTTATGGCCTCTAATTCTTTCGTATAAGACTCAATTTCCTCTTTTGATTCCTTATGAAAAGCAATCAAAGTCATTCGACTTTTCAATTTTTCTTCCTGGTCTCGATCTAAAAAACTTCATTTAATTAGTTCCAAATTTAGTTGAACAAAGTTTAATACCTTACTAAAGAGAATGCAATGAAGTCTCCTTATGTACACCACATAAGTTGGGGGCAATCATGAAGACACGTGAATGGGCATACCCAATGAATGAAGCATGGCATGAAATAAATGCCACTCTCATAGATAGGATGATGAAGGAAAAAAATCAAAGTAGGATCAAGGAACTCTATAATGATTACTCATCCCCAAACTAGCGTTGAAGGTGGTTGATACATCCTTAGGTATTGAAGGGGCTGATGTGGCAACTAAGGGATGACTTGGAGAATGCTTCTAAGAATGAGAGACATGGTCAAAGAAGTTACAGATTTTGTTTTATTTGTTACTTCATATTTGTCAGTAGTTTCCTATTTGTTAGTAGTTTCCTTGACAGAAGGAATAGTTATTTGTTAGTAATTTCATTGATAGAAGAAAATAGAGTAATTGTTATTTTGACTTAGAAATTGCTATTATTGTGGGATGCCACAACTATATATATGTAACCCAAACTCTTTCTAGAAAAGAAGAAATTATCACAAATCTTGTGTTATTCATAGGAGAGGCATGTCCATCCTCTAAATTGAGCACCCATCTCACCATCCATCAAGATTGGGTCTTAACAACTGGTATCATAGCAACAATCCTCCTTCCATGCCTCCACACAAAATGGAAGATTACATGTCTTTTTTGGAGAATACCCTACGCTCAATCAACTAATCCACGTCCTCCTACGATGGCCACAGCAACACCATTGTTTCGGCCACAAGGGGGACCACCAGTGAGGCATCTCAATTGGGCAAAAATGCAGAGGCTCAACGTGATATGGGGTTGTGTTACAATTGTGATTAAAGTTTTGCACTTGGACACCAGTGTAAAAGGTAACAATTGTTTCTCTTAGAAGCGAACAATGACATTGAATTTGAAGAAGTTGATAAGACTCTATCTTGATGGATGGCGAGATGGGTGCCTAATTTAGAGGATGGACATGCATCTCCTGCGAATAACACAAGACTTGTGATCAGTGTTATCAAATGCGATAGCTTATGCGATTTCCAAGCATATTTTCACATATGCCACACTCACATATGTGAAATATGCTATTTGTTCAATATGCAATGGCATACTTTTTTGTGCACGGCATAATGTCCAATGATCATAAATATGATCGTTGAACACAATTTTTTTTTGTTTTTTTTGTTTAAAACTCTATTTTTTTTTCTATAAATACCCCCTCCTCCCCCCCCCCCCCCAGCCTCCATACTTCTACTACAAGATATTATCTACTCTCTTCTCTAGTCTCTACTCTATAATACATTCTAATACTCTCTAGTCTCTACTCTACTCTCTACTACCATCTCTAAGATTCAAGATCAAGACTCAAGAGTCTTGAATTGATTCAAGAATCAAGACTCAACTCTCAAGTCTCAAGATCAAGACTCAAGATTCATCATCAAGCATTCAAGCTTCAAGCCTTCGACTCAAGCATTGAAGAATCAAGATCAAGACACACGATTCAAGAAATAAGTATACAAGTACAAATTGTACAACAATACATGAAATCAAGACTCAAGATCAAGATTCAATACATCATCAATCATCATAATTCATCATCATTCGTCAAGCATTCAAAGCAATCAATAATTCAATATTATCTTCTCAAGTCTCCAGTCTCAACTCTCAAGTCAACTCACTATCATCTTTATTTTTCATTCCAAAATCAAATCTCATCTTCTCAATCTCAACTCTTCACTCTTGACTTGAGGTATTTATATATTTTTTCTTTTTGCGTTAATTTTTTATTGTTACTTGTTAGTTTATTAACTTCTTGTTAGTTAGAAGTTAGATTACAAATAGAATTTAGAACATACTTTTAATCACATTTGATTACCTAGAGCTTGAACTTTGAAGTTGAACTTAGAAGTTTTAAATTAGAACAAAGTCATACTCACATATTCACATATTAGAATTTAGAAAAACATTACATATTTACACCACACATTCACTATCACTAATACCACTATCATGTCTTCCTCATCGGCCAACTCTTCCCTAAGGCCAAAGTCTAATGACCCTGGTTGGAAATATGGGCATTATAGTAGTGCAAACGAAAAAAATCAAGTTGTGTGCGAGTTATGCAGCTAAATAAGCCAAAGTGGCATCGCACGCCACAAACAACATCTAGTGCTTATGTCAGGATCAAATGCAACGGCATGTAACAAAGTTGCACCTGAGATCCAAAGAGAGATCATGGAATACATGGATAAGAGTTCTAGAAAAAAAACAAAGTTGATGCCATGTACTTAGAAAATTACATTAAAGGTGATGGGATTGATGAAAATGATGATGACATCGTCGCATATGATACTCCTCCTACATCAATGGAATGTAGTCGACCACTGGTTCCTCCCCAACAAAAAGCTACTAAAAGAGCTCGCTCGAGCATGTGGTTCACTTGATAAGTAGTGTACACCACATCCAAAGGATGTGGTTGATCAAAGAGCAAAGGGTAAAGATCATATTCAAACAACTATAGAATGTAATATTAAAGATAGGAAAACTATCATTCAATACATAGCTAAATTGTTATACCAAGCCAAAATTGCTTTCAAAACCGTTAAACTAAAATGCTTCAAAGTAATGGTGGAAGCGAATGGTCAATTTGGACCTTACCTCAAACCACCTTCATAACATGAAATACGAGAGCCATGTCTAAGAAAGAAGAAAGAGTTTACCCAAGGTTTCATTATTAAATATTGAGTGCCCTGTAATAGAAAATCCGGGTTGTGTGTTTAAGAATAAGCTCAGGTTTTTTAAAGAAAAGTTGAAGGTGTGGAATAAAGAGGTTGGGGAGAATTGACGTGAAAAAAAGGAGATTATGTTACAATTGAAATTTTGGACAGAAAGGAAGAAGGGAATTTGAATGCGAAAGAAAAAGGTAAAAGAGTGGAGTTGAAACTGGAATTCCAAATAACCGCGTTGATGGAAGAAATGAGTTGGAAACAAAAATTGAGGGTCAAATGGTTGAAAGAAGGGGATAATAACACAAAATTCTTTCATAAAATCGCCAACTTCCATAGGAGAAGTAATCAGCTTGATAAACTTTCCATCAACAATAACATGGTGGTAGGAGAAGAGGAGATTAGGGAAGGTGTGGTAGGCTACTACAAATATTTGTACATGGAAAAGGAACCACTAAGACCTCGGCCGAATAATCTAGAGTTTACTTCTTTAAACCAGGATGATAAGGAGTGGTTGGAAAGACAAATCGGCAAGGAGGAGGTTAGATCGGTTCTGTTCATGATGAGTGGGGATAAGAAGCCGAGGCCAGATGCATTTACTATGGAATTCTTCAAACACTGTTGGAAAATCGTCTTGATTGACTTCATGAAAGTCATCAAAGAGTTGCAAGATAAGAAGTGCATGGATTATAGCCTTAACCGTACTTTTGTGGCCTTGATCCCCAAGAAAGTCAAGGCGGACAAGCTAGGTGAATTCAGACCCATTAGCCTATTGGCTCGATGTACAAAGTTATATCCAAAATTCTAGCTTTGCGTTTGAAAGTAGTTCTCCCTAAGCTTATCGAAGACGAGCAAGGGGCTTTCATTAGGGGAAGACAAATTCTTGACGGAGTTTTGATGACCAATAAATGTCTTGATTCAAGGATTAAGGACAAGAAAAAGGGGGTGATTGGGAAAATAGATTTACAAAAGGCTTACAATCATGTAAATTGGGAATTCTTAAAATACATGATAGGGAGAATGGATTTTGGAAAGAAGTGGATTAGCTGGATCATGAAATGTGTTACAACGGTGTCGTATTCGACTATTGTTGATAAGAGTCCGGCTAATTTTTTTTTAGGGATTCGAGAGGGTTGAGGCAAGGAGACTCGCTTTCTCCATTCTTATTCCGTATAATTGCAGAAACCCTGGGTAGATTGTTTAGAAGAACAGTTGAATTAGAAAAGCTTTCAGGGTTTAGGGTGAATGATGGCCCGTTGATTTCTCACTTACAATTTGCAAATGACACTATGATTTTCCTAGAACATTCAAGGGATCAATTAAGGATGTTACGGGTTTTCTTGTATTGTTTTGAAGCCATTTCTGGTTTACATATCAATTTGCAAAAAAGTAAGCTGTTTAGGTTAGGAGATGTGAATAAGATTCATTTGATGACGGCAACCTTGAGCTGTGGGCATGACTTTTTACCAACGTCTTATTTGGGCTTACCGTTGGGAGCACCCTACAACAGTATCAAAATTTGGGAGGTGTGATTGAGAGATTGGAGAAAAAGTTGAGCACATGGAAGGTCAATTATCTGTCTAAAGGAGGGAAAGTTACCTTAATAAAAAACATCTTGACGAGTATCCCGGTTTACTTTCTCTCCCTGTTCGCGTTTCTTAGGTCCGTCGAGATAAGATTGCAAAGGCTTATGAGAAACTTCTTGTGGAATGATAGGAATGGTAGGAAGAAATATCACCTGGTCAGATGGAACGTTATTTGCAAGCATAAGAAGGAATGGAGGTTAGGGATTAGGGGTCTTAGACTAGCTAATAGAGCATTTTTAGGGCAATGGCTTTGGAGGTTCGGTGAGGAGAAGGGTAATCTGTGGAAGAGGGTCATTAAGGCCAAGTATGGAGAAAAGAGGCCACGATGGCATAGTAGTGAGGCCAAAAACTCGTATGGGTGTAGTGTGTGGAAGGAGATTCTTAAAGTGAGCGAGGAGTTCGAGAGAGGGATCACATTCACAACGAGAAAGGGGGATAAGATTAGATTTTGGGAGGTGCAGCACATCATCTCCGGCAGTTCAATTTCCGTCCTCGTACGCTTGTTCTTTGAAGAAAAACTACTCGATCCAGCAGTATTTGATTCGCAGTGATTCCAACTCTACTTGGGATTTAGGATTCAGGAGAAACTTTAATGATTAAGAGCTAACAAAGATGACATCTTTCCTTGATCTCCTGCATTTATTTCATTTTAACAGAAGTGAGCAGGACAGACAGGAATGGATGAGGGCCAAGGACTTGAGATTCTCTGTCAAGTCTTTCTTTAAGTAACTAACCCCTTTTGCCGAGCGATCCCCCTTGGGGTCCATCATTTGGTCAAAGTTTATTCCTTCTAAAGTCTCATTTTTTATTTGGTTGGCCTCCATTAGGAAGATTCTTACGATGGATAACTTGATTGTTCGAGGTTGGATCTCACCCAATTGTTGTCCCCTTTGCATGAAAGATGGATAATTTGTTAATCACATTTTAATTCATTACTCTTTTTCTCATATAATTTGGTCAAAATTCCTTGGTATATTCCATATTTAATGGGTCTTTCCTCGTAAGTTCTCGTTGTTGGTAGAGTGGGCCAATAATACTTTCAATTCCAAATTAAGATTCCTTTGGACTATACTTCCCTCAGCTATTGCTTGGGGGGTGTAGAACAAGAGGAATAACAGGGTGTTCAACAATAAGATGAAAAGCTCTCACGACGGGTTCTTGGAAATCATGGGCTTTTGTAACTTTAGTCAAAGCAAAACATAGAGTTTGCGAGGATTACTTTTGATGACTTTATTTTTAGATGGAACTCTTTATGTAATGATTAATGTTTTAGTTCTTCTCTGTTTTGTTGTTCTTTGAAAGGCTTCCTTGGCCTCTTTGTTCTTTGGTCTCCCTTTTCTCATCAATATATTACACTTATCAAAATATATATATATCGAGAATCTAGAAAAACCTATGGATGTACTCTAATGGCCGATGGATGGACAGCTAAAATCTATCGAACAATAATTAACTTTTTAGTTAAATGTCCTACAAGAACAATGTTCCTTAAATCTGTGGATGTTTCAACCCATTCTCATACGACAGAGTATTTATTTCATTTGTTAGGTAAATAATTGATTAAATTGGTGATGAACATGTTGTCCAAGTTGTAACGAAAAATGCCGCCGCCTATGTAGCCATCGACCTCCTCTTAATGGCTAAGTGGCCTCACTTATATTGGACGTCAAGTGCGACACATTGCATAGATCTCATATTAGAAGATATAGGTAAATTGCACATACATACTGTAGCTAAAGCTAGAAATTTAGTTGTTTTATGTATAAACATGCTTTACTTTTACAAAGAATGCATGCTCATATAAATGATAATTTACTTAGACCTACGATAACACGTTTTACTACTGTCTTTCTGACACTACAAAGCCTTCATAGGAAAAAAGCAGAACTTATAAGCTTTGTAGTGTCAACTAATTGGAACAATGAGCCTTGGTCTAAAAAGCCCGAAGGCAAATTGGTTACCCAAATTATCTTGTCCCAAAACTTTTGGACAAATGTAGTTAAAGCACTTAGAGATTCCATGCATTTAATTACTGTCTTAGATTAGTAGATGACAATGAAAAGTCACCCATGGGTTAAATTTATGACTATGGAAAAAGCAATTGACAAAATTAAAGAAAATAATCAATATAGAAAAAGAAAATATAATCAAATAGTTGATATTATAAATAAGAGATGTTATAGCCAAATGTCATATGCCTTATATTCAACTGCTTGCATCCTTAATCCAAACGTATACTTTCAATCCGCCAATCGTGATGAGGCGGATTCGACGCATATGGTTCAATTCCTAGATGTCTTGGAAAAGATGATTCCAACATAGGAAGAACAAGATAGGATCTCGTCGCAGCTAGATCGATACAAGAACTGTGAACGAATTTTCAGAAGGGAGATTATAAAAAGACATAGAACTACGAAGATTCTAAGTATAAACAATTAGAAAAAGTAAATATATATTTTGTCTTGGTTTGTTCTTTGTATTTTAAAATTAAAATACTTATAACTTATAATTAAATATAAATGATTAGTGGTCCGCTTATAGAGTTGATCCAATTACAAAGGATTTAGCCTTGAAAATATTGACATTAGAATACTTGGCCTAACATGTTTGACATTAGGATGCGAACGTAATTGAAGCACATTTGAGATGGTATAACAAATTAACAACTTAACTTGTTACTTGTTATTAGTAGTTACTACTTACTAGTTACTAACTTAAGTTAAAATTTATTATGCATTGAACAGATTCATACAAAGAAGAGAAATAGACTTGAGCAGAAGAAGCTAAATGATTTGATTTCCATGCAATACAATCAAAAATTAAAATGAAAGATTCAAGCAAAGGAAGGAGAATCCGGGATTGTACGACCCTATCTCCATTGAAGACTTGAGTGGAGATCATATGTGACTCACCGATGCATGCGAAGAGCCGGTGTTTGAAGGAGAAGACTTACCTTGGGTCCACATTGAGCAAGCAACTTTTGCATCGGCACCTGAAAAAAGCTCAAGCCAAGAAAAAGGGGAGGACGCTCAAAATTACAAGATGAAGACGAGAAACGAGAAGAAGATGATGAAAATGAATCTGAAGAGCCATTAGAAGTAGATGAGATGTTAGTGAGAACAGATGATGAAGAAACAGAAAAGGAAGAGATGTATGCAGAAGAAGGTGACGATTCAGATGATGATGGGAATGGAAATGATTTTGGCGAAGGTGACGGTCTTAATCCAGATGTTGTTCCCCAATGGATTTGGGATAGTTGGGTGGAATATGAAGCAAATCAGATGTTTTAAAAACTATGTTTTTTTTTAATTTGTAATTTTTAACTTACATTTTTACTTGAATTTCATAAATTTTTGTTAATTTTTTATATTATATACATGTTTAAAATTTATTGAGATTTTTTATGATTTTTTTCCTGATTTATTTCTTTTTCCTGATTTATTTATGATTTTTCAAAAAAAATAAAAAAATTGCTGACCAATATGTGATTTAGCATATGCACATAGCCTATGTTGGTCGCATAGGTTGGCATATGCTATTTAACAGCATTGCTTGTGATAATTTCTTCTTTTATAGAAAGAGTCTAGGTTACATATATAATTGAGACATCCCCCAATAATAACAATTACTAAGTCAAAATAACAACTACTCTTAATTATTTCCTTCTATCAAGGGAAACTATTAACAAATACGAAACTACTAACAAATAGGAAGTAACAAATAAAACAAAATCTGCAACTTTTTTGACCAAGTCTCTCATCTTGGAAGCATTCTCCAAGTCATCCCCTAGTTGTCACATCAGCCCGATGTATCAGTAGTGTCCAACGATCATTTTACAAACAATCCTACATACAATCCATGGGACGAGAAATGCAGTAATGACTTAGAGATTAGCAATTGATGTTTTCACAAATCTCACAAATGTAACCCATTCTGAAGTATTCTCAATTGACTATTTCTCCAGCTATGAGGAGTGAAGATTTAACCTAAGCATCGCACATGGGATGTTACATAGACACTTGTGTCTTCATAATATTGGTGACACCATTCCATCTTTCCTAAAGCACTCTTGTAACTTTTCAGCCTAAGTTCTAAGGCCCTAACATTGTGATACTCTAACAAGATGCATTGGGGTTGCTCATGCTCCATGATGGGGCTTTATTCTCTTCATCTTGTTCAAGGCACTCCTAGACCACCAATCTAAGGGGTGATCCTAGACTTGTTCATCTTCAGTAAGACGCATTTGAGTTGCATTTGTGTCCAAAGTTAAAAAGACATCATAATTCTTTTTGACCTCTAGCATCTTCAACATACTTGCCGGGATCCAAGCCTTGCTTACCTTAGCAAGATGCATGACTTGCTACCCCAACAATGCCCAACTTCTTTTGGTTTGCATAAGGCATTCCCAAACCTTTCTAGCCTAACTACCAAGGTTGTAGCATTGTTAACCTTCAATAAGGTGTGTTAGTGGATCACTAACACCCCAAACTAACACCCTACCATGTTACACCATGAAACACTTGCCAAGAAAGGCCCACTGTGAAGTTGGTCACCTCCATAATGCACAAGGGACTAATGAAAATGATGCAAGAGCCTACAAAATGCGAGCATGCCACGTTAGAAAAACATAGCCCCTTGTCAGTGAAGATGATTTGATTTTGAGGAAAAATTAAAATCGCAGGGCAATGCCTTGAAGAACTACATAAAAGATGATGCCTCGTCCCAAACAGCCCAAGCAAAAGGGGGAGGGGGTAAGAGTTGTTAGGGTCATTGTAGGGCAAGTGTTCTGCCCCTTAACAAATATCAATGGAAATGTTGCTAACTTTAATATTAGCAACATTTTACCTTTCTCACATCTTTAATAAATGAATACAGGTTCCATAATGGAAAGGGGAGCATCATAGAACTTTCCTACCTCTGAAACTACCACTTCATTCTTTCCATCTCACTCCTCTCTTAACTTCATCACTTCCCTTCTCAGCCACTCTAGTGCAACGACAACCAAATAAATATTCGCTTGGTTTAAGCGAAAGCCATAGTATCACGACCGTATTCTTTCGAAACGAGGTCGTGCGGCGCAAGGGGTGTCAAATCCACTTGCAAGCCTGTAAAAATGATCGTACACCACAAGCGTAACTAGCAAACAAGTAAACAAGACAACACGAAGTAAAATCTAGAGGCAACTTTGTTGATATAATATTGATTACACGGGGTAATGCGTTACAAAAGCATAAAGGTGCGTTACAAAGCAATAGATGATCTTATAACACACGGGACTTCCACGCAACTGGGCTTGAGGGCTTCAGTCAACATGGGTGTAGGCCGGGGATTAGGAAGCACTAGACACCCTTCCTACAAGGTGTATACTTTTCCTTTCCTAAGTTTCCAGAAGGAAACATCAAAAGTAGAGACCGGTCATAACTCCCTTATTACAGAAATGCCACGAAGCTAACAAATATGCCCTGGCATAGGGCTGACATGTGCATCTAAGCTAACAGATATGCCCTGGCACAGGGGCTAACATGACTTCATATTGAGCCTTACATACTGTTACATGGGTGCTCCCGGGTAGCTCCAAGGCGAGCTTACACCTAACTCTAGGTGACAAATGTTATGGCCGTCACAGACTCCCCCACCTATTCTACAGACGTCCTCATCGCATTAACCTGGCAAACTCTTCAATTTTCTTCTTGAAAGGTTGTAGGTTCTCTGCACTCTCCTGTGTAGCTTCAAATTCTGGCATATTCTTCTGTGTGACGAAGTACTCCACGTGCTACTGCTGCTACCGTTAACTTGAACTGCTGCTAAGTTGACATCTTCGAGAACTTTGTCGACAACACGCTCTAACTAAATAGCTGAATGAGAAGATGCATGTGTTGGAATCTTGCGCGCAGGATCTCTTAGATCTGCATGGTACGGCTTGAGACTTCTTGCATGGATGACAGAGTGAATGTTGCGTAACCTATACGGTAACCAAAATTTAGCAAACCTGTACATCCTTGGACTGTCTCCTGTAACCTGAAACAATAATGTGAGAAATTAAACACTGTTGGCCTGTGATAAGTTCAAAAGCACTCTTGTTGGAGGAAAAGTTCTTCTAAAAGTTGGAATTGAACAAATTCGCCCAAGTCTCATGGTCGACATTGGCAAGATGCCTAAAATACTCCAACGCAAAACTGAATATCTCCGTTGGCCAATCTGATTAACGATGTCCACTGGTTGGAAAGTCATGCTGAAACCCAAGTAATCCGCACGATCCATCCCATAACTTCCCTGTGACTCTTGAATCTCTGACGCTGACAATACTCTTGGGCACATCCTAATTCTTGTTGACACTCTGACGAAGTAACTGAGGGGCTTCATCTGCAACTTGAATCTGACAGTAACTTGATCTCAAACCCAATCTTGAATAGTACTTAGCTATCCCAAGTTTATCAAACAAGTCGACAACCAGATAGATAGGATACCTATTCTTGATGGTGATCTTCTTCGATGATCGATGATCGACACAGCGTCACAAAGATCCATACTTCTTCTGTTGCTTGCTCAACTCAGCTAGTCTTGGAGGATTCATCCTTAAAGAACTCTCTGTAGGAGGCGTGATACCGAAGTAGCAATTCATTCTGATGATCTATCGACCTACGTGGCTGTATGTCTTCGGAAGCTCATTCGCTATCACGTCATCGACTTCTGTTAAAACTTGTGTAACTTGTGTAAGAGTTGAACTATGGTCCTATTCTTCGGATTCAACTCTCAAGGTAGCAATGTACGGTTGCTCACCTTGCTTCAACCATTTCTTCAGCTGAAGAGCTGAAATCAACTTTCTCTCTTCCTTGCCTGTGGAGACGGGAACGAAGCTCGGATATTCACCTAGCATGCCCTAAGTATGAAATCCATCCCAAATGACAACTCTGAACTCATCGAACAAAACTACGAGTAAATCAAACTTATCCTTCTATGTACCTATCTTGATAGACACTGACTTGGCCGAACCTTGGATAGAAGTGGCTTAGGAGTTTACAGCTTTCATACAGCCTGAACTCTTATCGAGCCGAATATTGAAACGTTTCGCCTTTGCAGAGGTAATGAAGTTGTGCGTAGTTCCTGTATCAACCATTGCCTGGGTTGTCTTGCCACCAACTTCAATATCGACATACATAAGATCCTTCTGTTTTCGATTATTCTAAGTCTCATATGTCTGCTTCATTGCATTCAAATGATGCAAGGCTCCCATGTGAGGAGAATCTTCATGATCTCGCCCACTCGTACTCTCGTGACTAGGATCACTCTGGGAGGCTAGTAGTGCAGTCAATTTGGCTCACTGTGGGCACTTAAATGTCTTCTGAGGCCCACCACACAAAACGCATACATGCTTGTGATGACGCTTGACTGGCGAGGTACTTATGCTCTGTGAAGAGGAGTTCCGTGAGGATCCCTGACTCAAACTCTATCTATGCCCTCCATTCTTACCATTCGAGAACTTCTTGGTGTGCTCATGTTGCTGTGAGTAACCTTTCGACTAAGGGTATACATCATGTTGGCTCCCTCCCGCGAAAGTATAATCAGTCAACCGCTCAACTGCTGCCATTGCAGACACAAGATCTTACACACATTACCGTTGGAGCTCTGTCTAAACCCAAGGCTAGAATCCTTCTTGGAATGAAAATAGCTTGTCTTTCTCTGACATATCACGAATATCAAGCATTAAAGCGAAAAACTGCTTGACGTACTCGTGAACTGTACCTGTTTGGTAGAGTTGCCTCAACTTTCTGCGGGCAATGAACTCCACGTTCTCTAGGAGAAACTAGTGCTTCAACTCTTTTTTGAGGTCTTCCCATGTATCAATAGAACATTAGCCACTTTCCATCTCGGTGAACTTAGTTCGTCACCATAGTTTGGTGTCACCTGCAAGATACATAGAAGCAATTGTTACTTTTACCTCTTCTGAATCCGGACGAACTACACGAAAGTACTGCTCCATGTCGAACAGGAAATTCTCGAGCTCTTTCGCATCGCAAGCACCATCGAAGGTGCATGGCTCAGGGACTCGCAACCGCGAGGGAGAATCATCACTACTAGTAAGCCGATCATTAGAGACGGCTCGGACTAGGAGACCTACCTTTGTACTGAGCTCCGAAATCTATTCCTGTAAGTTGCCTAAGGATCCTCGGGTATCTTCCTTGAAATCATCTACTCTAGCTCTAAAGGTCACGGATTCTTCTTCCAGCGTGTTCTGGCAACCATCTAATTGCGCAATACCATCAACGAGACCAGATAGCATGACCATTTTATCTTCTAATACCTCAATACGTTCCTTGTTTGTACGTGATGGTGGTGTGTTTGGAGCAGGTTGGTCCGCAATACTTGTACCTCTTTTCGCCATCGTTCACGTGAACTAAATGAAAACTGGGGGAAAAGCTAAGGGATAAAAACAATGTGAACGTAAACCAACATGGTCGAAATACCAACTATGCTCAAACAACTGTAGCTCTAATACCAACTGTCACGACCGTATTTTTTCGAAACGAGGTCGTGTTGCGCAAGGGGCGTCAAATCCACTTGCAAGTCTGTAAAAATGATTGTACACCACAAACGTAGCTAGCAAACAAGTAAACGAGGCAACACGAGGTAAAATCAGGAAGTAACTTTGTTGATATAATATTGATTACACGGGATAACGTGTTACAAAAGTATAAAGGTGCGTTACAAAACAACAGATGATCCTATGACACGCGGGACTTCCATACAACTGGACTTTAGGGCTTTAGTCAATGTGAGTGTAGGCCGGGGATTGGGAAGCACTAGACACCCTTCCTACAAGGTGTATACTTTTCCTTTCTTAGGTTTCCGGAAGGAAACATCAAAAGTGGAGGCCAATCATACTCCCTTATTACAAAAATGCCACTAAGCTAACAGATATGCCCTGGCACGAGGCTGACATGTGCCTCTAAGCTAACAGATATGCCCTGGCACGAAGACTAACATGACTTCATATTGAGCCTTACATACTGTTACATGGGTGCTCCCGGGTAGCTCAGGGACGAGCTTACACCTAACTCTAGGTGATAGATGTTATGGTAGTCACACATAGGCACCTAACCCATCATCTACCTACAAAATATGTCACATACATACATCCTTATCTATCTTTTTACAACACCTAACTTGGATGATGAATTCAAATCAAATTTCAAAACCCCAGCAAATGAGTGCACTATGAAAACAATCTCATTGACTCTTCCTCTCCTTCTGAGGCAAATAAATATCGCATAAATAAGTAACATGTTTACAGAACAAGAGCTACCATACCTCACAATTCAAAACAATTGCTAATGGTTATTTTATGTTAATATCTCTAACCTTTGATTTCTTTACTTCTTAATGGCACATCTGCAACCACTCTCAAGTTTTTGATGAGTTTATTTTTCTACATAATTTATTGGCTTAATGACTACATTACGTGAACTATGAAAAGATTTACACTATGTTTGAATTGAAAGAAGTGAAGAAGAGAAGCCCATTAAGAGAAGAGAAGAAAAACTCAATTTCTCACTACCATGTTTGGATTGACAAGAGAGAACTTGGGACAAGTTTGAAATTTTAAAATATCTTAAAAGAGATCTAGGGGCTGTGTTGGAATTATAAAATATTTAAAAGGGTTTCCCTCCATTTCTTTCTTCTCTCCACTTTTGGAGAGAAAGAAAACTCACATTTTTTTTCTCTCCAATTCTTTTATCTTCTCTCCCCACTTAACAATCCAAACAAGAGAAATGGAGAGAAATTCATTTCTTGTCTCTTCTCTTCTCTCCATTCCTCTCAATCCAAACACAGCGTTAAGATTTGGAAGCTTGGGTACATATAAAATTCATGTTAGGGTAGTTGGGGTTTTCTAAAATCTTATGTTATGTCAAAATGAGCCTATGTTCTTAGTTTAGTGGAGTTCCCCTGGCCATTGCAAATTTATCTACTCATAGAGTGAACCATGGCTTTTAAAATCAGACAAGTCAAACCCATCTAAACCAGTTTAAATGAATATTTATATTTTAAAAATAAATTTTTTTTTTTTGTTATAAACTGGATTAATAGATGCTCAATCACATATAAATCGTAAGCATTCAATACATTCTTAAAAACAAATTATATTTAGTATTTATATGAAAGGAACATCAGTCATCGGTACCGATTTATACCAGTCTACTCTACCAAGTTTCAGAAATAGGCCGTGATTTTGAAGATCTCGGCCGAGATGACTCGGACCTCAAGACAAGCCATTGAGATTGGCGAGTCACAGAGGAAATCTCGCTACGACGCCTCACTGATCGAGATGGCCATGGTTAGCCAACTCGATCTTGTACGAGAAACCCTAGCTGTAAATAGATCTATCATCTAGCTATAAAATCCGAGATCAAAACTCGTAAGAGGATTGATTCCTCCTGAAACCAATCCCAATTCCCAAATGACTAAGATAAAACCTAGGGTTTTCAAATGGTAAAATCACAATTACAGAGAGAAAGAGAGATGATGATGAAATGCTGACCGTCTGATTTTGTTGCCCTGGCCGACCTGGTACATGCCCCATGAGAAAACACCGAAGGTAGTGAGGAAGATGGCGATGGCGCTTGGTCCCTTTGTAGGAATTCTTCGAGCGTATCGAACCGGAGCAAAACCACCAGGTGGCGGTCCATCCTGTAGGACCGGCATATCCTTCACGCTCGCCATCCCCGGTTTTTGCCTTATCATCGCCTCCGTCATCTTTGAACCCGGTTCAGTTCCCAAAGCCTTCTCTCCAGTTGAATGCGTTAATTCTCAATCTCCTCCAAGCAGGTTATGCTTTGGTTGTAAAATGGCTTTGAAAAAACGAGAAATCCCACAGACGAGATTTTGTTCTGGAATTTAGAAGAGTTACGGTTTGCGCATAGAGCGTAGTTTAGCAATGTGGGTCGCATTCCTTATTGGACACGTGTCTCTCGAAGAGTAGGGCATTGGCCCATGAATCCAGCCCATCCGAAATATGATGGGTTTGGGCTTTGACCATGCCTGGCCTCGACCTGTGCCGCTGACTTTTGGGGACGTTATCTTGACAACCCAGTTGGTGAATTCTTTCTTTCTTAATGGCCTTAATTCCAATAAAACGTCAAACTCAAATTAGCGAAATTGATGATTCAAATTATTAAGATCAATCATTCAAATTGTTGATCTCGATAATTTGAATCGTTGATTTCAATGATTCATATTCAAATGTTGAGGTCAATGATTAATAATTATTGTTCTTAATGGTTTGAAACATCGATTTTGCCAATTGAAAGGGGTTGGATTGGGGGAGGGCATTAAGAAAGAAGTATATTCAATGGACCATCAAGTTACCATGGAAAAGTTAGTGGAGGTTCAGAAAAAGATAACAAAAATATCCCACACATGGTGCATTGAGTAATTTACTTTATCATTTTTAAAGAAGGGTATGATTTTATAACAATTGATAACTCAAACATATTACAAATACTAAGTTTACTTTCATCACTAGTCATTTTTTATTAGGATAGATATTAGATCCCTACATTGATTAAAAAAATTAATATCAAACAATTTCAAATGATTTTAAAAAAATTGCTTCAATTTTATTTTTTATAGAAGTCAAAATCAATCAAAGCCCGATTCTGGCCTTTTATTATTGAACTCGGACGTAGCCAATGTAACCATGGTTGGAGTATAGGTTGGTTTAAGGTATAACTTGCCCCTTTAGGGTTGGTTTAGTACTCAACCCATTGTACATGGTTCATTGGTTCATTTGATTTGAATTCGGGTTTGCAATTCATGGTGGACATATTTAAGTCATTTATGTTGCTCACATAGAAAAAGACTCAGGTCAACGGGGCATATCATTAGTTTAAAAACAAAAAGATATCCTTAATTTTGATCAAATCTTGGGATTTCTTAAAAAAGGGCTATCTCTAATATTGATCAAACCATAAGGGCATATCTAAAATTCATCAAACAAAGGGAGTTGGTTAGGTTCGTATTTTTTGACATACCCACTATGAACCAGACCTTGAACTTATTTGGTTTGTACTAATTTGACATTCGTTGCTATATTAATGAACCTGGTAACATAGAACTAAACCAAACCCGACTCGAACCCTCCCATTGAAAATCCTTCTGAGGTAACTTTTGAAATAAAAAATTTGTCTTGATTGGTAAATTTTAGTCATCTTAGTATTTTTTTTTTTTTTCCTTTTGTATATATTTATAAACTGATGATAAACTAACGCTCTCAAACCTGACACTATATGGAAGTGCATAAAATCATAGATCTTTTTCTTCAAGATACATGGAGAAAAAGATCTATGGTTCTATGCACTATCACGTTAAGGAGCATACAAAGAGCATTATTTTTAGAGCATCAATTGACTAGGGTTTAAAAAGTGGGTTCTAGAACCCTAATTACATAGACTTTATAGGTAAATTATATACTATATCTTCTAATTAAATATAATTTATTGTTAGTCCATATTTATTATTGATTTTCATTAAAATATATATTTTTGGACCTAATTGTGGTTATTTATATGTAATAGGAGAAATTTGCAAAGTTTCAAAGCGAATTAGAAAAAATCCGAAGATACTACTATAATCCAGGATCCAAAACAATACCAAGGACCAAAATTCAAGCCCATTGAGCCAAATTTTATCGTGTTTCCTTAGTCAACTTGGGCAGTGCGATAATGTTAGAAAGTCAAACCTCGAGATTTGTGTAGAAGCGTGGCAGTTACAAATGCTTCGTATTGAAGTAAGGTCTTGAAGTTGTTTTGTTTACGGAAGATTTCTGAACCCTAGAAAATCATAATTTGTTCTCTCTAAATAAGAAATCAAACCAAAGCCAAAGGGTATCTCATCTTCCTTAAAATCAACTTCTCTTCTTCTATTATTTTAGTGTTAGATTTTCATATTTTTCTTTCTTTCTTAGTTTGAAGATTGTAAGGAGACTCTATAAGTTTCTGAATCAAGAACAATAAAGAAAAATTCTATTTTTTCATCTCTAATTTCTCTTTCTCTTTTATGTTTCTTTTATCTACTGTTCTTGCGATGACCATCAGCTAAAACTCCCCGTTAGATCGATCGAGGAAATCGGAGTAAATTTCTATTAATTTCTTTTTACTGTTCTTGTAATTATGCTTTCTTGTTTATTGTAAAATTTATTAAATAAATATTATCAATTGGAATGTTGATTATTCTAACTATTCTGATGGTTTATACTTAGATAAGTTCAAGATAAACCATGCTTTTCAAATAACCTTCAATATTTCTCTTATAATTTTGACTTAATCATTGATTACATAGTTTTGAATTCATCCGTAACATAATTGATTGGTTTTTCAATCCACAAGCATTAGCTTTATTTAGTAGATTGAGAAATATAGATGACATTTAAAGATTGTTAATAAGACTTGCAATGGTGGATCTGACTGATCTACACTTCTTCATAATATTTTAAATACCTTCTTTTAGTATTTTGTTTTAAATAATCTTTTCTCGAAAAACTATTTTTAATCAGTTACGTGAACTTGAATTAGATTTGAAGAAAAAAGAATACCGAATTAACATTGTCTCTGTGGACCAGTCTTTTATTTTTATCATAATCTACGACATCGAACAAATTGGCACCATTGCTGGGGACAAGGGTGTAATCCAACATCTTTTATTCGTAAATCCGATTCGATTTTTCGTTGATCAAAATTTTTATTTCAGAAAAATCCAAAAAAAACTTTGTTGGATTCCTAAATTTAGTACGAACAAAACCCTAAAATTTGAGCAAATTTCATTAGAATTTTACCCCGGCGCCTTAGTCAAGTAGGGTATCGCAGTCAAACCTTGAGATTCGTGCTTAAATTTTTTACAAAATTTTCTTCAGACTTATGAATCTCAATGAACATATAAGTTTTCTAGAATTCTAACTTTGATTTTTCTTCTGTTTTTAGTCGAATGAGTCAACGAAGAGCAACATGGTTGGAAATGTTTATTCCACCACCTGGATTCGATTCTCTGACAAAGAAACAATGATTTTCTTTCTTTTAGTTTCTGTTTAGAATAGATTTGTAATAGGATTTTCTTTTAGAAACTTTAACATTTTTAGAATTTAATTTTAATTAATTCGAGAATGCTTGGATTGTAATATAATTAAGGGATGACGAAAGTGGGATGTAACTGTCTCGGCACCTCAGACTCGTATATTGAGTTTGGTGTTGGTATCGTCTATCTAGAATGGGAGGTAAGACTTGAAACCCCCACACAACTCTTGTCAGTGGATTTCTATATTGACTTTGAGTGAGTTAACTGTATGCTTCCGATTGCGCAATAGTAAAAAGGACATCCTTGAGAGGATGACACAAACAATATAAGAATTGGATTTTCATCAACGAGATCTTGCCTTATTAGGAAATTAATTCACACAAGTCAAATTTAATTAAAATCTTATTAGACTCGACCATAAGTCCCATCAAACTCAATAAGCAAAATTAGCCTGAGTTGCATCAATTGCATTTCTTGATCGAAGTGAGTGCCTAAGTTAGATCCTGCCCCGTTGTACCCTACTGTATTAGCGAGATAGACTACGTTTATTATAGACGAAGAGGTGATTTAAAAGTGTCTTTGTTCAACATCATGCACCACTTCTCATTTGGGATTAAATTGGTTGATTTCGATTTCAAAGAATTAGGTTGGAGGCTCAAGTTATCTTTTTGAAATAATTAGGACCTGTCTAGTCAAATAGAAACCCATAAAAGCATATGTGAATTCTTTCTTACTTTCTATGTTAGTTCGTAGTATATGTTAAAAAATAGATACAAAATCTCAATCAGATTTACATCATCATGGAGTTTAGGATAGAATCATGGATTTCGTGCGTCTTTTGTGATAATCATAGTCATTCTCCTGAGCGTTGTTCAAGTTTGCCAATTTTTCGTGCTATGCAGGTCAATATGCATAATTCTCAAAATTCTTATTAGATGTCGACACCTAATTCGTTCGATCAACCATACCACGTAAATAATTGATTTCCTTCAAATACCATATCTTGTTAGAATAAGTTCACTCAGGGGTAGTCACTTTGGTAATCATGAGGATTTTTATATTCATGACACCTCGATAATGAATCCAACCATAATTCCCCGAAAATCCTATCATTCTCAATAATTCTCCGAATATAGAACTGCAGAGTTAGAGTCAACATTTACTCACTCATATTTGTTCATTCCTTCAACCTCGTCATTAGAGTCCTTGATGACTGAATTGTTAAATCAACAATAATTGTTCCATCAACAACATCAGTTCATCCAACAACAACAACAGGACATGGATCAAGTCTTAATCAACTTGGGGAAAATTAATTAATTCAGAATGGAGGATATCTTAATCTCAGAAAATCAACCATTCTTTCAAAATAACCTTAGTGACTAGTCTACTCTTTTGAAGATTTCGATAATTGGCTATCAATAATTGATAATCCCGTCTCAATGAAAGTTCAAACACAAATCAATGATATTATAGTTCCAACCGAAGTAATGATAGAAGTTCAACTAGGTCAACTCATTATGCCATTGAAGTAGGGTTTTGATGTTGTTTTATTTACGGAAGGTTTTCAAACCTTAAAAAACCTTAATCTGGTTTCTATAAATTAAAGACCGGACCATAGCCAAAAGGTATCTCATCTCCCTTAAGATCAACTTCTCTTCTTCTATTTTTTTAGTTTTAAGTTTTTATAAATATTTTTTTTCTTTCTTAGTTTAAAGATTGTAAAGAGACTTTGTCAATTTCAGAATCAAGAATAATAAATAAGAATTATATTTTCTCATCTCTAATTTCAAGCTCTTTCATGTTTCTTTTATTTATTATTCTTGCGATGACCATCGACTAAAACTCCCCATTAAATCGATCGAGGAAATTGGAGCAAGTTTCTATTAATTTCTTTTTTACTATTCTCGTAGTTATGTTTTCTTGTTTATTGTGAAATTTATTAAGTAAATATTATTAGTTGAAATGTTGATTGTTTTAATTGTTTTGATGGTTTATATTTAGATAAGTTCGAGATAAACCATGTTTTGCAAAGAACCTTCAATATTTCTCTTATAATCTTGACTTAATCATCGATTACATAATTTTAAATTCATCCGTAACATAATTGATTGATTTTTCGATCCACAAACATTAACTTTGTTTAGTGGATCGAAATAAATAGAGGACATCTAAAGATTGTTAATAAGACTTGCAATGGTGGATCTGATTGATCTACACTTCTTCATAATATTTTAAATACCTTCTTTTAGTATTTTGTTTTGAATAATCTTTTCTCAAAAATCTATCTTTAATCGGTTACGTAAACTTGAATTGGATTTGAAAAAAAAGAATATCGGATTAACTTTGTCTTTATGGATTGATCATTGCTTGCTAAGGTAGTTTTGTTCTTTTATTTTTATCATAATCTATAACATCAAACATCAGTTTATCACCACTTGTATTTATAATAAATATAGGGCAAGCATGAATCAGGTACATTTTCATCTGACTTTGGATGAGAAAACATATAGCCAAGTTGGGCAAACCAAGATAATGACGTGTAGGAAGAGAAATACAAGTTGCCTAAGCAAGCAATTCCCCTTATTATTTATTTTATTTTATTGAAAATTGATTTTGATAGTAAATAGCAATCAATAAGAAATAGTGAAATATGGGAAGAAAAATAAATGTTATTTAAGTAATTGCTTCTCTTTTTTTCTTTCATCTATTTTTTTTTTACTTTGTTTTGCATAAAGAAATTAATAGGTGGCCTAGAATTCTCTTTCACTTGTTATTATTTCATTATTTTAGTTGTAAAAATAGTATTTTAAAAATTGGACGGAACCAATAATCTAACCAGGTCCGAGTGGATTTTGTTATGAAAAAATGATTCGATGTGATAATCAAAGATTTTGTGAAAGTTATTTTTTTTCTTGAAAATATAAATGAAAGTAATTTAGGAAAATATTATAAATCTTTTTATATTTTACCCAATGTAACTAGGTCGAACCAAGTTGAATTAAGTGTGTAGTCCAATAAAAAATTTGACAAAATTTTGGTCTGTTCAATTTGTAAAACATTGTTGTAGAGGGTACCATAGTCTAATTGAAAATTGGAATTTTTTTTTTCTAGTCATTGGTTCAATTTGTAAAACATTGTAGTAAAGAGCTATTAACACCTAAACTTTCTTCAAAGATTCCTCTAACATATATTTGAACTTACTTATTATTAAGGTTTTCTTTATCAAAACAAATAAAATTACAAGTATGTGACTCCCATCTCATGTCTATGTTAGTTAATTTTTTAAAAGTATAAGAAGATCCTATTTAATATTTAATATTATAATGAGATAAGGGTCTCATGCAAGTTCATAATCTCTTTAATTAATATATTTACTATTATACTGACAGAAGGTAGAAGTGGTTTGACACAAAAATTTGGATTATAAAATTACAAAATATCATTTTTACTATGTAATCTTCAAAACAACCTATGTCTTGTCCTTGTTCGTTCTTGATTAACAGCATCTCCTATGTCTTGTCCTTGTTCGTTCTTGATTAAAGCTCATGTTTCAGTTGTCTTGTTTTTGGTGAGGATAAAATTTCTTTGATCTTCTGTGACATAATGATCCCACCATCCTTTTAATTGGCCTGTGAATCCTGAAATTAGTTTTTGGGCTATTTGGTGGTCTGTTGCATATGGTTGTGCTGCTGTTGCTACCATAGTCATTTCTTGTAATATTCCTATAAGATTATACTCTGTTAATCCGTCTATGTTCCACTCATATAGAGATTTTCCGTCATATACTGCTTGGGTGGTCATACTTCTTTCTTCATATCCTACGTCTAGAGGAGAGGGTCTACTATAGTAATTTGGAAGGTTTGGTCTAATTCTTGCTTTATGGATGGTAGTGGCCATATTGATTTCTTCTTGGAACTGTTCTGAGATTTGGTTTAAGTCTTTTATTGTGTAATCTTCTTGTTCTTCATTCTCTAAGGAACTAGATTGTGTTTCTACTTCTATCTTGTTTACTACAGTGATTTCTTTTCCTTTTCCTTTTCCTATATCTAACCTTGCTAGTTTTTCACTTATTTCTTGTAACATTTCTTGTTTATCTGGAATTGTTATCCTTAGTTTTTCTGGTATTTCATATGGAGTAAACAGAGGGGTCTTGTTTTTTGATTGGTCTATAACTGGTGTTTGTTTTACTTCTGTGGGTTTTGTATAATTATTTTCTATCCTTGTTAATTGTTCTCCAATCGAAGTAAGATATCTGTTTGTATAATTGTTCTGCCTCATTATGTTATTTATATCTTTTCCTGTGGGTACTAGTGATTCGGCTTCTTGTTTTATTGCTTTATAAGGTGATCCTATTACTGTATCTTTGTCTACTGGAATAATTATTTCGTTTATTGGAGGAGGATGAACGGATTCTATCTGTCCTAGTTTGGGAACATCCCATAGATTTGATTTTATTACATCAATTTCTTTTTGTATTGATGTCTTGAAAAACTTGTTATACCAAGTAAAGAATGGTATCAGAGCCATGTTCTTTCAAGAGGTTAGTTTGACTAAATAATTCTTAGTAAATTCATTTGAAAATTTTCGTCTGACCTAAGTCGCGTATCCCTTTCATAGGCCAGTTGAGCCACTTTTTCGGGAATAAATCGTTGACAGTCCGAAAAATTTATCTTCTGAAGATACTATGAATTCTCTAGTCAATTTTATTTTTGGAAAACATAGTTCAGATCCAGAAAACCCAGATGTCTTAAATATGGAAGAAAATTCTATTACAGATATTGAAACAAGTTTACATAATTGGAATATACCAAAAGTCCCAATCAATAACATATACAAGAAAGGAAATTTTCTCACAAAATCAGATTATACAATAAAGACATGCGAACAAACAATTCCATTGTTAGCTGACCATCAAACAATAGAATTATTCTCCAAAGAATCAATCTTAAGACATCAGCAAAAATATAAGTTCCTACATATTGGATTAATTCAAGTAGGGATAAAACCCTTAACAAGAATAGGATTAAAAGCTTCTGTATTACTATGCTTAAGAGACAAGAGACACCTAAACTTCACAGATTCCTTATTAGGATTAGTAGAATCAAGCCTTTGTGAAGGATCAATATACTTTGATAGCTTCCCAAATTTCACAGTAGCCTTATCAGATCCAGGAATAATGAAAGTCTTAAGTCTTAACATACAGACGTCAGGATACAGTATGATACCAGGATCCCAACCATTAGCCTTAGTATTTAGGATAGTATACAAGACAATGACCACAACAATAAACCCAGGAGCTTTGTCCAAACCCTCCTTAGAAGGAGAAACCCTTTTATTACAAAGTAATATATACAAATCAAATAAACTAGTTCCCAAAAGGATTCCTTGGAATGATGTCCAATTACCATCAACATGGAACCTAACAGGAGAAGGTCAATCACAAATACTTGAAAATAAGGAATCAGAATCAATAATTCAATATCCTGACGGAAACATAGAAATAAACTTTCCTTCGTACAAAAGATCAGTTATAATTACTGATGAAACAAGTTCGGTAACTACAATACCATTAACAGAAAATTTATTACCACCAAGAACATCTTTAAGTAGAGCTTCTACAAGCAAAGAATTAAAACTCAAAGGAATCAATGATGAAACAATTCCAGCAGCTTATTATCATGACCCTAGGAAATTAAATATTCAATCTCCCAATTCTTCTCCGACACAATCACAAATGCATGATGACTTACCACAAATACATGTCATAGAAAGGAAAGAATTCAAACCAAATATCCCTCAAATAAAATTAGAATATCTCCTCTCAAATGAAAAATAAGAATTTGAAGAAAGATCAGAAAACTTTCAAGAACAAGTTTGGGAATATTATTATGAACATTTAAATAAAACAAATAATCAAATTCCATTCTTGTAACACCCCAGATTTTCAACTCATACCTCGAGGAAAGTAAATGGTGAGATTTGGAAGAAAATGTCGAATGAGAGACTTAGAGTAAAATACTCGGATCTTGTTATGGTTAATTTCGAGGAAAATCAACTTCGCCATTAGATTCAAAAGGATCGAAATATATACATTAGCCTGTAAGCAAGTCTGAATTCGAATTCGGATAGAGAAGTTATAGAATCCTCGAATTTCGTATTAAGTGGGACCCAAAACAGTGGAATTTCGTTAGAGCGAGAATCGAAAAGATTTGATGACACCATTAGATCCGAATCGAAAAATTATTCGAAATGGTATATTCGTTTGTCGTTTTCCGAGTCCGAATAGTTAAGTTACGATCGAAACTAGAAATAAGGGGGAAATTACAAGTATGCCCCTCAGCTTTATTATAAAAAGGGATCTGATTTCTTTTATTTCATTTTCCTCTTCTTCTCTAAGAAAACCCCAAACGACAGCCACTTCTCCACCCTAGGGTTTCGACCCATTTCCGTCAAGTTTGTGCGCGAACGAAGCCGAGTTGAACCTCGACGAAGAAGGCAAAGTTGTCGGCCACGTCGAGGGCTACAACTTCACCACCTTTGGTTGTTCATTCTTGTTCGTTTTCTCCATCCTCCATCAAAACCAGCCGGGTAGCTCGAGTAAACCTCAAAACATTCCATCCGAGGGCTTCATCGAGTTAGGAGCTAGGTCTATACTTCATTGTAGAAGCGAAGGAGATCGTCATTGTCGGATACCTTGCAAACCCTTGCTTATTTGGCATCCAAGTCAGCCCAACCTCGACTCTTGAGCCATCCAACCTTGAGTTGTAGTGCTAGCTTGTACCCTTGGCGTTCACAACCAGGTAAGGGACTTCCAATTCTTATTAGTAGCTTTAGATTTTCGAAATGTGCATTTAGGGCTTTGAAACAAAACTTATTGTTTGCATTTAAATCGTAGAAATTGGTGTTTGATTTCAAATTCATGGTAGAAGTAGGTGTTTTGATTATGTTTTATTGAATTTTGATAACAAAATCGTGGGTGGGCCGAATGGTTCGAAGAGTGGAAGAAGAAATCGAGAAAGGGGTCGAAAAACCCAAAAATCGCGAGTGAGGTTCAGGCTGTAGGTGGGAAGGGTCGGTGCCACCGGCACCTACCGAAGGCATTCTGTCGGTCCCACCGACAGAATGAGGTTTCTGCCACCGACGAAACCAAATAACGCGAGAAAATTTTATACTGTCGGCAGGACCGTCGGTCCCACCGACATCTGCCGATGTGTATTATGTCGGTTCCACCGACAGCATCTTGTTCCTGCCACCGACAGCCACCGACAGACACAGTTCTCTTCAGAACAGTGTTCTGACTCTTGGCTTGACCTCCTCACACCTTATACACTATTTCTCACCCTTTATTTCATTAAAAACATTTAAGTAAATGTTCCATTTACTTTAAGTTCTTTAATGAAATTAAGGTTTTACCCCCCATTTCGGAACAATGGGAATGGTTTTAATATCCAAATCTCAAAGGATCAAAATCCGAATTTTGGTTTCAAGAACAAAACGTAATTTTCGATGTTTTCGGCAAGTTTTCAAAATGAAATAACTTTCGCGTTTCTTTGAATTAGATTACAAAAACTATATGGTGTCGAATCTCATGATCGAGACTTTCATTTCGAAAAACCCGTTTTCAATTTCGAAAATTTTGAAAAATTGAGTTTCTGACACTTAGCCAAATTTTCACCAGCTTTCTCTATTTTTAACAGCTTTGGTCCCGAGCATCGCTGGGACCTTGTTTTTTAATAAACTTCGGAGATTTTCAATGGAAAGACCAAAAGAATGACTTTGAAAGATTGAAAATGAATGGTTGATTTGAAAGGATGAAAAATGAGAATGTTGAGAGAATGGGAAAAAGGGAATGAACGGTAAAATGTCAAAATCACACCCGAGGGGTGATGTCTGCGTTTTACATTGTATGTTGTGTGTAGGTTGGTGAAAGGATATCCAGGTTATTAATGAAAGGGTTGCATGTTTATTTCCGATTATGTTAGCGCTTGCGCTGAGTACTGTTATTTATTTTAGGCCGATTGGCCACGGTTGCATGGTAGGAACTGGATATTCGTTCTCAACCCTGTTCTGTTAATTTCTCTTTTGTTTTAAATGAAAAATCATATATGTACGTAGCTATTTTGTGAGCTGTTAAAGGGTTTGTGAATGCCTGAAGGGATAGTGTGTCACATCATCCGGAGGGGTGCACTATCCTGGGATGTACGGTAGGGACCACCAAACTCATACGTGGTATGGGACGCGTATGAGAGTGGAGTCACAACTGGAATCCGGGTCCATTCCTTTCTTATCTTTACCAGTGAACGTGTTTGTAAAGGTGGTCGTATACGAGTGGAGTGTCTTTTGAGAATCACATGCACGCCTGATAGGCATAGACGAAGATGATTAGTCAGTGATCACTAACAATCTAGTAGTAGTCGAACGTTCTGACACATCGAAAAGAGACCCATTGCTTACGGTCACGTCAAACGGCCAGCCTGAGCCGGATAAATGGTCACCAGTGTGGTAAGTGCAGCGACCGGCCACAAAATCAGGAACTAAAAGTCAGATTTATGTTGTAATATCATGTCCTGACTGGGAGCGATCCAGTCGTGAATCCCAACTCTTTAATTCCAATACTCCACCACTTGTATTATGTATTTGTTGTTATATTTCGAATTATAAACTGAAAAGCATGTCTATCGTTTTAATGTTGTCAACGGTATTTGCATAGAATGGAAAATGTATAATGAGTATGGATGATTGATGCCATGTGTAATCTTTAAACTGTTTAGTTGCTCATCCCTGGCTATATGTACCAGTTGATCGTATTTTATCTTGTAAAACCTTGCATGTATTAAAATGTTCAGTATGCTTTATTCGATCATACTTAGGAAGGGTTATTAGTAGGAATTGGCTGTGGACTTACTGAGTAGCCATTGTTACTCACCCTTTCCTTCCTATTTTTTTTAGTTTCAGCACTTGCAGCTGTCGAGGCAGGCGTAGAGGCAGTAATTGAGGAGTATCTGGTCGATCAGATCGACGATCAGATTTTATTGCCTGGTGAGCACTAGGGCCACATCCCTTAGTGTTGTTAGTTTCATCCATGATGTATGTAGTTTTTGGATTTGAGAGTTTAGGCCTCTGTTAGAGTGAGAGTGTTTTGGTAAGCCTGTATATTGATAAATCTTCCGCACTCTGATCTACTTACATGTTAGATGTAATTAGCCTTCCGCTGTTATTTTCCTGTATTTACAGCTTTATATACAGGTTTTGTTATAAATTGGTTTATCAGGTTTGAGTTCCGTGAAATGCTAACATAAATAGAGGAGACCATGCCGAAATTTCGAGGAGCCACCTAGTACCTTGGGATTTGGCCTTGGGATTTGTGTTAGCGTTTGGCGGGGCGTCACAGTTCTTTACTTGGTATAACAAGTTTTTCAAGACATCAATACAAAAAGAAATTGATGTAATAAAATCAAATCTATGGGATGTTCCCAGACTAGGACAGATAGAATCCGTTCATCCTCCTCGATCCTATTTAATATTTAATATTATAATGAGATAAGGGTCTCATGCAAGTTCATAATCTCTTTAATTAATATATTTACTATTATACTGACAGAAGGCAAAGTAGAAGTGGTTTGACACAAAAATTTGGATTATAAAATTACAAAATATCATTTTTACTATGTAATCTTCAAAACAACCTTTTAATGAATTTCTATTTTTAAATTATAAAAATACCTCTACAATATATTATATTATACAATATGAGACAACATTAAATTATCTATTTAAATGTTTTAAATATTTATGTAAATTAATTTTACCTAAATCCTAATTTTAGTATTACATGTGGTGATCATATCTCTAATATTTAGATAACTTCTATTGCCACACCAATTTTTCTTACTTGTAAACCACATATTAATTAAATTAAACAACATACCCCAAATAAAATTAAAAGAAGTCAAACTATCTTCACCTTCTAGATATTTTTAAGGTTTCTGAAACCATAGAATAGAAAATGTAGTAGATGGAGTCATAGAATGAGGGAGAGAAAAAGAAAGAGTAAGAAAGAAAATGAGAATCATTGGAATGGAAGCATTTTTTATTTCTGGAGACACCTTATTATCTTTGTAGCATTCCTTTTGAAAAAAAAATATGAGGCCTATTTTTTTTTTTTTTTTTAGGGGTTGAGGATGAAAAAAAAGAGTGTAGACTTTTTGGAGAAGAAGAAATGAAGGTTTAATACTAAAGAAGGTAAAATAAGGAGTTCTTGGGTTCCTCTTCTCAAACATCACAACCCTTATTGCTTGCCTCTACATGATTTCAAGTCTCATCCAAGATTAGGATGATTCTCTTGAGTCATCTCAGTATCATTCATTACCAAGACAGATTTACATGACGTCTTAGGTTTTACACCATCTCATGAGATAAAATGAGATGTCTCAAACAATATTTTGAAAATCTCGAACGAGTTAATAAAACTTGGTTGAGTCAACTTAGGATTTTGCATAATGTGATTAAAATACATTTTTAGAATTTAAATATTTATTATCTAAATAAAATATGATTTTATAATTATATATCTTCTAATCTATATTATTTTATAAGAGCTTGTAATTATTTTCATATATATATATATATGAATAAATAATTGTAAAATTAGTTAAATGCTTTATATAATCCAAGACAAGTTGACTCATTCAAGACACCTTAGTCTTGTCCACGAAGGAGATGAGGTGTCAAATCGAAATTTAGAAACATATACTGTGAATAAACAGAGTTGTGAAAAGAAAATATGAAGAAACAGGTATATAAATATGAATTCTTTGTTATAATTGAATATCTATAACAAATTTGAAATTTTAGTCTAAGGATTTGACAATCAAATCATAACTAATATGTTATGATTTCTAATTAATTTGTCATCTAAATCACAACAGATCTATTTGGATTTAGGCATTTGTGTTGATCCTCAATACCCTCTCTCAAGTTGGAACATGGAGATTGATAATGCCTAACTTGGATACCAAATTACTGAATTGATCATGACTAAGAGCATTGATGAAAATACCAACACTTTGGCAAGATGCATAAATTTTAGATGTTTCAAGGAATCCGACTTGAATCTTCCTGTGGACAATGTGATAATCAATCTCGATGTGTTTTGTACGCTTATGGTAAATGGGACTGACAACAATGTGTAAGGTCATCTGATTGTCACATAAGAGTGTAACAGCTTGAGTAAGAGGAACACTAAGGTCATGAACAAGGTAGTAAAGCCAAGTGAGTTCACAAGTAGCATTAGCTATAAATCGATATTCGACCTTAGTTGAATATCGAGAAACCATGACTTACTTTTTTATTTGCCAAGATAGTGTCTAAGAAAATACAATACCCATTAGTGAAATGTCTAGTGGTAGGACAACTTGCCCAATCAAAATCACAATAACCATAAAGATTTAAGTCACAAATGGAGGGAAGTAAAATTCATTGACTTGGAATGCTTTTTAGATAACAAAATATGCGATATGTAGCATCTAAACGAGGAACTACGGTTCTTGTATAAATGAGAGGAACTTGTGTGATGGTGAGATAAACCAAGCGACCAACAAGATGATGTCGATATACCAAAGGATTTGGTAGTAAGGCACCATTGTTGGTTGAGCTTAAAATTTTTCTTCATAAGGGAAACGACTATTTTGGCACCTAGATAACCAGCATCATTCAAAATCTCCAAAGTATATACTCATTGAGATCAGAAGAGACCCAAAAATGCATGAGCTACCTCAATTCCAAGAAAATAATTTAAAATACCCAAATCCTTAATGTTAAACTTGCCATGAAGAAAAAATTTCAAGTGAGAAAATGATGTTAGGATTTTCACCAGTGATAATGATATCATCAACGTAAACTAAAACATGAGTGTTGCTGGACTTGGTATCATGATAGAAAAGAGAATAATCGGCCTTGGATTGATTGAAACCAACATCGCATAAGGCAATGAAAATTTTAGCAAACAAATTCCTTGAAACTTGTTTGAAATCATACAAGGACTTGTTGAATACACACATACGAAACTCCGCCTGTTTGTAATATCCCAGCAGTAACTTCATGTATACTTCTTCATCAAGGTCACTGTGAAGGAAAATATTATTGACATTCATTTGATATAAGGGTCATTTTCGAGTACTAGCACCAACAAGTAAACATCGAATGGTGACATGTTCGGCGACATGAGCAAAGGTGTCATGATAATCTAGCCTTTCACGTTGAGTATAACCTTTAGCAACAGTTTTATACCACATAATAGAACTATCTGAGAGATGTTTGATTTTGAAAAATCATTTTCAATCAACAGACTCTTTACTAAGTGGTAGTTGTGTGTCCATGTTTTATTTGCTTCCAAAGCCCAAATTTTTGTAGCCATAGCATCTCTTCAATAACTATTTTTGATAGCTTGAATAAATGAAGTGGGTCATGAAATAAAGGTAATAGAAGCTACTACAACTTAAATGTTGCATATTCAAAACCTCAAGAGTTGAGCATGTAGTGAAGTAATAAAATACTTGAGAGTCCGAGGTCGATCCAGAGGGATTAAAGTGTAACCAAAATTATAGATTATAAAATCTAAAGATAAATTAAAAAACTTAAATTTGTAATTCAAAATTTTCAAGATTGGAAACTAAATTTAATCGAATAAAAAGAAAAACTAAAATTAAATTTGGGAAAACTATTAAGGATTAAAGATCCACCACAAATTATAAAAGTTATTTTTTATTAAATTTTATCACTCAATTAAATTCGAATAAAGATTTGATTTAATTAGAAAATCTAAAATTGAGATTCGCACCGACTAAATTTTTTTATCAACTATTGTTGTTAATCAATTTTACGCTTTAATTTACTACAATGAATCCCAAGTATCTAATATAATCGGAATACACATTGGATCAAACAATTTTATAAGTAAATTAGTTAGATCTAAAATCCACTCAAACAGTAAAATAATAAATTCAAGAAGATTAAAACATTAATTTATTAATAAAAGATCTAAATATAGTATGTGACTTCTCTACTCACCATAATAAAACTTTTAGTTGGTAATCTTAAAATTTGACATTCGATTTATCGACTAAAATAATAAGAAAATTAAAAAGAAAGTTAAGAGAATGTAAGTACAACCCAATTTCTTCTTCACTTTGAATTCCTCTTCAATCTTTTGCTTTTTCGTTCTTGATTATTGATTTATTTAACAAATCTAAGAAAATTTGAAGAGATTTGAGAGAAATAGAGATGAAAAAAGAATTTTTAAGTTATGGTCACCGAAAATGCCAAACAAAAATTTAAAGATAATAATGGTTGGTAATTAGGATTTTGGAGGAGAGGAGATTAAATAGAAATTGGGTGAGATTGAGATATCAAAGGAGAGTCAAGATTTAGGGAGAGAATATGGGATGTATGGAATAGATGGAGGAGAGAGAAAAAAGTGAAAAATGTGAAAGGATAAAGGACAGAGAAAACTTGGAGAAAAAGAAAATGAGATAACATAAGGAAGAGAAAGAAATAGGTTGGAATTGAGTTAGTACATACAAATTAGGGAGATTATCTCTTTTTATGTATTTTTTCTTTTTTCTTTAGCCCTTGTCCTTCTCCAAAATTATTTCTTCACCCATTTTGCCTTTTAATGCATCCAAAAATTCATATTTAACTTGTTTATTTCACTTTGAACCTCCCAAACTTACAACCATAAAATTAGTCAATTAATCCTTAAATAATCAAATTAATATAACATTATAACTATAAATTAAGGAATTCATTCATCATTATATGTAATAATTAGAAGTTAAAAAAGAATGGTGACATGGAGAAAATTTGTTTTAAGCCAAGAAATGCGAGAGTGGGTGAGAAATACTTGTAGTATTTACTTTTGAAGAAACCATTGGAGAAAAGATAGTGGCAACAACGGAACACTCAAATTCTATAAGGTGACGAAGGGGAATCGGAGGCCGAATGGAACAACGAACATGGGATGGAGTGGCCACGACGGGAGAAGATGGTGTTGGAAGTTCCATAAAATCATTAAGTTTCGGTGAAGAATAGGAAGATATCGATGAACTCGTGAGAACGATGGATGTAGAGGTTAAATCGAGAAGTGATAATTCTTGAATGAGATTAGGAATGATAGAAGATGGACTTGTAGGAGATGTATTGTGGAAAGGAAATATGGATTCATGGAAAACAACATTCCAACTAATGAAAATTGTTTGGTACTAAGATCATATACCTTATACCCATGTTTTCCATGTGGATAACCAAGGAAAACATAACAACGAGTCAAACATCAAATTTATGCATGTAGTGAATGTTGTGAGCGTAGTAAGACACCCAAAAACACGAAAGTACTTGTAGTTAGATTGTCGTTGGAACAAGACTTCATAAGGGCTTCTGTTATGGAGTAAATTTGTAGGTAGTAGGTTAATAAGATGAGTAGCAACGATGACAAATTCACCCTGAAAAATTAAGGGCAAGTTAGCCTGAAAATGCAAGGTTATCGCACTCTCAAGTAAGTGACGGTGCTTACATTCTACCTCTACATTTTGTTGAGGTGTGGAGACAATTGAATTGGTGCAAAATACCCTCTTGGTATAAGTGATCGGTGTCATGGCTAGAAAAATCCATCACATTATCAGATCTAATAATCATAACAATGGAGTTAAATTGAATTTTCTCCATATTAATAAATGATTTAAAAAATTATGGTGTTTCAAATTTATAATGGATCAAATAAACTCATGGAGATCGACTAAAATCATCAATAATGGTAAGGAAATAATGAACACCATTCAAAGTAGTAGAGTAGGGTCCCCGCAATATAATAATTCAAAAATATCTTTCATAGATATATAACTGAGAGGAAAAGGTAATCTAGATTGTTTTGCCAAATGGCGTACATCACAATGAAAAGAAGAAACATATATATCCTTATTGGAATTCTTAAGATTGTGAAGATGAGATATGAATGGATATTCCAATCATAAATGTCAGAGCTCAGATTGAATGGTGGTGAAAGTAGCGACGACATTTGGGGTTTGAAGAAGATAGAGTCATTCATGTTGTCTATCTACTCCAATGGTCTTCTTCGAGGTTAGGTCTTACATAATACAACGACCAAAACATAAGGTAACAACACAATTAAGATTTTTAGTAAGAGAACTAACAAATAATAGATTTTACTTAAAAAAGGATACACAAAGAATATTGGAGAGAGGTAAATCAAGTAACAATGATAAATCACCAATTTTGCTTATGGTTATGAGATTGCCATTAGGCAATTTGATAGGATGGAGGGAAGACGTATTTTCATTGGTGAAATTGAAGTCAAAAGGAGTCATATGGTTGGTGTAGCTATGTGATTTTTGAATCTGAAGATCATCGTTACATAGATTTGGAGTAGCCGCCATTCTTTTTAGAAAAGGGTGTGAATAATCACCCGGAAAGTATTTTTGAGAAAATTAACATTTTTGGCTTCGTAGTAACTTTCATTAACGAATAATGACATTTGTTTATCTAAGATCTAGACAAGAATTCGATTAGAGATCGAAGAAGGTGTTAGGAACCCTTTCCCTCCACCTTAGGTGGTAACCTGAAAACGTGATCATTTTTTCAGAGAAATAAAAGAAAAATAAATCCAATAAAATAATGATTTTGTGCCCTCAAACGTGAGGGTCTTTAATATCAGTTTAGATTATGAGGATCACCTTATTCAGAGGGGGACCTTAAATATGTCTCTTCTTGAAATCACAAGTTTTGAAAAGTGTTGGCTTTGTAGTTATGAACCCACTCTCATGGAATAAGGAGGGCCTAATCACCTTTAGCTTCAAAATAAGTTTTCAAAGTGTTTGAAATTTAAAATGATTTTATTTTGAAAATGGCTACAACCAAAACACTTTTGATCGAACCGAAGTCTGATCTACTGGAGGTAAGAGAGGGTATTCATTGCATTTTAGGACACTCTAAATCAAATTTAAAGAAGGGAGGAAGAAAGATAGGAGAGGGGAGAGATGAGGTATAATTAAATGTTAAAACTTGTGATGTTAGATTCTAGAAAAATGATGTGAAATAAAGTAACAAATTATATTCTAAATATCGTAAAATATATTATTTTAATGTTAAAATGAGTGAGGCTTGTATTGGACACAATAGCCTTAAGACAGATTTCGCCCCTATGATGTGCCAACAGTCTCTGGATGTCTATCTCCCAGGATACAACACTCTACACGTGTACAAGACAACACTCCAAGTAGACACGTACAATTGAACTTATACTGTGATTTGTACTCTCAAGGACACACAAAGAAATCTCTCTAAAAACAAAAGGGCACTATGCAAATTAAAATTTTGAAAATTGAATAAATTCGAATGAGAAAAGTAATGAGATATGTGTCTGTAGAGTTTGATTGTGACTGAATAGACACACAACAATCATTAGAACAATTATGAGTTGTAATTCATTGCGTTTAACTCAGTTTAAATCCGAAGATTTGCACACGCATACACGCACTAAGATTTTTCGGATCAATGAGTCCAAATCCCTTTTAGAACCCATGGGCCCTCACGTGTGCGTGAGCTTAACCCATATCTTTCTCACACTTATTTCACTATGTGAGAGCTTTTGTATAAGAGTTATACTTTTTAGTTGTTTCTATTTGATATGAGATTAAAAATTTTACACCACAACTTGTAAACAAACCAATTAACTCTTACTTTCATTTTTTTACTTTAACTTTTGCTTTTTATTTTCTTCCACTTCCATTCAAATATTGGGATAAATCCCACATTAATCCAACAATAAATACATTCTAATTTACCCACCTTGAAGTTTTGACTTTCTTTTCTTCTTATTTTTATTCTTATTCTTCTTAAATCCTTAATGAAGTGTGTTAGATTGATCCTTTTTTTAAGAGAAGATGGAGAGATAGAAAGAGAGATGAAAAAAGATTTTGTGTAGAATTTTAGAGTGAGGAGGGGGCTAGATAGTATGAGGGATTTTGTGAGGAAGAGGTGAGCTTTTATAAGGTTTTGAAATTACTTTTAAGTGTAGCATGGTCACAAGAAAAAAATAATAGGGAAATGACATGAATTTTAAGCATGAGAGATTTTGAATTTTGGGATTAAGGAGGGATAGTTTTGAAAAAGGGGTAAGTAAATTACTTTTGACCCACACCCATAGATACGATTCAAATGGGTTGATTAAGCAACCCATACTTAGGTGAAGTGATGGTTAAATCATGAGGTGTAGGTGTTGGGTTGAACGTTTGATTAATGTAAAAGGGTAGGTGATAAGATTTTTGGGAGAGTGAGTGTAGTGATGACATGTGACAAAAATGAGAGCATGTGTTAACTTTTGGTGGGCTAGGTGAGTTGATTAATAGGATAGGGTATGGAGAAGTATAAAAATGACTTGTAGAGTAATTTTTTTAGGAAATGATGGTGTTAGGTGGTGGCATGCAACATGGTGTAGGGATGATGATGGTGATAATGAGATTGGCTTTTGGAGAGGTTGACTATGGCGGTAACATGTGGCAAGGTGGTTAGGGAAAGCCTTGACCTTGGTCAATGGGTTTTGAAACTCAAAAAGGTTATGGACTTGGACATTGGGCTTTGGTTTTGGTGATTTTAACTAAGATGGTGGGTTTATGAAATGGTAAAGATGGGTTTGTAATTGGTTTTAGTGGTTTGAAGGAATGATATATATGATTTAGGGGATTGGTTGGTATTATGATTAATTAAGTTTAAGATTGGGCTACCAATTGGTGGGAATTGGATTTGAGTTTGATATTAACAGGCTTGCAAAGTGAATTGACTTAGAAATTTAATAGGCTTGGAAAGATTTTTGTGATGGATCTAAAGTCCAATTGAAGTCTTAGAGCCCTTTTTATTTGGAATAAAAGTTGATATCATCTGTATCTATGATCCAAGGAATAAAGTGAAAAGAGTTATTGGAAAATACTTTACCAGCCACACTTGTACTTGGATTCTCTTTACCCAAGGGTAAAAGGCTCAAGAGTGGATGATATTGTTCAGTAATAAATTGAGGAGTCGGTGCTGTACATTGGGGAGGATCAGATTGAACATTGTTGGCATGTTGGCCTTCATGGGGTGTCAGACAATTTCCATTGTCGTTACGATGTGCGAAACCACGTTTGTTGTAGCAACGATCATCCGTATGGCCGATTTTACTGCAATGGGTTCACTTGGGTCGCTCACAACATAGTTTGAATGAGTTTCCACCACTTATGTGGCGAGTATTTTGACTAGTAGTAGCAATCATGGGGTTGAAATTAGTGAGAATAGGTTGATTAACAGCAATAATGATGCGGTCATGATGAGACTCATATGAAACATAGTGTAGACACCTCAATTTGAACGGGCCACTTCTCGAAAGGACCCAAAAATATCGATTTTCCAAATAAATGGGCCAACGGGCCTTAAGGGCTCAAGTCATTGAAAAGTGACATTTTTACCAAACCGAGGCCCCTAAGACCTCTCAATGGTTTAGGAGGCCCACCAAAAGGACTCGGCCTACCTTACGCTCCGCTTCCAAAAATTAAAAACGCCAAATTTTCGAATAAATTTCACCAACGGGCCTAAAAAGCCTGATTTGCCAACACGTGGCATTTTTTAATCAAACTAATGATTGCAAAAATCTAAAAAAATTAAAAAAATTAAAAAGGTGAGACTTGGGATGCCTACCCCTCCTCTACTACCACCGCTCCGCCTCCGAATCCGCAAAAACCATAGGCCCACCTAAGGCCCACAAGCCCTCAACACTTTCCTAAATCGATTTCTCATCTTACCCTAGCCTAAAATCAATCCCACATCACCTAAAATCTAAAACCAACCTATACCCTCAAAATCCATTCCAAAACAACCCTCAACTAATCTCTAAAATCCAAAACCATTTCTAAAACCCAAGCCCAACACTACAAAGCCCACAAATCATTAATCATATCCAATTCATTATCCAACCCACAACCCTAACCCATAAACCACAACCCACATCAACCAATCACTCTTTTATCATCAAAAAATGACACATGTCATCACCCCATCTCACCTCCCTCACCCAACTACTTACCCCATTAATTTTATTTAAATCTCATCTACCCACACATCAACCCATCACCTTTTTTCTCAAATCAAACACATCTACCCACACCCCTAACCTATACCTCCCCTAATCTATCCTCATCATTCCCTACAAAACCCACATCTACAACCTAAACCTACACCATCCTCTCAAGTCAAACACTCAATCTCTCCCATCAACCTATCTCAACCCCTCATTTCTAACCACTTTGACACATGGCATCATCTCCCTCACCCTCCCAAAATATCATCAACCACCTCTTTAAATCTTCCATTCTCTTAAATCAAATACCATTTAAATCACAACCACCATCTTAAACTCACCTCACCAAACACTCCACCCAAATGGGTTGGGTAGGATCCAAACCATTTGGGTCAAAACTCACCCATTTAACCCCCTTCCCTAAATACCCTCCAATCTCCTCTAAATTACACAAACTTCTCTCTCAAACTCATAACCATTCTACCCTTTTTCTTCACTTCACCCCATTATATCCCTAAAATAACTCCTCAACATCTATAAATACCCTCCTCCTCTTCCCAAAAATGGCCCCCAACTTTCACTACAAAATTCTCTCCAACTCTCACTACTAACAACCATCACCAATCCTCCTCAAGTCTCATATACAAAAAAAAATTATTATACTCCACTCATCTTTCTCATCATCTCTTCTCTACTCCTTTAACCATACAAGAATTGTATTTTCATAAAATACTAAGGACTTAAGAAGAAGAAACGAAGAAAGAAGAGGCAAGGTGGGTTCAAGGCAATCCCCCCTCTCTCTTCTACACCCTCTCCTCCTCCCTCTTCTATCACCCTCTCCCCTTCATTTTATTTTTTTAGGATGAATGGACCCCAAGGCTAAAGGTCTATAAGGGTCATTTCCATCTAGGGTACAAATGCACAATACGTGGCACATCGTTTTTCGTAATTTTTTAAATCAAAATGATCGAGTTGAGTTGAGGTTACCACTATTTAGTGGGGAGAAAAGGGTGCCTAACACCTTCCCTTTTCTCCAATCGAGCCGCTTACCCGAATCTTAAGGGTTGATTTATCTTTATCCATCGAGAGTCACCAAATACCAAAAATGTCACATTTTCTAAAAAAAATGCACATCGGGTGACCATTCACACCCACTTACAAAAATGAATGGTGGCGACTCCAAACCATTGTAGATGTGATCATCGTAATGGTGAAATCCCGTGTCTACACATAGATAAGTCGTTGGTGTTCTTCTTGAAGTACAAGACTATAAGCCTTTGTTAGTAGATGGTAAGAGATTAATTAATAAGATTTACTCCTTTTGACCGCAAAAGAATCACTAAGACCCATCAAAAATTGCAATACCTTTTCCTCTTGTGAAATGGCAATGATAGCCTTCATGGTACCACAAGAACATGATGGCAAGGCTATATAGGAAGACAACTCACCCAATAAGGTTTTCATCTTGGTGAAATAAGTAGAAACAGAAAGTTAAGCTTGAAAGAGATTGATGATCTTGTGTTGAACACGATAGACTTGGGAGGATTTTCCTTGTGAAAATCGTTCATAAAAATCACTCCATACTTCAACAGCCGTTTCTGAGTAAATGGTACTCTCTCAAAGATCTTTTGATATAGCATTCAACAATCATGAGAGGATCATCGTGTTGCAATAAGCCCAAGATCCATAATTTGATGAAGAAGCATCAGTTTTTTTTTACAGTGCCATCAAAGAACCCAAGTTTATTTTTTTTGTGAGAGCCACATGCATCACCCTATTCCATGTCTGATAATTGTAACCATCAAGAAGGATAGAAACAACGCACATTCCCTAGGTTATCAAAAGGATGGAGAAAAAAAGGGATTGTTGTAATTATCAGTGGATGATGAAACATTATCAAAGGTATTTAAATCTATTGAAGGAGAAAATATCATTAAGATAGTGAAAAAGTGAGAAATTTTTAATGAAAAAAGGACCATGTTTGTGCTCTAATACTATGTGAATAAACAAAGTTGTGAAGAAGCAGATATATAAATCTGTATTATCTATTTTAGGTGTGTTGTTCCATCATTCAATTACAATATTTATAGAAACATAATAGAAAATAATCCCTTGATATCGGGAGAAAATAACTGAATGTCTACAAAAAAATTTGAAATTTTATTCTAAGGATTTGGCAATCAAATCAAAACTTATCTGTTAGGATTTCTAATTGATTTGACATCTAAATCATATCAAGTATGCTTGGATTTAGACTTCTTGTTGATCCTCAATATTGCTTGGATTTAGACTTCTGTGTTGATCCTCAATATGTACTTCCATGGACTTGTGACTGACAATGGGTCGGATAATTATACGACTCATCTGACTCGAATAAATTGGATATGGGCAAGGTTTTTCTACTATTTAAGAATTCAGGTAATACTACTCAATATCCGTTTACCCAAATTTCTTTTAGGGTCGGGCATGAATATATGTTCTATCCTACCTGTTTAGGGCTTAGCTTAGAATCTCCCCAGTCACAGAGCAAATTGGTGAGATGAGCTTCTATGATGTCCACGTTCGATGAAGAATAAATAATTCTCAACTTAAGTAAATCTCCTCCCTTTCCCTCTTTGTATTTTTCGTTTTGATTTTCCTTATTAAGAGGGTGGAGATGTCGTGGTGATCAAAGTTGTTGATGTAGGCTGCTTGTGGGTTTTCTTTTGAGGGCTTTAGTAGTAATTGCTATGGCTTTAGGAGTTTTAAGAATTTAAGGACTTTTACAAAGGAGCTTCTAACTAGTGTCTACAAAGAGAAAACAAGTTATCTAGATCAATGCAGTACCTTCAGATTATCACGATTGTAGAACAACAAGACCACCAATTCATGTCACATTGTAAAGGCTAGGAGTTCTTTTATCAACCCTAAAAAAACTAAAAGTTCTGGGAACAATTATTTCATGGTTAGCTTTAGGTGGTGATAAGGTTGTTTCTTTGGAAATAAAAAAACCATGTCAATCACTGGTAACCTAGGATTCGAGTAAGAAATAAAGTACAGTTATCCACCTAAAATTTGGGTAAAAAATCGGATGTGGGTATTGACCTCAAATTCAGGTGAGCAATCGGGTATGTGTATGTGTATCTAAATTCGGATATGAAGTTAGAAGAGGCCTTACCCGACCCACACTTGACCCGATGCCAGCCCTACTATGGACAATTATCAAACTTAGAGCTGTGCAATTATGTATTAGTCTTGTTTTGCAGCCTCCGCACTAATACATCTCTTGCTCCTACAATATCAAGAATTGCCTGAAGCTCAAGTCATGCTCATTTAACCTTGGATGCAAGAAAATGAAATATATCATCCAAAAATATCCCTCATTCATTTGAATTGTATAAAAAACTCAAGGGAAAATTACTTAAAGGATCCGACGAAGGGATTTATTTCTAAATAGTCTCTAAGTTTTGCGTGGTAGGTTGATAGGACATTTAGTAAACTTTTCTTAACGGTCCCTCATTATTGGTGAACTCACCGCTTTTATATTTACTGTCGAGTTCATCACTTTTTATTTTTTCTTAAACTTGACTCTTTTTTATTTAGTGTTGAGTTCACAATTTTTACTATCGAACTAGTAAAACCCACCCATTTTCAATTTTTGAGTTTTTTCGACTTAAATACATGAAAAGATCAACTAAAAACTTGAGATAACGACTTGTTTAGATGATTTTAACTCAAAAGAACCATTCTTTATTGATTTTCATCCAAAAATTACGAAAAAGTGAAAAAATTCTTAGATTTTTACATACACCTTCAAAATGTTTAAAAAAACCCTTGAATGTTTTCTTCCTTCTTAAATTCTTTTTAATAGATTGGAGTTTCGAAACTCGATTGAGATGCAAAAAAATCTAATTTTTTTGGATGAAAACGATGAATTCGAATAGTTAGGACAATCAATCATGAGAAATGTGGGAGATGAGGTTTATGGACTATTAAGAAAAGAAAAATTTACTAAATAAATTATTAAGAGATCGTCAAAAACTTAGGGGTTATTTTAAAAAAAAATCCCTCTACCAAGGTCCTTTAAGTGATTTTTCCAAAACTCAAAGTAGGAAACATATGTTCAACCATAGAATCATGTTCTCTGCACACACGTCTCTCTCTCTCTCTCTCTCTGTGAATATGTGTTTGTCTCTGGAGAGATAAATGGGACTCATTCCTCGACCCATGGAAGAAGAGAACTTGGTGCAATTGCAAATAAAACAAGAGTCATGATAGTATGACTTCCCGTCAAAACTTGATTTCCATGTTTCCACGTAAGCTGCTACCACGTCAAACCACAAAAATTCATAAAAGAAAAAGAAAAACAGAACGTGGGTTCTTGAGATCTGAAAGAAAAATACTCAATCAACTCCCCTGATGGGTTCAAAACTCCTTTTAGCTTTCGATCTAAGAAGAGAACTTGTAAGAGTACCAATGTTATTTTTTGGTGGCTGATCGACTCAGATCTGGGCGAGCGAGTTCTAAATCTAAATGAACAAGAAGAAGAGAGGAGACAAAATGGGGAAGAAGAACCCACGCTTGATTTATTTATTATTATTATTATTATTTTTTTTTAGGTTTTGGTGGTCTGACGTGGCATTAGGATGGTCAAGTTTTCACTCTCCACGTTGGGGGAGTCGATTGAGCATGCCACATGGGGGGAGTCATGTCATCAGGACTCATAAATTTTTTCCTCGGATACACAATTATACATATTTATGGAGATGTACACTTGTGTATCCCGAAGAAATCTATGATTCTAATACGTGCCACGTCATGAAACGTATGTCATTCAAACTACAAATAACTATCCACGACCAAGATTGATGTCATCCTAAGTAAAAGAGGGTGTGGCAATAGAAGCTCTCAATACTTACCTCAGGTGATTGTTTAGAAAGATTGGGATAAATTAAATTCTCCTATCTATATCCCGCCACGTGACCTCATCAAAGAACAAATCGAATCTTCTCTTCCTCTCTCTCACTCAACGTATCTCTTCCTCACTTAAACCCATCAACAGAAAAACAATGCTCCGTACCGTAGTTTCCTCTCCTTCTTCTTCATTTACTTCTCTCTTACTCATCTCCTCCTCCTCCTCCTCTCGCTGCTCTCTTCTCCCTCCCAACAAAATCTCCATAAAGTCCTCAACCTTTCCTCGAAATTACAAATACGTATCTCACTTCACAACCTCCATGAACTGGTTTGGAAAACTAGGTTTAGGGTTTGGTTTTGGAACCAAAGCTTCTGAAATCTCCATGGATTCATCATCATCAGTATCATCTTCTTCAATTGCTCAAGGTCCTGACGAAGATCTTCCTGCACCAGGTCAACAGTTCGCTCAATTTGGTGCTGGATGCTTTTGGGGAGTTGAATTGGCTTTCCAAAGAGTTCCTGGAGTTACTAAGACGGAAGTTGGGTACACTCAAGGGCTTGTTCATAATCCGACTTACAACGATGTTTGTTCGGGCACGACGAATCATTCCGAGGTTGTTAGGGTTCAGTTTGATCCCAAATTGTGTAGCTTTGAGAGCTTACTTGATGTTTTTTGGGCACGTCATGATCCCACCATGCTTAATCGTCAGGTAATTTGATTAAGTTTTTGTGATTTTAATTGGATTTCAATTTCGTAGGAATTGGAGAAATGGATAAAATTTACTGAATAAGGAAGTAGTTGATTAAATCGAACAATTAATCGCAAAATAGGATACGAATTTTACCCATCTACCTAAAAATTTATTTCCTTCAAAAATCAAATCTCAAGAAAAAGATAGGGATTTTAGAGAGGTTGAAGATGATGGGCTTTGTGAAGAAACCCTAAAACATCATTTTATGAAAGATCTGCTATTGGCGCCCCAACTTTTACTTATTACACCCCAATTTCTTAAATAATTGAGAAATTTCCCAGAACGTGCACAACTTTTGCTAAAATTCTGATTTTGGTACACTGTTCTTTTTTCATTCCCAAAGGTTGTTTTTCATGTGAGTTTGCTGGTAAAAGTGAGGATCTTGCTGGTAAAAATACGTTTTGGGAATTAAAATGAACATTGTACCGGACCAGAATTTTTTCATATTCAGCACACAAAACGGTAATTTACCCTAAATAATTTATCACCCCAGTTAAAGATTAGAAAACACTTTTCCAGCATTACAAAGGTTTGGGTCATTATATAATCTCAACGTTACAAAACACTATGACACTTGTTCAAACAATTTCACTAGTTGTTTACAACTACGATTAGGTTTATATAAAATCCTAAACACAAAAAATAGTAATCTAGCAAAAAAATGAGAAAGCTTCTATTGGCACCCCAACTTTTAATTATTCTTAACAATTACTTATTTTCTTTATTTTTAATAGGAGTGTAATAAGTAAAAGTTGGGGTGCCAATAGCAGATCTCTTTATATTCCCTAAAATTTTCCCAAATTTATCTGAATTGAACCCAGCCAAATAATTGTCGAATCGGATTTTTGTTACCATGGTGACACAGCTTGGTTAAGTGGTATGAGGTGCCAAATTTAAGACTTGGTTTGAACAGGCGTGAATTTGAATTCTCAGCTTTCCAAATAGTGTAAGTGATCAAGAAAACAATGAAGAAAGTGGGTTAAGATAGTTTGAACTGAATAGGAGATTTTGAAAAAAGAAATGTTGAGGATTCAATTCAAGCACTGGCCAAAAAGAGATCGGCTTTATTGAAGAAGAAAGGGTGTATGTGTGTTTGTGGATTCATCTTGTATTCTTCGTTGTGAAATGCCTATTCTGATTTTGACCATTCAATGTCTATATGGGACTTCCTTATTATGGGTTGACCATGTAGTGAAGTGTTAGAAACAATGCTTAGGTGAGGAAGGAAAACGAAGAAGGATTGTTATTGTTAGGGAATTAGTTTTTATGTTTATGTTACACTAGATATTACCATTGAGGTTGTTTTAGAATTGTGAGTAGATATGAATGGGCTAGTGTCATTGTGATGCTCATGATCCGAGTTCTCTTATTATGAAAGACTTGAAGGCTAAATGGTGAGAGCACTAGTCCCATAATCAAACTTACAGGATAAGATTTAGTATCTCTGTAGTCCCCCAAGATATAAGACAATTGAGCTGTGAGAATCTTTTACAAGATTGCATTACAAACAGAGAATACCACCTTTAGATGGAATGAAATGATCCATGGAATGGGTCATGATTCGATCTAGTATTAATCTCTCAATCATTCACATTTCTCTTTGAAAGCAAACTTCTAGAAGCATCCCATCGTCTCTAATTGCACCCTGATTAGCCTTGATGTCTTTAAGATTGGTTAGAGCAAATGTGAATAACAATTCTAAACACAATGCCCTATTGCCACTTAAGGATCCTTCCAAAAGAGAATGGAACCTTGACCCAGTCTATAATAAAAGTCTCCATGTAATATGCTTTTGAGATTTAAAAAAAAAACTCTTCCAAATACAATATTTATATGAGATTGTAGGCTGACTTGGGAGCTGGCCATTGTGCGTGACATCATATTTAGAGTCAATTATGGAGCTGGCCTTTAATCTATCCAAAAAAAAAAAAAAAAAAATTCATTCAAGTAAACTCGCTGAAATGCCAACAGTAGAGAGCACCAATTGAAAAGAAGAGCCTTAATCTTCAATGCAACTGAGTCCTATCTGCTGACGAAAATCCATCGCCTCATATCACTTTTGTAAGGAACTTTAATATTTATGCCTTTGAACCTCTTTTTGATCTGCATTTGTTCTTCCAACTGTGGGGCTGTTAGTGGATCGTCCTACTCCTACCTCAGCTGTGATAAAATTCCTTTTTATGGAAATGGGTATTTGTGGTTGTTGATTTTTTTATTTTAACAAAACAATTTATTGAAAAAAATAAGGTAGACTGGGCTCATTTATTATCAACGGATGCATGTTATGCACGCACTTGTATTTATTTGGACTGTTCAATGGAGGTTCTAACAGAAAGATTTTCTTCAAATATACAGGGAAATGATGTGGGTACACAATACAGATCTGGAATATACTTCTACACACCTGAGCAGGAGAAAGCAGCACTGGAGTCCATGGAGAAGCATCAGAACCTCTTGAATAGGAAAATTGTTACTGAGATTTTACCAGCAAAGAAGTTCTACAGAGCAGAGGAATACCACCAGCAGTACCTCGCAAAAGGGGGCCGCTTTGGTTTCAAGCAGTCAACTGAGAAAGGCTGTAATGATCCAATCCAATGCTACGGATAACAACATTTGATGCTCCTTGCTAATAGGTTTGCTCATTCTTCTCTTGAGACTGGAATATTTTTCTGGTGTGGTTATATATAAACTATAAAAAAAGGCCAGATGCATGTAGCTTCTAAACACATCTATGCAATTATGTATATGGTTTGTGTTTCGTTTATCTTCTGTATGGCACAGCTTTAGTTTTATTACTTCTTGGTGAATAGCGTTAAGTTTAAGAGATCCCCAAGTAGGACCCATTGGAAGGTGGGCCCCTAATAATAATCGTGTGCCAAGTATACAGCATAACATACTTCTACTTCTCATGAAGAACTATCCATCTTGTAGGCAACCCTATGGACCATTCACCTGGACAGTATCCTTGCGAATAACGTCTGCCAATATTATGAAAAAGTTGTGAAAGAGTACCCCCATCCAGAAAGCTTCTTTCGTGCCAAACAACATGTGGATTGGTTTTTTAAATACGAATTGACATGAAAGCTCTGCTCGGTACACTACAAATGATTTGCACTACACAATTTGCAATGGAGATGTTTTGCAAAGAAAAATTTACCAATGGTTAGTACTTAGTGGCCACTTGGAAATCTCTTGCAAAATCAATTTCTTTGGCTTCATTGATTTTTGTAATGCAAAAAATTTGTAGTGATTGCTTTCTTAAAATAAATTTTAATTTATTCAACCTGATCAAATTGCAAAGTATCCTTAGTGCCTGCTAGACTAAAATGCTAGTTAATGGTTTTTGATGTGGAATATTTTTGTAAATTCATATGCATGCTAATGTAGCAAGTATTGAGGGCTATTTTTTAAGTTGAATGAACATTTGATTAAACGCGTTTTTACTATTTTAATATGCAAGTTATTTATTTATTGTAAATTCATGTGGATTTTAGTGTAGCATAAGGTTGAATAACTTTTGCAAATGATTTGTGGCAATTTTTTTTTGTTTTTTTGTTTGTCGTAAATCATTTGTTGAAATTTCGTAAGAATTTATGTAGCCCAAGCTTTTCTGTTGGATTTACTTGGGTTGGAGGGATGGCACCAGAGAGGGTTTGGTCAGGGTTTAGCTAAACCCGTCCTCAGCCCCGATTATATTTGCACACCTTGAACCCGCACCAATCCTGACTCGGGTCTTAAATTTTTACCCCGACCCAGTCCCTGCCTCTAATAAGTTTTCCTCCCCCGTCCGTCCGTCCTTCCTTCAAACCAGTCCATTTTAATTTCACACCAATCCATTTTAATTTTATCAGCCCAGTCCATTTTAATTTTTAATTTTTGAACGGTGTTGGGGTTGAGAAATAATTTAAGAAATTGGGGTATTGTAAGTAAAAACAGTAGTTTAAGAAGGTTTGAAATTGACAACAACCCAATGTGTAGGGGGGGGTGTCAATGGGTACCTATTTAACTGTAACTGAAATAAAAAACCCCGACTCTTGTTCCTTTTTTATTGGAACCGATTAGAGCCGAGTCTAAAATGGAACTGAACCAATTGGATCTGAAGCAGTTAGGTTCTATCCAATGGATACCCACAGGTACCCAAAACTAATTTATTTTTTCATTTTTTTTTTCATATTATAGATGATTTAAGGTTTTTTTTATTTTAAAATAAATTCATGTTATATAAAATTCTTCAATTTTTCATATAAAGTATCAATTAGAGCTTAAAATGAGCTCTCTTCTAAAACGTTATTACTTTTAATGAGGATAAAATTTTATTTTTGAAACAAAGTCATTAATGTGTATCTTTATTGTAACAAATTATAACTAAGGTAATAATTTTGTTGATAATATATTAATTTTTAAAAGGAATTTTTTATTATATATATAATGATTTGAAATACTTTTTTTCTCATTCGATTCTTAAGAACTGGAACCGATGGGTATTTGGGATTTTTTTGCTGTTTCAGTTTCATTTGTTTTGGAATCGGATGTGAAACCGACAAGAATCGGAATCAAACTAAATATAATAGTGTTTTTTTTTTTTGCTAACCGAGTGTCTGGGTCAGCTTGCGCGCACCACGACTAATCTCGGGGAGGAATACCATAGCAACCCACCGTCATGGTCTCCCGATTAAATCATGAGAAAAATCCAGGAGAGGAATCGAACCCGTGACGTGCGCCTAACCCACATTAATCTTTTTTTTTTTTATATATAAAGATTAAAAGATGCTCTTCTAACATTACATGCAACACCCACTTCAAATAATTTCAGTAGTTTTTGAAGATTATGATTACACTTATTCCTCAAAATACTGGGGTTTTGTTGGTTACATACCCTTCAGTTGTATATTTTGAACATTTTGAACTTATAATTTCCTTCCCTCAGTCTGAGGATCAATATTTTTTTTTGGTTCCTCTCTTAGAGTGTCATAGCTGGCTTTGAGGACTCTCATTTGGGGAACTTCGTTATGGGAAACATGTTTTACTTTTGATATTAATTATTAATACATTATGATACTCAAGGTATTAAATTTCGATATCGATTAGTTCGGAAATGAAAATATTTCAAGTTATGTGGAAATAACTACAATTTCATAAAAATGATGGAAATATCACATAATATTGTGTTCTAACTTTACAAAAAAAAATCATACAGGAAAACACAATAATATTCATCAAATTATAATTAAATTTTTTTTTATATAATGTGAAAACAAAGATTTGTATTGTATGTTGATAGCTGTTGCGAAAAAAGCCTGGCCAAAATAAAAATAAAATTTTCTTTTAATTACAAGTTAAATATGAGGGCATTTATGTCATTTTAGACTAGTTATTAGAGAAGACCAAGTTCAAGGCAGATGTGTCATCTGTTTAAAAACATTGGCTTTGTCTCAAATATTTACCGAAATGTGGTGTCCTTAATAATTTTTAAAAAAATTTACTTTTTATTATGAGATGAAAATAATGGCCACCTGTTTTTTAAAGAGTTACTAAGTAGACACATGATATATCTAAGAAATTATCTAGCTCATTATTTAATAGCAAATCCCTCCCCATCGTAAAACAGTGTTGTTAAATTGTTCTCTGAGATAAATTGAAGCTGCCACACTTTTTTACATCAAGTAATACTCTCGATTTCTTTACACCATAACACCTTCATAGTTTGGCACAACCTGTTCGATATGAACCCAATCTTCTCCACTGTTTCTTGATTTCAATGAAACAATCCCAATATTCAAGTCCATAATGATCTCTTTATCTCTTCGCCTTTCATCCATTCATCCATTAGCAATCATAAAAGATAGGCACGTAATTTTTATTTTATTTTATTTTATTTTATTTTAAGATTCTTGTATAATAACGCTGGTTTTTGCTGACATCTTTGACACCACCTGATGTGATGCCTAAGAGTAGGGATACAGAACGATGTGCCGTACCTAACCAACATCAGCTGGCACCCCATTTTACTTCACGTGGTATTTTTTTTTAGGGACCAACTGACCGTGTGGATATGTGGTCCATTTCTAGGTGAACCCATGTACCAAAGATCATAGCACTTGATTACTTGTATGTTGTATCCACTGATTTATGCTCTTGATAAAGAGTTTGAATTGAATGATTAGAAATCATTCTCAATACAATGCTAATATTAATGGATGCACATCACCAATCAAACTGATCTTTTGTCGGTGGATTCATCAATGGATGGACCATTTATCCATACAGTCAGTTAATACCCAAAAAGCCCGCGTGGAATAAAATGAGGTGCCACTTGACTTGGTTAGATACAGCACACCGTTCTGGATCCCTACTCTTAGGGGGCATTAGGAAAAAGGCGTTATTTTATCACGAATCCTATTGTAAATATTAAAGAGTCGTGATGAACGTACACAGTTGAGTATGCGGCTGATGTGGTAAGGTCACAACATCCATATAGATTGTTTTCACTGGGATACACAGGAAAAAGATGTGTGGTTATGTGCCCTTGTCATGTCAGTCACGTACCAAGAATGGGTTCATTCATCATTATTCAATATTAAAATCTCTGTAACATGGAGAAAAAAAAAATCTATTTTTCAAGAAATTTTTGTTTTTTTTAAACTAAAATATAGATTTAATTTACTAGAAAGAACCTTTCCTTTTCTTTTTTAAATTATGTCCGTCGAAATCTACCGTTCACTGAAATTTCAATCGAAATAAAATGTGATTTCAACCAAAACATTGACAAAAAAGCATTGTTACACTAATTTTATGTCCGTGGCCATCGAAACCGACATATTTCAACCAAAATATTCAAAATATGTCGATTTTTAATATCTTGTTGTCGATACTTATTCTCTTTGTGTGCACAGGGAATACCTTTCCATAACCTTTATCGTGTTGTTGAGAATTCTTCTTTTATAACTTTTACTAGGAAATTAATTCGATTGATAACTTTTTCTTAGTTGACCATTCATTAGAAGATAAAGATTTGAAGAATCCCAAACACAAAATTCCTTGTCCTCCACTTCTAAATAAACTCACCACGAACCTTCAATCTAGATATGTGATTTTGACTCTCCCATGGGCATCGGCTTATTGTCACTGAGGTAATAGTGCTTCGGCTATCTATTTCACCCTAGGCTTCCAAAAAATTTCATTCTTACCTCGAGCCAAGTGGGATGGTAGTACAAAATCGATTTTGGGATAGACTGTTGTACCACTGAATTGAACTTTTCCTTTATAGACTTTAACACTAAGCTACCAAACACACCTTCATCTCTCATCTCCGTTTGTAATTTAGAAACCACCTTTCCTTTTGAAGGAAAATCTAATCACATTAAAATCCACTCCCTAACACAATGGGAGATCTCACCAAAAAATGGGATATTTCTCTCCCAATTGATGACTATATATCCCGAAGACAACCTCAAGAATCCAAAGCAATCTGTTATAACTAAATCCAGTTACTTAGCAATCATTTGTGATAATGTGCATAAAAAATTAATTTGAATCATGTATAACTTAGCAATTATTTGTGGCAAAATTACATATTTGCATTTAGTTGGACTCTCCAAATCTGAAACGATCATAAAAAAAAATCCTAAAGAAACAAATGGATTCAATCGGATCAATTCAACGAACCAAATATATATATATATATATATTTATTAGTGCATCAAAACTGATTTAAGTAACTACAAAAGAGATAATCTACATCATCACAAACATGTCAAACCAAGGTATATCTTATATATACAAAATACGAAACTTCAAAAAACAAGAAAGAAAGAAAAAAAAAGAATAAATGAAAAGAGCATGTGATTTCTTCATGGTGGTATTACATCTAAAAAATTAAAAAATAAAATAATAAAGAGAAAGAAAAAGAACACTGTCAATAACGACTTATTTAAATGATTTCAACCTAGAAAAATTATTATTGATCGATTATCATCCAAAAACTAAGAAAAAAGTAAAAAACTCCTAGTTTTTTATATACATCTTCAAAATGTTTAAAAAAATCCTTTAAAATGACTTTTTCTTCTTTTTAAATCCTTTTTGATAGAATAGAGTCTCCGAAACTCGATTGAGATGTCAAAAATATCCAATTTTTGGATGAAAACGATGAGTTCAAATTGTTAGGGCATTCAATCGTGAGAAATGTGGGAGATGAGGACCATGGATTATTTAGAAAGAAAAAAGTTTACTAAATGTACTGCCAAGCGATTGTTGAAAACTTCGGGGCTATTTAGAAAGAAGTCCCTCCGCAAGGGTCCTTTATGTAATTTTCCCTTTTTTGTAATGCAAGAAATTTTTAGTGATTACTTCTTAAAATAAATCTTAATTTACTCAACCTCATCAAATTACGAAGTATCCTTAGTGCTTGTTAGACTAAAAGGATATTGCCACGAAGACACTGTTCTAGATCCTGACTCTTCGACAAATATGTATTTGCATTTGAAGTATGGGCACTTGAATACTATATAGGGCATAGTGGCAATGTATGCAGATTTCGATCGCCCTCGAATATTATTTTTTCTATGCTTGGACAAAAGAGTTAATGGGGAACTCTTCCCTTTACCGATTTTCTATATCGAGTTCCTAAACAAATCAGTGACGAGCTTAAGAATCATAGTTAATTCTTTAAATATGAAAATATAAGAGAATTGCTATTGGCAGCCCAACTTTTACTTATTACATCCCCATTTCTTAAATTATTTATTACACCCCCATTAAAGATTAAAACACAATCTTCTAACATTACAAAGGTTAGGCTCAAATTATAATCTTACCATTACAAAACATTGCAACACTCAATTCAAAAAATTTCAGCAGTTTTTGAAGATTAAGATTAGGTTCATTCCTTAAAATATGGATGTGATTAATCCATACCCTTTCTAATACTAAATAGAATCCTACTCCTAAAGATCTAATAACCATATTAAATTTGCGGAGAACATTTAACATCCAATTACATTTTTTTATCACCTCAAAACTGTTGTGATCTGCAACCTCAAAGGATGTGACCATGAACTGAAGTTTTAGTTTATACTTGAAATCGCCTCGACCCCCGGCCGTCTACTAAATAGAGGATGGGGTTCGATCTATGTATCTCGGGGATTTTAAAAGAATAGGGAGTCATTGAAAACGCCATCGATCCGCGGGGTGCGCGGATCCGCTTTTGACCCTTGAGGTTTGGGAGTCGCCACCTAGTTATTACGGTCTAGGAACCAAATTGACCCTACAATGGATAAAAGAACTAATCTACTATAGAAATCTGAATCCGGGGATCATGTTACGGGGTTGGAAGGTATTAGGCACCAACCCCGCCCGGCCAATGCCGATCTCTACTTATCCCAAATACATCTACATTGCTAATGACAAACCTAGATTAAAAATAAATAAAAAAATTTACCTTTTGATCTGCAAAAGTGTTATTCCCTCAGATCTGGTGAGAATGGCTCCTTGTACCGTATTCCTTACTTCGTTCTATATCCGGATCTGATTCTTGATCTCCGAGGTAAGGTATCCCCTTCTTGGATCTGGGTACTTCGAATTTGTTGTGGATTTTTGAGATGTTTTTGAGAGATTTTTGGGTGTTTTTTGGGTTAAAATCGGAGTAGGGGTGTTAGGGAAGGAGTTGGGACTCCAAAATTAGGGTTTTGGGGAGGCTATGGAGGCTTCTTTACCTACTTTTCCTAGGGTTTTTTCTTTGATACGAAAATAGGGTGTGGAGGCTCCTATTTATAAAGTTTTTAGAAGCATTTAGGGTTTGATTAGGGTTTCTTTTAGGGTTTCAATTAGGGTTTTGACTTAGTCTTTAGGATTTTAGGATTTTGACTTTAGTCTTATGAGATTGACTTGATTAGTTTAGATTAGGATTTTGATTTAGGGTTTTGACCTTAGTCTTATGAGATTGACTCGATTAGTTTAGATTATGGTTTTGATTTAGGGTTTTGACTTTAGTCTTATGAGATTGACTTTAATATTTGACTCTAGTCTTACTTAATTGACTTTAATTTTGACTTTAGTCTTGCTTAATTGACTTTAATACCTTGACTTCAGTCTTGCTTGATTTACTTTTAATTTTTGGAGAACCCCCCTCTAAAATATCTTTAATTCTTTGGACCCCCAAATGGAGGGGTCCTTAAAGAAATATCCCACGAACCCTCAACAACCCGAAAGTCCGATTGATCAATTTTTTAGGTTCAAATTTTTAAATTAATTTTATTAATGTTTTACTTTAATTATTTAATGTTTTATTTATTAATTTCAAATTTTTTAATTATGAAAATTGTGAAATTACCATTTTGCCCTCGGAGAAGATTTTTTACGTTTTAAGTCGTTTTTCAATGTTTCAGGATGTTTTGGAATCAGTTTTTCGTAAGGAATTTAATGGGAATGTTGGTTTTTGTCATTTATGAAGTTTTTTGTATGAAATGATTGTGAACTTTATGAGGGGTATTTTCGTAATTTTGTCAAATTTTGTGAAAATTGGCGAAGTGGTTTACTTGGTTTCGATTTGTTGTTTAATGTGTTTGAGTGGGTTTTCCTAAGCGTAATGCAGGCTCTAGGGTTGTTTTGATGTTAGGGGTAATTTGGTAATTTTAGTGATTTTTATCGTGAAGCTTCTTTTTGGTTTGCAAGATGATGATTTCTATGTTTCTGGGGTCGTATTTTCCTAGTGTAGCGTGGTTTCTAAGTTTTGTCAGTTCGAGATACCTCATCCGGATTTCTGAAACATATCTGGTAACAAAATAAAGCATTGGAATAGACATCCATCATTGGGAACCTTTGCGATCGGGTCGACGAGTTGATTAATCAGGCGAATGCAAAAATGGGGTGTCTACAGATGCCCCTCTTTGGCAGAGGGTTGAAGCAAACTAGATAGCAAATCTATTTTGGTAGATAGTGCGATATCTGAATGCCAAAGCTAGTGACAGTTCATTTTGCAGTCTGATTTAGCAATTCGTCGGGGTGTCCGGATCCTTGAGGGTAAACTCTCCCCGAACTAAAAGAAAATGTCAGGTCCTTGAGCGCGAGCTCTCACTGGCAGTGTCAAATCCTTGAATTTAAAAAATTCTCATTGACTGATATAACAACTGTGCAAGTGTGTGATTTAAAATCTGAGATAAATTTGAGTAAAATATGAGTATAATTTGAGCATAATCTGAGTATAAACTAAGCATAATTCCGAGAAAACTTTCGACGAAAACTGAGCAAAATCCAAGATAACCCTTGGCGGCATCTGAGCAAAATCCAAGATAACCTTTGGCAGAAACTGAGCAAAATCCAAGATAACCCTTTGCGGCAACTGAGCAAAATCCAAGATAACCCTTGGCGGAAACTGAGCAAAATCCAAGGTAATCCTTGGCGGCAACTGAGCAAAATCCAAGATAACCCTTGGCGGTAACTGAGCAAAATCCAAGATAACCCTTGGCGGCAACTGGCGGAGCATAATCCGAGCAAACCCTCGGTGGCATCTGGCTGAGCAAAATCCGAGATAACCCTCGGCGGCAACTGGCTGAGCATAATCCGAGCAAACCCTCGGTGGCATCTGGCTGAGCATAATCCGAGCAAACCCTCGGCGGCAACTGGCTGAGCAAAATCCAAGATAACCCTTGGCGGCAATTGAGCAAAATCCGAGATAACCCTCGGCGGTAACTGGCTGAGCATAATCCGAGCAAACCCTCGGTGGCATCTGGCTGGGCAAAATCCAAGATAACCCTTGGCGGCAACTGAGCAAAATCCGAGATAACCTTCGGCGGCAACTGGCTGAGCATAATCCGAGCAAATCCTCGGCGGCAGCTGGCTGAGCAAAATCCAAGATAACCCTTGGCGGCAACTGAGCAAAATCCGAGATAACCTTCGGCGGCAACTGGCTGAGCATAATCCGAGCAAACCCTCGGCAGCAACTGGCTGAGCAAAATCCAAGATAACCCTTGGCGGCAACTGAGCAAAATCCGAGATAACCCTCGGCGACAACTGAGCATAATCCGAACAAACCCTCGGTGGCATCTGGCTGAGCATAATCCGAGCAAACCCTCGGCGGCAACTGGCTGAGCAAAATCCAAGATAACCCTTGGCGGCAACTGAGCAAAATCCGAGATAACCCTCGGCGGCAACTGGCGGAGCATAATCCGAGCAAACCCTCGGTGGCATCTGGCTGAGCAAAATCTGAGCAAACCCTCGGCGGCAACTGGCTGAGCAAAATCCAAGATAACCCTTGGCGGCAACTGAGCAAAATCCAAGTTAACCCTTGGCGGCATCTAAGCAAAATGAATAAATCTAGGAAAGAGTGGATGAATCTAAGAAAAAATGAATAACTTGGGAAAGAGAAAGTAAGGAAAAGAAAGATTGAATGAACAGATCTGGGAAATAATGATGAATTTGGAAAGGAATGATTGAATCTAGGAATGAATAAATCTGATAAATCATTAGTGAATTTGGAAAGAATCATGAAAATAATGAATGAATCTGGGAATAAATCTGGGAAATAAATTCTGAGTAGAATAAAACTTAAAGGTTGAGAAAATCTCTGGGAAAAGATCTGAGTTATCAACCAGTTTTGCGATACTTTTATCCCAAAAAAAAAATTGAATAAACACTAATGGAAAGAAAGTTTAAAAAGAAAAACCTTGAAAACTTCTGTTCAAAATTTCTGTTTACATTTTGAGTACAATGGAGATACTTTCGAGATTTTTCAGAGGTCCAAAATTTATGAGGGGCATTTTCGTCATTTTGATTATTTTTTAACAGATTTTTCTTGAATTTATCTGTTTTCATCGATTTGGGTCTCGTTAGACTCGAAATCATATTATGAGTGCAATAGAGTTACTTTCGAGATTTTTCAAAGGTCCAAAATTTTATGAAGGGTATTTTCATCATTTTGGTGATTTTTACGGATTTTTTCGAATTTTAGCATGAGGTTTCTTTCAGTCACCATGTGATTATTTCTAAGTCTTAAAGTTATATTTTTCTAGCGTAGGGAGGTCTCTAAGTTGTCAAAGTGTGTAGTGAACGTAAGCGTACGTGCTTGCTATATCGGGTGTAAGGTGTAGCGATCTTAAACATGCATAAACTTCTATGTCGAGTTGTGACGAGTAGGGAGGATAGAAGGAATCAATTAGTACTCACAAGCTTTCGAATTCTTTATGATCATCATTAGGAATCCACAACAAACGGGTGACGAATTGTCGAATTAGGTAGATGCAAAATAGGGTGTCTACAATATTCAAGAATGCATTAGTCTTAAAAAACATTACCATGGCCAAGTATTTTAGTAAGAAGCTACAGTTGCTATCCATTGCTTTAGCAACTATCACAATATTATTTCTCCTAAATAGTGGGTTTTGATTTCATGCTCATGGGTTGTATATCTCGAGTTTACAATTTCTTTCCCTCGGTTTGAGGATCAATTTTTTTTCTTTTTGGTTACTCTCTGAGGACATCGTAGTTGGCTTTGAGGACTCTCATTTGGGGAACTTTTTTAAGGGGGCAACATTTTACTTTTGATATTAATAATAAATTCATTATGATACTTATTCTTTTTGGATGCTCTTACTATGGCATACCCTTCCATAACCCTTATTGTGTTGTTGAATTCTTTTCTTTTATAATTTTTAGTAAGAAATTAATTTCATTGGTAACTTCTTCTTACTATAGATTTATCTTCGTATTTGGGGGCTTGGACATTATACCTCAGTTGGATTGACACTTTTGTTTGTTAGTAAGGTAATAATTTGCAGGTTGCCTTCAGTTCTGTGTTTCTAGTAGCTATTTAGTTTAGTAATGCAAAACAATATTTTTTTCTCCAGTTATTTCACAATGTAACAATTTGGGTTCTATTTTTTGTATTGGAGTTAAACTATTGCTATCTTCTTGAAACATGTTTCTCTCTCATCATGATTTTCTCATCTCAACCAAATAAATAAAGTAGTTCTAAGTGTTGGAATTTAGAGGGGTTGAATTTGAAAATTCTTTAATATTCAATAGGTTTAAATCATTTGATAAATCAATTCCAATTTTTTTTTTTTCGCTTTTTTACTTTTTTGCTTTAAATTTTAGTTGTTAGTATTGATTTTGCCTTGTGTAATTTTAATCCCACATTGACTAAGAGAAAAGTTGATTTGCAATTCTTAAATAGTTATACTTCTAAGTGGATGGACTCACGCGCGCACATGGGTCCAAGAGAAATACTCAAGTTTTCAATTGGAATTTGGATCCACCAGTTCTACGACGTGGTGTCTCGAATTTATACCTCACATGGGAGCGTGCGAAGGCTGCTTTAATTTGTAATTTGTTTCGCTGTTTTATCGCCATCAATATACTTCTATTCTTCTGAGTTACGTTCCAATTTAATTTATTTTAAAAACTCGGGAATTATTTCAAACTTCTCTCTCTTTCCACGAGAAATCAGTACACATTATTCTAACACTAAGATGATCATGGTGCTTTTATAAGAGGAAACTATAAAATGTGCCAGTGCTATTTGAATCGATCTAAATATGGTTGGCTTTTGATAAGAGGAAACTATAAAATATGCCAGTGCTATTTGAATCGATCTAAATATGGTTGGCTTTTGATGATCCAAAATTTTTCAATGTTATTGGCTACCAACATGGCTTCGAGAAACTGGGTGGTCTTCGTTTCTAGCTTAATTACCTGGCAATTGTTAACCCTCTGTAAGGCTGGAAATGTGACATGGACTCTGACGAAAATGAACTCCACTGTTGTGCGATCATGTGTGTATTGCAGTTAAACTTAAAACACATCAAACTAGAAACTATATATTTGCAACAAAAAAAATGCTGCCTAAGTTCCTTGATTACATCATTAGTTGACCATTCATTAGAATTATAAGACTTATTCATTAGAATCTAAGACTTGAAGAATCCCATGTGAACCTTCAATCTACATATGTGATTTTAACTCTCCTATGAGTATTGGCCATCTGAGAAGAGAATTTTTATTTTTAACTGTTCCTTTTCCTTCAACTAGTTATTTCACCCTTGGCTAAAAAGAAAAATATGAAACTCTATTTTCATCTTCTATTCCAACGATCTAATTACTAGTGATTTTCTCCAATAGAAAAATATTCTTCACATCCACCCTCTCAAAAAACCTATCGAAACACCGCAATCAGTCTACACGAAATAGAGACAACATATGGTAACAGAAACATGTCAAACATCGAAGAAAAAAAAAGAAAGAAAGAAGGACATGTGATTTTTTTTTTCTGGTGGTGCCGGAGTACTTCTGCACAAAACAAATGACAAAAAATCAAGAAAAAGAAATTTAAAAGAAAAAAAATAAAATAATGAAAAGCATACCTTACTAATCTTGTGTTCGTCAATTCGGCAACCAAGATGTTTTACACTCGGTTTGACCAATTTCGAATTTCTCTTGTATAAAGAAAAGCTTTTTCTCTTGTTCTAGAATATCATTGTCAGAATTAGTTAAAATTGGGTCTACAAGAATCGAGTTATTTTAAGAAAAATAATTTTGAAGATCAAAATCAAAAAAAGAGACACGTTAAAAAAGTCAAGTTTCTTTTCTATAAACATCAAGATCAAGAATTTTTTTTTTATGGAAACGGTACCCAATTGGGACATATAGATTCAACGCCATGGCTTTAGAGATGGTAGCCAATTGAGACATACAGATCCAACGTCAAAACTTCCATAAAACAGAGAAAGTTAGATTGAGAGCAGATGATTGAACTTGTTTTTGTGGGCCCAGTCAATTAACTTTCGGTTGAGTGAACCTGAACGTTCGGATTCGGTTATTTTTGTGGGGGTATTTAACAAATTTGAAACCGATAACCTTATCAACATGGTTCAATTTTTTGACCCAAAAATCGAACAACCCGATATTCAATTTTAGGTTAGGTGTCTGAAATCAGACGATTGATAACCCGACAATCTGGACTGAAACCCTTAACCCAGTATTTGACCCGCATTGTAGTCCAATGATCTTGAGATGGTTCTGACTTTTAATTTTGACATTAAAATTGTGGGAGCCATAACATTGTAAGCAAAAATAAAATTTTTACAAATTTTATGAAATTTGGATCAAAATCCGATTTCACAAGTTTTAAGATCACCTTCAAGCCACCGGTTCGATGGTCTAGGTTGAACTTGGAATTGGTCAGTTCAGTCCAAGTTTCGATTTTTCTCCAGACCAAACCAAACCCAGTAAACCATTCTCGGTCTAGTTTGGGTTACCCATTTGAACAACCCTAACCATTTAAAAAATCAACAAAATTTTGGAGTTTATGCAAAATATATTTTTTAGGTTTCTTACCAACACCCATCATTTTCAACCTCTCTAAAAATCCTATCTTCTTGATGTTTGAATTTTGAAAAAAAAAAAAAAGAGTAAAACTTTGTCGGTTAAAGATAAAAATATTACAATGTTCTACAATTCAATGAGGAATCATCGATTAATTCGTCAATTAACTAATTTAATTGGCTTACCCATGGGTAGTATATTTCGATCTTAGGATTTCCTTCCCTCATTAATTTTTTTTTTTTGGGTTCCTCTCTTAGGACATTGTAGTTGGCTTTGAGGACTCTCATTTTGGAAACTTCGTAATGGGATAGCATTTTACTTTGAGAAAATTAGTTAAAGGATTCTCGCGAAAGGGTTTCTTTCTAAATTGTCCCTAAGTTTTCAAGAGTAACTTGGCAAGACATTTAATAAACTTATTCTTTTTAACTGGTCCTTGGACCTCATCTTTGACATTTCTCACGATTGAATGCCGTAACCGTTAGAATTCATTGTTTTCATAAAAAAAAATATGGTTTTTGATGTCTCATTCAAGTTTCAGAGACTCCATTCCGTCAAAAAGGATTTAAGAAAAAAAAAAAAGAAGCCATTTTCAAGGGAGTTTTAAAACATTTTGAAGTTGTATATAAAAATCTAGGATTTTTTTTTTCACTTTTTTTCTTAGTTTTGGAGGAAAAATTGATCAAGAATGGTTCTTTTGGGTTGAAATCATAACAAAGTTGTCATTATCTCAAGTTTTTAGTTGATCTTTACATGTATTTTAGTCGGAAGAACTTGAAAATTGAAAATGAGTGAGTTTTACTAGTGTCAAGTTCACTGGTTTTTATTTAAAAAGTAGTGATCTCGACAGTAAGTAAAAGGGGTGAACTTGACAATAAATAATGGTGAGTTCGATAGTAAAAATTGTGAACTCGACAATAAATAAATAAAACGTTGAGTTCGATAATAAAAATTGTGAACTTGACAATATAAGGGATCATTAAGAAAGAAAAAGTTTACTAAATGCTTTATCAAGATACCGCACAAAACTTAGGGACTAATTAGATAGAAACCCTTCCGCGAGGTTCGTTTTAAGTAATTTTCCCCAGTACTTTTTATATTAATAATTAACATTATGATACTTTTTCTGGTTTGGGTGCTCTTACTATTGAATACACTTCTTTGGGAAATGTTCAGCGACAAACATTTTGGCAAAACATTTTTCAAAATATGGGTTAGAGGTTTTGGAATGGGCTGAGTTTTGGTAAGGATGATCTCTATGGTGAGGAGATCATCCTCACCAAAAATCAGCCCATTCCAAAACTTCTAGCCCCAAATGGACGGTTCACGATTTTTCAACTTGTAAACATGGGACTAGAAGTTTTGGAATGGGCTGATTTTTGGTGAGGATGATCTCCTCACCGTAGAGATCATCCTCACCAAAAATCAGCCCATTTCAAAACCTCTAACCCATGTTTTGAAAAATGTTTTGCCAAAATGTTTGTTGTTGAACGGGACCCCACTTCTTCATACTACAGATTTATCTTGGTACCATTTGGGGCTTGGACATCATACCTCAGTTGGTTTGAAACATTGCAAAACAACTTCAAGGTCATGGGTTGAAGTCAAGCTTACTCATAAAAAGAAAAGAAAAAACAGAAAATAATAATAATAATATTGATTTGGAATAAAACATAACTGCATATCTTGGAATAGAACAATGATTTTCTCATCTACACCAAATAAACAGAGGAGTTGTAAATTTTTTAATTAAAAATATAATCTTTAAATGATGGTATACATAAAATGTAAAAATTTAATATATAAAAATTCCAGTTGAAAATTTAAAAATATAAAAACATGCAAAAATACAATAATTTTTAAACAACGAGACATATATATATATATATATATATATATAAATTGAATTACCCATGACCTCGAAGTTTAGAATCTAAACTAAATCAGTTATAATAAAATTAATTTAAGACTAAAATAAAGTATGAAATATGAGGAAATTATCATAAACTAAATCAGTTTTTTTTGTTTACTTCAATATCAATATTCGATAAATATTAATTATATTTTGCTAAAAAATAAATTAAAATATTTTCTCATGAAAAGCAAGTGCATTTTACTAGTATTTATTAAAAGTTAAGAAGCAAAATGCGTTATTAAAAGTTAATAATCCAACTCTACTTTATGGGTTAAAGTTCAAGGGCCAACCCTTACTCTTCTGGACTGGGAAAATTGGGTAAGGATCTACCTCATGCATGTTTTGTCCGATAATTAATCTTGAATGGACAACATATCTACTTTGAAGGTAATCTAAAGAATTCTTTCTTGTAGAATCAGAAACATCAAATATTGAATGCAATAAAAGACCATCTCTAAGTATATATCTTTATATTTCATTTATTAAAAGTACTTACTATTTATATTATTTGATAAATATATTACATTTATTAAAGAATAAAACAAAATACATATAATGATTACAATTTTCTTACCTTATTTTTTCAATTAATTCTCTCCAACATCTCAGACTTATTTTAATATTTCAAAGCATAGTCCTAAAACACAAAATAGTTATAAATGAATCATTATAATTTCTCCTCCTACAAACTCAGTCTTTAAAATGAAAAATGTTTTAACTTCATAAAACCAAAAGAAGTTCATAAAATATTTCTTTTAAATAAAAGTGATAGTTTTAAAAATAATGCGCTAAATGATTACCATGATAAAGGTACAAAATTTATAAGAATTTTCCAAGTTTGCGGGTTGACAAAACTAATTTTACTCTTCGGTGCTACGAAAATGTATTATCAAATTAAATATAAAAAATAAAGTCTAAAAATTATTTTCTTTATTGACGAGAGTATGATATTGAATGGGTGATGGATTAAACATTTATAACCCCAATTATTGTTAGTAGTTTTATCTCATATCAAATGCATTTGGTCATATGTTATTTATTGCTATAGTTCGAAGGCAATGTATGTGTGATTCATGGAGAACCCCTCTATACATAACATGACTCAAATCCACGTGGCAAGCGCTAAGGCCCATTTAGGACATTTATTGGTTTGGTTATCATCTTCAAAATCAACAAAGCCATGTCAAGATGAAATTTTCATTACCTTGGTGGGGGAAAACGTATTTGGAATCAGTGGATCCATCTTTGAATTTTATTTTTATATTCGATTTTGAAATTTTCAATGGTCTTTACACTATCATCGCATAATAAAGATTTAAAAGTGCTAATAATTAACAAAATTATCAATGTTGGTCAATGAAATATTGGTGCTTTTTATTATTGTCTAATTACAATCAAACGATAGATAATGATAGAGTCACCATGATTTAGGATTGCAATGTCGAAATCACATGCGTTGATGGAAAAATGGCTACATCAAATATTTAGTTAGTCCATTACATTAAATTGGTCTTTTCTTTATCTTTACTATTATAATGAGAAGACGAGTAGATATGATTATCCGCCAAAATTTGACTGTCCAAAATTATCCCCAAATTTCCATTTAATCTTCTTATTATCGAGGGTTTTTTTTAATCAAATAATTCTTCTATCGGTTAAGATTTTGTCAAACTGCCTTTAATGCGTGTCTCTTATCTGCACCTATAAATTGATTAAGCCCAACAACCTCCACCATCTTTCTTTGATTTACTTTCCAACATTCAAGCTGAGTTAAAGAAAAAATATGCATCAACAACGAAAAGAGAAAGAAAGTAGAAGCACGGCTCCAGTTTTCAGAAGTTTTTTTTTTCTTTTTAATACTTCATTTTGGATAATTATTTAAAGGTTTTGAATACTTTCTTTGTAACACCATGAAATTTATTGCGTATATAGAGGAATTAGGTTAATTATATTGATTTATTTTTCTATTAGAAAATAAATAAATTATTAAAAATAAATCATGAAATTATCTATCTAAAATAACAATTTCTAGAAAGAGATTTTGTTAAATGAAATGTACAATTTGAAAAAACTTATCATGATTATTATTGAAGAATTAGAATATTTAGTCGAAGTAGATAAAACTTAAAATTTTATAAGAATCTCTTTTAGTCAAATGGACATTACCATTGAATTCAAAAGTATCAAAAAACATAGTTTAGACTATGAGTATGCTTAAATCCAAGTTTAAAATGATAAGTTCAAAAAATATTAATTTTATCAAGAAAACTTAGAGCGTAATGGGATATTTTGGTCAGTAGAGAAAAATTGATAAGAAATTTTGAGATACACAGTTCAAATTAGTATAATCTAACGGACATAATGGAGAAAAGAAAAATATATGAAAAAAATAATAATATTTAATTATTTTTATATTATTAAAATATTAAAATAAATTATTTTATTAAAATTGGGTTTAATTATAATTATTTATATAAAAAGGTTAGATTTGAAATTATGAAAATTTTAAGGGTTAGAATGTAATTAAAATAAAAATAAATATTATTATATTATATAATATATTATTATAATATACTATTAGTTAGAAGGTGTTAGAATTTGTGAATAATAGCTGTATTCATTTATATAAAATAATATAAAATATTATATTATTATAAATTAAAAAGTTATGGATGTTCATTTTAACCGAGACATTAAAACTGACATAGTGACCGATTGAGTTTGAAATTGGATTTGCGCACGTTATGTTCAATCAAAATTTAAATGTATTTAGGATAGGAATTAAGATTCAGCACTGAAGAAGAAAATATCCACGACTTCGAAATCTATTTAGTCATCGAATTACTTGGTCGAATCGTTGAGGGGATTAGTTAGAAAAATCATTTTTTGGTGTAGGGATGCGTAAAATTCAATTGTAAAGGTAGAAAACTTGTAATTTTATATTTGTAGTATAGTTTTCAATGAAATCTATTTTATTTCAATTTTAATAGTTAATTTCAAATTTATTATAATTTAAATTCAAAATTCATTTATCGAATTGTAGAATAATTTATTTTATATCTTTTTTATGATATTTAAATATTTTAAAATAAAAATAAATGAATTCAGGTGATTGTAATTAGAAAATCAATTTGTTTAACAAATTGATTTTCATAGTAATTTTCGTCATGTTTTGAAAATTATTAGGACGTCATGTTTTAAAGATATTTTTTCATTGAGTGATTATCTATTAAAAGAAAAAAAAATGAAATATTTAAATTAAATTTGAAATCGAGAATGAGATTCTCGATTGATAAGAATCGAGAATGGGATTCTTGATTGGTTAGAATTGAGAATGGGATTATCGACTGTCCATATTTAAAATGTTTTTGAACACTATGTAATAGAGCATGGGATGTAATTAGGATGTTAATCGTGGGACGGTGTACCTACATGTTTACTACTTTTATGATTAATTGCTTTCGATACATTACTGCATGTTTATAATTCTAGAATACCTAGAAATATCATCACATTTGCAATTTTTTTAATTTATTTCAAATGAATTTTAAAAATATAATTATTATTTTTGTTATCCATTAAAGGGGTAATGAATGCCCATAAGATTAATCGGTATCTCTTTTCGAAAGCAACCAATTAATTAAGAATAATAGAGGTTTGATATTCTCTTCGATAGTATGGGACACCACTTGAGAATAGCTTAGTACCTACTATTCGAAAAATTCTTATCTTATCTTTATTGAAAAATAACAAATTGTATTATGAAGATGATTAGATTGATTAAAGACACATATATACCATAGAGGAACGATGAAGCTGGCTTATCAAATGATCATTTACAATCTATACTAGTCAAACGATTGATCTTCGCTAATGATTAATAGCTAACCTGAGCCAGAAAACACGACCAACCAATTATGATAAATTGTCAGACAGACCATAAAATCAGGAACTAACGGTGAGTTCCACATTGGTTAAGTACTGGAGCATTAATATACAGATAAATACTTTTGTATCGATCGTATACCTCGTCATTCTTATGAAATACACCACTAGGATTAATATTTTTATAACATGCTTATGTTATTAAAGATTAGCTTTTTTCGAGTGTTATTCATTTTGTTTATTTATTTAAAAATCTGCATTATTTAAAAAATATTAGTTTGTTTATCTATTTATATTATGACTATTAATTTGAAATGTGAGTTTATTATTAAGTAACTTCCCTGTTACTCACCCTACCAACAAAACATTTCAGATGTCCCAGTTAATGAGATGCTTATTCCTGATGGAGAACTTTATATAGAGGGATTGTAAAATCAAGATGATAAACTCTATTTCTGTTATATGTGAGCTAAGATTTGAGTTTAATAGAACTATTTTGTGTAGTTTTGAACTTCCTTGTATATATTAGTATAGTGTGTGTTGTGTATTTTTGTATAAATATATATTTAAAGAGTGAGAGTTAATGTTTATGACATGGATAACTAGTGATCGATATGAGATGTGTAGTTAATCTATGTACACTTTTGAGTTGTAATTATATTATATTTTTAAGTGATGTATATTCATTATGATATGGTGGTTGGAATGAAATGGATATATGAATTTTGATAATACATATATATTTCTACAAGTGAAAATTTTTATAAATCCAATTTTTAGAGGAAACTCTATCAAAATTATATGAAAGAAATCTATATCGTATTTAAACTTTAAAGATCTTCATTTAGATTTTTTTTTCACTCTACCTTCAAGATTTGAAAAAATATAATTCCTAAATCAGGGGGGCGTGACATTCGTTTAGATAGACATGTTGAGAAAATAATTTAAAAATAAAGAAGAAAATTGCTCTGAGGCACGTAGTAATTTACATTGTCTTATAAACAACAAACGCCCCCACTCTGATTGAACGTGAATATGCAGATGGGTTGCTGGCGAACTTGTTTTCAGGATACAACAAAGCCCAGTTTTATCACAACTGTATATTTCCTAAAAATTTGTGTTATTTTGAAAAAAATCTATCACACAGTATCTCGGATAACAAATATCATTTTTGTAGAAAATTAGAATTAAAATTATATCTTATTTTAATAGAATTGATCTTTATGAATAGAGAAAAATTTCAAAAGTCACATCCATTCGTAAATGGACTAAGAAACACAATATGTATGAAATCTATTGGAACTACTAGGCTCCTATTCGGATTAGAGAGTCTGTTAGGCACCCTATGGGCCCTTTTGACACCTTTTGGATCAATTTTGGAGCTTATCCAAATTTGGACAGTCCCTTTTTTTAATTTCACACACTCTCTCTTTCTTATATATATGTAATAAAATAAAATAAAATAAAAAAGAATTATTAAAATTTTCATATAGCTAAAAATCATTAGGAACTCTCAAGGAGAGTCTTTGGAATGAAGAAAGAGTTGAGATTAAGTTTTTATTTATAAGTTTAAAAATCCCTTCAAAAAAATTTAAAAAGCAATGTACAATTTGTTGTAAAATTTATACATTCAAATCTTCAACATGACTTTCATTGTACCAATAGAATCTAATTAACACATATCTCAAACATACCATTCATGTTAAATTAAACTAAAGAATTCTATTTATTTTCAAAAAGAAATATCAGTAAATTTGAAATGGTTTTCTCTTATTGACATGCAAGATCCCAAATGAGTTTTAGTACCAATGGATCAATCATGCCTTGAGTCCATGAAGTCCCAATTTGATAAAATGTTATAAACCAAATTTCATAGGTTTATCAGTTTGGGACATTATGTCTGATATAAGATTAATTCACAATTTTTTCCCTTTAGAATTGGTTCTTAAATATTTTCTATCCGGTCGATCCAATCTCACTCAACTATTAATGATTCCTTCTTTTTCAACCCATCGATTCTTAGGGCAAATTGTGTAGTATTTTTTGTTTAGAAAAAAATAGGGATTGGTTTTATTGTTTAAAAATAATTTTTAATTTGTTGAAAGTTATTAAAAATTCTTATTTTTGTTCTTCACAAAAATATTTTACACAATTGAATAACTCGGTGAAGTTTCTGACTCGACTAGGTGTGTTTCTGAGATACGATGAGCAGACAAGCTGAATTGGTGATTTTCCGGATTAATTTGGGTGCTTGACCCATCGAGTTTCGGGCCGAGTCACTCCTAATTCCAGCTGATCAAGTTGACTCGGGTGGGTTTTGAGTCAACATAGACAAATTTTGAAATCATTGTTAGAAGAATTGTGATAACCTGACTATCATATCCCACGTGGCATACTCGATCGACTACCCTGACTACTTGACAAGTTCAGGAGCAGTAGATATGCGACATTCAGGATACACGGCTGCACTTCCCCATAAAAAAGTGTATCTCGAGGGAATAGTGTATCCCAAAGAGTACAGATCTACCGTTCCCAAACTTGTCAATCAATTGAGTATACGCCACGTGGGGTAGTCCGATTATAACGCTCTTGTTAAAATCAAACGCTAAAGGGTCCAACACCAGAAATGTATGGAAACATTGAGATCAAAATTTCAGATAATTGAAGTTACGGGAGGGAGGTATTTGTAAATTGAAAATAATTCATATTAATTTGAAAAACTCTTTCCTTATTAACTTAGTAAGATTTCAAATCTTCTGAGCACACATGGATTACGCAATTCAAAACAACAGTCGTCTAGATCTTATGGAAAAATTTAGGTTTTAAAAATAAAGATTAAAAAAAATAAAATTGAACTTTATGCAAAATGTTGAAAATGGATGGTCACGACACTCCCAAAATTTAAAATTAAATTTAATAATTAAAAATAATATTTTATTATTATTTTAATTTTAATTTTAATTAATTAATTTATTTATTTTAAGTTCTTAAAATTCTGTTATCAAATTTATAGCATCGGATCATGATTTTGGATGCAAACGTGTTAGATCACAACCCTCTGTAAGATTTGAAATCTTATTAAGTTAGTCGATCTAGACTGACTTTTAATTTTTGTAAGACAGATTTACGCGTTAGACTTAACTATTGCATTTTTATTACAAAAACTCCCTTGCTCCAAGGGAACCTTATCTTATGAAGTTTGTTACTCACTAAACATTACTTTAACAAGTTTGTTACCCAACCTACCTTGAAGTGGATTTAATTGCATCAATTTATGGCATCCAAAAATAGAATTAGATGTCAATGTTATAAAAGGACAAAATTCTAAGTACTTAGAAAAAAAAAAAAAAAAAAAAAAAAAACTTAATTTTCACCATTGAAACTTAGTTTTAAATTTTGGAGTTCAGTAGCCATCCATTTTCACACCTCTGATCAAGTTTAAAAAAGATTTTCTTTTAAATTTGTTTCTTTGAATCTGAGTTTTTTTCATAAAATCCAGAATGCTGTGTGTTGGATTGCCAATTTGATACTCCATGTGGACCCAACGAACCTTAGTAAGATTTTAAATCTTACTAAGTTAGTCATGCTAGGCTGATGCATAAAATAAGGTTTGTTCAGTAACAAACTCGATAAAGTAAGGAGGTTTTTGAATAAAATTGCAACAGATAGGTCGGCCCAGTAAATCCCTCTTTTTCTAAAATCTTCGTCTAAACTCTTTAACGGTCTAGTTTATCAAAATAGAAACTTTCCTAAACCTGATACAATAACCAAAAATAGAAACTAAACCCACTAATAGCTTTTGTTTTTCTATTTCTTCTTCAATAGTTGACACTTGAAACTTGAAACAAAGAGATACTTGAAGCCATGGCTATCCATCAACAATCAGCTCGTTTTGCAGAATTATACGGATTGGAATCAACAGAACAAGTGCTGACATCTGTTCCCGAAGAAACCAAATTGTGGATCAAAATTTCAATCAAAGAAAAGCAACAATGGTTTGCACCATCATCAATGATGATCGATGAAGGTGAAATGCTCGTTGTTCGAGAGGAATATCATCCCATTGTAGAGAAAGAGCTTTGGATGCCATTTTTTCACTTATGGTTGCCAGAATTCACGAATATGATTCTTCCAAGTATGCTATCGTCCATGAATTTTCTCCAACACGACACGTACAAGTTGGTAGAAAAACAGATTTCGGATTTTGCCCTTCAATTTGCTGATGTTATACTCCCCAATCGTCCCAAGGCTATAGGAGTTGTTGCATGTATCGAGGTTTTGACGAGACAAGAGTACGTGACACCAATGCCTTGGATAGATTCATTAAAAATGAAGATATTGGAGAATGGAGGGTCAGGGGAGGTTTGTTCGATTTGCTTGGAGGAGTTCTCATTAGGGATTGAAGCTGCAGAGACGCCTTGCACTCATATTTTCCATAAACCATGCATAATTCGTTGGTTAGGAAAGAAAAATTCATGTCCTCTGTGCCGATTTGTGGTGTAATAATATTGTTTTTACATGTAATCATCAGTTTTTTGTGTAATAATATTGTGACATTAACATGTGTTTTTGCTAAGTTTGTGCATTGTATTTTGTTGGGGTGTTGTATTAATGGCAGAGATTTTTATTTTTTTGAGAGGAAGTGAAATTGATGATGTAACACTGTTTTTCACAAAATTGGGGGAAGGATCTTATTATCACCCATAGTTTCAAATTCTAAAATTCGACTCGATGGTTTGCTTGTGAAATAAATATATATTTTATTAACTAATTTTGAAATTTAGAGTTATATGTATTTTTATTTTCCAAAAATTAACAACAAATATAAAAGATAATTCGGTCGAGGTTTCTAATCTGCTTCGGCAAGTTCCAAGTTGAAAAGTTAGCTCAAAAGAGTTTTAGTACCAAGTCAACTAAAAATCGATTGAATTGGGTTGACTCAGTGAGTTTTAACACATGGGTCTTTATGATGTTCTAATCTCACCAGTTCAATGCACTTGTGCCAAGGTTTCAATAAAATCTGATCCATGGCTATTAGTCTAATCATCTTTCAAGGCATTTATTTACCAAAATTTAAAGGGCTGGAAACTGATGACTCATGGGAAAAAAAAATGAAATCTTCGTAATAATGAAAAATCCAATGATTGAGATTTATCCTAAGGATACATTACATATTGTTAAGAAATAAATGTTTTTTATCAATTGGGTTTGGTTGGAGCGGGGTGAAAGGGGCTTAACCTCTGGCTTGAATTTTTTAAGGGATATTAAAAGGGTAATCGTGTAATATTTTTTAAATGATTTTTCTTTGGGGAGTTTTATGGGATATTAAATAAAGATCTCTATGGCTCAAGAATTTATGAGAAAATAGTGATTGTTCTTATTCTGTTTCATGAACACACTGTCGAATCACGTAAATTCTTGTGTTTTGTGTAATTATATTGTCTTTGCTATTTCGAATTTTTCATAGCTTCTGGATTTTAACAATTAGACAAATTTCCCTTCTTTGACGACGACCAATAGAGTCTTAATCACGATGAAAATCCGACTCAAAGTTATTGAAACCCACGGCCTTTTAATTGTATTTGATTGCTAGTTTTTAGACACTTGGAAAGGAAAATCTCATAAAAAATTAATAATAATTCAAAAAAAAAATATATATATATACTCCTTTTAAGGTTTCAACCAAGGTTTTGAAAAGAGACAGCTGCTACTGAACTCCTTCCGAACTTTCAAATTTAAAATTAAAATTTAACGATAAAAAATATTTTTTTAATTTTAAAAGTTCATAAATTTTGTCCTACACCCGTGGCATCTGATCATGGTTTTGGATGCTACAAGGTGAGCTCAACGACCGTAATAAGATATGAAATCTCACTATATCAGTAAGGCTAAACTTACTATTCAAAATTCAAATCAATGGCAGAAAGGTGAATTCATCAAATTATCGAGTGCTGCATCAAATCAGATAAATATATTGGCTTAGAAAATATAAATAATGTGTTTATGAAAATTTTCGTAAATTTAAAAATTCAAGGTTACTTCAGTAATTTCAACAAAATACATAGCCAATTTAGTAGTTTTCTCCTTCTAAAGTTATGTCCATGGCTTGGTTGCATTTCATTTTTTTTTTCTTTGATAACCGGGTATCCAAGGATTAGTCCCGGGGCACGTGCAACACTCGCACATCACACGCACCAGGTACTTGAGGGTGCGCCCTCACGAGTGGCCCCTGAGGAATTAATGCTCATATTAGATATTGAACTCACAACCTACAAGCATTAACTACTTATCGGTCCAAAATTGTCATTGAACCAACCCCTCGAGACTTGGTTGCACTTCCTTTCGCTCTTGTTACGGCTTGACTAGCTAGTGTTCTAGTATCGTTAATTGCAACCTTCAACTTAGCTATAACAAGACCCTAAGAGTTTGGCTTAATGGCAATTTCGGACCAATAAATTGTTAATGTCCATAGGTCATGAGTTCGATACCTAGTATGCATATTAATTCCTTAGGTGCCACCCATGAGGGAGCCCCCTCACTTACCTGGTGCGTGTGATGTATGGGCATTGCACGTGCCCTGGAACTAGTACTTGGACAAGACCATCGTCTATGGAGTGGGCAAAGCCTAGATATAGGCTCAATCCATTGTCTCCAGGGATACTCGGTTATCAAAAATAAAAAATAAAAGTATAACATATAGTTCATGCTCGATATTTTTTTATGATTTTTCTAGCCAAACTTGCTCAATATTATTAATTATTTTTAATAAATTGGAACGTCTTTTTCTTTTAGGGAATTAAAGGAAGCCTAACGCAAGCCCAACCAAATTAGGAATCTCCAGTCAAAATCTAGCTCAAGTCTATATCTTTCGGGCTTCAGTTGGGAAAGACCCAAGTTTCATCCCTACTCTAAAATAATGTCTCAGGCTTGTAATGAGCTTGTCTATATTTGATCCCGTAAGAGAAAATAAAATAGGGAATTTAGGGAAGCCCAATACGCAAGCCCAACTAAGTTAGGAAACTCCAGTCAAAATATAGCCCAAGTCTATATCTTTCAGGCTTCAGTTGGGAATGACCCAAGTTTCACCCCTACTTTAAAATAATAATAAGAGAGGTTTTTTAACAAGTAAACCTAACTGCTATATTTATTACAAAAACTCTCTTAGAGTTCTGACAAGTCTAAGGAAATCTTACTTTATCAAGTTTGTTATTCAACAAACCTTACTTTATGTTGATGCAGTCATGTGGATCCCATGATAGAATATTTAATAGATATTTAATTTAAAGAATGAGGATACTTAAATGTATTTAATATTTTAAAAGAATGTTAGTCCAATCCAAACTTGTAATGTAACAAACTTGACAAAGTAAGGTTTCCTTAGACTTGTCTAAGTGAGTTTTTTTAGTTTTTGTAATAAAAATGCATCAATGAAATCTATCTAGAAAACTTCTCATTTAAAAAAAAAAAAAAAAAAGAGGCTTATCGAGGAAGAAACTTAAACGTTGCATTTATTAAAAAACTCCAAGGAACCTTAGAGTTCTTACAACTCCAAGGAATCTTACTTTATCTCTTACCCACAAACCTAGAGTGGGGTTCCACGTCATAAAATTCAAATTGATGCAATTAATTTGTTACTTAACAAACCTTTGAGAAAATCCTAACCACATCAATTTGTGGCATCCAAAAAAAGTGTTGAGAATGGAAATCCAGTTTCATACCATGCAACTGTGCCCACCCCGGGCTAAATTGACTAACAATATAGTATGGTGCACTTTTGCTCAAATTTAAACAACGCCTTGCACTAATAGAAAGTAAATAAATATGTAAGTCACCTCATGACAACAGAAAATAAATTAACCCTGGATATTCGTTCATCAACCTACACATCCCACAATAATGTAAAATGCAGATATTATGCTTCAAGTATGATTTTAACATTTTATCATTTCATCATTCTTTTTTCCTTTTTGCAGTATTAGTACTTTTCGAAAACACCAGTCATTTTTTCGATATTTATCAAATCAATGTAAATTCATTTAATATCAAATTAATTTTCAAACTTTAAAATTCATTTTATCATTTTAATTGAAAAACTACAAAATTTTGATTAAAATGGGATCCTATCAGTGGCATAGGACCGAACTGAAAAAACTACAGGGCTCTGGTGGCACCACCAGTGTTGCCAACAGCTCTCGACAGACTACACAAAAAAAATTGATTTTTTTTCTGTTCTTTCATAAAATATCTCACCCATATATAAATTGTTATAAAACACATATGTTTCTTATGAATTTGAAATAAAAGAAGAAAATCCTAAGATTTAAAATAAAATCACAAATTTGATAAAAATCTTAAAAACATTTTTTTAATTTACGATTACTAGTAAGAATCATAAGCCCCTACCTATTTTTTGGTCATTAAAAGCAAAGAACATGTGCAAAAATCGGGATAAACTAACTTGGATGCATCTGATTTTATAAAGAATCTAGTGACTTCAAAGATCATAATGATGGCGTCCTTTTTCCTTTCTTCATCGGAGAATGGTTTAGACTCTAAGTCGACAAAATCTTGGGTTGAAGATATAGAAATCCCTTTTTATGGTTCGAATGCTTTTTGATAAAAAATGGAGATGGAGAAGAGAGAGAGAGAGAGAAAAAAAATTTATGAGGTGGATTTGTAATATTCGACATTGTAGACAAATTTTCCTTCTTTGACGACGACCAATAAAGTCTTAATCGCGACGAAAATCCGACTCAAAGTTATTGAAACCCACGGCCTTTTAATTGTATTTGATTGTTAGTTTTTGGACACTTGGAAAGGAAAATGAACCTAAAAGAAAAATATAATTCCTTTATATAAAGAAATTTCGTGACAAAATCGGTATTTTTAAACTTATTTCCATTTTTAACGATAATTCAAATTTTCAGGTTAAAAAACAGACGAATGAATACTCAATTTTTCATAATTTTTCGTTGCGGACCTCATTGTGTGATCAGATTCTTCCAATTCTCGTTCTAACAAAAATTCACTTTTTTGACCCTGTCCGATTTGAAAATTGAGGATTTGTAATTTTTTCATTCGAATTAGAATTTTAGCATGCTTGCAAGTTAAAGTATGTTTTTCGGCCATTTTGAATTTAACGATGAGGTCAGATTTTATTAAAAAATAATAGAACTAAATCCAAAAATTTTACCTTAAGTCCCACTTTCAACATTTTATCAATATTTCACTATTTAATTTTTCTCAAGATATATGAATTAAAAATTGAGGTATTACAGGGATATTATTGTCACACCAACTTTTGCCAATACCACATCAATTCCTATGTAAATCACCAAAGAGTTGCATACAGTTGGTGTGGCAATAGTAATTCTCTTTAAGAAAATAGGAAATGAATAAGAGATTTCCTTTCTCTGGAAAAATAGCTTGAATTTTAAAGTGATCCAAGACATCAAATCATGAATGAATTAATACATTGAAGGGATTAGTAGGCATAAATCAGCGATTTCAAAGTATCAGGACAAATAATTGAATTCAAAATTGATTGTCGGAGCAAATAACTTCTTAAATACATACAATAAATTCATGTCTTGATTTCAATATTTCAACCAGTATATGTTTAAACAACACCATTTTGCGAATGGCATTTTTATTATAATCTAAATTTGATATTTATTTGTTTGTTACAAATTTTAATATTGAAAATTATTTTTTGTAATTTCTGAAATTAAAATGATTGGTGTTTGAAATTAGAATTTTAAAATTTTAAACCAATTGGCAAATAATAGTTTCATAATCGTAAATCAATACACCTGTGTTTCAAACCATTAACGATTCTTTTAACAAAAATAATAATAATAACAAAAGTAAACAAATATTAGTTTTTCAAAGATACAAAGCTCTCAACATGAATGTGATGTTACGTACCCACTTAAATCGGATCAAAAAAATAAGAAAAAAGAAGAAAGAGATTGAAATTGATCTCGTTTGAGGGAGATCGGACCTTCTAGGCCACCAATTCGAAACGGTGAATCTCTAAAATCCAATAGGATCTTAATAATAATTTCTCTTTGCATATTTTTCATTAGTCTAATAATGAATTTAAATACAAAGAATTACTACATTAACTACCTACTTTGTAACACCCCGGATTTTCAACTCATATCTCGAGAAAATTAAATGGTGAGATTTTGAAGAAAATATCGAAGGAGAGACTTAGAGTAAAATACTCGGATCTTGTTATGATTAATTTCAAGGAAAACCGACTTCGCCAATAGTTTCAAAACGATCGTAATATATATTTTAGCCTGTAAGCAAGTTTGAATTCGAGTTCGGATGAAAAAGTTATAAAATCCTCAAATTTCGCGTTAAGTGGGACCCAAAACAGTGGAATTTCGTTAGAGCAAGAATCGGAAAGATTTGATAACACCGTTAGGTCTGCAACGAAAAAATATTCGAAATGGTATACTCGTTTGTCATTTTTCGAGTCTGAATAATCGAGTTATCGCAAAAATTATAAACCATGAAGGGAAATTACAAGTTTACCCTCAAGTCTATTATTTAAAGGAAAGTGGAACTTCTTTTATTTCATTTCTCTTCTCCTCCAAGGGACCAAATGACAGCCACTTCTCCACCCTAGGGTTTCGACCCATTGCCATCAAGTTTGTGAGCGAACGAAGCCGAGTTGAACCTCGACGAAGAAGGCAAAGTTGTCAGTCACGACGAGGGCTACAACTTCACCACCTTTGGTTGTTCATTCTCGTTCGTTTTCTCCATCCTCCATCAAAACCAGCCGGGTAGCTCGAGTAAACCTCAACACATTCCATCCGAGGGCTTCATCGAGTTAGGAGCTGGGTCTATACTTCATTATAGAGGAGAAGGAGAACATCATTGTCGGATACCTTGCAAACCCTCGCTCATTTTGCATCCAAGTCAGCCCAACATTGTCTCTTCTACGATAAACCTTGATTATTGTGCGAGTTCATCACCTTTGGCGTCCACAACTGTAAGGGACTTCCAATTCTTATTGGTAGCTTTAGATTTCTGAAATGTGCATCTAGGTTATTTCAACAAAACTTATTGTTTATTTTAAATTGTAGAAATCTTTGTTTTAAATTGAAATTCATGTTAGAAATAGAGATTTAATGTGTTTTATTCATGTTTTAAACATTGAATTCGTGGGTGGATTGAGGGATTTGAAGAATGGAACAAAGATCCAAAGAAGGGATCGAAAAATCCAAAAATCGCGTGTGAGGTTCAAGCTGTAGGCGGGAAGGGTCGTCGGTCCCACCGACATCTGTCGATGACCAATCTGTCGGTTCCACCGACAGAACTATGGTTCTGCCACCGACAGCCGTCGACAGAAACAGTTCTCTTCAGAACTGTGTTCTGACTCTTGGCTTGACCTCCTCACACCTTATACACTATTTCTCACCCTTCATTTCATTAAAAACATTTAAGTAAATGTTTTTACTTTCCATTTACATTAAGTTCTTTAATGAAATTAAGGTTTTACCCCCCATTTCGGAATGATGGGAATGGTTTCAAGATCCGAATCTCAAAGGATAAAAATCCAAATTTTGGTTGCAAGAACAAAACGTATTTTTCGACGTTTTCGGCAAGTTTTCAAAATGTAATAACTTTCGCATTACTTTGAATTAGATTACAAAAATTATATGGTGTCGAATCTCGTGATCGAGACTTTCATTTCGAAAAATCCGTTTTCAATTTTGAGAACTTTGAAAAATTGAATTTTCAACACTTAGCCAAATTTTCACCAGTTTTTACCATTTGGCCAGCTTAGGTACCGTGCATCACGGAACCTTGCTTTTTTTATAAACTTTGATGGTTTTCAATGGAAAGACCAAAAGAATGACTTTAAAAGATTGGAAAGGGATGATTGATTTGAAAGTATGAAAAGTGAGAATGTCGAAAGAATGGGAAAAGGGAATGAACGGTAAAATGTCAGAATCACACCCGAGGGGTGATGTCTGCATTTTACATTGTATGTTGTGTGTATGTTGGTGAAAGGATATCCAGGTTATTAATGAAAGGGTTGCATGTTTATTTCCGATTATGTTAGTGCGTGCGCTGAGTACTGTTGTTTATTTTTAAGCCGGGTGGCCACAGTTGCATGGTAGGAACTGGATATCCATTCTCAACCCTGTTTTGTTAATTTCTCTTTTATTTTAAATGGAAAACTATGTATATATACGTAACTATTTTGTGAGCTGTTAAAGGGTTTGTGAATGCCTGAAGGGATAGTGTGTCACATCATCCGGAGGGGTGCACTATCCTGGGATGTACGGTAGGGATCACCAAGCTCATACGTGGTATGGGACGCGTATGAGAGTGGAGTCACAACTGGAATCCGGGTTCATTCCTTTCTTATCTTTACCAGTGAACGTGTATCGTAAAGGTGGTCGTATACGAGTGGAGTGTCATTAGGAATCACATGCACGCCTGATAGGCATAGACGAAGATGATTGGTCAGTGATCACTAACAATCTAGTAGTAGTCGAACGTTCTGACACATCGAAAAGAGACCCATTGCTTACGGTCACGTCAAACGGCCAGCCTGAGCCGGATAAATAGTCCCGCAAGCGTGGTAGATACGACCAGCCACAAAATCAGGAACTATGATGTTATTGAGGAATATCATGTCCTGACTGGGAGCGATCCAATCATGAATCCCAACTTTTTAATTCCAATACTCCACCATTTGTATTATGTATATGTCGTTATATTTCGAATTACAAATTGAGAAGCATGGCCATTATTTCAATGTTGTCAACATTATTTGCATAAAATGGAAAATGTATAATGAGTATGGATGATTGATATTATGTGTAATTTTTAAACTATTTAGTTGCTCATCCCTGGCTATATGTACCAGTTGATCGTATTTTATCTTGTAAAACCTTGCATGTATTAAAATGTTCAGTATGCTTTATTCGATCATGCTTAAGAAGGGTTATTAGTAGGAATTGGCTATGGACTTACTGGGTAACCATTGTTACTCACCTTTTCCTTCCTATTTTTTTTAGTTTCAGCACTTGCAACTATCGAGGCAGGCGTAGAGTCAGTAATTAAGGAGTATCTGGTCGATCAGATCGACGATCAGAGTTTATTGCCTGGTGAGCACTAGGGCCACATCCTTTAGTGTTGTTAGTTTCATCCAGGATGTATGTAACTTTTGGATTGAGAGTTTAGGCCTATGTTAGAGTGAGAGTGTTTTGGTAAGCCTGTATATTGATAAATCTTTTGCACTCTGATCTACTTACATGTTAGATGTAATTAGTCTTCCGCTGTTATTTTTCTGTATTTACATTTTTATATACAGGTTTTGTTATAAATTGGTTTATCAGGTTTGAGTTCCGTGAAACGCTAACATAAATAAAGGAGATCATGCCGAAATTTCGAGGCGCCACTTAGTGCCTCGAGGTGGCTTTAAGATTTGTGTTAGCGTTTGACGGGGCGTCACATTTTCAATATGGGGTAGTTGATCCCTTTTATAAACAAAGGTTGAGGGCCTAAAATCATTCCTTTAATAGGTTTCCTATCCATCAATATTTCCTACTAAACCTTAAAGAATATATTAGTTCTAATTACATTAGATTTTTATTAATATTGATATTCCATAATATCATAGTCATTATGTGATTTGGAAACCAAAACCATGGAAGTCAATTTGACCAAAGTCAATGAGGCCACATATTATATAGGATTTTAATATTCTCTTACGTGACCCATTAGATTAATTGTGTTAATAGTGAATTTCAATTTTTTTTTAAAACATGACTTAATTTTAGGAATCTATAATCGAAAATATTTTATACGTGATCACAACTTTTAAATTCATTAATATTCCCAATATGTAATTAGATTTCTTAATAACATATTTTGATTAAATATTAATATTAGTCATTACGGTTGTATGTTATCTATGCAATACTTCCTTCCATGTACTACGTCATTAATACATTTGGTGATAACTCTTTTGTCAATGGATCAGCTATCATTTGAGTAGTATCAATATTTTTTATTGACACTAATTGTTTCTAAACTCTTTCTCTAACTAACAAATACTTGACTTCCATGTGTTTCACATCATTTGAGTATTTTTTATTCTTAGAGAAAAACACAACTACAGTATTATCATAATATATCTTCAGCGGTCTTGCTATAGAATCAACAATCCCAACTCCTGAGATAAAATTCCGTAATCAAAGAGCATGACTTGCATACCACAAATTCAACCTCCATAATGGATGAAGTAGTAATGCTCTATTTCACGATTCTTCATGAGATAACTCTTCATGCTAGCAGAAATACGAAACTTGATGTAGACTTTCTGCTATCAATGTATCTAATAAAATCTAAATCTGAGTACCCGATCACCTTAAGGTGATCCGATCTCTTGTAAGTGAGCATATAGTTCTTCATTCCTTGTACATACCTCATAACCTTTTTTGTAGCTTTCCAATGATCTATTCCCATGTTACTTTGATATCTTCCCAACATTCTAACTTCAAAATTGATATCTGGTCTGATATAGGTTTGAGTATACATCAAATTCTCAATAGTCGAAGCGTATGAAATATCCTTTGTCTGTTCCCTTTCTAAATCATTCTACGGACATTGCATCAAGTTGAACTTGTCTCATTTCCTAATAGCGCATCACCATTAGAACAAGATTGCAAATTGTATCTCTTTAAGACTCTATTGATATAACCTTTCTAATATAGTCCTAATAATCCTTGAGATTGATTCCTAAAGATTTCTATGCCAATAACATATGTTGCATCCCCTATATCAATTATCTTAAAATTCTTAGTGAGAAAATTCTTGGTTTCGTGCAACAAACCAAGATTACTACTTGCTAATAGAGTATCATCCATATATAGAACCAACATAATAAATTTGCTCCCATTGATCTTCAGATATATACACTGGTCAACAATGTTTTCCTTAAATCCGAAATAGGTAATGGTATCGTTAAACTTTATATACCAATTGCCTTGAAACTTATTTAAATCCATAAATGAATTTATTAAGTATGCATACTAAACTTTACTTTTCTTTTTTTGTGAACCCTTCAGGTTGTTCCATGTAGATTTATTCATCTAAACTTCCATTCCAGAAAGTTATTTACATATCCACCTAGTGTAGTTCCAAATCATAATGAGACACCAATGCCATAATGATTCTAAGTGTGTCTTTTTTTGAAACTAGAGAGAAAGTCTCAGTATAATCAATGCCTTCCTTCTAAGTAAAACTTTTGCCACAAGTTTGGTTTTAAATCATTCGATATTGTCTTTTGCGTCATGTTTGATCTTAAAGACTTACTTACAACCGTCTCTCTTATATTTAGGGGGTAATTTGATTAGATCTTAAACACCATTCTGTTCTATAGATTTTAACTCTTCTTTCATGACATTCATTTACTTAATAGAATTATTACTTTTCAATGCTTGTGAAAACGTAATCAGATTTTTATTTATCCCAATATCAAAATCAGATTTTCGTAAATATACCACGTAATCATCTAAAATGGTAAGTATTCTCTCTTTGAAAGACTTTCTCAAAACTACATGTGGTAAATCTTCAATTACAATGGTTGAGTCTTGATGGTATAGTAAATCAACTTGCTATAAATGTTGATCATTCTCTTCAAGTTGTTCAACATCTTGGGAATTAATAGTTTCATAAAGATTAAGATGTAGTAGAATATCCACTCTTATTTTTTCAAGAGTTATTTTACATGGTTCGACACTCTCACTAATCTCACCATTTTCTAAGAATATGACATTTTCAATTTCAACTATTCTCGTACTGTGTTAGGACAATAAAACTTGTATCTTTTAGACTTTTCTTAATAACCAATGAAATATCCAGATATAGTCTTGAGATCTAATTTCCTTTCTTATGGATTATAAATCCTTGTTTCTGTTGGACAATCCCAAATATGTAAGTATTTTAAACTGAGTTTCCTACCAGTCCATAACTCGAATGGAGTTTTAGGAACTGCTTTATTGGGAATTTTGTTTAAGATGTACATTACGGTATTTAATGCTTCTCCCCATAAGAATTTTGAAACTATTGAGTAATTCAACATACTCTTAACCATGTCCATAAGCGTAAGATTATGCCTTTCAATTACACCATTTTGCTAAGGCGTCCCTACTAACAATGGCCTGACAGTCAGAAAAAATAACAATTATTGTTGCAGTCTCCTAAACAACACCTATGGTTGCCACAACCTAATAACCAACCAACTGTTGTTGCCGCAGCCCACCAGACATCCACCTGTTGTTGCTACAACCAACTAAACAACACCTGCTATTGCCGCAACCCAATAACCAGTCACCTGTCGTTGCCGCAACCTACTATACACCAACTGCAATTGCAACAACCCAATAAATAGCCAATTGATGTGATTGGGGATATTTGCACTACTGCCATAAGGCTTCAAGAAGATCTCAGTGCCCTATCACATGATGTGTTTAGGGTGTGAAGCAAACAACCCCCGTATGGTGATCTAGTTATTAGAGTCGAGAGCTGTTGAAGATAGGTTTAAGGAGGAAGGACGATGAGGTTGCAGCAATGAGGAAAGGATGGGAGAGAGAAGAGGGGACGATGGAGCCTAGGTTCTGTTACAAATGGAAAACAATGGAGAGAAAAGTTAATTCATTGATTAATCTTAATTGGACTTTAAAGGGGAACTGCAAAGAATAATTAAATAGAAAAGACAAAAAAGGACAAAAAACTAAAATTATAATAAACCATAATAATTCAACAAGCATTAATTCCTCGAGGCCACCTGCGACAACGCACCCTCACTTATCTGGTGTTGCACGTACCTCAAAATTAGTCCTTAGACAAGACCATGGTCTATGGATTGGGAAAAACTCAAATACGGCTCAATCCAATGTCTATAGGGATACACGGTTATCAAAAAAAAGATTAATTCATGACTTTTTCCTTCTAGAATTGGATCATGAAAATTTTCTATTAGGTCGATCCAATCTCGGTCAAATATAAATTGTTCTTTTCAATCACTCGATTCTCAAGGCAAATGGTGTATTAAAATTTAAAAGCAAGGACATTTTTTATTAGGAAAAAAAGGAATAATTATATTTGAAAAATAATTTTCAATATGTTAAAGAAATAAAAATAATTATTTTTGTTCTCACAAAATTATTTTATACAATTGAGCTAACAATCTGACTTGGTAATTTTCTGGATTGATTTTGGTAGTTGGCTTCTTCGATTTTCGAGGCCGAGTCACTTCCCATGCAAACTTTTTCTAACGCCACCCCAATTCATATTTTAATCAGTAGTGCACATCAAAGATTATTTCTTGTGATTGCAATCCATACAAATCTAAAATATTTGCTGATTGATCGAGAGACATGGTTTCTAGTATCCCTAATTAATCCTTTCAGCTATTAATAAAGAAGAAATATGAACACAAGTAAAGAAGCTCTCTTAAGTGCTGTATGAACCGTTGAGGGCAGGAGTTTCTTCTTTTATAAGCTTTTTAAGATTACGAATTTGGAGAGTGTGTTCGTGGCTGCTGAGCAGTGGTCCTTACCCAGTTTTACTAGGAAAATGCTGGAATGAGACAAGGCATTTACTGCAATTCTCACAATTCTGACGTGGGATGTGCACATAACCATAGATGTGTTTCCTCGCTATTGTGAGAATCACAGTATTTATCACATCCTAATTAAAGATTAAAATATTGTGTATTGAAGCATTACAAAAGTTTTGTTCAATTTTCAACATTGAAACAAAATCCTAAATCTAATAATAATAATAAATAAATCAAATAGAGAGAGAGAGAGCTTCAATTCAATTGGCACCCCAACTTTTACTTATTCTCAATCATTGAATTTTGACTTTTAGACTTTTTCCAAAATATGCCCAACATATGTTCAAATTCTGATTTTAGTATACTGTTTATTTTAATTCCCAAAACATGTTTTTCCAGTGAATTTATTACTTTTATAATTAACGAATTCGTTGATAAATTACCAATGGATCGTTGATAAAAGAAAATCACTAGTATTTTATCAATGGATTCGTAGATTAAAAGTGACGAATTCACGGTAAAGGGAGATTCACCTTTTGGTTTTAACTTTTAATTGGTGTGTAATAAGTAAAAATTGTGGTATCAAACTTTATGGAATTCGACTTTTATCAGATGCAATGAAATGCATCAAATCTGATCCAATACACTCAAATCAAATCCTTATCGGACCAAAGCAGAATTCACATACAAAATCTAAATATGTTCTCACATTTTACTGAATCGGAACATGATTGAGTTCGATTAAAGTCCAATTCGACAAGAATCCTATCTGATCCTTATCGGATTGGTCACATATCGATTCCAATCCAATTTGGACTCGACCCATTAACAAACACACTTAATTTACCCAATCTATTAACACTTGAAATTAAAAAATACCAAGATGGCAAACTATTCATTTTAATTCAGAAATCAGTATTTCACTATTTTGAGAATTAAAATATTTTCACTAAAACCTAAAGTATTGGAAAAAGTTCATTATTTTATAAAACAATTTTTTTTTTTTAAATTGTTTTACTAAAATTAAAACAGGGAATGTATTTACTATTTTATAGAATAAGAAAAAAAAAAATACTACTCATTTCAAAATGAGTTGTGATAATCTGACTAAGGCACGTGGCATACTCAATTGACTAACCTGACGTGACATGCTCAAAAATCGTAGATATGCTCTCCTCAAAATACAAAACTGGATCTTTTTATGAGGACCTGTAGTTCTATATCCTGAAGAGAGCACATCTATGATTCCCGAGCCTTTCACGTCAAAGATTACATGTAGCAATTCATGAAATAAAAATTCCAAATAACTTAATCAAATTAATTACATCTCAAAACGACACAAAGGACATGAACTTTTCTTTACAATCCAACGAATTATGCATCGTTTATGGAAAATATGAGCACAAGACATCTCTACGACTCCAATCCCCGACGAGAACTCCTCCAAGCAAACTGCACAAACCTCGTCCCTTGACTCTCCATTCTCGAATATCTTGGCTTTTAATCCATCTAACAAAGGTTTTAACATCATCTCTGCTTCCTCGTAGTCTTCTTTTGTCAAGACTTCTATATTTGCAACAACTCCAATTAGTTTGGGTCGATGGGTGAGTCTATCATTTACGAATTTGTGAGTAAATCTTAGGATCTTTCTCTGTATAAAGTCGTGTGCGTCTAGTGGGAGAAAAGTTACAGATGATAACGCATTTGAAATAAGAACATTCATAATATTCGGGGAACATAAGTGCCATAATGTCATCCGAAGCATTTTCTCTACGATTGGACAATCTTCCTCTTTAATAACGATCATTTCACCATCTTCGCTCATAACCCATTGTCGTCTTTCTTTGATCCAAATTCCTATCGACAATGGGATTTCTTGTAGCTTAGTAGTATTAATCTCTATGTTTTCTTTTGATTCCAAACCGTATAAATCTGAAAATCGAACTGATTGATCAATAGACATGATTCATTCTTCTATGTATCACTTTCAACCTTCTAAAGACAACAACTTCTTAATAGAGTTTAGAGTTGAGAAGAAATAAGAAGACAAGTAAAGAAGCTGCTCTCTCAATTCCTGTATGAGCCGTTGAGGTCAGAGAGTTTCGTTTTTTATAAGACTAAGATTGCCAATTACAATTAGAGTTGGAATAGGATCATTCAATTAAAAATTACCACGTGTCCAAGATATCAAACTTTTTACTCTGTTTTACTAAGCCGAGTTCTACTGTAAATCAAGAGACCCAACAGCGTCATCCTAATCTCCCAACTTTGTTTTTTATAGACTATTTGCACCCCCAACTTTTACTTAAACACACCATTCAGGCATTAATAAAGTTTTGTTCAAGTTTGAACATTGAAACAACTTCAACAGTTGTTTGCCATAAGAATTAAGCCCATATAAAATCCTAAATATAACAATAATAATAAATAAGTCAAATAGAGAGATAGCTAGCTTCAATTGGCATCCTAACTTCTATTTATTCTCAATCATGGAAATTTTCTTTTTTTTTAGACTTTTCCCAAAACTTGTCCACCTCATGTTCAAATTCCGGTTTTGGTACACTATTCATTTTAATTCTTAAAATATGTTTTTCCTGTGAATTTGTTACTTTTATAATCAACGTATTCATTGATAAATTACCTACAATATTGATAAGGCAAAATCGGTTGTATTTAATCAATAAATTTGTAGATTATAAAAGTGATGAATTCACTGTAAAGTCATGTTTTGGGAATTAAAATGATCAGTGTATCAAAATCGAAATTTCTTTATATTTAGGACACGAAATGGTGGTTCACCTTTTTTTTTAAAATTTAATTGGTGTGTTATAAGTAAAAGTCAAGTTGACAATAGTAGCTCTCTTAATTTTTTCTACAATTTCTCCTCGAAATTTTCTCATTTGTTGTAGGTTTGTTAGGGTTTGTTCATTACAGAAGTCAACTCCAGCTCTAGAAGCTGACTTCTAGAAGAAGCAAAAGCCTAAAGCCTAGAGCCTAAAAAGCTACATCCAGTAGAAGCTTGTTCGTTACAGAAGCACATATGCCAGAAATTGATGTTTGTTTGAGAGTTTTTTATTGTTGGATTCTAGTAAAATGATCATAATAGTCTTAATGTTGCTAATGCACCTAAAATGTACAATAAATGAGCAGAATACCTTAATAACTATATATATATATATATATATATATATATATATATATATATATATATATATATATATATATATATATATATATATATATATATAAATTTATATTAAAAATTCTAAAAATAATTATTTTCAATTTAAATAAGTTTATAAATTTTATAATTCTATCGAAATTTTGGCAACATCTCCTTTTAAAAATGAACATATGATAAAGAACATACCTACATAATACACAATCCAACATCCACATAAAGATGAAGGGTGTTTTGATAATAAAGTAGTGATGATGAATTGCTTTTAGACTTGGTAGTAAAGATGAAGGGTATTTTGATAATTTCTTTTTATTTTTTAAATGTTAAGTTTGATTGAAAATTTGATTAAAGATGAAAGGTATTTTAGTAATTTTTTTTTTATTTTTAAGGTCAAGTTTCGTTGAAAATTTGATTAAAGATGAATGATATTTTGGTAATTCTTTTTTATTTTTTAAGGTTAAATTTGGTTGAAATTTTGATTAATAATGAAGGTATTTTGATAAAAATGAAGGGAATTTTGGAAGATGAATGGTATTTTGATAATTTCTTTTTATTTTATTGTTAAATTTGGTTTAAAATTTGATTAAAAATGAAGGGTATTTTAGTAATTAGTAAATATGAAAGGTATTTTGGTAAAGATGACGAGTATTTTGATAATTTTCTTTTATTTTTTAAGGTTAAGTTTGGTTGAAAATTTGATTAAAGATAAAAGGTATTTTTGTAAAAATGAAGAATATTTTGATAATTGGTAAAGATGAAAGGTATTTTGGTAATTTCCTTTTACGTTTTAAAGTTATAAGTTTGGTTGAAAATTTGATTAAAGATGAAGGGTATTTTAGAAATCTCATTCCATTTTTTAAAGTTAAGTTTTGTTAGAAATTTGATTAAAGATGAAGGATATTTTGATAATTACACTTGAACCGTTTTACGTTTTTAACTTCCCACAAAAGTCATTTGAAGAAGTCCTTATTAAGCAACTTCTTTTAGGATCAACTTTTAGACTTCAATTGAAATCCGTGGGAGTCAAAAAAACTCAAACGAACATCCTTTATCTAGTTTTTTAGCTTAAAAGCAAAAAAAACTAGTTCCTGAAGCTCAAAAGAATAAGGCCTTAGAACCTCAGAGCTCAATCCTACTTGTTGGTCAGGCATTCCCTAGTGGTAAAGGCCATGTGAACCTCTTTCAAATTTTATGGGTTAAAATCTCATATACTCGAGATATCCACTTTTAAGGTTCAAGGACAAGGTGACCCTATACAACGAAACTCATTCAAGATATACAAGGGTTCCAATCTCATACACTTGAGATACCCCTTCCAAGGTTTAAGGGTAAGGCAACCCTATACAATAAACCTCTTTTTAGACCTTTAAAGTACAAATCTCATACACTTGAGATACGATCATTTCCAAGGTTCAAGGGTAAGGTGACCCTATACAACGAATCTTGTTTAAGGTCTTTAGGGTTTTGTCTCATACACTTGAGACGTCCAATCCAAATATTCGGGCATAGCACCCATACAAGGGATCTTACCTTGTGTATAATACATCTGAAACACTTAATTCATTTCATACATTCGAGGCACATTTTCTTCTCATCTCATAGATCTAGGTTTCTTAAAAATCATCGACCTCATAAAGGTCACCTTAGATCCAACTTTAATGTTAGAAAGTCTGGATAGGGACCTATCTTCATTTCAAATAGCTTCAAGATTATTTCAAATTCTCAACCTTAGAAATCACTTTAGATCGAACGCTCAATTCTAAAAGGGTAGTTGAGCCCACATTGATTATCACATTTACAATCCAATAAGACAACCCTTTTAGATTTCATGAAAATATTCATATTCAAAAAAAATATATTAAAAAATATCGTTTTTCGAACTTGATCCAAGGTGTTGAAAATGGATAGTCAGTGAGCACCCAATTTTAAAAATAAAATTCAACCATGGAAAATAATAGTTTTTTAAGAGTTCATATAATTTTTAACTTTACAACTCCATTGCATTGGATCACGTTTTAGAATGTCACAAGGTGATCTTATTAGAAAATTTTCTTCTTTTCACTAATGGCAGGAGAGAGAAAATGATATCATGGGCGATAGCCAAAAACTGCCTCATATTATCAAAATTCTTTTTTTTTTTTAAATCACTGTGATTAATGTGTTTTAGCATTTGGTGCCCCAACAATCAATGGATCTGACCATACCCAAAATCCAATGGGTTTTAATTTCATAACTTTGGATTTGGATAGAGGATTTGGGTTGTGATAAGGATCTTGACCAATAAGGCTAAAATGTTATCCGGTTGGCATGGAATCAACCATATATCAGTCATAGTGACCCAATCCAATAAAATGCGAGAAGGTTTATAAAATATGATATATAATTTATTTAATATATGAAGTTAATTTAGATTTTATATATCAAATTGTATGTGTTTTATTTGACACAAACCCAAATTGAGTGTTATGAGATTGGGTTTGGATCTTAACATGGATTCGATAAAAATCCAATCCGACAAGAATCCAATATTAACTCCAAACTAATTTGGACTTTGATCCATTCACAGCCCTACTTGGTTCTAAGATTGAATTAGACCTGAAATTGGATCCAATCCATTCGATAACTTTGGATCTGGATTAAGTATTTGGGTTCCAATAAGATATCTTCGATCGGTTCTAGACAATCATGTCTGATTCGTAGTCTTTCCGGCTGTCTAAGCTTATAAAATAGAAACTCCTGACCTCAACGGCTTGTATACCAACATAAGAGTTGTTTCTTGACATCTATTTCTATTTTAATTTAATATAATAGTTGAAAGGATATATAAATTAGGGATATTTGAAACCATGTCTCTTGATCAATCAGCGAATATTTTAGATTTGTATGGATTGGAATCACAAGAACAGTTGCAACCATCTTCGGCCAATGAAACCAAAGTGTTGTTCTCAATTTTGATGAAAGAAAAATGTCAATGGGTTACACTTCGTTCGAGGAATGGAGAAGATGAAATGATTGTAGCTCGTGAGGAAGATCATTGTGTTGTAGAGAAAGACGTTCCGACGTATTTTTTATACTTATTGTTGCCGACGTTTACGGGTATTTTTGTTTCCCGTATGCTATCGTCTATCTATTTTCTCCAACTAGGCACACAAGAGTTCATAAAGAAAGAGATCTCGATTTTCGCTTGTGATTTTGCCAAATCTGTGCTTGCCAATAAGCCCGAGGTAATAAAAGTAGTTGCAGAGATAGAGGTCTTGACAAGAAAAGAGTACATCGAAGGAGAGATTATGTCAAGGCATTGGATTTTAGATGCAATAAAATCGAAGATAATTGAGAATGGAGAGTCAGAGGAGGAGGTTTGTGCGATTTGCTTGGATAAGTTCTCAATAGGGGTTGAAGTTTCAAAGATGCCTTGCAATCATGCTTTTCATAAGCCATGCTTAAATCATTGGCAAGAAAAGAAAATATCATGTCCTATGTGTCGCTTTGAGATGTAATTAAGTTGTTACAAAAGTTATCATAGTTTGATAAATTGTTCTCATTTTGTTTTAATGTTACTTGTAATCATCATTCTCATTTAATTCAACAAGAAACCTATCTAATCCTTACCAGATTGGTCACATATCAATTCCAATTCGATTTGAACTCGATCAATTAACACTTGATCTATTAACACTCAAAATTAAAAAAATACCAAAACATTACACTATTCATTTTAATTTAAAAAGCAATAATTTACTTATTTAGAATTAAAATATCTTCTGTAAAGTGGGGGAAAAAGTTCATTATTTTATAAAACAACACCTTTTAATTCTTTTACTAAAATTAAAACAGGAAAAGTATTTACTATTTTTTATTCTTGATCTTGAAAATATTATGAAATTGAAGTTACGTGGAAAAGATTTAGAATAGGTTAAAAATCTCACGGAATAGTTTCTCTATGGTATAGCGTTTTCTTCTTGTAACTCCTTGTAATGCATTTGAATAGTTGATAATGTCACGTCAATAATAGATTAAGCTAATACCATTTAAAATTTTGAGTTCAGTGCTTGTCCGTTTCAAAGGCTTTGGATCTGACCCAAATTTCCTTTAAAAAAAAATAGATATACTCATCGCTAAAGAGTAGGCTACAAGCTGAGTGTATTTACATATTTCAAATGAGATTCTGTGCAGTTTGAGACGCATTGATAATTATCTGTATCATTAGTGAATGATATCGAGATTGACTCGAGTGAGTCATCTCGGTCTCTGATGACGTTTGAAACCTGGGCCTGGCCAATGACTCTATATGCTTCCCATTGAGCCTAAATTCTAAATTCCTTACATAGTTTTGTTTTCTAATTTAGACCCTTATTGTTATTTATAATGACTCAGGTCCTATTATACACAATGTGTCTTATTTTACCAATTTTTTTGAATAACCCTGTAAAAGTATTATTATGTTTAATATATGGAGAGTCTTTGTAACGCCCCGCCAAATGCTAACACAAATCCCAAGGCCACCTCAAAATTTCGACATGGTCTCCTCTGTTTATGTTAGCGTTTCACGGAACTCAATCCTGATAAACCAATTTCTAACAAAACCTGTATATAAAAATGTACATACAGAAAAATAACAGTGGAAGACTAATTACATCTAACATGTAAGTAGATCAGAGTGTAGAAGATTTATCAATATACAGGCTTACCAAAACACTCTCACTCTAACATAGGCCTAAACTCTCAATCCAAAAATTACATACATCCTGGATGAAACTGACAACACTAAGGGATGTGGCCCTGGTGCTCACCAGGCAATAAACTCTGATCGTCGATCTGATCGACCAGATACTCCTCAATTACTGACTCTACGTCTGCCTTGGTAGCTGCAAGTGCTGAAATTAAAAAAAAATATAAAGGAAAGGGTGAGTAACAAGAGTTACCCAGTAGGTCCACAAGCAATTCTCACTAATAACCCTCCCTAAACATGATCGAATAAAGCATACTAAACATTTTAACACATGCAAGGTTTTACAGAATAAAATACGATCAACTGGTACATATAACCAGGGGTGAGCAACTAAACAGTTTTAAAGTTTCACATACCATCAATCATCCATACTCATTATACATTTCCCATTTTATGCAAATACAGTTATTGACAACATTGAAATAATGGACATGCTTTTCAGTTTATAATTCGAAATATAACAACAGATACATAATACAAGTGGTGGAGTATTGGAATTAAAGAGTTGGGATTCACGACTGGATCGCTCCCAGTCGGGACATGATATTCCTCAATAACATTGTAGTTCTTGATTTTGTGGCTGGTCGCTGTTTACCACGTTTGCGGGACCATTTATCCTGCTCAGACTAGCCGTTTGACATGACCGTAAGCAATGGGTCTCTTTTCGATGTATCAGAACGTTCGACTACTACTAGATTGTTAGTGATCACTGACCAATCATCTTCGTCTATGCCTATCAGGCGTGCATGTGATTCCCAAATGACACTCCACTCGTATACGACCACCTTTACAATACACGTTCATTGGTAAATATAAGAAAGGAATGGACCCGGATTCCAGTTGTGACTCCATTATCATACGCGTCCCATACCACGTATAAGCTTGGTGGTCCCTACCGTACATCCCAGGATAGTGCACCCCTCTAGATGATATGACGCATTATCTCTTCAGGCAATCACAAATCCTTTAACAGCTCACAAAATAGCTACGTATATATATAGTTTTTCATTTAAAACAAAAGAGAAATTAACAGAACAGGGTTGAGAATGGATATCCAGTTCCTACCATGCAACTGTGGCCACCCGGCCTAAAATAAAAATAGTACTTGGAACCTCTGCACCAATATAAATTTAAATAAACATGCAACCCTTTCATTAATAACCTGGATATCCTTTCACCAACCTACATACAACATACAATGTAAAAGGCAGACATCACCCCTCGGGTGTGATTCTGACATTTTACCGTTCATTCCCTTTTCTCATTCTCTCGACATTCTCACTTTTCATCTTTTCAAATCAACCATCCTTTTCCAATATTTCAAAGTCATTCTTTTGATTTTTTCATTGAAAAATCATCAAAGTTCAGAAAAAAATAAGGTCCCGGCGATGCACGGAACCAAAGTTGTTAAAAATAAGGAAAGCTGGTGAAAATTTGACTAAGTGTCGGAAACTCAATTTTTCAAAGTTCTTGAAATTGAAAACGGGTTTTTCGAAATGAAAGTCTCGATCACGAGATTCGACACCATATAGTTTTTGTAATCTAATTCAAAATAATACGAAAGTTATTACATTTTGAAAATTTGTCGAAAACGTCGAAAAATACGTTTTGTTCTTGAAACTAAAATTTGGATTTGTGTAGACACCCCATTTTTGCACTCGCCTGATTAATCAACTCGTCAACCCGATCGCAATGATTCCCAATGATGGATGTGTATTCCATTACTTTATTTTGTTACCAGATGTGTTTCAGAAATCCGGATGAGGTATCTCGAACTGACAAAACCTTAGAAACCACGCTACGCTAGGAAAATACGATCCCAGAAACATAGAAATCATCATATTGCAAACCAAAAAGAAGCTTCACGATAAAAATCACTAAAAATTGACCAAATTATCAAAATACCCCTAACCTCAAAACAACCCTAGAGCCTACGTCACGCTTAGGAAAACTCTCTCGAACACATAAAATAACAAATCGAAATCAAATAAATCATTTCACCAATTTTAATAAAATTTGACAAAATTACGAAAATGCCCCTCATAAAGTTCATGACCATTTCACACAAAAAATTTCATAAATGACACAAACTAATATTTCCATTGAATTCCTTACGAAAAATCGATTCTAAAACATCCGAGAACATTAAAAACCGACTTGAAACTTGAAAAGTCCTCTCCGGGGGCAAAACAGTAATTTCACAATTTTCATAATTAAAATTTTCGAAATTAATAAATAAAACATTAAATAATTAAAGTGAAACATTAATGAAATTAATTTAAAATTTTGAATTGAAGAAATCGATCAATCGGACTTTCAAGTAAAATTGTTGAGGGTTCGTGAGATATTTCTTTAAGGACCCCTCCATTTGGGGGTCCAAAGAATTAAAGATATTTTAGAAGGGGGTTCTCCAAAAATTTAAAGTCAATCAAGCAAGACTGTAGTCAAAGTATTAAAGTCAATCAAGTGAGACTAAAGTCAAAATTAAAGTCAATTAAGCAAGACTGAAGTCAAAATATTAAAAGTCAATCAATTAAGACTAAAATCAAAACATTAAAAGTCAATCAAATAAGACCAAAAGTCATAATAGAATTCTAATTAAATATTAACTCTATCTAATAGAGTTCTAACTTAAAAACAATTCTACCTAAAACAATTCTAATTAAAACACAATTCTACCTAAAACAATTTTAACTAAAACACAACTCTAATTAAAATATCTCTAATTAAACACTAACTCTATCCAAATCAACCTTAAAAAAATTCTATAAATAGAGGTGCTCACACCCTATTTTCGTATAAAATCATAAACCCTAAGAGAAGTAGGTCTAGAAGCTCCCCTAGCCCCCCATAAACCCTAGTTTTGGAGTCCCAACTCCTTACCTAACATCCCTCCTTCAATTTTAGTCTAGAAAACACCTAAAATCCCTCCAAAAACACCCCCAAATCCGCAAAAAACTTGAAGAGTTCAGATCCAAGAACAAGGAGATACCTTGATCTAGGAGATCCGAAGTCAAATCCGGAGACAGAACGAAGCAAGGGAGTACAGTACAAGGAGCTCTTTTTGTCAGATCTGAGGGAACAAAATCCTTGCTATCGGAAAGGTATGTAATTTTTTTATTTTTATCTAGGTTTTTAGCAATGTGATATATTTGGGAAGTTAGTAGAGACCAGCTTTGGCCGGGCGGGGTTGGTGCCTAACACCTTCCAACCCCGTAACATGATCCCCGAATTCAGATTTTTTGTGGTAGATTAGTTCTTTTTATCCATGTTAGAGTCAGTTTGGTTCCTAGACCACAATAACTAGGTGGCGACTCCCAAACCTCAAGAGTCAAAAGCGGATCCGCGCACCCCGCGGATCGACGGCGCTTTCAATTTGATCCTTTGAGATTCAAAGGATCTCGAAACCATTCCCATTATTCTGAAATTGGGGGTAAAATTTTAATTTCATTAAAGAACTTAAAGCAAATGGAAAGTGTTTTTAATGAAATGAAGGGTGAGAAATAGTGTATAGGCAATGGGGAGGTCAATGCAAAAGTCAGAACACAATTCTGAAGAGAACTGTTTATGTCGGTGGCTGTCGGTGGCAGAGCCATAGTTCTGTCGGTGGAACCGACAGATTGGTCATCTGCAGATGTCGGTGGGACCGACGATCCTGCCGATAGCATAAAATTTTCTCGCGTTTCGTCAGTGGTAGAAGCTTCATTCTGTCGATGGGACTGACAGAATGCCTTCGGCAGGTGCCTGTGGCACCGACCCTTCCCGCCTACAGTCTGAACCTCACATGCGATTTTTGGGTTTTTCGATCCCTTCTTTGGATCTCTGTTACATTCTTCAAATCCCTTAATCCACCCACGAATTCAACATTTAAAACATAGATTAAACACATCAAGTCCTTATTCCTAGCATGAATTTCAATTCAAACAAAGATTTCTACGATTCAAAACAAACAATAAGTTTTGTTAAAATAACCTAAATGCATATTTTCCGAAATCTAAAATTACCAATAGGAATTGAAAGTCCCTTACCTGGTTGTGGACGCCAAGGATACAAGCTAGCACTACAACTCAAGGTTGGATGGCTCGAGAGTCGAGGTTGGGTTGACTTAGATGCGAAACGAGTGAAGGTTTGCAAGGTATCCGACAATGACGTTTTCCTTCTCCTCTATAATGAAGTATAGACCTAGCTCCTAACTCAATGAAGCCCTCGGATGGAATGTGTTGAGGTTTACTCGAGCTACCCGGTTGATTTTGATGGAGGATGGAGAAAACGAACGAGGATGACAACCAAAGGTGGTGAAGTCGTAGCCCTCGTCGTGGCCGACAACTTTGCCTTCTTCGTCGAGGTTCAACTCGGCTTCGTTCGAGCACAAACTTGATAGCAATGGGTCGAAACCCTAAGGTGGAGAAGTGGCTGTCGTTTGGTCCCTTGAAGGAGAAGAGAAATGAAATAAAAGAAACTCCATTTTCCTTTAAATAATAGACTTGAGGGTAAACTTGTAATTTTCCTTCATGGTTTATAATTTTTGCGATAAGTTGATTATTCGGACTTGAAAAATGACAAACGAGTATACCATTTCGAATAATTTTTTGTTGCGGACCTAACGGTGTTATCAAATCTTTTCGATTCTTGCTCTAACAAAATTCCACTATTTTGGGTCCCACTTAACGCGAAATTCGAGGATTTTATAACTTTTTCATCCGAACTCGAATTCAAACTTGCTTACAAGCTAAAGTATATATTACGATCGTTTTGAAACTAATGGCGAAGTCAATTTTTCTTGAAATTAATCATAACAAGATCCGAGTATTTTACTCTAAGTCTCTCCTTCGATATTTTCTTTCAAATCTCACCATTTAATTTCCTCGAGATATGAGTTGAAAATCCGGGGTGTTACAGTCCTTAAATGTTTTCTTCTATACAATCTCTTTATATTTTTTCGATTTAAAAAATTAACTATGATTTTGAACTCATCAATGATTTGTTAGGTAATCGGTATAAAAAGTTGGGAAAGAGCCCTCCGTGAACTCTTAAACTAAGGAAAGGAAAAAAAAATTCTACAAAGGGCATCCCAAATACAATCTAAATCTAAATCTGCATACAATGCCAATGCCCAATATTGTCACCCCATCCAAATTGAGCACTATACGTAATATAACACTCGAGAAAAGGGATGATATTCATATAGATCCGACAATGTAAATGAATATAATTCTAGTATACTTTTGTTGTTATTCGTGGTTTTAAATCTTAGAAATGTGTCTTGTCTCACTCATGAACAATACCTCTTCTTGTTATCTTGGACAAGATGAGGGTGCTTTTCAATGTCCACGAACTAGAAAGAACAGAGGAAGAGGAAGGAAATTTTGAATGATACCACTATGACTAAAATGAGTCATTCAATTTGTTGTTAAAAAATCAAAAAATCTTACACAAGAAATAACAACGTTATGTTGCTGCCACATTTGCTCTGATTTTAGTTGCATCAACTAAACATTTCAAATAAATAAGATAGAATAACATCAACTAAACATTTCAAATTGGATGCTTCTTTGGTTGCTTTGCTCTCAAGGAGTACATTTTTTCAAAACATGGACACATGTGATCAACAGTGACGCTAGCCCCAGCCCATGTTCACCCTCTTGACTAGTGGAAAGTCAAACACACCATTGTCAAGTATTTTTCAATAAATTGATTAAAACAAATTTTCCTTAACAATGTAACACGAGACCCCCTGAGGGATAATGTTTCAACCATGCAATGATGCCTATGAACACTACAAGCCATGAGGCCCAATCACTGAATGTCTTGGTTATTTTTTGATTGAATCCAATAGAGTTAGATAGATGTAACTTATGCTTTGAACTAGTTACAGGCCTTTTTTGAAGTTCTCAGATTTTTGTTATGTTGAGGGTTGCATTTTGGTTTCTCAAAGGTTCATCAAATGAGGCTTTGATGATGATGAGTATTTCAACAAGCTTTGATCCTTGGGATACGCCTAGAGTGGCCGCAACTTAACGTGAGACCGGCATGTAATTTATATAGCTATCACTTGCAAAGTTTCTATTAGATAGAATGATTGTGCCTTTGATGCATTAGTAAATATCTATTACGAACTAACTTCTCTTTGAATGGTTTATTCTTTCATGTTAAAATGCATAATATTGTATGTTTGCATTGATATGTTGAACAAGATTATTTTGTGTATACACAGACATGATGCTTTTGACATATAATTGTTATATTTAGAGTTTGTTAGGGTGCATGCTGTGATAGTTCCATAGTTATGAGACATTTCCAATATATGGAAGGATCTATCTTATTAATATATATTTTTGTAGACATATAGAAGAGGAGTCAGATCTTTTGTCAACTTCATTGACGATTGCAGTCCACGGTGTCATATACTTATTATAGTGCAAGGGTGAGGTTTTAGGTAATTCTAGAAATGCTTCATTGACAAGCCGATATGGTTGACATCAAGTGGCTCAGACAGATCTGTTATGGAGAGACAAAGACAGGCTGACATGGACGATTTCAGGCATATGGTTGTGGGCCTATCACGAAATTTTCTTATTTGTTCATCTTTTAGATAAATAACCTAAACATATACTATAATGTGTGTGTGTGTGTGTGTGTGTGTGTGCATTTTCTAATTTTATTTTTGCAATTCCAAGGCTCACACCCAACGCCACCAAACTCCTTGACTCAGCCACTAGATGGTGATTGATTGGACATATTTCACATTTAGTTCGCTTTCTTTTGTTTGGTTGGCTGTATTGAACAGTTTATGCCTTCGAAAAAAATTTAGTTGATTATATGTATTGGATTATTGTCATGGTATTGGACAAGTTGTGGCTCTTGGAAATGTTTATGCTATGCACTGAATGGATTATCGTTATGGTAATGAACCTTCTAACTAAATCAGAAAAAGAAAAACAGAGTTTTATTACAAACATTGGGCTTTAATGGAATGGGAATTGCTTTGTCATCTTATTATCTTCTAGTTAGAAGTATAATCCATTTCTTAGTCCCTCTTTTATTCCTAGTATGCACAATGGAGAGGAGCTATGCATGAACTATGGGTATAGTGGAGATGAAACTGAGTCCTTTCCACATGGTGTTTGCCATTATCAATTTGAAATGCCCATCTTGCATTGTTATTTCTCTGTATACCATTATAATATCTGTTTGTCATGTATTTAGTTTCATGGAACTTTCATTTATTCTCTCCCAAGGTAAAAACTGCATAAGCATATTTTGCCTAAGCCATTCTCTACACAAGGGAAGCTAGCTCAATTGAAATGCCCATCTTGTGTTGTTATTTCTTTGAGAAGGATATATATATCCTCATCCCCATCCTAGTGTTTGTTCAAGGGATCATCGTGTTGAACTATGGTATTAGTGAGCTATGAATATCTTTTGTTATCATGGAACTTGACAATGGAGGGGGAAACAGTAATAATGTGTTTTGGAGACACTAGTGCATTAAATAGTAAAAAAAAAAAAAAAAAAAAGAGAGAGAATTTAAAATCATAATGGTGGTTTATAACCACTCCCAACTCTTTTGTTTTTTAACATAATAATGTTATTTACAGCGGTTCCCTAACGGCTTCTAATAGGTTTTTTTTTTTTAAGAATTAATTTAATATTAATGGCAATTTTCCAAACGCCAACATATAATTTCCAAAGAAAATGGAAATGTTTTATAGAAAACTGACTCGAAATTCGCTCGCTTGACGTAGCATGCACATAGAAGATGTTTTTTCTTTCTTGGGGATACACAAGAGAAAAGATCTATGGTTATGTGCACATGCCATGTCAAACGAATGTATTTTGAGTCAATTTATGATTAGTCTTTTTTATAAGATTTATATGATTAAAAAAAACATAGACTAAGAATGATTACAAGTAACAATATTGAGACAAAATGAAGATGACATTTGAGTCAATTTACATCTCAAAGCGACACAAAGGACAACATATTTTCTTTTCTAGCCAATCATGTAAGCATGGCTTATGAAAAACATGAGCACAAGGCATCTCTGAAACTTCAACCCCTATTGAGAACTTGTCCAAGCAAATCGCACAAACCTCCTCCGACTCTCCATTTTCAATTATCTTTGATTTTAATGCATCTAACATACAAGGCCTTGACAAAATCTCTCCTTCAACGTACTCTTTTCTCGTCAAGACCTCTATCTTTGCAACAACTTTTACTGCCTTGGGTTTATTGGCAAGCATAGCACTGGCAAAATCACAAGCGAAACTTGAGATCTCTTTCTTTATGAACTCGTGTGTGTCTTGTTGGAGAAAATCGATAGATGATAACATACGTGAAACAAAAAGACCCGTAAACGTCGGCATCAATAAGTATAAAAAATCCGTCACAACGTCTTTCTCTACAACGGGACGATCTTCCTCGCAAACGACGATTATTTCACCTTCGTCATTACTCGAATGTGTAACCCATTGGCAATTTTCTTTGATTAAAAGTGAGATGAACACTTTGGTTTGATTGGCTGAAGATGGCTGCAACTGTTCTTGTGATTGCAATCCATACAAATCTAAAATATTTGCTGATTGATCGAGAGACATGGTTTCTGGTATCCCTAATTAATCCTTTTAGCTATTAAAGAAGAAATATGAAGACAAGTAAAGAAGCTCTCTCAATTGCTGTATGAGCCGTTGCGGTCTGGAGTTTATTTATAAGCTTAAGATTACGAATTAGAATTAGAATTAGAGTTGGAATGGGAGAGTAAAATTGATGCTTAGCTGTTCATTTAATTAAAAATGCCACGTGTCCATGATATCAAAAGTTTTTATGCGTGGCTGCTTAGCGTTGAGCCTTACTCAGTTTTACCAGTCCGAGTTGTACTCTAAATCAAGACACCGAACAGCGTCATCAGACGTAATCTCCCAACTTTTTTTAGAACTACCATTGGCACCTCAACTTCTACTTAAACACACAATTCAAGCATTACAAAAGTTTGGCTCAAGTCACAACATTGAAACAACTTCAACAGTTGTTTGCGATTAGAATTAAACCCATATAAAACCCTAAATCTAACAATAATAATAATAAATAAATCAAATAGAGAGAGTATTTCAATTGGCACCCCAACTTCTACTTATTCTCAATCATTGAATATTTTTTTATTTTAGTCTTTTCCCAAAACATGCCCAACTTATGTTCAAATTCCAGTTTTGATATACTGTTCATTTTAATTCTTAAAACATATTTTTCTAGTGAATTCGTTACTTTTATAATCAACATATTCATTGATAAATTACTAGCAACGCTAATAAGGCAAAATCGTTGGTGTTTAATCAATAAATTCGTAAATTATAAAAGTGACGAATTCACTGTAAAGACATGTTTTGGGAATTAAAATGACCAGTGTATCAAAATTGAAATTTCTTCATATTCAACGCACAGAATGGAGGTTCACCTTTTTTTCAAATTTAATTTGATTGTTATAAGTAAAAGTCAAGTTGACAATAACAGCTCTCTTTTTTTTTTTCTCATGTATCACCTTGGTAACAAACTATATGGAATTCGACTTTTATCGGATCCAATGTTTCGAACCCAATCCAATACACTCAGATAAGATCCTTATCAGACCCAATCAGAATTGACATACAAAATCTAAACACGTTCTCACATTTAACTAAATCGGGACCTAATTGAGTTCGATTAAAGTCCAATTCATCAAGAATCCTATTTGAACCTGACCGGATAGGTCACATATCGATTCCAATCCAATTTGAACTTAATCCATTAACACTTGAATCGGGTAAAACAACTGGACCCGGTCTATTAACACTCAAAATTAAAAAATTACCAAAACGGTATACTATTCATTTTAATTCAAAAAGCTATCATTTACTTTTTTAGAATTAAAATATTTTCTCTAAAGTGGGGCGAAAAGTTCATTATTTTATAATACAGCACCTTTTAATTTTTTTTACTAAAATTAAAAGAAGGAAAGTATTTACTATTTTATAGAATAGGAAAAAAAATTATTATTTATTTTTAAAAAAATCGTTTAGGTAAAATGTTTTAATTCTGAAAACAATAATTTACTTGTTTCGGAACTAAAATGAACGGTGTGTTGTTTTGGTAAATTTACAATTTTACTTCACTATTTTGATAATTTGTTGTTTTTTTATTTATAAGGGCCCTATTGGGTTGTTAGTAAAAGGAATTTTCCTCACAAAATTATATGATGCCTCAACTTAGAATATCCATTCTAATTTATTATTAAACAAAGAATGTGGACTATTACATGTAGCAATGCATGAAACAATTCCAATTAACTTAATCAAATTAATTACATCTCAAAATGACACAAAGGATGTAAACTTTCTTTATAATCCAACAAATTATGCATCGTTTATGGAAAATATGAGCACAAGACATCTTTACGACTCCAATCCCCGACGAGAACTCCTCCAAGCAACTATACAAACCTCGTCCCTTGACTCAGAGGAATTTAAGAAAATGATTCTTAAGTCTCATTAACGAGAGCTTGATATATATATATATATATATATATATATATATATATATATATATATATATATATATATATATATATATATATATATATATATTTGTGTGTGTGTGAATAGACATAAATGCCCTTACATAAAATGTGACACCCCGAGTTTTTAATTTGTATCTCGAGGAAATCTAAATGTGAATTTCGATAAAATTCTAAAAGAAAGACTTAGAGCAGAGTGCTCGAATTTTATTCCATTCATTTTTAACGAATTTTGACTTCGCCATTAGGTAAATGATCGAAATATATACTTTAGCCTGTAAACGCGTTCAAAGTCGAGTTCGGATGAGAAAGTTAGAAAATTCTCGAATTTCGTGTCGAGTAGGACCTAAGATAGTGAAATTTCATTAGAACGAGAATCAATAAAATTCGATGTCACCAATAGGTCTGCAACGAAAAAATATTCGAGATAGAATATTCATTTGTCATTTTTCGAGTCCGAATAATCGAATTTACTGTGAAAAATAGAAACAAGTAGGAAATGTCAGAAATGCCCCGGCCCTTGTTTAAAAGAAAGATAACTTTCTTTTTTATTTCACTTCTTCTCTAAAGAATCCCAAATCAGCCTTTCTCTATTATAGAGTTTCAACCCAATCTCACCAACCTCTATCTCGATCAAGCCCGTATTGATCATCAACGAAGAAGGAAAAATCGTCGGCCTCGACAAACTCTACATTTTCACCCCATTAAATGCTCACTTTCGTTTCTTTCTCTTAACCTCTCACCAAAAAAAAACATGAGGATTTGAACCTAACCACTTAGAGGCCCATCATACGTCGAAGATGAGTCATCCACCTTCGTCAAAAGAGGAAGGACGCCTTCAACAAGGATTTCGTGACCAACTGGTTCGTTTTGCACCCAAGTCAATCCAAACTCATCGCACGTGCCGCCGAACTTAATTCTTGTGCTAGCTCATCGCATTTTGCGTCCACAAACCAAGTAGGGGACTTTCGATTCTTAGTGGTAACCTTTAGATTTCAAAGTATGCATTTAGGTTTTAACAAAACTTATTGTTTGTTCTTAAATCATAGAAATCATGTGTGTGCTTTTAAATTCATGTTAGAATTAGAGATTTGATGTGCTTTTATCAAGTTTTAACAATAAATCCGTGGGTGGTTCGAAGAGTTCGAAGAACGAAAGAAAAATCCGAAAAATGATTGAAAAACCCAAATTTCGCGAAGTTGCTCAGTGCTATCAATAGAAATTGTCGGTCCCACCGACAGAAACATGCTTCTGCCACCGACAGAACTGTCTTTAAAACTACTTCTGGCTTTTGGGTTATGTTCCTTATGACTTGTACATGATTCCCTACCTTTCATTTCATTAAAATCCGAATTTTGATTTCAAGAACAAAACGTAAATTTTGACGTTTTCAACAAATTTCAAAAGTTAATATCTTTCGCGCTACTTGGAATTAGACTATAAAAATTATATGGTGTTGAATCTCGTGTTCAAGGCTTTCACTTCCAAAAATCCGTTTTCAATTTTGAGAACTTTGAAAAATTGAGTTTCCGACACTTAGCCAAATTTCCACCAATTTTTTTCAATTTTGGTAGTTTGCCTTCGAGTACCCATTGAGATCCCATTTTAACAAAAAATTAATGATTTTGTCGATCGAATGGTCAAAGTGACTTTGTAAATTTAAAAAAAAAAAAGATTTGATTTAAAAAGTCGAGAAGTGAAAACATCGAAAGAATGGGAAAGGGGATGATCGGTAAAATGTCATAATCACACCCGAGGGGTGATGTCTGCATTTTATATTGTATGTTGTGTGTAGGTTGGTAAAGGGATATCCAGGGGTAATAAATGATTGCATGTTTATTTAAATTCTGTTAGCATAGAGACGCCGAGTACTGTTATTTATTTTAGGCCGGGAGGCCACTGTTGCATGGTAGGAACTGAATATCCACTCTCAACCTTGTTCTGTTAATTTATTTTTTATTTTTAAAAGAAAAGTAATATATATATAAGTAACTATTTTGTGAGCTGTTAAAGAGTTTGTGAGTGCCTGAAGGGATAATTCGTCGTATCATCCGGAGTGATATATTATCCTGGGATATACGGTAAGGACCACCAAGCTCATACGCGGTATGGGACGCGTATGAAAGAAAATGCACATTAGAATCTGGATCCATTCTATTTTTTATCTTTACCAGTGAACGTGTATTGTAAAGGTGGTCGTATAAGAATGGAGTGTTTAATTTTGGAATCACATGCACGCCTGATAGGCATAGACGAAGATGATTGGTCAGTGATCACTAACAATCTAGTAGTAGTCGAATGTTCTGACACATCGCAAAGAGACTCATTGCTTACGGTCACGTCAAACGGCCCACCTGAGCCAGACAAATGGTCACCAATGTGGTAAGCACATCGACTGATCACAAAATCAAGAACTAAAAACTAGATTTATGTAGTAACATCATGTCCCAACTGGGAGCGATCCAGTCGTGAATCCCAACTCTCTAATTCTAGTATTCTACCATTGTGTAATATGTATCTATTGTTTTATTTCGAATTATAAACTGTAAAGCATGTCTACTAATTCAATGTTATCAATTATATTTACATAAGAATGAAAATGTATAATGAGTATGGATGACTGATGCTATGTGGGATTTTAAATTATTTAGTTGCTCATCCCTGGCTATATATATCAGTTAACCGTAGTTTTATTTTGTAAAGCTTGCATATTCTGAAATGTATCAGTATGATTACTCGATTATGTTAGGTGAGGTTACTAGTAGGAATTGTTTGTGGACCTACTAAGTAACCATTGTTACTCACCCTTTCCTTCCACTTTTTTTAGCTTCAAAGTCGACAGTCGGAGAGGCTGACATAGAACCATCGGGCGAGGATCATTTGGTGGGTCATACCAACGACCAGAGTCCACTACTTGGTGAGTACTGGGACTACTTGGTGAGTACTGGGACTATCATTTTAGTATCTCGAGGTGTCCTCGAGATTTGTGTTAGCGTTCGGCGGGGCGCCACATAAAATTAAAATAAACAACTAAAATAACTACTAAAGATACTACATTATTTTCAATATTCCCCCTCAAGCTATAACAAATATATCAACTAAACCCAACTTAACAAGATGAGAGTTAATGATAGAAGGACCAACAGACTTCGTAAGCATATCAGCAAATTGTTTTGAAAAAGATACAAAGACTATCTGTAAAGTACCAGAATGAACTCTTTTCCCTGAAAAAGTGAACATCAACCTTTATATGCTTGGTTTTCTCATAAGGAATTGAGTCAGAAGCAAGCATAATGGTAAACTTGTTATCACAAAATAAAGTGGCAAGGTCAAAAATCAAAAAACCTAGCTCTATCAAAAAATATCTAAGCCAAATAAACTCGCAAATGCCAAAGGCTATGGTATAATACTCAACTTCAGCAGAAGAGTAGAAAATCACACTTTGTTTCTTAATTTTCATGAGATCAGGTAACTAACATGGAAAATACAGAACTCATAGGTAGATCTCCTATCTATAAGAAAACCAATATAATCAGCATCAATGAAGTAGGACAAATGTGGTTGAGTAGTGGATGAGTAAAAAAGTCCAAAATCAGGACTAGACTATAAGTAGCGAAGAATATGAATTGTGCAAGTAATCATTCTCATAATGTGTTTAAGGGTGATATTGAGCTGAAAGATGTGTACTTCAACTACCCTTCAAGGCCCGAAGTTCAAATATTTGCGGGGTTCTTGCTGTTTGTGCCAAGTGGCACTACCGCAACTCTAGTTGGACAAAGCGTTAGTGGGAAGTCATCAGTGATCAGTCTGATAGAGAGATTCTACGATCCCCACGTTGGTGAAGTTCTTATAAATGATATAAACCTAAAGAAGCTTCAACTCAAATGGATAAGAGAGAAGATTGGACTTGTTAGCCAAGAATCAATATTGTTCGCCTATCACAAGACCGAAATAGGAGGTGATGATAGCACTAAAAGAGGTGACAAAGATGATCAGGTGCGTCACTTTAAATGTGGTATAGTGGCTAGGATATAGTAATATAAATTTGTTTTATTTATTACACTTGTTTCAAAATAGATATTGAAACTTGAACCTAGCAATGTAAAAACGCTCTTCCGGAGAGCCAAATCATACATGGACACACTTGATTTGGACATAGTTGAGTTGGACTTGAAGAACGCATTTGAGATCGATCCTAATAATGGGTTCTCGATGATTTTAAATTGTAGACTAGAATTTGGATTGGTAGTTAGATTTGTATAATTGTTTGATTTTACTTTCTAACAATAGATAATTTATAGTAGGTAGTTCAGAAAATAAATAGATTTATGAAAGTTGAAGACGATGGGCATTTGGGCCTTTTCATATTGTTTGTTGAAGTTTAGGTCATCAATTTCAAAACATAGGGGTATCTCTAATATTCAGCAACATGTGAATGGGGCAGGTGTAAAATAAATTTTTTTTTTCAAAATTCAAAATTCATGGTTATTTCAGTAATTTCAAAATTCAAAATTCATGGTTATTTCAGTAATTTCAACTAAATACATAGCTGTTTTAGTATTTTCTCTTTCTAAAATCTCCCTTTCACACAATAGTAACAAAAAACTGCGATTTTTTGAAAAAAAAAAACAAAAACACGTCTTGCATCTCTAACAATTAAAAAGTATGACTTTTTTCAATTGTAACAAAAAAAATGCCATTTTATTCCTGTTTTGTTCCCCTTTTTTTTTCACAAGAAAAAAAATTAAACACTTTCTTATTTTTTCAATGTGGGATTTGATACATTATAAAATTTGGTGATTCATAAATGTATAAATATGGAATTTGACGATAATAACTTGATTTTATGAATTTTCATTATATATATATATATATATTTCATAATTTTTAATATATTTTTTTTATCTTTTATTTTTATCAATTTTTTCCCATTTTTTTTCCATTTTCAACCCACTACGAGCTTCTTCTTGTCTTCTACTTCTTCAGTAGTTGAAAGGAGAGGAAATAAAACAATGGCTATTAATCAATCTGCTTGTTTTTTACAATTATACAAATTGGAACAAGTGTTGACATCTGTCTTCAATTAAAGAAAAACATCAATAGATAATGTAGTTGAGGATCAAAGAAAGTGAAACAGTCGTTTTGCAAAGGAAGATCGTCCGATCATAGAGAACGACCTTCGTGTGGCCTTTTTGTATTTACCATTCGGATTTGCTTGTGAACTTCTAATATTGCATTCCCCAATCAACCTAGACTTAGACGAGTTGTTGCAAAGTTTGAGGTGTTGATGATCCAAGAGTTGGTCGAAGGAGAGATTCTTCGGATAGTATAGATGCATTGAAAACGAAGATATTTGAGAATGGACAGTTAAAATGAGGTTTGCACAATTTGCTTGAAAGAGTTCACATTAGGGATTGAAGTAGTGGCGTTGCTTTGTGCTCATATTTTTCATAAATCATACATAATTCACTGGCTAGTAAAGAAAAATATTGTGCCCTCTGCATTACTTTGAAATGTTAATTAATTCAGATATTGGCATTGATTTGTATTTTATTCCATATAATTTTGTTTTCATGTTCCTTATATGTTGCCTTGGATGTCAACTTAATTTGATAAATTTGGGGGTCCAACTCAAAATCAATTGGTAATGAGTGGAGAGGTTCATGAGCTTATAAGGAGAGAGAGAGAGAGAGACAAGGCAATGAATGTCCAATGTGAGACTAAACTCAACACACCCCTGCACATGTGAGTTGGACTGGGCCAAATTAAAGCATGTGGAGATATGAACTAATGGGTGACGTGGATGAGAAAAGACCCGCTTTAATAACATGATAAATTTAGGGGTACAACTTAAAATCAATTGACAATAAGTGGAGAAGCCCAAGAGCTTATAAGGAAGGAGACAAGACGATGAGTGTCCGATGTGGGACTAAACTCAACAAACTTAATTTCCTGAGTATTTTAAATTTACTAGAGTTTGCAGTACGAACATCTTGTTTGGGGTTAAGAGGGTAAAAGAGGAAAAATAATAAAATTGGAGGGGGCATTATGAAAAAGTCATTGACGTTAGAGGGGTAAAAGAGGAAAACTAATAAAGTTATAGAGATATTAAGAAATGGAAGAGAAGATGAAAGACTCATGTTACCTGGTTCGTGGGTTTGATCGATTCGAATTCGGCTTCAGAGTTCGTGGTTCGCCAATCTAAAATGGACTCGGTTTGGAGGGGTTGGTAGAGAAAATTCATTTTTTGGGGTCGCTTTGGTTTCCTAGTTCAGCTCACTAGCTTGGTTAACTTGTAAATATATATAATTAAAGTATACAAGTTATAATAATAATTATAATATTACATTTTTTAAGTTAAATAGAAAGAAATTAATAAAATAATCCAAATTTTGAATATAAACAATGAAAAAATAAAAATTAATTAAAAAAATATTTGGTTCATCAAACCAAGTTGATGGGTTTGTTGAACTAAATGTTTTGGTTTGCCGAACTTGACTAAAATTCAATAGGTTTGTGATTCATTTGATTTAACAAACCCGGTATGAACCGTACCGTGAATTGGTTCACTTCGTACTGGTGCATGGTTTGGACTAGTAGAAACAAATTAGGTAACATAATGAAAGATAATAAAATTGAAGGGGTAATATTGAAAAAGTATAAAAGAAGAAAGAGAATAAAGGTAAGGGTATTTTTTGAAAGAGAAAGAAGAGAAAATGTATAAATATAAAACATCTCCACATGATATGTTATTTATGAATATAAATCTTCAAACAAAGAGTGTGGGATCAACCTTGTAAATTAAATAATTTTAAACTAGAGAATTCTATTCATTTTCGAAAAGAAATATCAGTAAATTTGAAATGGTTTTCTGATTGACATGTAAGATCCCAAATGAGTTTTAGTACCAATGGATCAATCATGTCTCGAGTCGATGAACCCAATTTGATAAAATGTTATAAACCAAATTTCATAAGTCTATCAGTTTGGGACATTATGTACGATATAAGATTAATTCGCAACTTTTTTTCCTTTAGAATTGGCTCATAAATATTTTCTATCGGGTCGATCCAATCTCACTCAACTATTAATGATTCCTTCTTTTTCAACCCATCAATTCTCAGGGCAAATTGTGTAGCATTTTTTGTTTAGAAAAAAATAGGACTTGGTTTTATTGTTTAAAAAATAATTTTTAATTTGTTGAAAGTTATTAAAAATTCTTATTTTTGTTCTTCACAAAAATATTTTGCACAATTGAATAACTCGGTGAAGTTTCTGACTCAACTAGGTGTGGTTCTGAGATTAATTGATTAATTTGGGTGCTGGATCCATCGAGTTGCGGGCCGAGTCACTGCTAATTCCAGCTGAATCAAGTTGACTCGGGTGGGTTTTGAGTCAACATAGACAAATTTTGAAATCATTGTTAAAAGAATTGTGATAACCTGACTATCCCACGTGGCATACTCAATCGACTACCCTCACTACTTGACAAGTTCAGAGCAGTAGATATGTGCTCTTCAGGATACACGGCTGCACTTCCCCATAAAAAAAGTGTATCTCGAGGGAACAGTGTATCCCAAGGAGTATAGATCTACCGTTTCCAAACTTGTCAATCGATTGAGTATACCCCACGTGGGGTAGTCCGATTATAACGGCTCTTGTTAAAATCAACAGAACAAGTGCTGACATCTGTTCCCGAAGAAACCAAATTGTGGATCAAAATTTCAATCAAAGAAAAGCAACAATGGTTTGTACCATCGTCAATGATGATCGATGAAGGAGAAATGCTCATTGTTCGAGAGGAATATCATCCTATTGTAGAGAAAGAGCTTTGGATGCCATTTTTTTCACTTATGGTTGCCAGAATTCACGAATATGATTCTTCCAAGTATGCTATCGTCCATGAATTTTCTCCAACACGATACTTACGAGTTGGTAGAAAAACACATATCGGATTTTGCTCTTCAATTTACTGATGTTATACTCCCCAATCGGCCCAAGGCTATAGGAGTTGTTGCATGTATCGAGGTTTTGACGAGACAAGAGTACGTGACACCAATGCCTTGGATAGATTCATTAAAAATGAAGATATTCGAGAATGGAGGGTCAGGGGAGGTTTGTTCGATTTGCTTGGAGGAGTTCTCATTAGGGATTGAAGCTGCAGAGACGCCTTGCACTCATATTTTCCATAAACCATGCATAATTCGTTGATTAGGAAAGAAAAATTCATGTCCTCTGTGCCGATTTGTGGTGTAATAATATTGCTTTTACATGTAATCATCAGTTTTTTGTGTAATAATATTGTGACATTAACATGTGTTTTTGCTAAGTTTGTGCATTGTATTTTGTTGGGGTGTTGTATTAATGGCAGAGATTTTTATTTTTTTGAGAGGAAGTGAAATTGATGATGTAACACTGTTTTTCACAAAATTGGGGGAAGGATCTTATTATCACCCATAGTTTCAAATTCTAAAATTCGACTCCATGGTTTGCTTGTGAAATAAAAATATATTTTATTAACTAATTTTGAAATTTAGAGTTATATGTATTTTTATTTTCCAAAAATTAACAACAAATATAAAAGATAATTCTGTCGAGGTTTCTAATCTGCTTCGGCAAGTTCCAAGTTGAAAAGTTAGCTCAAAAGAGTTTTAGTACCAAGTCAACTAAAAATCGATTGAATTGGGTTGACTCAATGAGTTTTAACACATGGGTCTTTAAGATGTTCTAATCTCACCATTTCAATGCACTTGTGCCAAGGTTTCAATAAAATCTGATCCATGGCTATTAGTCTAATCATCTTTCAAGGCATTTATTTACCAAAATTTAAAGGGCTGGAAACTGATGACTCATGGGAAAAAAAATGAAATCTTCGTAATAATGAAAAATCCAATGATTGAGATTTATCCTAAGGATACATTACATATTGTTAAGAAATAAATGTTTTTTATCAATTGGGTTTGGTTGGAGCGGGGTGAAAGGGGCATAACCTCTGGCTTGAATTTTTTAAGGGATATTAAAAGGGTAATCGTGTAATATTTTTTAAATGATTTTTCTTTGGGGAGTTTTATGGGATATTAAATAAAGATCTCTATGGCTCAAGAATTTATGAGAAAATAGTGATTGTTCTTATTCTGTTTCATGGACACACTGTCGAATCACGTAAATTCTTGTGTTTTGTGTAATTATATTGTCTTTGTTATTTCGAATTTTTCATAGCTTCTGGATTTTAACAATTAGACAAATTTCCCTTCTTTGACGACGACCAATAGAGTCTTAATCGCGACGAAAATCCGACTCAAAGTTATTGAAACCCACGGCCTTTTAATTGTATTTGATTGCTAGTTTTTAGACACTTGGAAAGGAAAATCTCATAAAAAATTAATAATAATTCAAAAAAAAAAAAAAAAAACTCCTTTTAAGGTTTCAACCAAGGTTTTGAAAAGAGACAGCTGCTACTGAACTCCCTCCGAGCTTTCAAATTTAAAATTAAAATTTAACGATAAAAAATATTTTTTTAATTTTAAAAGTTCATAAATTTTGTCCTACACCCGTGGCATCTGATCATGGTTTTGGATGCTACAAGGTGAGCTCAATGACCGTAATAAGATATGAAATCTCACTATATCAGTAAGGCTAAACTTACTCTATTCAAAATTCAAATCAATGGCATAAAGGTGAATTCATCAAATTATCGAGTGCTGCATCAAATCAGATAAATATATTCGCTTAGAAAATATAAATAATGTGTTTATGAAAATTTTCGTAAATTTAAAAATTCAAGGTTACTTCAGTAATTTCAACAAAATACATAGCCAATTTAGTAGTTTTCTCCTTCTAAAGTTATGTCCATAGCTTGGTTGCATTTCATTTTTTTTTTCTTTGCTAACCGGGTATGCCTGAAGACGGGAGACCGGGCCCTTGTATGGGCTTTGCCTAGTCCATAGATCATGGTCTTATCCAAGGATTAGTCCCGGGGCACGTGCAACACTCGCACATCACACGCACCAGGTACCTGAGGGTGCGCCCTCGCGAGTGGCCCCTGAGGAATTAATGCTCATATTAGGTATTGAACTCACAACCTACAAGCATTAACTACTTATCGGTCCAAAATTGTCATTGAACCAACCCCTCGAGACTTGGCTGCACTTCCTTTCGCTCTTGTTACGGCTTGACTAGCTAGTGTTCTAGTATCGTTAATTGCAACCTTCAACTTAGCTATAACAAGACCCTAAGAGTTTGGCTTAATGGCAATTTTGGACCGATAAGTTGTTAATGTCCATAGGTCATGAGTTCGATACCTAGTATGCGTATTAATTCCTTAGGTGCCACCCATGAGGGAGCCCCCTCACTTACCTGGTGCGTGTGATGTATGGGCATTGCACGTGCCCTGGAACTAGTACTTGGACAAGACCATCGTCTATGGAGTGGGCAAAGCCTAGATATAGGCTCAATCCATTGTCTCCAGGGATACTCGGTTATCAAAAATAAAAAATAAAAGTATAACATATAGTTCATGCTCGATATTTTTTTATGATTTTTCTAGCCAAACTTGCTCAATATTATTAATTATTTTTAATAAATTGGAACGTCTTTTTCTTTTAGGGAATTAAAGGAAGCCTAACGCAAGCCCAACCAAATTAGGAATCTCCAGTCAAAATCTAGCTCAAGTCTATATCTTTCGGGCTTCAGTTGGGAAAGACCCAAGTTTCATCCCTACTCTAAAATAATGTCTCAGGCTTGTAATGAGCTTGTCTATATTTGATCCCGTAAGAGAAAATAAAATAGGGAATTTAGGGAAGCCCAATACGCAAGCCCAACTAAATTAGGAAACTCCAGTCAAAATATAGCCCAAGTCTATATCTTTCAGGCTTCAGTTGGGAATGACCCAAGTTTCACCCCTACTTTAAAATAATAATAAGAGAGGTTTTTTAACAAGTAAACCTAACTGCTATATTTATAACAAAAACTCTCTAAGAGTTCTGACAAGTCTAAGGAAATCTTACTTTATCAAGTTTGTTATTCAACAAACCTTACTTTATGTTGATGCAGTCATGTGGATCCCATGATAGAATATTTAATAGATATTTGATTTAAAGAATGAGGATACTTAAATGTATTTAATATTTTAAAAGAATGTTAGTCCAATCCAAACTTGTAATGTAACAAACTTGATAAAGTAAGGTTTCCTTGTAGTTATCACAACTCTAAGTGAGTTTTTTTAGTTTTTGTAATAAAAATGCATCAATGAAATCTATCTAGAAAACTTCTCATTTAAAAAAAAAAAAAAAAAAGAGGCTTATCGAGGAAGAAACTTAAACGTTGCATTTATTAAAAAACTCCAAGGAACCTTAGAGTTCTTACAACTCCAAGGAATCTTACTTTATCTCTTACCCACAAACCTAGAGTGGGGTTCCACGTCATAAAATTCAAATTGATGCAATTAATTTGTTACTTAACAAACCTTTGAGAAAATCCTAACCACATCAATTTGTGGCATCCAAAAAAAGTGTTGAGAATGGAAATCCAGTTTCATACCATGCAACTGTGCCCACCCCGGGCTAAATTGACTAACAATATAGTATGGTGCACTTTTGCCCAAATTTAAACAACGCCTTGCACTAATAGAAAGTAAATAAATATGTAAGTCACCTCATGACAACATAAAATAAATTAACCCTGGATATTCGTTCATCAACCTACACATCCCACAATAATGTAAAATGCAGATATTATGCTTCAAGTATGATTTTAACATTTTATCATTTCATCATTCTTTTTTCCTTTTTGCAGTATTAGTACTTTTCGAAAACACCAGTCATTTTTTCGATATTTATCAAATCAATGTAAATTCATTTAATATCAAATTAATTTTCAAACTTTAAAATTCATTTTATCATTTTAATTGAAAAACTACAAAATTTTGATTAAAATGGGATCCTATCAGTGGCATAGGACCGAACTGAAAAAACTACAGGGCTCTGGTGGCACCACCAGTGTTGCCAACAGCTCTCGACAGACTACACAAAAAAAATTGATTTTTTTTTTCTGTTCTTTCATAAAATATCTCACCCATATAAAAATTGTTATAAAACACATATGTTTCTTATGAATTTGAAATAAAAGAAGAAAATCCTAAGATTTAAAATAAAATCACAAATTTGATAAAAATCTTAAAAACATTTTTTTAATTTACGATTACTAGTAAGAATCATAAGCCCCTACCTATTTTTTGGTCATTAAAAGCAAAGAACATGTGCAAAAATCGGGATAAACTAACTTGGATGCATCTGATTTTATAAAGAATCTAGTGACTTCAAAGATCATAATGATGGCGTCCTTTTTCCTTTCTTCATCGGAGAATGGTTTAGACTCTAAGTCGACAAAATCTTGGGTTGAAGATATAGAAATCCCTTTTTATGGTTCGAATGCTTTTTGATAAAAAATGGAGATGGAGAAGAGAGAGAGAGAGAGAGAAAAAAAATTTATGAGGTGGATTTGTAATATTCGACATTGTAGACAAATTTTCCTTCTTTGACGACGACCAATAAAGTCTTAATCGCAACGAAAATCCGACTCAAAGTTATTGAAACCCACGGCCTTTTAATTGTATTTGATTGTTAGTTTTTGGACACTTGGAAAGGAAAATGAACCTAAAAGAAAAATATAATTCCTTTATATAAAGAAATTTCGTGACAAAATCGGTATTTTTAAACTTATTTCCATTTTTAACGATAATTCAAATTTTCAAGTTAAAAAACAGACGAATGAATACTCAATTTTTCATAATTTTTCGTTGCGGACCTCATTGTGTGATCAGATTCTTCCAATTCTCGTTCTAACAAAAATTCACTTTTTTGACCCTGTCCGATTTGAAAATTGAGGATTTGTAATTTTTTCATTCGAATTAGAATTTTAGCATGCTTGCAAGTTAAAGTATGTTTTTCGGCCATTTTGAATTTAACGATGAGGTCAGATTTTATTAAAAAATAATAGAACTAAATCCAAAAATTTTACCTTAAGTCCCACTTTCAACATTTTATCAAAATTTCACTATTTAATTTTCCTCAAGATATATGAATTAAAAATTCGAGGTATTACAGGGATATTATTGTCACACCAACTTTTGCCAATACCACATCAATTCCTATGTAAATCACCAAAGAGTTGCATACAGTTGGTGTGGCAATAGTAATTCTCTTTAAGAAAATAGGAAATGAATAAGAGATTTCCTTTCTCTGGAAAAATAGCTTGAATTTTAAAGTGATCCAAGACATCAAATCATGAATGAATTAATACATTGAAGGGATTAGTAGGCATAAATCAGCGATTTCAAAGTATCAGGACAAATAATTGAATTCAAAATTGATTGTTGGAGCAAATAACTTCTTAAATACATACAATAAATTCATGTCTTGATTTCAATATTTCAACCAGTATATGTTTAAACAACACCATTTTGCGAAGGGCATTTTTATTATAATCTAAATTTGATATTTATTTGTTTGTTACAAATTTTAATATTGAAAATTATTTTTTGTAATTTCTGAAATTAAAATGATTGGTGTTTGAAATTAGAATTTTACAATTTTAAACCAATTGGCAAATAATAGTTTCATAATCGTAAATCAATACACCTGTGTTTCAAACCATTAACGATTCTTTTAACAAAAATAATAATAATAACAAAAGTAAACAAATATTAGTTTTTCAAAGATACAAAGCTCTCAACATGAATGTGATGTTACGTACCCACTTAAATCGGATCAAAAAAATAAGAAAAAAGAAGAAAGAGATTGAAATTGATCTCGTTTGAGGGAGATCGGACCTTCTAGGCCACCAATTCGAAACGGTGAATCTCTAAAATCCAATAGGATCTTAATAATAATTTCTCTTTGCATATTTTTCATTAGTCTAATAATGAATTTAAATACAAAGAATTACTACATTAACTACCTACTTTGTAACACCCCGGATTTTCAACTCATATCTCGAGAAAATTAAATGGTGAGATTTTGAAGAAAATATCGAAGGAGAGACTTAGAGTAAAATACTCGGATCTTGTTATGATTAATTTCAAGGAAAACCGACTTCGCCAATAGTTTCAAAACGATCGTAATATATACTTTAGCCTGTAAGCAAGTTTGAATTCGAGTTCGGATGAAAAAGTTATAAAATCCTCAAATTTCGAGTTAAGTGGGACCCAAAACAGTGGAATTTCGTTAGAGCAAGAATCGGAAAGATTTGATAACACCATTAGGTCTGCAACGAAAAAATATTCGAAATGGTATACTCGTTTGTCATTTTTCGAGTCTGAATAATCGAGTTATCGCAAAAATTATAAACCATGAAGGGAAATTACAAGTTTACCCTCAAGTCTATTATTTAAAGGAAAGTGGAACTTCTTTTATTTCATATCTCTTCTCCTCCAAGGGACCAAATGACAGCCACTTCTCCACCCTAGGGTTTCGACCCATTGCCATCAAGTTTGTGAGCGAACGAAGCCAAGTTAAACCTCGACGAAGAAGGCAAAGTTGTCAGTCACGACGAGGGCTACAACTTCACCACCTTTGGTTGTTCTTTCTCGTTCGTTTTCTCCATCCTCCATCAAAACCAGCCGGGTAGCTCGAGTAAACCTCAACACATTCCATCCGAGGGCTTCATCGAGTTAGGAGCTGGGTCTATACTTCATTATAGAGGAGAAGGAGAACATCATTGTCGGATACCATGCAAACCCTCGCTCATTTTGCATCCAAGTCAGCCCAACATTGTCTCTTCTACGATAAACCTTGATTATTGTGCGAGTTCATCACCTTTGGCGTCCACAACTGTAAGGGACTTCCAATTCTTATTGGTAGCTTTAGATTTCTGAAATGTGCATCTAGGTTATTTCAACAAAACTTATTGTTTATTTTAAATTGTAGAAATCTTTGTTTTAAATTGAAATTCATGTTAGAAATAGAGATTTAATGTGTTTTATTCATGTTTTAAACATTGAATTCGTGGGTGGATTGAGGGATTTGAAGAATGGAACAAAGATCCAAAGAAGGGATCGAAAAATCCAAAAATCGCGTGTGAGGTTCAAGCTGTAGGCGGGAAGGGTCGTCGGTCCCACCGACATCTGTCGATGACCAATCTGTCGGTTCCACCGACAGAACTATGGTTCTGCCACCGACAGCCGTCGAAAGAAACAGTTCTCTTCAGAACTGTGTTCTGACTCTTGGCTTGACCTCCTCACACCTTATACACTATTTCTCACCCTTCATTTCATTAAAAACATTTAAGTAAATGTTTTTACTTTCCATTTACATTAAGTTCTTTAATGAAATTAAGGTTTTACCCCCCATTTCGGAACGATGGGAATGGTTTCAAGATCTGAATCTCAAAGGATAAAAATCAAAATTTTGGTTGCAAGAACAAAACGTATTTTTTGACGTTTTCGGCAAGTTTTCAAAATGTAATAACTTTCGCATTACTTTGAATTAGATTACAAAAATTATATGGTGTCGAATCTCGTGATCGAGACTTTCATTTCGAAAAATCCGTTTTCAATTTTGAGAACTTTGAAAAATTGAATTTTCAACACTTAGCCAAATTTTCACCAGTTTTTACCATTTGGCCAGCTTAGGTACCGTGCATCACGGAACCTTATTTTTTTTATAAACTTTGATGGTTTTCAATGGAAAGACCAAAAGAATGACTTTAAAAGATTGGAAAGGAATGATTGATTTGAAAGTATGAAAAGTGAGAATGTCGAAAGAATGGGAAAAGAGAATGAACGGTAAAATGTCAGAATCACACCCGAGGGGTGATGTCTGCATTTTACATTGTATGTTGTGTGTATGTTGGTGAAAGGATATCCAGGTTATTAATGAAAGGGTTGCATGTTTATTTCCGATTATGTTAGTGCGTGTGCTGAGTACTGTTGTTTATTTTTAAGCCGGGTGGCCACAGTTGCATGGTAGGAACTGGATATCCATTCTCAACCCTGTTTTGTTAATTTCTCTTTTATTTTAAATGGAAAACTATGTATATATACGTAACTATTTTGTGAGCTGTTAAAGGGTTTGTAAATGCCTGAAGGGATAGTGTGTCACATCATCCGGAGGGGTGCACTATCCTGGGATGTACAGTAGGGATCACCAAGCTCATACGTGGTATGGGACGCGTATGAGAGTGGAGTCACAACTGAAATCCGGGTTCATTCCTTTCTTATCTTTACCAGTGAACGTGTATCGTAAAGGTGGTCGTATACGAGTGGAGTGTCATTAGGAATCACATGCACGCCTGATAGGCATAGACGAAGATGATTGGTCAGTGATCACTAACAATCTAGTAGTAGTCGAACGTTCTGACACATCGAAAAGAGACCCATTGCTTACGGTCACGTCAAACGGCCAGCCTGAGCCGGATAAATAGTCCCGCAAGCGTGGTAGATACGACCAGCCACAAAATCAGGAACTATGATGTTATTGAGGAATATCATGTCCTGACTGGGAGCGATCCAATCGTGAATCCCAACTTTTTAATTCCAATACTCCACCATTTGTATTATGTATATGTCGTTATATTTCGAATTACAAATTGAGAAGCATGGCCATTATTTCAATGTTGTCAACATTATTTGCATAAAATGGAAAATGTATAATGAGTATGGATGATTGATATTATGTGTAATTTTTAAACTATTTAGTTGCTCATCCCTGGCTATATGTACCAGTTGATCGTATTTTATCTTGTAAAACCTTGCATGTATTAAAATGTTCAGTATGCTTTATTCGATCATGCTTAAGAAGGGTTATCAGTAGGAATTGGCTATGGACTTACTGGGTAACCATTGTTACTCACCCTTTCTTTCCTATTTTTTTTAGTTTCAGCACTTGCAACTATCGAGGCAGGCGTAGAGTCAGTAATTGAGGAGTATCTGGTCGATCAGATCGACGATCAGAGTTTATTGCCTGGTGAGCACTAGGGCCACATCCCTTAGTGTTGTCAATTTCATCCAGGATGTATGTAACTTTTGGATTGAGAGTTTAGGCCTATGTTAGAGTGAGAGTGTTTTGGTAAACCTGTATATTGATAAATCTTTTGCACTCTGATCTACTTACATGTTAGATGTAATTAGTCTTCCACTGTTATTTTTCTGTATTTACATTTTTATATACAGGTTTTGTTATAAATTGGTTTATCAGGTTTGAGTTCCGTGAAACGCTAACATAAATAAAGGAGATCATGCCGAAATTTCGAGGCGCCACTTAGTGCCTCGAGGTGGCTTTAAGATTTGTGTTAGCGTTTGGCGGGGCGTCACATTTTCAATATGCTGGCTCATCTTGAATACCAACCTCCAGAGGGTCGACTATGGTGTCTTCAGAGATGCTGATCATTGAGGCCAGAGTAGCCAGTGCATCTGCAAACTGGTTCTTAGCCCTCGGCATGTAAGTAAAGGAGATTCGGGTGAAGTTTGAACTTAGATCTTCGAGATACTCATGATACGGAACCAGTCTCTGCTCTCGGGTCTTCCATTCTCCTGTTGTCTGGTATACTACCAGACTTGAGTCTCCAAATACATCTAATTCATCCACTTCGAGGTCGATCGCTGCTTTCAACCCCACAATGCATGCTTCATACTCGGCTTCGTTATTCGAACATTGAAATCTTAATCTGACTGCAATGGGGATGTGTGTTCCGTCTGGCTTAACCAAGACTGCCCCAATTCCATTTCCCTTTTGATTTACTGCTCCATCGAAATACATTTTCCAAGTAGATTCTTCATCGTCGCTCTCGGCTTCAGCAAATAAGATGGCTTCATCAGGAAAATTTGTCTTTAGTGGCTCATAGTCGGGCAAAGGGTGTTCCGCTAAGTGGTCAGCAATAGCTTGTCCTTTAATGGCCTTTTGAGTGACATAGGTGATGTCAAACTCGGATAATAGTAGCTGCCATTTTGCAGTGCGTCCTGTTAGCGCCGGTTTCTCGAAGAGGTACTTCAAAGGATCCATTCGAGCAACGAGCATAGTCGAATAGCTAAGCAAGTAGTGGCGTAGTCGTTGTGATGCCCAAACGAGGGCACAACACGTTTTTTCGAGGGTTGAATAGTTTGCCTCGTAACTTGTGAACTTCTTGCTAAGGTAATAGATGGCACGCTCTTTTCGACCTGTTTCATCATGTTGCCCCAGTACACAGCCCATGGAGTTTTCTTGTACGGAAAGATACATCAGTAGAGGTCGACCCGATGTAGGTGGAACTAAAACTGGTGGATTAAGCATGTATCTTTTAATCTTGTCGAAAGCTTCTTGACAGTCTTCATTCCATTCTTTCGGTTCATTCTTCTTTAGCAGTTTGAATACTGGCTCACAGATCGGAGTTAGTTGCGCGATGAACCGACTAATGTACTGAATTCTTCCAAGGAATCCCCTGATCTCTTTCTCTGATTTTGGTGGCTCCATGTTTATGATGTATTTCGTTTTAGCTGGATCGATTTCGATGCCTCTTCTACTGACAATGAACCCCAATAGCTTTCCTGACGTGGCCCCAAATACACATTTTGCCGGATTAAGTCTTAAGCTGTACTTCCTTAATCGATCAAACAATTTCTTCAAGTTTACCAGATGATCCTCATCGAGATTAGATTTAGCTATCATGTCGTCCACGTATACCTCTATTTCTTTGTGGATCATGTCATGAAATAACGCAGTCATGGCTCGTTGGTAAGTTGCCCCGGCGTTCTTAAGACCGAATGGCATTACCTTATAGTGAAAGGTACCCCAAGGTGTAATGAACGCAGTCTTCTCTTGATCTTCTTCCGCCATTTTTATCTGATTGTAACCTGAGAAGCCATCCATGAAGGAGAACATACCGTGCCCTGCTGTGTTATCGACCAAAGTGTCGATGTGTGGTAATGGAAAATCATCTTTCGGACTTGCTCTGTTCAGATCTCTGTAATCCACGCACATACGTACCTTTCCATCTTTCTTCGGTACAGGAACGACATTAGCGAGCCACTCAGGGTAGGTGGATACTGCGAGAAACCCTGCTTGGAACTGCTTCATTACTTCATCCTTGACCTTAAGGGTCCATTCTGGTTTCAATCTTCGTAATTTCTGCTTGACTAGCTTGCTTCCCGCCTTGATTGGTAACTTGTGAACGACTAGATCTGTGTCTAAACCAGGCATGTCTTGGTAGGACCATGCGAATACATCTTGGTACTGTTGTAAGAACTTTGTCATCTCCTCTTTCTGTTCAACCGTTAATAGGGCTCCGATTTTAACGATCCGTGGTCATCTTCAGTGCCTAGGTTCACTGAGTCTGTATTCTCTATATTTGGTTGAACACCTTTCTCGTGACGTTCTATGAGTTCTTTAATTTCTTTTGGAGGATACTCAACCTTTTCCTCTAACTCTTCTCCAATCCCCATGAGATCAAAGTCGAGCTCGAGGTCAAAGTCGTATTCTTCTCTTTCATACTCTGTTCTGTCACAAGGCTCATTCAACTGAGGAAATTCTTTGAAAACCTTGGGTATTTTGAAGATTTCTGATTTTTTTGAATTTTTGAGAATATTTGATTTTTTTGAATTTTGGAGAGTTTTTGATTTTTTTGAATTTTGAAAGATTTTTAATTTTTTCGGATTTTGAAAACTTTTTGATTTTTTTGGATTTTGTGGACTATCTGTATTTCTGAAACAAGATAAGGAAAAATCATGCAAATTCATTAGCAACGAAGGTGAGCCCCCAAAACAGTCTTGTCCCGAGGACGAGGGCTCATTATGGTCCTCGGGCAGACGAGATTTTACTAATGACGTTTTTTTTTGGAGGCCGTAGGGATTCTGGACCCCATGGCGGCCTCGTAAGTGATTGGGTATTCCTCCCAATTCTTGAGAACTTGCCCTTCTTCTGTAGGACGGATAAGTTGGGAGAGTGACTCCCTTGATGGTTCAGATATAACCATCACTTCCGGGTGGCTGTCGTCAAATCCGGGCACAGGTATTTGTAAGGTGGGTGGAATTACGACAGATCCCCAATCGATTTGAAAGGAGAACAGTGATTTCTCTTCTTCGCACATTGCGACTTCCGCCTTGGCGGGCTCTCCTTCTTCCTCCTTTTGACTCCATTCGGAATCCCCTCCAAACAAGATGTCTATGCCATCTATAAAAAAATGTGGGGACTCAACGAGTGAGTCTTCTTGCAATTGAACTGGCTCGATACTTACAACCCTTGGTTCTCCGGTGCGGTTTGTCGATGACAGTTCTGATGAGTCATCTGACTTCTTTAAGGATGGTGGGAAGCTGATGCTGATGTGTGGTACTTTGCCCAAGTTCCATACATTAGGCTCTCGGTTCTGTCTCCGTGCAAGTCGAAGTTCCCTCTTTTTATCCTTCATATCAAAGATGTCCTTCCTCGTAGGCTTGAATCCAAGACCAAAGTAGGGAATGTGTTTTCGTCTGCTGATCAAAGTAGCCCTACCTTTTCCTTTAGGCCCTAACCCTTGTTTCGGACGATATCCCGCCTTCTTCATCACCCGTCCGACCATTAGGTTTGCTTTTGACCACCTTGCCCTTGTCTTCTCTTTTCCACTTTGGATGTGATTGATAGATGTAAACTGAAAGGCGTGAAACCCCTCTTTATCCCCGGTCATCTCTACATCGATATAAGGCACATCTGGCGATCGATCGACTGGTATAAGATTTTCTACGAGGACCGATATCATCCTCTGTCCCATGATGAATTTGACTCGCTGGTGCAAGGAAGAGGGGACTGCCCCTTCGGTGTGGATCCAGGGTCTTCCTAGAAGTAGATTGAATGCAGAGGGTATGTCCAGAATCTCGAATGTCACTTCGAAAGTACATGATCCGATAGTGACTGGGAGATCTAGTTCTCCTAACGACTCAGTTTTTCTACTATCAAAAGCCCTTACAGTCCTTCTAGTTGGCCTGAGGTAAGATAAATCCGCGTTTAACTTGTGCACAGTTTGTAGAGGACAGACGTTCAGAGCTGAACCATTGTCGATCAGTACCCTTGCTACCATCATACCTTTGCACATTACCATAATGTGCAATGGTTCAATGTGTCCACATCCTCCGCCAATAAGTTCATCTTCGGTGAAGGTGATCGGATTGGGGGCCATGATCTGACCTACTGTCTTTTCCAACTCTTCTGGCGAGGTGGTCTCAGGTACATGTGCATTACTAAGGACTTTGAGTAGTGCTTCCCGATGGTGCTCTGAGTTTAAAAGTAGGTCAAAGATACTGATTTGAGCTGGCATTCTATTTAACTGATCTACTATGTTGTACTCACTCTTTCGAATGAGCTTAAGGAGGTCAGTTGCCTCCTTGTCAGTTACCCTGCTCTTCTTCTTCTCTGGTTCCCCTTGAAATGTTTGTTCATCTTCTATCAGCTTTCCTTTCCCTTTTTCTTTTCTTCTGTCCTCTTCCTCGTTCTGCCTTTTTTGTTCTTTCTCTGGCACTTTGTAGCACCTCCCTGATCTAGTCATATGACCGACGTCCGTGATCATTGCCTCTTTTGGCTTCTCAACTCCTGCGGATGTCACAATCATCGTCTCATAACTCCATGGGACGGTTTGACTTGAGCGGTATGGAAATGGTTTAGGGGATATGATGGTCATGGGTTAAGGATCTGGCTTTACATGGAGGATAAGAGGTGGTGGATTGGGTTTGACGGTTGGTGTAGTGATATTTGGGGTTTGTGGGTTGGTATAAGATAGGATGAGGGGTGGTCGGGAGGAAAAGCTTGAAGTTTGAGGGGTCGGTGCAGTGTAGGGTATGACAAGAGGTGGTCGGGAAGAAGGGCCTGACGTTGGTATGGTGCAAGATATAATGAGAGGTAGACGAGCGGTAGAGCTTGAGATTGGTGATGTGTAGGGTATAATGAGAGGTGGTCGTGAAGAATTTGAGGTTTGGGAGTTGAAATGAATGGAGAGATTGGCCATTCTGACTGGGAGTTGGGATGATAACTAGTTTGTTGTGTCTTGTGGTAATGCATTGATGCTTGATGACGTTGGTTCTTTTTTCAAATTGACTCTAACCTTAGAGCCAATGGGTGCTATCAAAACTGAAGGGTTGAAGCTTGGTTCCTCCTTTTCTATGGCATTGACTGTCGGCCCATTACCTCCCCCATTATGCGTCGGTAGCGGGTTCTGATTGATATTCTGCTGAGGAACTTGGGTTGCCGGACCATCCAAGATGATCGTTTTCCTGTCAATCAAATTCTGCACTTGGTGCTTGAGTTGCCAACATTGGTCAGTGGCATGCCCTGGTGCCCCCATGTGAAATTCGCAGAATTGATTGGGATTGTACCCTGGTCCCTTTATCGCCTCTGGGTTTGGCTGCCTCTTAGTGAGATATTCCCCCCTGAGTAGTGCTGGGAGTAGTTCGGATAGAGTCATAGGCAGACGAGTGAAGACTCGAGGGATCCTATTGGGTCTACGCTGCTCGGTTTGATGATTCTGGGCGAACTGTGGGTTCTGACCAAATACTGGATTTTGACCAAACTGAAATACTGGTGGAGCCGGTGCAGCTTGGGGTGGGTTCACCTTGAAAGGGACCTGAGGTATTGGCGGCCTCTGGTTTGAGATGAAAAAAGGTTGAACAGGTTGTACATTGTTAATTTGTGCCTCTTCTTTCTTCTTGTTCAAGACTACCGGTTTCCGTTGAGTAGACCCCCCTACTGGTGCCCCTAGACTGGACAAGTCGTAGATCAGACCTGACCGAATACCGTCTTCAACTCGATCCGCCACCTGGACCAATGACGAGAAGCTTGCAGTCGTATGACCCACTAGATGCGTATAGAATGAATGGCCCAAAGTTGAGATGAATATGGTGTTCATCTCTTGTTCAGTCATAGGTGGTTTAACCTTAGAAGCCGATTCTCGCCACCTTTGGGCATATTCTTTCACACTTTCTTTTGGCTTCCGAGTCATCTTGGCCATGTCATTCCGGTCTAACCCCATATCTGTATTGAACCTATATTCTTCCGAAAACAATGTAGCTAGATCTTGCCAGCTCTTGATTCGAGAATGATCTAATTGAGAGAACCACGAAAGAGCCGCTCCCGTTAGACTCCTCTGAAATAGCTGGACCAACAACCTGTCATCGTCCCCAAACTGGCACATAGATCCGCAATAGAGTTTTAGGTGGGACATAGGGCACCCAATGCCATTATATTTCTCGAAGTCAGGACATTTGAACTTTGGTGGTAATGATGCATTTGGGTAGAGGCAAAGATCTCTGAACCTCATTCCGCTTGCAGAATCCTTTCCTTTCATTCTTCGGATCTCTTCCTCGACTGCCTCGAGCTTGCTTGCGAGTTTCTCCTCTGTGGTACTCCTTACCTCGGTTGCCCTGAATTCACATTCTTCTTCTTGAATGACTTCATGTCGTGGTGGATTGCAGTGAATGTGAATCGGTGGCCCTTGATTGGCAGGAATGGTGGGTGGTAAGGTATTCGGTGCTTGCGGAGGTTGTTGTTGTGGTTGTTTGGGTATGGCCTGGTTCGAGCCAGAAGCTTGATGTTGGACGGCCTGGATGATACTTGGGTTGGCCATCAGCAGATCAAGAATCTTATCGTGTTTTTCCAGTGCCTTCACCACCAAATCGAGCTTTGAAGCGAGATCCGTTACTACTTCGGTCGTTGTTTGCTGAGGTTGTTCTGAAGTGCTCATGGTAGGTTGCGAGCGTAGAAAGTACGGAGGATTATCGGGTGGTAAGTACTTTTTTCTAGGTCGTTTGGCCACCTGCGAGCAAAAAGTTAGGCGTCAATATATCGTTTACACAATGAAAATGCATGATAATTTATTTAGGTCAGATTGGATTAAATGGTAAAGTTGCATTAAGAAAGCCTTGAATTTGGTTGAGGTTGGAAAATTTTTTTTTTTTTTTGGCACAGAGCTAGGGTTTGTCGACACGGAACCAGATATTGATCAGCACGGAGCTGGGATTTGTCGGCACGGAGCCAAAGGTTTATCAACACGGAGCTGGGGGTTCATCAGCACGGAGCCGGAAGTTTGTCAGCACGGAGCTGAATGTTTATCAGCACGGAGCCAAAGGTTTGTTAGCACGGAGCTAAGGGTTCATCAGCACGGAGCCGGAGGTTTGTCAGCATGGAGCCGAAGGTTCATCAGCACGGAGCCGGAGGTTTGTCAGCACGGAGCCGAATGTTTATCAGCACGGAGCCAAAGGTTTGTCAGCACGGAGCTGAGGGTTCATCGGCACAGAGCCGGAGGTTTGCCAGCACGGAGCCGAAGGTTTATCAGCACGGAGCTGGGGGTTCATCAGCACGGAGCCAGAGGTTTGTCAGCACGGAGCCAAAGGTTTGTCAGCACGGAGCTGAGGGTTCATTAGCACAGAGCCGGAGGTTTGCCATAGATTATGGACATGGTTGAGATTGAAAGATTGATAGGGTACGGGTTGGGAATTCGACTTGAAGTGGATATAGGTCGTGAACCCATCTGACAGTGGGTATGGGTCGTGGACCTAATTGGAAGTGGATATGGGTCGTGGACCCGTTAGGATATGGATATGGGTCATGGACCCAATTGGAAATGGATATGTGGTGTAAGCTTATTAGGATATGGATATGGGTCGTGGACCCGATTGGAAGTAGGTATGGGTCGTGGACTCATTCGAAAGTGGATATGGGTTGTGACCCATTTGGACACGAATATGGGTCGTGAACCCATTTTGAGAGTGGATATGGGTGGTGGACCCAATTGGAAGTGGGTATGGGTCGTGGACCCATTTGAGAGTGGATATGGGTCGTGGACCCATTTGGATACGAATATGGGTCGTGGACCCATTTTGAGAGTGGATAGGGGTTGTGGACCCATTTGGAAGTGGGTATGGGTCGTGGACCCATTTGAGAGTGGATATGGGTCGTGGACCCATTTGGAAGTGGGTATGGGTCGTGGACCCATTTAAGAGTGGATATGGGTCGTGGACCCGTTTGGAAGGACATGGGTGAGGTTGATAGTGGGCCATGTTGGGTTGAAATCAGTTTCGATAGGTAGAGTGTAAGCGAGCTCCGTTTGGATCAAACACAAACTACGAGTGGTAGGCCCTAAGTTTAACGATAAAAACGATGTATTTAATCATTCTCAAGCCTTAAAACTCAAAATAAAAATAAAGTCCAAGAGAAAAGTTTTCAAGACTGATGTCATGGACGAAATGAGCAAAAAAAAAAAAAAAATTTTTTTTTTTTTTTTTTTTTTTTTTTGGGGTCCGTTTTTAATGAACGGACCGAAGTACTTTTGTACTGGTCCGGTCTTTAAAAACGGACCAGAACCTTAATTTTTGCCAATTTTTTTTTTTTTTTTTATGATGCAAAGCATGAGCAAAGATTTCCCCCTTTACCTAGGGGGACATGTAAAGAAATAAAACAAAAAAACAAGCCTAAAACCTATACAACTTGCCTTCGTGGGCTAAAAAAAAATACAAAGTCATCTCCTTGGATTGGAAAAATTACAATAATGAGAGGGTTGATAACTCATTTTTCCAAAAATGTGTCCTACGCCTCTAATCGTAGTGAATGCATGCGGCTATAGGTGGCTTCACGGTTACCCATTCTTCAAACCTCAATGCATACCGAAGTACACATGTCTTAGGTTGGTGATTGGGTTGGATGTGTTCGTCCCCGTACCCGAAATAAGCGATCTCGAGTCGTGAAACTACTAAGCATCCGGGTTTAAACTTTTATAGGTAGAGGAGGTTTGTGTAATGGGCTATGCAAGCGTAAGTGCACAAGTGCATTTTAAAAACAAGTATCAACCCCCTTTTACAAGCATTCAACCCACAAAATATTAAAGAACATATTACAACCATTCCCCAAGAATAAGAAGACGAAATATCAAACAAAACACAAACAACAACAATGTTAGAAACACATATTGAAATTTGTTCCCCTTTTTTTTTTTTGTAAAAATGGCCAAATGGTCATGGTTTGAACCCACATATCCCCAGTGGAGTCGCCAAGTTGTAGACATGAGAATGTTCAACTTTTGAACCTCAATGCTACGTTGTTTGGAGTCGCCACCATTCTTTTTTGTAAATGGGTGTGAATGGGCACCCGAATCGATTCTTTTGAAAATAATTTTTTATGGCATTGTAGTGACTCTCAATCATGGAAAAGGTATGGTCTACCTAAGATCTAAGTAAGGGGATTCGGTTAGAGAATGGGGAAGGTGTTAAGCACCCCATTCTCTCCACCTAAGGTGGTTACCTTTAAATTTGGCCATTTTTGAAAAAGATTAAAATAACAAGTAGAATGCATGAGATGCATGAAGTGGGTGGGTGCATATAGTGTGTATGTACCTCATTGGAAGAGGTTTTGATGTTAGTGTTGACACAAGAGATATCTTATGAAAAAAAAGACATTCTATGGAGTCAACACACTTTTGCATGAGTTGAAATGTTGGTTTATGATTTTAGAGAAGTTCCATGAAAGGAGTTCTCTTAGATTTATAACCTTAGTGCATGCATGTTTAGCTAGAAGCTTAGTGTTTTAACCCCATCAAGAGAGTTACACATTTTTTCATCATAGCCAACATGTGTGATGTATGTGCATAGTGTACATTATGATGCATGATATGAGATGGGTTAAAAAAGGCTTCAACCTCCATCCTTTCGACCAAACCGCCTCAAGCATTCCATGCCCAAGGTTGAGGTTCAATCTACTCGGGATGAAGGAGGGTTCTCCATTACATCCTAAAGGCTTCTAAAAATAGAAAGAGAGGGATAGAAGAAGAAGATGCAAAATAGAAACAAAAACAAATAAATAACTATTATCCCACCTTGTCCCCTTGGAAGTCTTGAATGAATCTTGAACTTGAGTAATGGACTTAGGACTTGAAAGATGTAGTTGAGGGTTGAGAGATGAGAGATGAGTAGAGAATTTGGTAGAGTTTTAGGTTGAGAGATGGGGGCTTGAGAGCATGCCTTGCTCATAGGAAATGAGGGTATTTATAGAGTTTTTGGAGAACTTTTGGGGATAAAGTGGTCCAACCCTAAAAATAAAGAACATGGACATGAGATTTAGGTTAGTTCTTTTTGGATTTTTCATTTGTATGAGGGTAAAGATGACATTTGTGAAGAAACCCTAAAAGCATGCTTTGATCCTTGGTTTTTTGGTAAATAGAGGTGAGAGAACAAAGGTACTTTTGGGAGGATGAATGGGGGAGTGACATGTGTAAAGGTGGAGTGGTAGGTAAAAAGTAGATCTTGGTTTATTTGTAAATAACTCATAAAGCAAGGGTGGAAGTGTAGTTTTGAAATGGACCAATGGGAAAACAAAAGCACATTTAGGAGGGTGAATAGGAGGATGACATGTGTAAAGGTGAAGTGGTAGGTGAAAAGTAGACTTTGGTTCATTTGTAAATAACTCATAAAGCAAGGGTAGAAGTATATTTTTTAAATGGACCAATGGGAGGACTTCATGTATGTACTTGAAGATTCCCACCTTTTGAGGGCATAATGGGAAGTTCTCTCACCTTTATGGATTATTACCAAAGACCAAATAACCTTTTTGGTTTGACTAGACTTTTTGATAAGGGCATTCTTGAGTTTTCACAAAAGAAAGGTTGACTCTCCAATTAGATGATGCATTGGGTGTTGGAGGCTTATGAGGTATCAACATGTGTCATCTTGTGAAGGGGTGAGAGAATGGACTTGGAATGGGCTTGGTGTTGGGCTTGGGTTTGGGTTAGGATATGGACTTGGGTTTGGGCTTAAGAGGGACTTGGTGTTAGGTTTGGGTATGGACTTGGTGTTGGATTTGGATATGGACTTGGATTTGGGTTAGGACATGGACTTGGGTTTGGAATATGAACTTGGGTTTGGACTTAGGATATGGGTGATGGACATAGGTTTAGGGACAAGGTATGGGCATGATATGAGATGCAAATAGTATGCATGTATGCATGAATATGATGCCAAGTGGCAATGTGGGTCCATTGAGAAGTTTAAGTCTGACTCAAAATCAATTCGAGAAAATTTGGATTTTCCTAACGGTTTCGTGCAAATTGGGGTGTCTACAACGTGATCACAACTTTTAAATTCATTAATATTCCCAATATGTAATTAGATTTCTTAATAACATATTTTGATTAAATATTAATATTAGTCATTACGGTTGTATGTTATCTATGCAATACTTCCTTCCATGTACTACGTCATTAATACATTTTGGTGATAACTCTTTTGTCAATGGATCAGCTATCATTTGAGTAGTATCAATATTTTTTATTGACACTAATTGTTTCTAAACTCTTTCTCTAACTAACAAATACTTGACTTCCATGTGTTTCACATCATTTGAGTATTTTTTATTCTTAGAGAAAAATACAACTACAGTATTATCATAATATATCTTCAGCGGTCTTGCTATAGAATCGACAATCCCAACTCCTAAGATAAAATTTCGTAATCAAAGAGCATGACTTGCATACCACAAATTCAACCTCCATAATGGATGAAGTAGTAATGCTCTATTTCACGATTCTTCATGAGATAACTCTTCATGCTAGCAGAAATACGAAACTTGATGTAGACTTTCTGCTATCAATGTATCTAATAAAATCTAAATCTGAGTACCCGATCACCTTAAGGTGATCCGATCTCTTGTAAGTGAGCATATAGTTCTTCATTCCTTGTACATACCTCATAACCTTTTTTGTAGCTTTCCAATGATCTATTCCCATGTTACTTTGATATCTTCCCAACATTCTAACTTCAAAATTGATATCTGGTCTGATATAGGTCTGAGTATACATCAAATTCTCAATAGTCGAAGCGTATGAAATATCCTTTGTCTGTTCCCTTTCTAAATCATTCTACGGACATTGCATCAAGTTGAACTTGTCTCATTTCCTAATAGCGCATCACCATTAGAACAAGATTGCAAATTGTATCTCTTTAAGACTCTATTGATATAACCTTTCTAATATAGTCCTAATAATCCTTGAGATTGATTCCTAAAGATTTCTATGCCAATAACATATGTTGCATCCCCTATATCAATTATCTTAAAATTCTTAGTGAGAAAATTCTTGGTTTCGTGCAACAAACCAACATTACTACTTGCTAATAGAGTATCATCCATATATAGAACCAACATAATAAATTTGCTCCCATTGATCTTCAGATATATACACTGGTCAACAATGTTTTCCTTAAATCCGAAATAGGTAATGGTATCGTTAAACTTTATATACCAATTGCCTTGAAACTTATTTAAATCCATAAATGAATTTATTAAGTATGCATACTAAACTTTACTTTTCTTTTTTTGTGAACCCTTCAGGTTGTTCCATGTAGATTTATTCATCTAAACTTCCATTCCAGAAAGTTATTTTCATATCCACCTAGTGTAGTTCCAAATCATAATGAGACACCAATGCCATAATGATTCTAAGTGTGTCTTTTTTTGAAATTAGAGAGAAAGTCTCAGTATAATCAATGCCTTCCTTCTAAGTAAAACTTTTGCCACAAGTTTGGTTTTAAATCATTTGATATTGTCTTTTGCGTCATGTTTGATCTTAAAGACTTACTTACAACCGTCTCTCTTATATTTAGGGGGTAATTTGATTAGATCTTAAACACCATTCTGTTCTATAGATTTTAACTCTTCTTTCATGACATTCATTTACTTAATAGAATTATTACTTTTCAATGCTTGTGAAAACGTAATCAGATTTTTATTTATCCCAATATCAAAATCAGATTTTCGTAAATATACCACGTAATCATCTAAAATGGTAAGTATTCTCTCTTTGAAAGACTTTCTCAAAACTACATGTGGTAAATCTTCAATTACAATGGTTGAGTCTTGATGGTATAGTAAATCAACTTGCTATAAATGTTGATCATTCTCTTCAAGTTGTTCAACATCTTGGGAATTAATAGTTTCATAAAGATTAAGATGTAGTAGAATATCCACTCTTATTTTTTCAAGAGTTATTTTACATGGTTCGACACTCTCACTAATCTCACCATTTTCTAAGAATATGACATTTTCAATTTCAACTATTCTCGTACTGTGTTAGGACAATAAAACTTGTATCTTTTAGACTTTTCTTAATAACCAATGAAATATCCAGATATAGTCTTGAGATCTAATTTCCTTTCTTATGGATTATAAATCCTTGTTTCTGTCGGACAATCCCAAATATGTAAGTATTTTAAACTGAGTTTCCTACCAGTCCATAACTCGAATGGAGTTTTAGGAACTGCTTTATTGGGAATTTTGTTTAAGATGTACATTACGGTATTTAATGCTTCTCCCCATAAGAATTTTGAAACTATTGAGTAATTCAACATACTCTTAACCATATCCATAAGCGTAAGATTATGCCTTTCAATTACACCATTTTGCTAAGGCGTCCCTACTAACAATGGCCTGACAGTTAGAAAAAATAACAATTATTGTTGCAGTCTCCTAAACAACACCTATGGTTGCCACAACCTAATAACCAACCAACTGTTGTTGCCGCAGCCCACCAGACATCCACCTGTTGTTGCTACAACCAACTAAACAACACCTGCTATTGCCGCAACCCAATAACCAGTCACCTGTCGTTGCCGCAACCTACTATATGTAGACACCCCATTTTTGCGTCCGCCTGATTAATCAAGTCGTCAACCCGATCGCAAAGGTTCCCAATGATGGATGTCTATTCCAATGCTTTATTTTGTTACCAGATATGTTTCAGAAATCCGGATGAGGTATCTCGAACTGACAAAACTTAGAAACCACGCTACGCTAGGAAAATACGACCCCAGAAACAGAGAAATCATCATCTCGCAAACCAAAAAGAAGTTTCACGATAAAAATCACTAAAAATGATTAAATTGCCAAAATACCCCTAACCTCAAAACAACCTTAGAGCCTACATTACGCTTAGGAAAATCCGTTCAAACACATAAAACAACAAATCGAAACCAAGTAAATCACTTCGCCAATTTTCACTAAATTTGACAAAATTACGAAAATACCCCTCATAAAGTTCACGATCATTTCATACAAAAAACTTCATAAATGACAAAAACCAACATTCCCATTGAATTCCTTATGAAAAACTGATTCCAAAACATCCTGGAACATTGAAAAATGACTTAAAACGTAAAAAATCCTCTCCGAGGGCAAAACGGTAATTTCACAATTTTCATAATTAAAAAATTCGAAATTAATAAATAAAACATTAAATAATTAAAGTGAAACATTAATGAAATTAATTTAAAAAGTTGAACCTAAAAAATCGATTAATTGGACTCTCAGGCAAAATTGTTGAGGGTTCGTGGGATATTTCTTTAAGGACCCCTCCATTTGGGGGTCCAAAGAATTAAAGATATAATAGAGGGGGGTTCTCCAAAAATTAAAAGTAAATCAAGCAAGACTGAAATCAAGGTATTAAAGTCAATCAAGTGAGACTGAAGTCAAAATTAAAGTCAATCAAGCAAGACTGAAGTCAAGGTACTAATCGAGTCAATCTCATAAGACCAAGGTCAAAACCCTAAATCAAAACCCTAATCTAAATTAATCAAGTCAATCTCATAAGACTAAGGTCAAAACCCTAAATCCAAACCCTAATCTAAAACTAATCAAGTCAATCTCATAAGACTAAAGTCAAAACCCTAAAACCCTAAAGACTAAGTCAAAACCCTAATTGAAACCCTAAAAGAAACCCTAATCAAACCCTAAATGCTTCTAAAAATTTTATAAATAGGAGCCTCCACACCCTATTTTCGTATCAAAGAAAAAACCCTAGAAAAAGTAGGTGAAGAAGCCTCCACAACCCCTCCAAAACCCTAATTTTGGAGCCCCAACTCCTTCCCTAACATCCCTACTCCTATTTTAGCCTAAAAAACACCCAAAAACCTTTCAAAAATAGCCCAAAAATCCACAAAAAATTCGAAGCACCCAGATCCAAGAAGGAGATACCTTACCTCGGAGATCAGAAATCAGATCCGGAGATAGAACGAAGTAAGGAACACGGTACAAGGAACTATTTTTCAGATCTGAGGGAATAGTGCTTTTGCAGATCGAAGGTAAGGTTTTTTTTTTAATTATTTTTTTAATCTAGGTTTTATCATTAGCAATGTAGATCTATTTGGGATAAGTAGAGACCGGCATTGGCCGGGCGGGGTTGGTGCCTAACACCTTCCAACCCCGTAACATGAGCCCCGGATTCGGATGTTCTGTAGTAGATTAGTTCTTTTTTTATCCATTGTAGAGTCATTTATGGTTCCTAGACCTAAACTAGGTGGCGACTCCCAAACCTCAAGGGTCAAAAGTGGATCCGCGCACCCCGCGGATCGAGGGCGCTTTCAGTGGCGACTCCGCTGGGGACATTGAGGATCAAACTTGAAAACCCCCAAGTATGGGAGCATTGCTAAAATGACCTAATTTTGTTATTTTATTTTTAATTGTTTTTTTATTAGTTTATTTTTCTTGTTGACTGGATTATTGCTCATCGGTTTGGACTTTGAATATTGGTTTTAATATGTCATTTTATATGGGTCAAGAAAAGGGTTATTTGGAATGACTCTAGATAATGCAAGATTTCAATAAGTTAACTAAAGATGGGATGATAATCATTGAATCGGGATTTTTTTTATTTTATTTATTTGTAGGTGCATGTCAATCTACCCTATGGCAATATTAAAAAAATAAAAATAAAAAAAATAAAAAAAAATAAAAAACTCTTTATTTGTTGGGATGAGTGTTCTTCTGTCCATGAACAATAAATAAAAAAACAAAAAAAAACAAAAAAATTTGGTTTTTAAGTTTCTGTTAAACAGCAGCCACTATTTTAATTTTTTCGGATGGTGTGTCCCCAGTAAAAATCTCTTTTCAATGATCAAACCCTTCATGTTTTTAATGTGGTGGGTGGTGTGCCGTTAGCACAAGAGTGTGTTTTCTACTCTCTATCTTCTTCTGAAATAAGAAGAGAATGAGACAGCAAGAGCATGCAGCAACGTCTCTCTCTCTCTAACGTTTTCAATAAACCAAGCCCTCGTCTCTCTCTCTCTCTCGCTCGCTCACTCTATCTCTCTCTCTGGCTGCGACTTGCGATAGTGAGACATGGGGCTGCGACGATGCGTCCTGCGACACTAGTCGTAAAAAATTTCTAGATTTGTCCAAATCCATCTGATTCTGTTGGATGGTTTATAGCCCAAAAGTTAAACCTAGACTTTTTGGTGCAATTTTAGAAGTAGCAGTTCTTCCTGTGTACTGTGGGACGAAGGAAGAGAGAGAGAGAGAGCTTCAGAATTGCAATCATGGAAGATTATGAGCTGAAATATGATCATCAATTCTGTTCTGGCACCACTTTGATGGCACCTACTCTTCATCTTTGAAGCTTCCCTATTTGACACTCTGTGTTTTATTTTGGGAACGTGTTGAAGAGAAAAAAAAAAATAAGCTGCGACAGATGTTTTATTCCAATATTCACAATTTGTTATGACATGTACTGGGGAGGGTGTTCGGCCTTGTGATTTAAGGCTACACTTAATGAAGGAGATTTCAGGCATGCCAACTTCTTTGAAGAGAAAGTCATCAAAGAAAGAGGTTTCTCCTAGTGCCACGTGGATTGGGTTTGTGTTTTTGAAGAATAATTGAATGAAGGCATGAGTGATGTTGCTGCCAGCAATATTAAAATGCAAAAATGTGAAGTGTTGGCAGCATGTTGTGTGTTGGCAGCAATTAAAAAAAAGAGAAGCTGAGTTGTGCCTTGCGTGTCATGTTGTAGCAGCATGGCAGCAACATATAAAAATGTGGTTGTGTTGTGGTTTGTTGCTGTAGCAAACAAGAAAAAAAACGGGGGGGTTAAGACTATCTTCACCAAGTTAGTAAGGTTATCTTCCTTGCTAAGGGTCATTGACGCCCCCACGTGGCAGCAATTTTTTTTATAAAAAAAGAAAAAAAAAAAAAGAGTTTTATTGTGTGGTGGCAGCAAGAAGATGGTGGTCGACGTGTGTGTGATGGCGACAATTGAAGATAGTTAGATTGTGAGTGTCCTGGCAACAACATAAAAATTTGTGGCCTATATTCTTTTTAAAAATAGGCTAGTCTTACTAATTTAGTAAGGTCTCTTCCTTACTAAGGGTTATCAATCTCGCCACATGGCATCCAAAAAAGGTGATCTAATGCCACGTGTTGGTGACGAACAAAATTCCATGAACTTTTAAAGGAAATTTTCAATTTTTTTTTAGAAATTTAAATTTCATCTTAAACTTTCATTTGAAATTTCATAATCACTCATTTTCAAAATCTTGGACTTAAATTTCTCATTTTTAAAATTGATCTTTTGGATCCAAATATTTTCCAATCAAAATTGTAAAGGTCATGAAATTAGATTATCAATGAGGGAACCATGTGGCCTAATGACCCTTAGTAATTTTGAAATCTTAATGTGTTAGTCGAGATAACCCAAGTTCTCTTTGAGAAATTTGTTAAGTCCTAAATTCAAAAATGCAAAAAATTCCTAAAATTCCAAGAAAAAAAAAAAAGAATTTTTTGTGCATGTTTCAATATTGGATCTAATCGATTATTCTGTGCTATGTTCATTGATTATTTGAAATACCATGATCTTAATGGATATATACATGCTTTGATTTCGAATTGGATATTTTGAATATTTCTATATTTTTTATCAATATTTATTCGATATCCACATGTTGATGGCTTGATTGGTTTGATCTGGCCCATGGGCCCACGTGTTTGAAAAAGCCCCGGGCACACCTCACCCTGCTTTACACACACCACATGCACGTTTACCGCTTTACTCACTTACACGTCCCATTTAGCCAACGTGGCACTAGTGCGTGGCCCGGTCTCTTCGGAGATGCGACGTCATTCATGAAACCCACAACTCCAGTCACGTACCTTAGGGTATATCAAACTGGGGGCATCAATACCATCTGATCAGGTGATTCTGAGAAGTATGTTGATGCACCCAGGCTGGAGCGACCTGAGCCTTTGACCTATTGTAAGCCACACAGTCACATGTCCCGATTGCCAACGTAGTACTAGTACGTGGTCGGTCTCCTCGTGGGATGCCAAACCATTTATGAAAGCTACAACCCTTGACTTGTACCCGTAGGTATAAAAGATAATCTAAGTATATCAATTGCACTTCTTGGTCAAAATCGGCGCCTAAGTAGATCTTGCCCTGCTGTACCCTACTGTACGAGGGGGATAGACTACGTCTATTCTAGACGAGAGGTATTTAAGTGGGCCCTTGCTCAGCATTGTGCGCCACCGCTCAACTGGAGATCAAACTGGCTGTTTTTGGCTTCAGAGAAGTGAATTGAGGTTTTAGATTATCACCTATACGGTATATCAAACCAAGTTACCACATATCGAAAGGTATATAGGTGTGCTTGGGCATGGGTGGCCAGATAAAAATGCATTGCACGTAGTAAGCTTAGAGTCTAGAAACCTTCCCAATAGGTCACGACTCGAACTTATCGTGGGTGTTCCCGGGTTGTTTGTTGATTGGAACCTGTTGATTGGTATGTGAGTGATGTGAATGGTGTAGATCAGAGTGTATGATTGTCCTCAAGGATAAAAAATGTTATTTTTGAAAATCAAAATGGGTGCACCGACCTAATAAAAAATCCATCTCTTGCAAATGACCCAGCCCAACTCGATCTAGCAATCCTGATGGACCGGGCCATTTAAATCGAAATAGAAATCAAATTTTCAAAGAAGAAAAATAGTTTACAAAGGGAAAGTATTTTTCAAAAAAAATATTTTCCAAAAGAAGTGTTTTCCAAAAAAGTGTTATTCTCTAAAAAAAATATTTTCTAAGAAAAAACGTTTTCCAAAAAATATTTTCCATAAAAACAAGATTTTCCAAGAGAAGATACTTTCCAAATAAAAACTATTTTTCAGAGAAAAAATATTTTCCAGAAGAAAATGTTTTCCAAAAGAAAAGAAAAAGAATGAAAAATAATTTGCAAAAGATCTATTTTTGCATGAAAAGTTTTTATGGACCTTGGAAAACTACCAAAAAATGTTGCAAAAAATAATCAGATTTGTGAAATAAAAACATTATTTTCCAATATTTTTCAAGAGTGCAACATAATTATTTTTCTTCTGAATAATCATTGAATGGACGAATTTTTTAATGGATTGGTGCACAAAATTCAATAAAATCTCAGGGTTCATTTAAAATGTTATCAAGGGGGTGACACTGAAATTGGTTAAATTCACCTTCAAAGAGGTTTAAGGGTTATCGTTGTATCTAAGCTCAATCGTCCATTGTCTAGCTAGGGTTGTAAATCCAGTCAGTTAGAGTAAACGTCAATATCAAGTCAACAGTCAGAAATGACCTCAAAATTTCTCAACATCATCCAGTTGTTCTTTGAAGATTATAGTGCTTCAATCCTACCGGTTGTAAGCAATATCTCAGTCCTCAGTCCTAATCAAACTCGTGTGGGTACTTGTCTTGAGTTTTCGTGAAGTCATTTGGGTTAGCTCGAGTCCTTTTTTTCAACAAGGTCATGTCTTCCTTAAATTGAGTCTACTCTTTCTTATTGAGTCAAGTTAGTTCATCGAGTCTATAGAGATGTCTGTTACCCCATCTGAAATTGATCGGATAAAAGAAATTTTTGAATACCTCGAGCGCATTAACGAATTGACTAATAATTTGATAGATTTCGAAGATAAGAGTCGGGCTCAAGAAAGCAAAGGTCATTGACCTCGGAACAGAAATAAATTCCTAAAGAGATTTAAATCGAAACCATCTTATCTCTAGAGGAACACCAGGGGATAATAAATTTTCTCAGAAATTTCAAAAGACTTGTTCGGATGGGCCTATGAGGATATGTTAAGTGCAAGCTTGGGTGTTGTCCAACATGGAATGGATACTCGTCTATATCAATGGAATCAAAGAAGATGTTATAAAAATGTATCAGTGCTATCCTCACTACATCTTGAGTTTCAAATCATATATTATCAGTCGATATGGGGGTACCTTTTAAACTAAATGGGTCGTACTTCAAAGCATAAATCATTACTCTATGTTTAAAGTTGAAGATCCGGAAGCACAAATCATCCCCCTACCGTTCTCAAATCAATGGAACGGTTGAAGCAGTCAGTAAGAGTCTCAAGACTATCATCAGGAAAATGTGACAATCACATCGAGATTGGTCAGAAAAATGATCATTCACGCTATGGACATATCGAACTTCAATTCGATCCTCTACTGGAGCTACTCCCTACTCTTTAGTGTATGGCATGGAAGCAGTTTTGCCAGTTGAAATGGAAATTTCGTCTCTTAGGGTCTTGTTGGAAAATCATTTGCTAGAAACAGATTGGGTTCGTCAGCAGTATGAAGAATTAAACTTGATCGAAGAAAATGAGTTAAAGCCCTGTACCATGTGCACGCTTATCTAAGAAGAGTCACCCGTGCATTTGACAAAAAGGTCAAAGCTCATCATTTACAGGTCAAGGATTTAACTATCAGACTTCAAAGAAAATTGAACACTCCTCCTCGATTATAGGAGAAAGTCTGAACCAAATTGGAGAAATTCATTCATTAAGGAAATACTGTCTGGAAAAGTCGTCAGACTTCAAGATCATGATGGAAGTGAACTACCAGAGTCAACCAACCTTGACCGGATCAAATTGTACTACATTTAAGGAGGCCATCTTTGGCCGAATCAATTTTCCTGCTACCCAGTTCATTATCTCCTTTCTCAGCCCTTTGCAGCCTTTTCAAAAAAAAAAAAAATTGTGCCTTTTATTTCTTAGCCCGATCACCTAACCTAGGGGAGAGAATCCGAACTACGTTTTGGTCTGATCCCAAAAATTTGGGGTACGTAGGCAACCTGAGAAGTTACTTCAGGCCCGACCACACCAAAATAAAAAAATAGATTCCCCGATGAAGAAAAAATCTAAAAAGAAAAAAAGAATGGGGAAGAAAATTCAAGAAAAAGTTTAAATGAAATGCCACACAAGGGGCATTTGGGTTTTTGAGCCTCAAAATCCCTTTCATTTTACGCCTAGTCCCAAGCCTACCTATAAAAGTCCTCCTAAGTACCGTGTGAAAAGGTTAAGGAGGGTAGTAGAACATGATCAGACAGTGATTCTAGAAGGTCAGAGGAAAAGAAAAAAGATAAAAAAAAATGATGAAGCCTGCTAAGTTGAAAACTCGAAAAGGGCGACTTAGGCAAAAATTAAGGCAAGCTCGCAAAGTTGAAAATCTGAAAGGACAACTTTGGCAACAATCAGAGCCAAAAAAAAAAAAAAAAAAAAAAAAAAAAAAAAAAAAACTCGCTAGATTGAAAACCTGAAAAGGCGATCTAGGCAAAATTTAGAGCAAGCTCGATAGATTGAAAACCTGGAAAAGCGATCTAGGCAAAAATTAGAGCAATAAAAAAAAAACAGAAGAAAATTCCAAGCTGAGAGCGGTCCGAGCTGAAACATCAGAAGTCCGAATAATCGAGTTCAATACTTAGCTTAAATTAGGCATAGACTCAGAAGCCACAAGTATCTTGTCTACGATCGATCTGAAAATTCTTACTTCCCAAGTGAACCAATGGAGAGAATGGTGAATTCTATGATGAGTCTCAAAAGGAAATATTTTGTTCTCTTGAGCCTGACTCAAAATCTTTAATAAAATTAATCAAAATTAAAAGTTGAATCTTTATTGCGCTTGTGGTAATCAAATATTTCAAATCTTCATACCAGGGGCATTTTTCTTTTTCATCTAGATATGTAATTTCCTCCTTATACCAGGGGCATCTTCTTTATGATGTGTTCAATTATTTTCAATACCATGTTTATTATCAAACTAGAGACATTTTGTTTTTGAGCAATGTTAATCCTAAAATGAGAATTCCAAACTTAAGGTTACCCTCTTGATAGTAGTTTTTCAAAAAAACTCTTGAGGTTCAAACTCAGATTTTAAATTTACAAAACTTTTTTTAAAACCTTGAGGTTCAAACAAATGCATTCTAAATCTCACATAGGAGATAGGACATCCATTCTATCCCAAATTTATTCATTCCCAGATTCAACCACTCTTCTCCAGACTCATTTTCAATTGTTTCTCTCCCAAATTTATTTCTTTGTTCTCAGTTTTACTCAGTCAGTCTCTACCAAGGGTTATCTTGGATTTTGCTCAGTTGCCGCCAAGGGTTATCTTGGATTTTACTCAGTCTCCGCCAAGGGTTATCTTGGATTTTGCTCAGTTGCCGCCAAGGGTTATCTTGGATTTTGCTCAGTTTCCGCCAAGGGTTATCTTGGATTTTGCTCAGATGCCGCCAAGGGTTATCTTGGACTTTGCTTAGTTTCCGCCAAGGGTTATCTTGGATTTTGCTCAGTTGCCGCCAAGGGTTATCTTAGATTTTGCTCAGTTGCCGCCAAGGGTTATCTTGGATTTTGCTCAGTTTCCGCCAAGGGTTATCTTGGATTTTGCACAGATGCCGCCAAGGGTTATCTTGGATTTTCCTCAGTTACCGCCAAGGGTTATCTTGGATTTTGCTCAGCCAGTTACCGCCGAGGGTTTGCTCGGATTATGGTCAGCCAGTTACCGCCAAGGGTTATCTTGGATTTTGCTCAGCCAGTTGCCGCCGAGGGTTTGCTCGGATTATGCTCAGCCAGTTGCCGCCGAGGGTTATCTCGGATTTTGCTCAGTTGCCGCCAAGGGTTATCTTGGATTTTGCTCAGCCAGTTGCCGCCGAGGGTTTGCTCGAATTTTGCTCAGCCAGATGCCACCGAGGGTTTGCTCGGATTATGCTCTGCTAGTTGCCGCCGAGGGTTATCTCGGATTTTGCTCAGTTACCGCCAAGGGTTATCTTGGATTTTGCTCAGCCAGTTGCCGCCGAGGGTTTGCTCGGATTATGCTCAGCCAGTTGCTGCCGAGGGTTATCTCGGATTTTGCTCAGTTGCCGCGAAGGGTTATCTTGGATTTTGCTCAGCCAGTTGCCGCCGAGGGTTTGCTCGGATTTTGCTCAGCCAGATGCCACCGAGGGTTTGCTCGGATTATGCTCTGCCAGTTGCCGCCAAGGGTTATCTCGGATTTTGCTCAGTTGCCGCCAAGGGTTATCTTGGATTTTGCTCAGTTGCCACCAAGGGTTATCTTGGATTTTGCTCAGCCAGTTGCCGCCGAGGGTTTACTCGGATTATGCTCAGCCAGTTGCCGCCGAGGATTTGCTCGGATTATGCTCAGCCAGTTGCCGCCGAAGGTTATCTCGGATCTTGCTCAGTTGCCGCCAAGGGTTATCTTGGATTTTGCTCAGCAAGTTGCCGCCGAGGGTTTGCTTGGATTTTGCTTAGCCAGTTGCCGCCGAGGGTTATCTCGGATTTTGCTCAGTTGCCGCCAAGGGTTATCTTGGATTTTGCTCAGCCAGTTGCCGCCGAGGGTTTGCTCGGATTATGCTCAGCCAGTTACCGCCAAGGGTTATCTTGGATTTTGCTCAGCCAGTTGCCGCCGAGGGTTTGCTCGGATTATGCTCAGCCAGTTGCCGCCGAGGGTTATCTCGGATTTTGCTCAGTTGCCGCCAAGGGTTATCTTGGATTTTGCTCAGCCAGTTGCCGCCGAGGGTTTGCTCGGATTTTGCTCAGCCATATGCCACCGAGGGTTTGCTCGGATTATGCTCCGCCAGTTGCCGCCGAGGGTTATCTCGGATTTTGCTCAGTTGCCGCCAAGGGTTATCTTGGATTTTGCTCAGCCAGTTGCCGCCGAGGGTTTGCTCGGATTATGCTCAGCCAGATGCCACCGAGGGTTTGCTCGGATTATGCTCAGCCAGATGCCACCGAGGGTTTGCTCGGATTATGCTCCGCCAGTTGCCGCCGAGGGTTATCTCGGATTTTGCTCAGTTGCCGCCAAGGGTTATCTTGGATTTTGCTCAGCCAGTTGCCACCGAGGGTTTGCTCGGATTATGCTCAGCCAGATGCCACCGAGGGTTTGCTCGGATTATGCTCCGCCAGTTGCCGCCAAGGGTTAACTTGGATTTTGCTCAGTTTCCACCAAGGGTTATCTTGGATTTTGCTCAGTTGCCGCCAAGGGTTACCTTGGATTTTGCTCAGTTGCCGCCAAGGGTTATCTTGGATTTTGCTCAGTCTCCGCCAAGGGTTATCTTGGATTTTGCTCAGTTGCCGCCAAGGGTTATCTTGGATTTTGCTCAGTTTCCGCCAAGGGTTATCTTGGATTTTGCTCAGTCTCCGCCAAGGGTCTTGGATTTTGCTCAGATGCCGCCAAGGGTTATCTTGGATTTTGCTCAGATGCCGCCAAGGGTTATCTTGGATTTTGCTCAGTCTCCGTCAAGGGTTATCTTGGATTTTGCTCAGTCTCCGCCAAGGGTTATCTTGGATTTTGCTCAGTTGCCGCCAAGGGTTATCTTGGATTTTGCTCAGTTTCCGCCAAGGGTTATCTTGGATTTTGCTCAGTCTCCGCCAAGGGTTATCTTGGATTTTGCTCAGATGCCGCCAAGGGTTATCTTGGATTTTGCTCAGTTTCCGCCAAGGGTTATCTTGGATTTTGCTCAGATGCCGCCAAGGGTTATCTTGGATTTTGCTCAGTCTCCGCCAAGGGTTATCTTGGATTTTGCTCAGATGCCGCCAAGGGTTATCTTGGATTTTGCTCAGATGCCGCCAAGGGTTATCTTGGACTTTGCTCAGTTTCCGCCAAGGGTTATCTTGGATTTTGCTCAGTTGCCGCCAAGGGTTTTCTTGGATTTATGCTCAGTTTACGCTCAGTTTAAATTTACTTCATTTTGACTCTTTTCCAACTCAAACTCTTTGAAATCTATCTCAGATTTTGAGCCCACACACTTGCACAGTTGTTATATCAGTCAAGGAGAATTTTTTAATTCAAGGATCTGACACTGCCAGTGAGAGCTCGCGCTCAAGGACCTGACATTTTTTCTAGTTCGGGGAGAGTTTCATGCTCAATGATCCGAATACCCCGACGAATTGTTAAATCAGGCTGCAAAATGAACTGTCACTAGCTTTGGCATTCGGATATCGCACTAATCTACCAAGATAGATTTGCTATCTAGTTTGCTTCAACCCTCTGCCAAAGAGGGGCATCTGTAGACACCCCATTTTTGCGTCCGCCTGATTAATCAAGTCGTCAATCCGATCGCAAAGGTTCCCAATGATGGATGTCTATTCCAATGCTTTATTTTGTTACCAGATATGTTTCAGAAATCCGGATGAGGTATCTCGAACTGACAAAACTTAGAAACCACGCTACGCTAGGAAAATACGACCCCAGAAACAGAGAAATCATCATCTCGCAAACCAAAAAGAAGTTTCACGATAAAAATCACTAAAAATGATTAAATTGCCAAAATACCCCTAACCTCAAAACAACCTTAGAGCCTACATTACGCTTAGGAAAATCCGTTCAAACACATAAAACAACAAATCGAAACCAAGTAAACCACTTCGCCAATTTTCACTAAATTTGACAAAATTACGAAAATACCCCTCATAAAGTTCACGATCATTTCATACAAAAAACTTCATAAATGACAAAAACCAACATTCCCATTGAATTCCTTACGAAAAACTGATTCCAAAACATCCTGGAACATTGAAAAATGACTTAAAACGTAAAAAATCCTCTCCGAGGGCAAAACGGTAATTTCAAAATTTTCATAATTAAAAAATTCGAAATTAATAAATAAAACATTAAATAATTAAAGTGAAACATTAATGAAATTAATTTAAAAAGTTGAACCTAAAAAATCGATTAATTGGACTCTCAGGCAAAATTGTTGAGGGTTCGTGGGATATTTCTTTAAGGACCCCTCCATTTGGGGGTCCAAAGAATTAAAGATATAATAGAGGGGGGTTCTCCAAAAATTAAAAGTAAATCAAGCAAGACTGAAATCAAGGTATTAAAGTCAATCAAGTGAGACTGAAGTCAAAATTAAAGTCAATCAAGCAAGACTGAAGTCAAGGTACTAATCGAGTCAATCTCATAAGACCAAGGTCAAAACCCTAAATCAAAACCCTAATCTAAATTAATCAAGTCAATCTCATAAGACTAAGGTCAAAACCCTAAATCCAAACCCTAATCTAAAACTAATCAAGTCAATCTCATAAGACTAAAGTCAAAACCCTAAAACCCTAAAGACTAAGTCAAAACCCTAATTGAAACCCTAAAAGAAACCCTAATCAAACCCTAAATGCTTCTAAAAATTTTATAAATAGGAGCCTCCACACCCTATTTTCGTATCAAAGAAAAAACCCTAGAAAAAGTAGGTGAAGAAGCCTTCACAACCCCTCCAAAACCCTAATTTTGGAGCCCCAACTCCTTCCCTAACATCCCTACTCCTATTTTAGCCTAAAAAACACCCAAAAACCTTTCAAAAATAGCCCAAAAATCCACAAAAAATTCGAAGCACCCAGATCCAAGAAGGAGATACCTTACCTCGGAGATCAGAAATCAGATCCGGAGATAGAACGAAGTAAGGAACACGGTACAAGGAACTATTTTTCAGATCTGAGGGAATAGTGCTTTTGCAGATCGAAGGTAAGGTTTTTTTTTTTAATTATTTTTTTAATCTAGGTTTTATCATTAGCAATGTAGATCTATTTGGGATAAGTAGAGACCGGCATTGGCCGGGCGGGGTTGGTGCCTAACACCTTCCAACCCCGTAACATGAGCCCCGGATTCGGATGTTCTGTAGTAGATTAGTTCTTTTTTTATCCATTGTAGAGTCATTTATGGTTCCTAAACCTAAACTAGGTGGCGACTCCCAAACCTCAAGGGTCAAAAGTGGATCCGCGCACCCCGCGGATCGAGGGCGCTTTCACTATACACCAACTGCAGTTGCAACAACCCAATAAATAGCCAATTGATGTGATTGGGGATGTTTGCACTACTGCCATAAGGTTTCAAGAAGATCTCAGTGCCCTATCACATGATGTGATTAGGGTGTGAAGCAAACAACCCCCGTATGGTGATCTAGTTATTAGAGTCGAGAGCTGTTGAAGATAGGTTTAAGGAGGAAGGACGATGAGGTTGCAGCAATGAGGAAAGGATGGGAGAGAGAAGAGGGGACGATGGAGCCTAGGCTCTGATACAAATGGAAAACAATGGAGAGAAAAGTTAATTCATTGATTAATCTTAATTGGACTTTAAAGGGGAACTGGAAAGAATAATTAAATAGAAAAGACAAAAAAGGACAAAAAACTAAAATTATAATAAACCATAATAATTCAACAAGCATTAAAAAAAAGGAATAATTATATTTGAAAAATAATTTTCAATATGTTAAAGAAATAAAAATAATTATTTTTGTTCTCACAAAATTATTTTATACAATTGAGCT